>NC_092158.1:77258891-77926152 GCF_045791955.1 Oncorhynchus clarkii lewisi
GCTCCATTTCAGACATCATTACGAGCCGTCCTCCCCTCAGCAGCCTCCACTGATACATACATTGAGGCGGGACTGTGTACTGTAACTATAAGCGTCTAGGTGGGTGGGTCAGTGTGTGTACAGGTGGGACAGGAGGGTGAGAGCGAGGCTGTATACCATAGCAGTTTAGAGGAGGGGTAGGAACTCCAGGTGTCCTGCTGTCTCAGGATGTCTCTACAAAATGCTGGCAGCCCCAGCAGGCACTGCAGAGCAGAGTTCATGAAGCAGGTGTTGCCAATATTAGGCAACCTGTGGGAAAGAAGCCATCAGTACCGCACTAATATCTGAACTGTGGACCAGAGGTAAACTAATGAATGGATTTGTAAGGCATGAATGCAAGATAACTCTGAGTACCACACATAATTATTGTAAACAAAAAGAGGAGCTCAGAGATAATAGTAGGTGTGTGTGTGTAGGTGTGTGTGTCTTTTACCCGAGGAGCTTGGTGTTGTCTTCACCCTCGCCTGTGCAGCTCTGCTCCCCCATCTGGGTGCTACTCTTACTGAACAGGTTGCGGAGGCGGGCCATGGCGTCCCGAGACCTAACCAATGGCCTGGAGGAAGAGAGACAGGTTAGAGGCCTCAGTAGCCATAGCTCAACACCAATCTGTCTGTTTGAACACTGTTTTAATGTACAGGCATACAGATATTTGTTACCATGTCATAGTGTGAGTGACAACTCTTATGTAGAGTCGAGTGAGATGAAGGTGGCAATTGTCTACAGTACTTACCTCTCCAAGGAGACAGAGGAAGCCCTCAGGTCAATGGAGGCCTCTGCAGAGAGAGACAAGAGACGGACAGCGGTAAAAGAGAAGATTTGTCAAAGATGAATTGAGAAAAATAGCACCAACAAATGGCACCCATTTACAGACCTGTGATGCCAGCAAATTGGGGAACCATTCTCTTTGTCTGTGGAAGAACTGCCCCCACCTCTTTGACCTCGGAACTCATAAGATCTCTGTAAAGACACACAGACGCGCATTAGGTTAGCTATATTATATTGGCTTTTTCATTTCAATTCAATGGTGTTGGTTGGCATGAAATTTGATATCAGGCTGCAGTACCTGGCAGTCTCACTGTCTTTGTTGGTCTCTCCATGGTGGTCAAGGGGGTTTGGAGAGGAGGACTGGGGGGCAGGGGAGGAGACGTGGGTTGGGGAGGAAGGGCAGGCAGGACTGGGGGGAGTGGCAGAGGAGGATGACTGAGTTGAGACAGCCAGGGGAACACAGGAAGCACTAAAATGGGAGGAGGTCTGTGATCCTTCCTCTGAAGAAGAAGAAGAGGAAGAGGAAGAGAGAGATGACATGTGGAGAGAGGAGAGGGAAGAGAGGCTGAAGAACTTGGAGAGAGTGGAAGGGGATCTGGCAGGGGATCCGGGGGGTGAGGGGGGTGAGGGGGGAGAGGGGGATGGAGTGCCAATTGGTGTTCGGCCAGACAAGGGGTCGAGGGGCGTCAGAGATGTTGTAGACGGTTTCAAATGGAAAAAAGAGGGAAAGGAAGAATCAAGTTGGTGGTGATCCTTTACGTTCTTCTCCCGATTTTTCCAAACTGATGCAGTTACCATGCTGGCATCCGATGGTGTCAGTTTGGGTGGGATTGGGAACAGCGATGGGCAGCTGCTCCCAATCCCGAGGCGAACTCTGCACTTCTTTTTCTGTTTGGAGAAACATTATATAGCTAATATAGTACATTAAAATGTATATTAAAATATATTTTTTGCTTCACAACAGCGCTTGTTACATTTGAACTTGCAGCAAAGGTCAAACCAAACCACATGATCTGACCATAAAATATAGAACTCGTCACCCAATCATATTGAATTCTGTATCATAGACTAACAAATAGCAAAAATACATGTTTATAAAAATAAAACCATTGTAACCATACAGTTACACCCTCTGTCCCAAATCCTGCCATTTGGGACACATAAATAGACAATGAAACAACTAGGAATAGCTGAAAAGAATAGAATATACTCTAAATTGTAACAGAATTAGATCAATTCTAGCCCAGAATAGACATATACCTTTTTACAGCAACACAAACATCCCATTTCAGTGTATTTGTAGACTATGCCTTATTTTACAGAACATCAAAATATGTTGCCTATTTCACATTGTGATGTCATAAACCCAATTATGATGCGCCTGACTACGCGTTACCAGCGTAAATAGCCAACAAATCACACACACCAAAATGTTGAAAAATAATTTACAAAATGAAATGACCGTCTATTCAGAGTTATTCTTATTCATAAAATATACAAAATAACTAGGTTCTTGCCAATACACGTTTTTTTATTGAGAAAACATTGGGTTATCTTTCTCCCACGCTCCCTGGGCCACTGACGTGTGATTGTATGGGATATGGGAAGAGGCTAGGACATTCGAAGTAAGGTTACTGTCTATCAGAATCAAAATAACTTTTATTGGCCAAGTGGCCTACATTCACAGAATTTGACTCAATGAATTGGTGCTGCCAGCAATAGACAAATGTACAGACACATTTACAGCCTGTACAATATACAGCAAACATAAAACATATTTATTAGCTTCTATCTTCTTAAGATACTTTAGAGTAACATTTTATTATGGAAAGTAAAATGCCTATTTCACTTCAGTTGACGCTGATCTGATACAGATCGAACGTAGATTTGCAATGGTTGTCAGGAGGACCTTTGAAAAAGAAAAGGACTCTAGCGCAGACTCAATCATTAAATAACCTAATATCCAACCTTTCCGACCGACAAGCTGTCTTCATCAGCGTATACTGTTAGGAGGATCTATTAATCTCTGACCGTACCTCATTGAAAAAGGTGCCACTCTGCATAGTGACTGTAAACTAAACTAAAATACTAACGTTAGTACATTTATTGTATATTTGTTGTTCTGTAAACCCAGTTGGTCTCCACCGCACCTGTCACAACTGTCAACAGATCATGACATAAATGCAAAGCATCATTTGTTCTCGCAGAGTAGATTGTAGATCCTACTACCACCTGGATAAACTGGCACTGCAGGTGTGTGATTACACCAGGATATTCATATGATTGACCAGTTAGTGGTTGTAGCTATCAGACTCAGAGAGCGCACGATGCTTGCTGCAAGTTGGGCAGCAAACCGTTACACTGCACCTACTTCTGAGTTTGGTGTCATCAAAGATGGCGATTTGCTGAGTGCTCATGGACACATCTCATGGTCATGGATAAATATTATCTTGCTTGAACTTGTGGTTATATTTGGGGTTTAATGTAATTTCTGTTTTACTTTTGAATATTTTAAAACACAGCTGTAATTGAAGCGTAAGGGGGAAACCGCGTTAGCTACCGCAACAATGCAAATCACGTTAAAAACACTGCAACAGCAGACCATTCAAATTGACATAGACCCAGATCAAACGGTAAGTGCCCATTTGTTCATAATAATGCCAGCTGTGTGCGTTTTATCTAGCCCGCTTGGCTAACTATCTTTTTTGTTATTTGCACGAAAGACTAAATTAATTGGTCTCAGATTGTTATCAATTCGGATAATACAACTAACATAGGCTAATGCTAGCTAGCTAGATGTTATTGACACCCCTAGCATTAGCTAACTAGCTAGTTCTTAGCTAGTTAGCTTGCAAGCTAATGTGTGTCAATTTGCTAACCCAATGTTGAGTCTCATTATTAGCTAGCTATGTAAGTTATTATCCGCTAAAACATCAGTTAGCTTGCTACATGACTAGCTAACTAGTTATCCCTCATCACGTTAGCTTTAGCTAACTATCTAGCGTTAGCTAGGCAGCCATATTACTAGCTTGCTAGCTACGTTATCTATTTTAGTTATTGGTGATGCATGTCCAGTTGGATGATTAATTAGCAATATTCTAGCAGACATTTACTAGCTGGGTCATAAAGAGTGAAAATAGCTAGCTAGCTAAGTTACATCATGATAGGTAAACCGCAATGTAAATAGTTGGGCAATTCAAACAGTCAATGTTAGCGAGCAACTTTTGGGTCGCAATGTGTTTAACAATTAAAGCAAGGCTGAACAGCTTCTTTTTGGTTTCTACAGGTGAAGGCACTGAAGGAGAAGATAGAAGCAGAGAGGGGAAAAGATAACTTCCCAGTGTCTGGACAGAAGCTCATATATGCTGGCAAAATCCTGCAAGATGACACACCTATTAAAGACTACAAAATTGACGAGAAGAATTTTGTTGTAGTTATGGTATCTAAGGTACATTTCCCTAATCCATTTTACTTGGACTCTTAATGAGCTGCATCAGCATGTTTTGGGGTTACATGATTGTCTACATAGATAACAGTAATAGCCTGTTTATATCTCCTCTGGATCTAGGCAAAGTCTGCCACAGCTGCTTCAACACCTTCCTCAGAGGCACCCAAGGCCCCTGTCCAGGACTCTGGGTCCTCGTCGTCTGCGGGCCCGGCCCCTGCAGCCATCCCTATCCCCCCAGAGGAGCCCACACCTACAGTCGCAGAGCCCCCAGCTCCAGCCAGGTAGGCAGACAGAAGACAGCCGTATAACTGATATTAACTTAGACAGTCTGCCAAATTGGAGAGAGTAATAAAGTAAGCTTGAGGTCTGTTCAGGAGGGTGGAGCGTTACAGAACTCTTTGCATAGACACATTTTGTGTAGGACAAATATGACCTAAACATCATGCAACATTTATTACATTTCTATCTGCAACATTTTGTAGTTTTTTCATCTTACTGAATACACCCCCTGTAGTCCCTGTAGCTCAGTTGGTAGAGCATGGGGTTTGCAACTCAAGGATAGTGGGTTCATTTCCCGGGACAACCCATACGTAAAATGTATGCACACATGACTAAGTCGCTTTGGATAAAAGCGTCTGCTAAATGGCATATATTATTTACGGCCACAATATACCACTGAATGGGTTGACTGGATTTTTGACCCTGTCGTTCTGTTTGCAGCTCAGACCTCAGTGTGGAGGTTCAGGGGGGAGATGCCTCCTCTGCCTTGGGTGAGTGATGGACTTCGACCTGGCTATGTGATTAATGCGTCAGTGTGGAATGTATCTGCTGTGTTGCTAGATTGATGATAGCATGTAATATGGGCATGGGAATTTGTAAGATGCCTTCTAGCAGCTGTGTGTTTATGTGTGTAAATATTGTCCATTGTAACTCGGGTAAATAGTTATCAACTTGTTTCTTTTGGTCAGTGACAGGAGCGGAGTATGAGACCATGCTGACAGAGATCATGTCAATGGGTTATGAGAGGGAGAGAGTGGTAGCTGCTCTCCGGGCCAGCTTCAACAACCCCCATCGGGCCGTGGAGTACCTCCTCACTGTGAGAGCCGTCAACACACCACACAACTACCTAGGATACACAATACTGTGCAACCAGGCACCATACACCATGACTCTGCAAAATGACACTGAACAATAGCCCCAAAAAATACCATGAATGTAAAATTACACTGTACAGCATGGCACCATATTTGATGAAACTTTAACATCGCAGCATGTACAATGTGCTGAGTATTTGCTGCTGTGTGTTTCCAGGACATTCCTAGCAGTCCGGTCCAAGAGACTAATCCCCCAGCACAGCTTCCTGCATCTGCCCGCACAGGCACAGAGACCCCTACTGTAGCTGAGGGTGAGTCCATCTGCCTATATCTCTGCTATAGTATTACATCTACTGTACAGTTCATTCTGGAAATGTTTTTAGACCCCTTGACTTTTTCCATGTTTTGTTACGTTACAGCCTTATTCTGAAATGGATTTAAAAAAAAATTCCCCCTGATCGATCTACACACAATACCCCACAATAGCAAGCAAAAACAGGATTTTAATAAATACAATAAAAAGATCACATTTACATACAGTTGAAGTCGGAAGTTTACATACACCATAGCCAAATACATTTAAACTCAGTTTTTCACAATTCCTGACATTTAATCCTAGTAAAGTTCCCTGTTTTAGGTCAGTTAGGATCACCACTTTATTTTAAGAATGTGAATTATCCAAATAATAGTAGAGATTTATTTCAGCTTTTATTTCTTTCATCACATTCCCAGTGGGTAAGAAGTTTACATACACTCAATTAGTATTTGGTACCATTGCCTTTAAATTGTTTAACTTGTGTCAAACGTTTTGGGTATCCTTCCACAAGCTTCCCACAATAAGTTGGGTGAATTTTGACCCATTCCTCCTGACAGAGCTGGTGTTACTGAATCAGGTTGGTAGGCCTCCATACTCGCACACACTTTTTAAGATCTGCCCACACATTTTCTATGGGATTGAGGTCAGGGCTTTGTGATGGCCACTCCAATACCTTGACGTTGTTGTCCTTAAGCCATTTTGCCACAACTGTGGAAGTATGCTTGGGGTCATTGTCCATTTGGAAGAGCCATTTGCGACCAAGCTTTAACTTCCTAACTGATGTCTTGAGATGTTGCTTCAATATATCCACATAATTTTCCTTCTAATGATGCCATCTTTTTTTGTGAAGTGCACCAGTCCGTCCTGCAACAAAGCACCCCCACATCATGATGCTGCCACCCCCGTGCTTCACGGTTGGGATGGTGTTCTTTGGCTTGCAAGCCTCCACCTTTTTCCTCCAAACATAACGATGGTCATTATGGCCAAACAGTTCTTTTTTTGTTTCATCAGACCAGAGGACATTTCTCCAAAAAGTACGATCTTTGTCCCCATGTGCAGTTGCAAACCATAGTCTGTTTTTTTATGGGGGTTTTGGAGCAGTGGCTTCTTCCTTGCTGAGCAGCCTTTCAGGTTATGTTGATATAGGGGACTCTTTTTACTGTGGATATAGATACTTTTGTACCGGTTTCCTCCAGCATCTTCACAAGGTCCTTTCCTTTTCGCACCAAAGTACATTCATCTCTAGGAGACAGAACGCGTCTCCTTCCTGAGCGGTATGACGTCTGCGTGGTCCCACCTCCAATTGACTCAAATTATGTCAATTAGCCTATCAGAAGCTTCTAAAGCCATGACATAATTTTCTGGAATTTTCCAAGCTGTTTAAAGGCACAGTCAACTTAGTGTATGTAAACTTCTGACCCACTGGAATTGTGATACAGTGAAATAATCTGTCTGTAAACAATTGTTGGAAAAATTACTTGTGTCATGCACAAAGTAGATGTCCTAACCGACTTGACAAAACTATAGTTTGTTAACAAGACATTTGTGGAGTGGTTGAAAAACAAGTTTTAATGACTCCAACCTAAGTGTATGTCAACTTCTGACTTCAACTGTAAGTATTCAGATCCTTTACTCAGAACTTTGTTGAAGCACCTTTGGCAGCGATTACAGCCTCAAGTCTTCTTGGGTATGACGCTAGTGTCATCTTGTTGGAAGGTGAACCTTCACCCCAGTCCTGAGGTCCTAACCTGCTCCAGAGCGCTCTTCATCAAGGATACTTTGCTCTGTTCATCTTTCTCTTGATCCTTACTAGTCTCCCAGTCCCTGCCACTGAAAACACCCCCAAGGCATGATGCTGTCACCACCATGCTTCACCGTAGGGATGGTGCCAGGTTTTCTCCAGATGTGACGCTTGGCATTCAGGCCAAAGAGTTCAATCTTCATTTCATCAGACCAGAGAATCTTGTTTCTCATGGTCTGAGAGTCCTTTAGGTGCCTTTTGGCAAACTCCAAGTGGGCTGTCATGTGCCTTTTACTGAGTTGTGGCTTCCGTCTGGCCACTCTACCACAAATGCCTGATTGGTGGTGTGCTGCAGAGATGGTTGTACTTCTGGAAGATTCTCCCATCTCCACAGAGGAACTCTGGAGCTCTGTCAGTGACCATCGGTTTCTTAGTCACCTCCCTGACCAAGGCCCTTCTCCTCCTATTGCCCAGTTTGACCGGGCGGCCAGTTCTAGGAAGAGTCTTGGTGGTTCCAAACTTCTTCCATTTAAGAATGGAGGACACTGTGTTCTTGGGGACCTTCAATGCTGCAGAACTTGTTTGGTACTTGTCCCCAGATCTGTGCCTCGACACAATCCTGTCTTGGAGCTCTACGGACAATTCCTTTGACCTCATGGCTTGGTTTTTGCTCTGACATGCACTGCCATCTGTGGGACCTTATCTAGACAGGTGTATGCCTTTCCAATCAAGTTGTAGAAAAATCTCAAGGATGATCAATGGAAAGTGGATGCACCTGAGCTCAATTTCAAGTCTCATAGCAAAGGGTCTGAAATAAATAAAACATTTGCAGAAAAATTCTAAAACCTGTGGGGTATTGTGTGGAGAGTGATGAGGAAAACATTTAATCAATTTTAGAATATGGCTGTAACACAACATGTGGAAAAACTCAAGAGGTCTGAATACTTTCCAAATGCACTGCATATCAGATGAGATTGTTGGAAAGATGGGCATGGTTTATGTGCATTTTCCCTAGTAAGTGTTGTATCTATATCTACTGTATGTATTAACGGGTTCTCTTCTGTTAATATTCTGTTTGTGTTGCAGGAGAAAACCCTCTGGAGTTCCTGCGTTCCCAGCCTCAGTTCCAGAGCATGAGGCAGGTGATCCAGCAGAACCCCTCACTGCTGCCAGCTCTGCTCCAACAGCTGGGCCGGGAGAACCCACAGCTCCTACAGGTAACACACATACACCATGCGCTACACACACTGATAGCACCACCACTCGTACTAGGTTGCGTCACACACTCCCTATAGTGACACCTCCCAGGTTTTGTGATTTCACAATGTATGTTCTGCCTGTTGCTGATTGCTGTCTATCTATCTTTCCCTATTGATAAAAATCAACAACAGCAAATCAGCCAGTACCAGGAGCTGTTCATCCAGATGCTGAATGAGCCGGCGGGGGAGGTTGGAGACGTGCCTGAGGTGGGGGACCTGGGTGCTGCAGTGGAGGATGGAGCTCAAGTCAACTACATTCAGGTCACACCTCAGGAGAAAGAAGCCATCGAGAGGGTGAGGGGAGCTAAAGACCTCTCAATGCACTGTTTAGGGCATAAGATGGCTTCAACTGACAAGAAGACTAGCTAAGAAATGCATGCATTGTGACCTTTCTGGTGAGAAATAGTAATGAAATGTTATGTTTTTTTCTCTCTCCTGTCTCAGTTAAAAGCGTTGGGTTTCCCCGAGGCGCTGGTGATCCAGGCCTACTTTGCCTGTGAAAAGAACGAGAACCTAGCGGCCAACTTCCTCCTGAACCAGGGCTTTGAGGATGAATGAGAGGCGCTGGCCTGCCCTCCTCTCCAGCCCAGCACAAGGACTGCACCCCACTGTAGAGCAACGATCTTCAGGTCATTTCAGAGGGGGGAGGGAGTGTTATTAGTTGGGGGGGGGGGGGTCTTACAAGCTACACAAAGTATATGTTGATCTAAGGGTGAAAGAGGAATAATGAGATCCACTTGAATTCCAATGGAATGTGTGGGATTTGTTTAGGGCAGATAGATGTATATTGAGATTTTAGAAGAGCTTTGGGAATGGGAAGGAGGGGGCTGAAGGCTTTGCGGAGTGTGTGTACATGTCTGTGTGTGTGTGTACAGGTGGATGCCATTCAATTAAGGTGCAAAGTCATTGATATGCATATCTAAGCTTGTTAATGCTGTAGCTGGTTGTAATGGAAGCACATTCTCCTTGATGCACTTCTACAATGTTGGTGTATTGAGGCAAGAGGGGAAAGAGAAACTAAACTGACGGTCATGAAGAGTCCGCTTGTGGTCTGTTCACTTGATTGCACCAGTCCCTCACATTTCCTTTGCCATTCAAAAACCAACCACATAGCAAAACACATCTCATCTCATCCAAGTACATTTCACCAGTGGCCAGGCTAAATTATTTATGAGGTCCCCTCACTTCACCTCAAAGCTAGCTCTTTTAGTTTTCACTCAGATATCCATGATCTCTCTGGGTGTGGAAATGCTCAACATCCTGAGTAAATCGAGCGGTATAGAACAACCAAAATGACAAATGGGTGTGTGTATGCTCACATAACCATACAGGTACATTACTGTGTGGATATGTGTCTGAAAATTACGTTTTGCTGAAAGGTGCACAGTCCTCTCTAGTGTTACGTCTCTGATGAGCTGACCAACTCTGACCTTACCTTTATATATAATCCTCTGAAGAGGGGAAGAGAGAGCTGGCAGGGACCAGTCCTGGGATGCTGGAGTTACTCAATTACCTCTTTCCCAAGGCTGAGGAGTAGACACACCACCTTTCTCATAGGATCTGATTAATAGTACACACGAAGGGCAGCTCAAATACAACGGGACCAGCTGGTCATGAGACACTAAGGGCTGGATTCAGCCCGTATCGTGTAAAAATGTAAGGGTAATTCCCTGTTGAGCCGACATATGCAGCATTTACCATGAATGCAGTCTCGGCGACTGCGGGAACATTGCCTTTAAATTGTCAATAGCGCTATAAAGCGGATATTCAGCACTACGGATTGAATAGAGCCCAAAATGTCCAGTAAGAACAAGGGGCCACATGAAGGTTGTCCGTATAAAGTCTTTATTAAACCAGGACCCAGTCATAGCCAATCATTGTCATCATCCACAGCCTGAATGAGCCTATTCAGACTATTCAACAGTCTTTAGTGATGAGGTGAATCTGAAGTTTAAACCGGCTATCGCCTAGCTTTAACCACCTGTTTCCAAATGAGATAGTAAAACATGAGGCTTGGTTGACACATGCCTTATTACACTAAGGATTCTCCGTGTTTTGAGATGTTGCTATTGTGGGTTTTCTGAGGGAACGGAGGGTACCAAGAAATGTGTGGTTTTATGAATATTCACTTATCAAGTTATGTTTTCTCTTTAACTTAACATGGCAGGAGTTTAATGGGTCTATGAAGAGACAAGCTTTTATGAGTTTGGATTGAACAGATGCATTCAAATGTATTGACTCCCTTGCACAGAATTTCCTGTTTTCTCTTTTCAAAACTGGTTGAATAGCTATTTTTACCCTGCAGGCACCTTCAACTTGCCACAAGTAGGATCAATTACACTCAAACCAAATTCATTGTGCATTTAGTTCAGGCCATTTTTGACTTAAGTGAAACATTTCAGTTTTGATTTATTTTTTGGACCTTTGAAACAAATACACATGTGAACACAAAGTTTTCAATCTCAACTTATTTTAAAGGAATAGTGAATATTGATCATGACAATATGTTTGACTGCATCTGTTTTTGTGAACATGGCTTTCACTGACACTGGCATTTTACAGCATCAACATGATCCGCTTCATTAAACATCAATATGTCATGGCTTCTTATGTTTTATTTCATGCCAAACACTCCCGTATGCACCACATTCTTGGTCTTGACAATGACTGAGGCCAAATGAAATGAAACTCAACTTGATCTTATGGAATACACAGTATTACAGGAAATGTAATTTATACACACTCCGGTTCAAGTCCAGGCATTTCGGTATCATGTGGGAATGAGTAGTGCTACTCCTGTGGACTTGACCCTCCATTATCAGTATTGGTAAGTAGATTTTCTGATAAGCAGTGAAACTATTTTGGCCTCTTACCCCACTCTATAACATGATGCAACTCTAGGGTTCTCATCCCCAGCACAGGCAAATCACCTAACCAATCAAACAGCAATCTGAAAATAAGCAGACAGAAACAGGTGAGTTACAGTCAAGAACATCCTTTTATTCAAGTGTTGCTCTTTTCAAACTGTTTTTATTATTATGGAAAAGAAACTGTAATTAACACATGCATTTCACCATGGGCTCTGGGAGGTGTATTCCTGAGGGAGGGAAGCTGCACTGAGGGGTGCGGTGGGAGCTTAGGGGGTGGGGGGCAAGGCCAGCTGGGGGTTCACTCTACACAACACTAAACACGGCCCTACACACTTTTAAAAATAAACCCAAAGGAAAAAAAATAAATGGAGGGCCAGGGAGAGACAGCTCTGGTGCTGCAGGGCAAGATAGGTAGGGACCAACGTTCTGCCCAAGCAAAGCACACACTGAAACCTGTCACTCTGGCTTCTCGACTGGCGCTTTACTTGTCAAGGCTAATACTGCTGCTGGCTGCAATCACTTACAATAAAAACGTGCATATTCCTGTAGGAAACAAGTAGGCCCTCTATCAAGCCCACTCTTGATTTTGCTGGTGGAATTTCAAGGTGCTTTAACTGTACCACATGTCACATACAGTGAATAGAACCATATGACTTTAGTCTGTAATTGTTCTCACTGTTCATTTGGGATTCTAGTAAATGGGTGTAATGGTTCTCTTGATTGTGGATCTGAGCCTGCCAGTCTACCTGGGCTGGAACCATTCTGTTATAAGGTGCTTAGTCATTTCAGGTACTTTTTTCACTTGTTTTAATAGCTGGTCTCATACAACCACTAGAAAGGTGCATCATTAAATGGTCTCAATGTAGCATTGCTGCATAAGATATGAAAATCCAAATTCTGTAAAAAAAAAAAAATTTGATAAAAACAATAATTAAAAACCTGCCTATTCTACCCCAGTTGCCATGCAGCTCCCTTGCCCATTCAGAGGGACATTCCTATGTGTATTTTATCTCCACGTTGTGATATGTTATCAAATACATCCCAGTGAAAAACTAGGCACCCTCACAGACCCTCTCCTCGCCACACCCCAAGAGCCCACCCGGTGTAACTTGTTCACTTACATTAGCTGTTCAATGGAGAAGCTGAAGAGATCGGTATGGTATACAATGTGAAGCATACAGACAAGAATAACATGTGAGCTAACTGCATTCTGCTCAGACAAAGTTTAGCTTTTTTTTTTACCCCTCCATTCAGAGAAAAGGGGTTTGGGGAGGGATAAGGAGGGTAACGCAGCTACAGACTACTCCAGTGTCCAAGAGAGACAGAAGACAAGATACAGGAAGACAAGCAAGACAGATTTTTTTTTTGTTGCTTTTCTTAATTATTCAACAATAAAAATAACTAAATCACACCAATTTCCTTTAGTACTATATATACTGCTTTGAAAAGCTTGAAGGAGAGGATATAGAAGAAATATGAAGGAGGGGACTTTTTTGAGACGGGCACTCAGGATTACAAGATGGAGTCTGTGAACAAAAGGCACTTTTTAGGGACAACCTTTAAGATGCTCTGATTCTAACACTACATCACCAAACAAATATTTAGAATCATTTACACTGCGGATTGGGAGTGGAAGGGGGAAGGGTTCACTTCTTTGATTTAAACCTGCTCTCATCCTTTCTGTGCTCAAAATACACCTTATACTCTCTCACCTCTTGTTTGGGTTTGAGATAGGAGTCTACTAATCAACTAAACCTACCAAAATGTATTTCACATTACACCTCCCATCTCTCCAAACGCTGTTAATCACTTTGTGGTTGAGCTAACACTTAGAAAAATGGATTCCATATCTGATGCATCTCCCAAAATGGGGAAGATCTTGTCTGTGTCCCAAACTTGATTACTTTGGTTGGCCAGTTTTAAACATGTCCACAGTTTAGAAAATTGCATGCAAGTTGCAATTTATGTGTTAAATAGGTCATGTTTTAGTCAGTTCTCTGGTGATACTGACATGGTCCAGATGTCCATTACATCAGGCCTTTCCCACTAGTTCATCATCCCATTGTCAGGATAACCATCTAATCAAACTAAACGGTCCTCTTCCTGCTCTGGGATAAAGGTTGAAGAAAAATGCCTTTTGTCACAACCTTTTCATATAATGAACCCCTCCCCCCTTGGTAAATACAAAAAGAGAAATAGAATAATGCATGTTTCCTAAAATGTGCTTTATGATAACACTTAATTTTGTTTATTACTATTTATGTATAATAGAGTTTGAATGTACTTTATTTCGTAAAAAGCACCAGTTTCATTTAGTGATATATATTTTTGTTTTGCTAAATTGTTCCTTCAGCCCTCCCAGATTTAGAAAACAAATCATTACAAATACATTTTTTTAAATGAATAAGGAAAAAAAATAAAACTCATTTTCAATTTACAAAGACTGGGATTTTTTTTGTTTGCCCTCGTGTTTAGAGTCCCGGAGCTAGTGGACTTAAAACAAAAAAATTGAGGGTTTAGCCTCTCTTTTCTCGTGACACCCTCAAACAATCTCTAACAGACAAACACAATGTATCTACCCAAGGCATTGCACATGGCTCAATCAACATACATACATTTTTTTCAACAATACTTCCCAAACAAGAAAGAATAACCAAAATCTAATCTGTTATTTTCCTTGACTACAATGTCACTTTATTGTTTGCTATATAAATCATGTATCTATAGTATTTGCCATGGAAACTTTTTGCTATTAGATGTAGGTGTGGGTGTAGGGACTGGTACTTTTGCTCTAATCAGATATTTAAGATGCATCAATTGACTGTGCCATGCTTCAAAAAATAACTAGACTGCCACAGAGCTTATTTTGCAAATAAAAAAATGTATATATCTATAAATATATATGTGTGTATATATAAAGATGATTGCAATTATTCAGTGAGCTGTCACTGTTTTTCTCCCCAGACATAGCATTTCACCACCATTCACTATTAGCTTATATGTGAGAAAAAGAACCTGAATTCATGTTTAACAAATTGCATAATGGGAATACAGAGGCACTTCCATAGATTAGAAAAGAAATCACCATAGCCATCATAATTCTTATTCAGCAGTGCTAGTTCTCTATCAAGCTGATGAGATGGTTGCCATCTGGCAACATTGTTTCCCTGCAGTGAAGTACATGGCCAGGCAGTCCAGTTATTTTGTGAGGTTGGTGATTTGAGCTGATGTTGAACTGAATCTTAGTAATGTTAGGAATTCAAATAAAAAGTGAATGATTAAAAACAAAAGGTTTCCTCAGAGATTTCCTTATGTTAAGACTTCCCTTTACAGTCAATCTGGCCTGGGCTGGGTGGTTGTAACTGCTACTTATACTGTAAGTTTGCATGTGAGTGTGTGAGTTTGTCAAGTGGCTCTGTGCTAAGTGTGTTCATTTAATTTGTCCCTCTTGATTTCAAAAGGTTGAACTTTTGGCTGGTAAGGTATCTTTAGGGCAGTTTGATCTATAAGGGCTGATTGAACAGAACGAACATGCTGGATAGGATGGGGAGCTGAGATCGTGTCAGGGAAAAGAGGCGACCATAGCACCCTGCCAGACCATCTCAATATGGCCTCTGACTTCATCCTAGGCTCTCCTCCCCAAACATGGGAACAAACATGTCACATCATTTTGCTCCACAGCGTGGCTCTCTGCTCTTGGAACAGGGGCAGTCTGGGAGTGTAAACAAAAAGGGTCAACTTCAGGGAGATGGGAGGGAGGTGGACTTTGGGCCCTCAGCAACCTAATGTCACTGTTTCACTACATGGTACTGAACACTGACAGAATCACCCTTCCTGGCAATACCACTCGAAGTCTCGCTCCCACCCGCTGTATTTCTCAATAAGGTGCTGTCATTCAAACACATTTTTTAAAGCGGACAAATTCAGAGGGACAAGTCCAATAAGAGAAGAAACAAAAAATAAAACAATTCTGTGCAAAAGGGAATATTACTACTGTAGCTGTGTAGTTCTGGGTGTTAAAGCAGAGGCCTGTGTTTTTAACTAAATATGTGTGTTGGGTTCTGTGTCTACTACAAGGGGCAAAAAGAGTGTACTGGAAACGTGTGAATAGCATGTGTTATAGACGTAATAACATCACTTGGGCCCGGTGTGTGTGTGTATATATGTGTGTTACAAATGGCATTCATCATTCAAATGAAAGTGGGTATACTTAGCACTTGATTATTGTCGCAGTTGTAGTTTTGCAAGAGTGAACTGGGCAATTGCATTTTGCTTTACTTGGGTTTGGGTTCTTCTGCTGGGATGCTGGTTAGAGTGGAGGCCTTGTGTTGCTGAACTGTAGGCTGAGACTTTTCATATCATGTTTTTTTCTCTTTCATTAATAATAACGATACAATCATAGGTAAGCCTGTTTTTTCCCCATGCCATGTAGGTGTAATAGTGGACATGAGATTTGTGTTAATTCAGCTTGTAGTGCAACCTTTAGGATATGTTTTGGCATGGTTTCTGTCTTGTTAGTAGTGGGGCTGATTAGGTCAATGGTTATAAAACTGGGAAATATTGGTCAATTGACAGTGTGTTGAGTGACACGGAGACATCACATTAGCATGGACTGCTACATATTTCACTGGAACCTAATGGGTTTGTTTTGTGGGTGATTTGACAGTGGGGAGTGTACCTCATTTAAATTATGGCGTGTTTTGTGCCTTCAAGAGAGTGATTGGATGTTCCCTTCAATTTCAATCCCTACTCCTACATCCGTTTTTTTGACTGTTGAACAGTTGCTTTTCCCAGCCATTGCACAATGTGTCCGTCCTTGTTCCGAAGTAGAAGGTGACCTTTTTTCTCTTCAGGTTCCTCTTTTTGTGTTGCCGTGTTTTGCTGGTTCGGTGGTTTTGAGAGATGATGACTTGTCCTCTGCCTCTCCCAAATCCTATGATCCTCCCGTCTTAAAAATGGGGGGGGGGGGGGGTCCCTCTGTTTAGGTAATTGGGTCCAGAGTTCCTCTACTAGTATCATGCTAAGATTTCCTGGGTTGCTTTACTTTTTATGTGAGACATAAGGATCGTTGGGCAATTTCCTGTGGGTTATTTTTCTGTTTTCCATGTTTCAATTCCCAATTGTAATGAAAGATTCTAGACGCTGGTTTGCAGATAGGTCATGTCAGAGGAACCAAGACTGTTAAATAGAAAAAAAAGAGGACATTGTTAACAGGATCCGCCCCATTTTCAATTTTCGCTTAAAATGACATACCCAAATCCTAACTGCCTGTAGCTCAGGCATTGAAGCAAGGATATGCATATTCTTGATACCATTTGAAATTAAACACTTTGAGGTTTGTGTAAATATGAAATGAATGTAGGAGAATATAACATTAGATCTGGTAAAAGAAAATACAAAGAAAAAGCAACTGTTTTTTTTTGTGTGTGTTTGTACCATTATCTTTGAAATGCAAGAGAAAGGCCATAATGTATTATTCCAGCCCAGGCGCAATTTAGATTTTGGGTACTTGATGGCAGCAGTGTATGTGCAAAGTTTTAGACTGATCCAATGAACCATTGCATTTCTGTTCAAAATTGTGTATCAAGACTGCCCAAAATGTGACTAATTGGTTTATTAATAACTTTTCAAGTTCATAACTGTGCACTTTCCTCAAACAATAGCATGGTATTCTTTCACTGTAATAGCTACTGTAAATTGGACAGTGCAGTTAGATTAACAAGAATTTAAGCTTTCTGCCAATATCAGATATGTCTATGTCTTGGGAAATGTTCTTGTTACTGACAAGCTCATGCTAATCGCATTAGCCTACGTTAGCTCAACCGTCCCGTGGGGGACCTACTGATCCTGAAGAAGTTTTAAGTTAAAATGTGTACCATTGAAAATAAGTAAACACTATGTTCCACAATTGACCACTAGAGGCCCCCACACATTCCTTACACTAACAATGGTCAACAGTTGTCAGCCCCTTGTCATATTGAGGAAATACTCTCAGCTATATTGACTGACTGTCCATGGCTGTACTGTAGTGTACTGTACTGTACTATAGTGCTGTGAGAGTATGGTGTGGCTCTGCTGCTAAAGGCTGTTGTTATTCCTGACTGGACTCACAGGCAGCGGGGGGAGAGATGGCTGGCGCTCCCTGTATTCAGATTGAGTTTCTCCCGCTCAGTGTGAAAAGAGAGCAGAACTGGGTCGCCGGCCGGGATCTGGCACCATTCAACACTGGCCAACATTCTGGAGCCTTGGAAACTCTGGGCCTCCGGGGAGGTGCAGTTTGTTTGTTTGACTCTAACAGGTCGCCTGAATACCCCCCCACTTCTGCCTCTTGCCCTCCCTCCTCCCCCCTCTTGCCGCAGGCTCTGTCCCAGCAGCCTACGGGCTTTGTAACTCTTCCCCTGTCAGTTACACTATCTCTCTGTCTCTCTCTCTCCATCTATCTCCCTCTAACACTCTCTCTGGAATCCTTGGCAGTAGTGACCACCCTCTTTCCTTACCCACGCCTTCCTCCCCCCAGCATCCCCTCTCAAGTTCAAGTGGCTATGACATCATGTCTGGTTGCTGCGGGCAACCAGACAGTCGGGACGTGACTTCTCTGAGGAGGGCTGTGCTGAAACTCTCCCTCTCCCCCTCTTTCACTATTTTTCTCCCTCCCTCATTCTCCTGTTTCCTCTCTCCTCCGGCCGTAGAACCCCCTTGCTGCCATCAGAGGGCACTTGGAGACCAAATATCTATGCTCTGGGAGTGAGAGTTCTATTCAGGCCCTGCAGTCACAGCAAACAGACTTTTCACAAGGCCTTTGCACATTATTAATGTTTTGATAGAGCATTATGCTAACAATGTCATTTCTGAGCTACATATGCAACCAATTAAAGCTCCCTATACAATTTCATTTCTCCAGTGCAAACTAAAACCATACTGTAAACACAATATACTCAATAGCACAGAGCACTGGAGGGCTACACAGGAAGTGTATGTGTGTGTGCACGTGTGTGCGTGTGTGTGTGTGTGCACGTGTGTGCACGTGTGTGTGTGTGTGCACGTGTGTGTGTGTGTGTGCACGTGTGTGTGTGTGTGTGTAGTTCTCAGTTTGTTCAGAAAGAGAGGGTAAAGAAGGGACAAAATGGCGTAGGGTTAGCACGGTGAGGTAAGGTGAGCCTCATGAGCGGGGTGGGTTAGTCAAACAGGGCATGTTACGAAGCTGGAGAGAGAGAGGGAAGAAGAGGGGTGGTAGGAGGGAGAGAGAGAGTGAGCTGAGGGAGAGCATAGAGGGAGTGAAGCGAGGGAGTGTAAGGAGGGAGGGTGAGAGCAGCAGAGGGCTTCAGATGGTTTCCATGTGGTGGGGAGGAGTGTGGAGCAGAGCTGGCTCGGGGCGGGTGTGGTTGGACACTAATGAGAAAAGTGCAGTGGGTAATGGAGGAGGCATATGAGCGAGAGGCAGTGCGGTGGAGAGAGAGAGCCCGCTGCCTGAGGGGCAGGCTCCAGATGGGCCAAATAAACAGTGAGAGGTCAGTTTAACACACACGGTAAACCACACACACGGTAAAACATACACACGGTAAAACACACATTCACAACAAATCATGGGATGAGGAGAGGGAGGGGAAATACACCAGTGAGATTTAGGGAGTAGTTAGGCAGTTTGGGAATAAGAAATATTTTGGCATGTATCCATTCACCTAAGTAAGTTTCCTGAGTTGGGCCGATAATCTCAATGAAAACAGACAGGTTTCCTACACACAAAAAATACACATACACGCATGCACACCACATGAAAACACGCACGGAAACACATACTCACACACTGTGGAAAGCAGCAGAAAGTGCTAATGTGCTAATGCAGAAGTTTGGTAGTGTTGGTACTAGTGTTGATGAGAGTAAGGGCTTGATTAAATCCGTAGCGCTGAAGAGATGTGCTACAGCACGATAGAAATGTAAAGGCAATGTTCCTGAGTTAGCGGAGACTGTAGTCATGGTAACGCTGAAGAGCTGTGCTACAGCACGATAGAAATGTAAAGGCAATGTTCCTGAGTTAGCGGAGACTGTAGTCATGGTAACGCTGAAGAGCTGTGCTACAGCACGATAGAAATGTAAAGGCAATGTTCCTGAGTTAGCGGAGACTGTAGTCATGGTAACGCTGAAGAGCTGTGCTACAGCACGATAGAAATGTAAAGGCAATGTTCCTGAGTTAGCGGAGACTGTAGTCAGGGATTGAATCGAGCCCTAAAGCTGTTTGCTCACCTGTGTCTGCTGCGGGATGTTCAGAAAGTTGTTGTCCCGTGATCCGATGCTGACAAACCTGTTGGGAGCTGGGGCCCCTGACGTGGAGTAAGCTGCAGACAGACACAGAAAGGAGAAATGGTCAAACCATTTCAGCACAAACCACAGCCTGTGATCAATAAAATAAAATTACGGAGCATCGTACTTAAGTTTCATAACAATTTCAGTATATACTGCAATGAAAATACTGCTTTAAGCTCTCAACCTGACATCACACACATAATTGTTACTGTAAGTCCCCCTAAGCATCATAGAGTAGGGCTACTGAACTGAGCCGGACATCTCCAAACTATAACCCTGGTCCCATTGGGGTTGAAGCAAATTTAGGGAAGTTTGAGGTCAATATGGACTGCAACACAAAGGTTGTTATTACAAACCCTTCTAACATGTGAAGAATCTGATACTGGAAAATTGCTGTAGTGTGTGTGTAGTGTAGTATGTGTGTAGTGTGTGTGTAGTGTATGTAAGTCTGTATTATTTAGCAGCATACACAAACGTTAAGTACACTTTGAGAAAAAAAGGTGCTATCTAGAACCAAAAAGGGTTTTTCTGCTGAGAACCCTTTTAAGAAGCCCTTTTTTTTCCCAGGTAGAAATCTTTTCTACATGGAGTAGAACCCTTTCCAGAAAGGGATCTACATGGAACCCAAAAGGGTTCTAGCTGAAACCAAAAAGTGTCCTTTTATGGGGACAGATGCAGAACCCTTTTGGAACCCTCGTGTTTGAGAATCAGTAACATATATAAAATACATAAAAGACTCTGAGACATTGATTGAGGGGGTTGAAAAAAATGTATAAAACAAAACAAAATAATACAAAAATCTGAAATATAAAAAAGAGAAGGAAAAAAAAGAAAAAAAAGTGCTCCGTCCAGTGCCCCTCCTGTCATAGGTGAGAAGCGTTTTGGCAGACACGCCCCATAGCTAGACACACCATTCTAATGGACACACCCCTTCAGTCTAAAACTGCACATACATAAGCAGAACTCCAAGTCTGACCTTCAAAGCAACAACACCACCAACTCTGATAAAAAAAAAATATATATCAATTAAACTAAAAAGTAAAATATAACTCCAAATATTATTTTCATGTTTGGATATTTTTTGGGGAAATGGCAGAATAGCTGGAGCATGATGTTTTGGAGTCCACATAAACTGCACTAAATATGTGCCACTAGTAAAAAAAATAAGTGATTTAGAGTGAGCAATTGACAAAAAGGAAATGAAAACTCTATTTCTATTTTAGACTACTTCCGATCTCAAATGACATCTCGGGGGCTGGCCAAATGAGTTAAATAAAACATATAAATGGAGGAAAACCAGGATGGCAATCTTCTGCATCAACATCTGTGAGCGCAGAGGCACAGGGGTATCGAGGAAGGGTTAGTGTCATTCAAGGCAGGGCTCAGGATGGGTGTTCTAAGAGAAAGAGGATGGGCCTAATATAGAGCCCTGGAGGACACCACAAAAGGGTCATCAGAGGAGAATGGTGACAGGCTTCTGTCATAACTCTAGGGTCAGTATGATCCCAGACGGTGAAGGAGGTGAGAGGTGAGCTGGCTGTTGGGGGGGAGGGGGGGGGGTATTTACTATGGGAGTGGGCAGAGGATGGATGGCCAGGGCCCTAAGATACAGAGGAGGGGCAGCTCCAGTAAAAAATAAATAATTATTGGGTGATTTTGGTTTTGGTTCTGACTTGGTCTGTGGGGTCACTTACACGGAGATGTGGGCGAGGTCAGTCCGCCGTCGGGAGGCGTGCTGCTGGATTTAGAGTCGGACATGGGGAGGGGCACTGGGCGGGCCACTGGGGGAGGTGGAGGCAGCAAGAAGGAGCCCGGCATTTTGCTCTGGCCGCTCCCGTTTGGCTGCGGACAACACAAACAGGGTCAGGAGGGCGACATGTGACAACCCGCACACGGCATGAGAGGACGCAGCTCCAGAGACCAGGTCCAAAAAATATCCATGATGGGTGGTGGGAGAGGTGGGGGTGTTGGAAACAACAGCCAAACGAATGATGTATGTGCATTGCGTCATTTATGGAGGTGTACAAAATAATAATCACCACAAGGGTTGATAGGGGATTTGGAGCAGAGGGGAGTTCTGGGGTGGTCCATGGTGGAGGGGTGAGTGGGGTGAGAGCACAATTGGTGTGGGGTTTGTCCATAACATGGCAACAAATCAAAACATGGGAAAAATACTCCACTAAGAAAACATGACACCAACAACACGCAAAATAATAATTACAATAAAAACGGAAGACAGAACATGTATGCTCGATTGAAATGTGCTGTGATTGTAGGCTTTCGTGCTGATGATTACATAATCTGAGGGGGTGGGCGGAGCAAAAGAAAAAAGGGAACCTTAGGGTCTGGAAGAGCACAGGACAAGGAAAAAAGATTAAGTACAGAAAACCCTGGACCAACAGGAAATTGTCAATAGTAGTATTTTGCTTTCTCTCCTCACTGGTGCAAAAGTTTGGCAATTGGTTAAAGTAAAAAAAAAAGAAAGAAACAGAAAGTCAACCCTGTTTCCTTACCTTGCATACTACATAACTTAAAGGTTTTCATGTTTTTCACTGTTACAGTTTCACTCCTCTATCATCATACTGTATCTATACTTAACAGCAAATGGTGTCCGCAGTGATGAAACACAAACAAACCTGTGGTCTTTATCTCAGTACTGTACTCAGTGTAGTGTTTACACAGGGAAACACAGTACATATCTATACAGTGTTAATAATCACCACTTCATTTAGTCATGCTTGTGTCGTTTGCATGGCCACACATTAGATCGTGGAATTCTATTCTTACTGCCTTCATTTGTCTTTTGTTGTGCCCATGTGTGATTATATTCGTGTACAAGTGGTTGGTGTCACTCAGCCCCTGAACTCTCCTCTTACATCAAACCTTACCTGGCCGCCAGACTGTCCCGAACCATCAGCGCAGACAAACTGCACAAATTCCTTCAGGGGGTCCTGTCCAGGATGGTGGTGGTAGCGAATGGTGGGGTGGGTGAAGTACGGGCTGGACTGCTGGATGATGGAGGGGGAGGGGAAGTGCAGGGCAGAGGCTGAGGCACGGGGGCTCCCTGAGAAGAGGCATACGTTAGTTAGATAGATGAAATGAGGGAGAGTGAATAAGAGATCAACAGAGATTAACAGCGAGACATGCAGTTCAGCAGTGAACACTCACTGGGCTTTTAGTTTAACAGTCAACAGGGGCCACATCTTAAGACCAAGGGACAGGAACTTTGAGTGACATCGGTCCAAATAGGAGTTTCATTTCATTAAATCATGATAGATTGAGGGTGAAAATGTATTACAAGAAAGAATGAGGCTTTACAGGAAATGCTTACACATTAACAAGCACACAAACGCAATGGTCTACATTACAAAAGCAGTCCTCAAACCACACAAAAAAATAAAAAGCACAAAGAGATCATTGAGCACTGTCTTAAATTAGAATGTCTTAATGCCTGTGCGTCTGTGTGCTGTTTTGTGGGTGTGATTCACAGGCGCCACAGCAATTTGGCATTTAAATAGGCAAGCTGCTTTCCAACGATCCTCTATGACAAGACTAATCTTTATGTTCACACTGTACGTGTGAGTTTATGTGCATGTGTTAGTGGTCTACACATGGATGATATCTATTTGGTTGTGTGCAGGTGGGAGGGGGGGGGGGTTAAATGTCCCTGTGTTGCTGCGTCTGTAAGGGAATACAGAAGCTCTCTTTTGTGCCTGCATGAGAGGGTGAGAAAATATCTCGCTTTAAGTCACCCAGCTGAGCTGAATATGGAGACTGAGGTGTGAATGAACGTTTGAATGGGACACAAAGCCCTCTCTGTCAGATGTATATCCATTACCAAATCTCCTTGATTTGTATTAGAGGGGCGCACCCTCTCCCTTTTTCTTCTGGTGTGCCAGTCTACCCCCTACAGTGTTGCCCCACCCGGCAGGGCCTCCAGCTGCCCGCGTGAGGCTGCCAACTCCAGTGTGTTACCCCCAGACAGGGCCCTGTACCCCCCAGCCAAGCAGCACATCGCTCCCTGCCAGGCTCCATGCTACCCCGGTGGAGCCGTATCCCCGCTCCCTTAGTCCCCCTTAATCCCATTAGAGACTGGGCTAGGGCCAAGCTCTCTGGGGGGGGGGGGGGGGGCTATACCCCAACCCCCCCCACCCCCATACCCCCTGGATCTACGACACAAAACAACAACAACAACGCAGTAAACACTTTCACACAGGCATGGGAATGACATACATAACTAGTTTGTTGAAGAGACAAAATACATGTGCTCCATTCAGTATTGTCAAGGGAGCGTTGCCTAACTGCTCCAGAGGCAGAGTACACTCTTAGAAAAAAAAGGTGCTATCTAAAAGGCTTCTTCGGCTGTCCCCATAGGATACTTTTGGTTATCCTGTCCCCATGGTTATCCTGTCCCCATGGTTATCCTGTCCCCATTGTTATCCTGTCCCCATGGTTATCCTGTCCCCATGGTTATCCTGTCCCCATGGTTATCCTGTCTCCATGGTTATCCTGTCCCCATGGTTATCCTGTCCCCATTGTTATCCTGTCCCCATGGTTATCCTGTCCCCATGGTTATCCTGTCCCCATGGTTATCCTGTCCCCATGGTTATCCTGTCCCCATGGTTATCCTGTCCCCATGGTTATCCTGTCCCCATGGTTATCCTGTCCCCATTGTTATCCTGTCCCCATGGTTATCCTGTCCCCATGGTTATCCTGTCCCCATTGTTATCCTGTCCCCATGGTTAGCCTGTCCCCATGGTTATCCTGTCCCCATGGTTATCCTGTCCCCATTGTTATCCTGTCCCCATTGTTATCCTGTCCCCATTGTTATCCTGTCCCCATGGTTATCCTGTCCCCATGGTTATCCTGTCCCCATGGTTATCCTGTCCCCATTGTTATCCTGTCCCCATGGTTATCCTGTCCCCATGGTTATTCTGTCCCCATGGTTATTCTATCCCCATTGTTATCCTGTCCCCATGGTTATCCTGTCCCCATGGTTATCCTGTCCCCATTGTTATCCTGTCCCCATGGTTATCCTGTCCCCATGGTTATCCTGTCCCCATTGGATAACCACGTAGGACCCTTTCAATAGAGGGGTCTGCGTGGAACCAAAAAGGGTTCTCTCTGGAACCAAAAAGGGTTCTCCTATGGGTACAGGTGATGAACCCTTTTGTAACCCTTTTTTCTAAGAGTGTAGGAGGCAATCTCAGCATCTCTGAGGTAGATGTCATTACATGGTGGTCAACCTCACTGCTTCTGATCAATTTAGGAACTTTTAGCTTTGAGTTGGGAGTTCAGATAAGTTCAGATACTCATTATCTATGGTGAACTGTTCACCCTTCACAATGACTTGCTTTGAGCTCTTGAGAAATGACTTCAGAACTGCTGGTTCATAGTGATGATACGATTGAGAATGCAAATGTCCCAGTTATACAGCCCTGTGGCAACTGTTGATATCTGATTTTATCATGAGATCTTTGTCGATGACCCCAGGGGGTTGAAATAACCACAATGACTCTGTTCCACTGCCAGATACAATAACAGTAAGCTCTTCACACACTCCCTGGGTTCCCCGACCATAGGCGTCTCAGTCAGAGAGAGAAAGAGAAAAGAAAGAGAGGAGAAGAAAGAGATAGATGACTATAATAATTGATGGTGAACGGCATAAGCATAAAGCATTTTAAGGGAAAATGGCAAGACATTGTCAGCCGTGAGCCAGGAGAAATACTCAACAGAACAAGAACAAATGTCTTCTCTAAAAATACAGGACTCATGAGAATGTAGGGCTGTACACCAAGTTTCTATCAGGCTCTGTATAATAATGTTCTGAAGCCAATGAATCATGTGCACTTTGTGAACTAACTACATGTACCGGTTGTAAGACTATAGTTGTGGGTTGGGGCAGTGTGGCTCGGGGAGGTGGTGATCAGGGAAGGTGGTGGTCAGAGAAATGGAGGTACAGAATGGAGGCTCTTCACCCAGTCACCTAAGCACCCAACCACAGACTGACAGAGACTGATCTCTTTACAGGGAGCAGGAAGGAACAACTGTATGTTATACTCTAGCCTAGTTTGCATTCGGAAAGTATTCAGACCCCTTCCCCTTTTCCACATTTTGTTATGTTACAGCCTTATTTTCCTCTTCAATCTACACACTATACCCCATAATGAAGAAACAAAAACAGTTAAAAAATGTATTTTTTAAAACCTATGAGGTTTTGCTGCGATCCTTTGCTATGAGACTCGAAATTGAGCTCAGGTGCATCCTGTTTCCATTGATCATCCTTGAGATATTTCTGCATCTTGATTGGAGTCCACCTGTGGTAAATTCAATTGATTGGACATGATTTGGAAAGGCACACACCTGTCTATAAAAGGTCCCACAGTTGACAGTGCATGTCAGAGCAAAAATCAAGCCATGAGGTCGAAGGAATTGTCCATAGAGCTCCGAGACAGGATTGTGTCGAGGCACAGATCTATGGAAGGGTACCAAAACATTTCTGCAGCATTGAAGGTCGCCAAGAACACAGTGGCCTCCATCATTCTTAAATGGAAGAAGTTTGGAACCACCAAGACTCTTCCTAGAGCTGGCTGCCACGCCAATCTGAGCAATCGGTGGAGAAGGGCCTTGGTCCGGGAGGTGAGCGAGAACCCAATGGTTACTCTGACAGAGCTCCAAAAGTCCTCTGTGGAGATGGGAGAAACTTCCAGAAGGACAACCATCTCTGCAGCACTCCACCAATCAAGTCTTTATGGTAGAGTGGCCAGACGGAAGCCACCCCTCAGTATAAGGCACATGACAGCCAGCTGAGAAATAAGATTCTCTGGTCTGATTAAACCAAGATTGAACTCTTTGGCCTGAATGCCAAGCGTGACGCCTGGAGGAAACCTGACACCATCCCTACGGTGAAGCATGGTGGTAGCAGCATCATTCTGTGGGGATAAAGATGAACGGAGCAAAGTACAGAGAGATCCTTGATGAAAACCTTGCTCCAGAGTGCTCAGGACCTCAGACTGGGGTGAAGGTACGCCTTCCAACAGGACAACAACCCTAATCACACAGCCAAGACAACGCGGGAGTGGCTTCGGGACAAGGCTCTGAATGTCCTTGAGTGGCCCAGCCAGAGCCTGAACTTGAAGCCGATCGGACATCTCTGGAGAGACCTAAAAATAGCTGTGCAGCCACGCTCCCCATCCAACCTGACAGAGCTTGAGAAGATCTGCAGAGGATGGGAGAAACTCCCCAAATACAGGTGTACCAAGCTTGTAGCGTCATACCCAAGAAGACTTGATTCAACAAAGTACTGAGTAAAGGGTTTGAATACTTATGTTAACTTGATATTTCCGTTTTTGTGCAAACATTTCTAAAAAACAGTTGTTTATTTGTCATCATGGGGTATTGTGTGTAGATTGTTGAGGGGGGAAAAACAATTGAATCCATTTTAGAATAAGGCTGTAATGTAACAAAATGTGGAAAAAGTCAAGGGGCCTGAATACTTTCCGAATGCACTGTATATTCTGTGCCTCAGGTTTCTTTCAAAAACATAGCTCTACTGCCATTGTCCCTCACAGGGTGGGACAGCAGAGCCTTCCCCTATGGACACCACTCACTGCCACCCCTCCACTGGGTCTGGGTCAGGGGACGGGGGATGGGCAGGGGGTTGGGAGGGCTGTCAGGGGGGTCTCACCTGGTCTCACTCCCGCCAGCATTGGCAGCGGGTGGTGGGTGAACGCCATGCGAGGCGACCTCGTCTGCTGCGACAGGGCGCTGAAATCGAATTTCCCCGGCTTCTTAAGAGAACCAGGCGAGGAGAGTCCTGGCAAAAATGGGATCAACAAAATGGCAGAACAGAGACTTGGGTTTAATGAACAGGCTGGTGGCTATTTGCTCTATCAAATCAAATTAACTGAAGACTTAAATTTAGACTCAAGACTTCTACTTAAAAAAATGTAATGGGTTTTATAATTGTGATCTACTAAAATCAATGCATCGATTGATTACACCGATGGATCAACCTCTCTCTCTCTCCATATCTCTCTGTTAGTGTACGGTCTCTGTGCTGTAGCATATCAGAACCAGGGTAGAGTAAAGTGGGGGTCCAGGGGGGAGGGAGTTGTTTTGAAGTGGCGCAGGGTGGGGGGGGGGGGGGGGTTCAGAGGAAGGCTTGGGGCACAGTGTCAGAGGGAAGAGAGAGAGAGCTGGGAAATGCAATGGCATTATAATTGCTGCCACCATTGGAGTATATGAGCGAAAGACAGGATTCTGATCGCTGGCATTCTACTCTGGTAACTGGTAACTAGTCCTCTGCGTGGAGTCCATGAGCAAGCATCCAGTTCCCAAACTCACCATTGGTAGGGCTTGTCTCAGGGTATAGGAAAATCAAATAAAAAACCACAACATCCCACCACCATCCCACACCAGCAGTGATCTCAGCACCCAGCATCCCTATAGACAGCAGGACCTCCAGCTATATGACAACACTGTGAATACATCCTCCCTCCCACACACCCTACAGACTGCACTTGTTAACGTGCCTGTTTACAAGGAGTGTGACTTTGGACTGCATCACAGCTAGGCCAGAATGTGTTTCTGTGGCACATTGACTGGCCAGAATTTGTTTCTGTGGCACATTGACTGGCCAGAATGTGTTTCTGTGGCACATTGACTGGCCAGAATGTGTTTCTGTGGCACATTGACTGGCCAGAATGTGTTTCTGTGGCACATTGACTGGCCAGAATGTGTTTAAGTGGCACATTGACTGTGTGTAGCTATATTCAGATATATTGTAGCTGCAGCCTGCCAACAGATATCAATATGTCCTTTAATTTAGTGGCCTACTGCTTGTAAGTCAGTCTGTCAGTTGTATGTAACTCTGGGCTGGTGGGAGGGAGACTCGGCTGCCTTGTGTTAATGCATCTCCTACAGATATGGTAGATACAGAACACACACACACAAGCTGTTCAGTCAGGGTGGCAAGCAGACGGCCCAATGCCAATGAAGGATGGATGGAAAAGGGGAGAGAGAGTGAGAGAAAGTAAGGGAGTGGAAGAGTGACGGCATAGCCTGCACATATATTTAACAACATATCAATGTGTCCTCCTACTTCTATAAATGTCAGTTGAGGCTTCAGGACTATGAACTATTCCCCAGTTTGGTAAAAACAGGCACACTAAGTATAGGCCAGGCTTACCAACTGGCCCAGAAACATGGCCAAATGTGTAAGAGCTGCAGAGTAAAGAGACTGTTTTATGATCAAGGCCTCGTGAGGCAGGGTTTGAGGGAAATTATTTTGATGTATGGTAATCGGAACAGGCAATTTAGAATTGTAGGGTTTGTGACCATTGCCAAGTGGTGTGTTTGACCTCAGGGAGCCACGATATGCAAAGAATGAAATCAAGTATTGGAGAGAATAATTAACAAATTAAGAAATAAAAATACTTTTACACTCACACACATTTTTCTACATGCATGCCCTGAGTCACAAACATATACTGCACAGTTTGTGACATTATGTGCATACACACACGCACGCACACAAAAATAATTTTTAACAAATTCACAAACAGAAAAAAAACCTGACTAGCAAGAAGTCCCATAAACGACTAAACGACACATATTCACACAAATAAAACAAACACATGAAATAAAAAGGGGATAGTTTCAGTACGGCCTCGGGAGATGCTGAAATAGCTTTTACAAGCTGAGCATATAAACTCTAACGAGGCAGCCGTTCTGAAATACGTTTTTGAAGTGTTACTTCGGGAAACATTTGATCACAACAATTACCCACAATGCTTCTGACTGCAGCGTTGCAGCTGGGCCTGCGTGGGCATTGGTAAGTATAGAAATGGGTAGGCGGGCACGTATGTTCTGCTAGGCAGGAATGTGTGACACCAAGTGGGAGTGGGGAGTGTGATGATCCATTTGGTGGCATGGTATTAATGATGATAAAAACACAGCATGGCACTCAGGCACTTTAAGAGGATTGGGACATTAAAATAGGAATGTGTCTCACCCAGTGAAACGCTACTGGCTATATGAGACAAATGTTCAGGGTGGACATGCTGAATATAACCACCAAGGCTAAAGGGGGATTGGGCACTCTGTGATTTCATTTAGTTATCGTAACAAATGTGACGTCTGGGTGAAGAGCTGGGCTGGAGAACAAGGCCAAGATGCCCAAGGAAAGATTTGCATGTTAGAGTTAACAGAAGTTACTCTGATCTCTCTCTTCCAGTTTCTGTTTCTCTCTGAGTGAGTGTGTGTGTGTGTGTGCCTGTGTGTTTCCTTGCACTCGTTTGTATGCGTGAGCGAGCACGATCGATTGTTCTGCGCTATTTCTCAGACCAACTCCTGGCACATGGCTTGTGCAGACTGGCAGCCAATCAACTGCTCCCATGACCCTTCAGCCTCGTCACGCTAACAAGCTGGCTGCCACAAAAAAAAACTAACTGTCAGAGGACCGTGACCCCCCCGCCCCACAACCAGAAAGAGGAACACAGACATACAAACACATATACATACCGCTCACTCCCATCAACACACATACACATCATAAAAAACACAATGTTCCCTACTACACATATCTCTTTCCACAAGCTATCTCAGACCAATACGTTGACTACAGTACAGTGATGGGCTGAGCTTTCAATGAAGTGAGAGAGGAGAAGGAAACAACCAATGAAAATGCATAGATGCGTATAAATGTCCCCTCAGCAGGCACCGGAGACAGCAGAGCAGGAGACAGCAAAAGTAATGATGAATTACATGATCACCTCATATGCCTCAGAGCCTTCCATTCAGGTAGTGAATCACCTTTGGAGGGGAGCTGAGACCCTCTCCCCCTCTTCCCCCCTCCTCCCCCTACACCACCACCACCACCACCAGAACAGATGTCTGCTGTAACCCAGTAGCTCCCATTGCTGTAGACACATGGAAGTACCATCTGGACCGGAACGCTGCTACTCTCCAGATTGTGTGTGTGTGTGTGTGTGTGTGTGTGTGTGTGTGTGTGTGTGTGTGTGTTTGTACACGTTTGTGTGTGTTTGTACACGTTTGTGTGTGTGTATGTGGAATATTTTAGAGACAGACGGTGCCTTGTGCCTTAACAGCACACCTGAGTGCATTTAGTCTTGTTTGTTTGTGTTGTATTCCTCTTCCTGTCCTGCCTGTTGGAGGAGGCTATGACAGGTGGGGGGGGGGGGGGGGGGGGGGGGGCGCAGAACAGCACCGCCTCAGTAACTGACTGGGTGAAGCATCTCACAGCAACTCAACAGGAGACAGGGCCTCACTCTGGAATCTCTACCCACTTTCACAGGGCTATACCACTGATGCATGTGTTGCTGACTAAATTACTAAAGTACTGCAATCCAAAACTCTTCTGCAATGTAAATTAACTGAAATTTGAATTTTGAATGAGCGAATGAAAAAAGAGTGCAAAAAATAAATTTAAATCAATTAAACATTGAAATCAATTAAACATTGAAATCAATTAAATACATGCACAATAGGTTACAGTTTTTTGGCAGCCTGAATCAGAAAATATACAACCCTAATCAAGCCCTCTACCTTGAGCAAGTGGACACAGTGTTTGAGAGGTAGTAATAGACTTGGTGAAGCTACTGGGTTACCAAAAGGCTTTGGTACTTCCACAAACCACAACAGATATCTGGGAGAGAAACGAGAACAACCCAATAGCAGCAGAGAGGAGAGGGATGGAGAGAGGGATGGCGAGAGGGACAGAGAGAGGGATGGAGAGAACACTCGCTAGGAAGTATGGAAAAATAGACAAGCAGAGAGACAGAGAGATGCATACAGTACAAGTTGAGGACGGCATGAGTTAATGTACAGTATAGATTATAATACATATATATGAGTGCAATGTTTTCTAACCATGGTAAGGAAACTGCACGCCATCGTTTTCATGCTTTATCTTCCTCTCTTGCACACTGGCCAAATGGTGCTGCACTGGAAGTCCAAACAGGAGAGAAGGGCACAGTTAACAACGGAGGAGGGGGAATTAGCAGGGTGGAACGTTAACCACAATCCACTCAGTTTATGACATGAGAGCTAAGTACAGGATGATTGACATGTAATGAAATAAGAACAGTGGCACAATTAGGAATATTATGTTATTATAACGTGTTTGTAAATGAACTGCGTTCATATAGAGGCCACATTAAAGCAGACACATTTTACAAATACATTCACTGCTCTCCCTCCACCTTTCCCATTGGCCACCATTAGAATAGGAGGCTTCTGTGAGGGCTGGGGATGGAAAGGGATGCATACCTTACATTAATTCATGAACATGATCTATTATAGAACAGAGGAGTTGGAGGGTAAAACCATAAGGAGACAGGGAGGTTTGGAGGGTGCAGCTTAGAGGGTAGAGAGTCTATGGGAGTCTGTGCATAGTCACAACTTTGAGAGAATTTGTGATTTCAAGAAAGGAGGGGGTTGTAGAGATATTTTCTTGGAAAATATTATGCCAAAAGCTATCCACATTATATCTTTAATACAAAGCTTTTCATAGAGGCTTAAGTCTAGACTGTATCACAACCGGCAGTGATTGGGAGTCCTATAGGGGGACGTCCGTGTAGGCCATCATTGTAAATAAGAATTTGTCCTTAACTGACTTGCCTAGTTGAATACGTTCAATTAAATAAAATAATAATTTTAACAAGTCAAGTCTGTCAGCAGGCTCTGTGACTCACATGTCACATCACACACACATCACCCAGTCAAAGAACTTCTAACCACAGAACATGACGTCCACTGGAGGCCTTTTGCCTCTTGCTAGGCCGTCATAGTAAATAACAATTTGTTCTTAATTGACTTGCCTGGTTAAATAAAGGTTAAAAAAATACAATCTAGGAGCCTGAATCTAATACTTTTTTTACTGAGCACAGAGCCGAGCACCAGACACACTGGTATACTACTACATACTACTACTGCAGAGCACACAAAGGATTTAGAAAAGGTGTAAACACAGGCCTACAGAGCAGGTGGATAGGAGGGGGAGGGTGAGGGAAGGAGAGGAGATGAGTGAGGGTAGAGGGAGGAAAACAGGTCTGACAGACAGTAGGGGGATACAGTGCCATAAAACACAGCAGGGGGTGTTAGATGGGGTGGGGGGGTTATGGGGGTATCTAACCTGCGTCCACATCGTTGGGCCAGCCACTGGACTGGGAGCTGCTGCCGGCCGCAGGGGAGCGGCCCGAGTAGAAGACATCGTCCACCGGGCTCTCCATCTCACTGTCGTCAATGGACTTGCGCTTGTTGGAGCTGGAGAGAGGGAGAGAGAAAGGGACTTAATGGGTGTGGAGGCAGGAATATTATTTACTTGGGAGACAAAGTACAGTCTGCTGAGAGACAGATAAGTGCGGCTAGAAGCTTTATTCACCATCCTTTATCTGAACATGGCCATGTTTGTTACAGTCCCTCAGATTAGACTGCGTACCTAGACCGGGGTAGACAACTCTGGTCCTGCTTTTGATTTAACCCACCTGGAAGACCAGGTGTGTTGAATTTAGACAATCACCGAGCTGATCAATTAGCTCAGTTGGTCAAGTGTGGTGCCTAGTTGGAACAAAATCCTGCAGTACCTGTGGCACTCCAGGAACAGGGTTGCCTACCCCTGGCTTAGACTAAAGTATTGTAGAGCGTAAGTGTGTGTACAGTGAGTGAGAGTGTTCCTTGGATTCAAGTCCATACGAGACCTGTAAAAACATAGGTCCTTAAATGCACAATGTTTCATAAGTGGATCCAAATAAAGAATTGTATGTGTTTTTGGCTGTCCGTCTGGCTGAATGTGTCTATATTAAAGTAGTGTCAGGGGAAATATAGTGGAGTGAATATAACTACCTCCGTGGGAGACTTGCATAAAGCTCCATTTCAGTCCTGCAGCGTGAGAGAGAGAGAAACAGTGAGACAGAGAGATAGAAGGAGAGCGAGAAATAGGAGAGAGAGATAGGAAAGAGAGAGATAGAAGAGAGAGATAGGAAAGAGAGACAGAAGGAGAGAGAGAGTGAGTGAGGAAAGGGGGAAAAAAGAGACAGAGAAAACAGACAGACAGTTTGACAGATAGGTGTAAAAAACACCAGATGAAGAAAGTTTCACAGAGAAGAGAGAGGAGAGAGAGGAAGGAGAAGAAAAGTCCCATCACGCAATCATAGCAGAGTGAGGAAAGCATTCACAAAGGTTAGACAGCATAGACTGAAGTGTACAGAAGCTAGTATTAGTAGGCTACAAAATAATCAGGTAATGTGTGTGTGTACCTGGTGGAGGGGGTGGAGGTGATGGAGCGGCGTCCCAGGGCCACCTGGTTGATATTGTAGTAGCCAGGACTCTCCAGGTCGGCCAGGGAGAAGTTGGGGCCGGACGCTGTGGCCACTGGAGCTGAAGCATACACACAGATACATGCGACTCTTACACAACTCTTCAAACAGAGAGTATAGTAAGAAAATGCATGTGAGAACCTTGAGGTTTGTGTGTACTGGTGAATGTGTAGTGAGAGTGACAGTGAGAGTGACAGAGAGGAGAGGCAGTGACTCACTCTGTGACACTCGGACCAGCTCGGCCACGTTCCACACCCCTGAAGTCACAAAGCAGTCCTGGAAACTCAAATGCCCTGGGAAAACAGAGATGAGAGCAATGAGGATGATGAGAAGATGCTAGGACACACGCTCACGCGCACACACACACACACACACACACACACACACACACACACACACACACACACACACACACAGAGGGAGCATAGAAAAACAGATAAACCACAGTAGAAGGCACTAGCATGTGTTTTCTATAAGATAGGAAATGGCTATGATTGGACATATCACACACTTATCAAAAGTACTATGGACAGGTACTCACGTCATGACTGCTTCAAGTCAAGCATGTCAAAACACTGTCCAGCAGGAGGCCTTAATGTGCTCCACAGATTGTGCCCTGTGTAAGCTGTATACACACCATGCATACACACACACTGTTTACATGGTGTCCAGTGGGCATCCAGTATGTTAGAGCTTGTTGCAACATGTATGATGTCATTACTGCTATAGATTTTGGATTGTATTTGTGCGTTTAAGTTTTCTAAGAGCCCTAGTGTATGTTGTGTGTACAGGCCCTGGCAGTGGGCAGTGTATAGAGTGACCAAGGCTCTCTATCTAAGGCTATAGTGTAGTGTTTCCTGCTCCTGGGGAACTAGCACTACACACCTGATTCCACTAATAAACTCATCATCAAACCTTTAGTTAGTGGAATCAGGTGTGTAGTGCTAGGTCAAAATGTGCCCAGTTGGCTCCCCAGGAGCATGACTAAGAGACAATGCTGTGTGTAGTGTAGAGTCTATAGTGTCCACTCAGTCTATAAGTCCCTGGCCGGGTGTAAAGGATTGTGTATACACACCCATATAATGTGTATTATACCCATACACCAACCCTTATTGGTACCAGCTAGAACCCTTTTGAGTTCCATGTACAGTTGAACCCTCTGTAGAAAGGGTTCTACCTGGTACCAAAAGGGTTCTACCTGGTACCAAAAGGGTTCTACCGGCAATAAAAAAAGGTTCTTCAAAGGGTTCTGCTACGGGGACAGCCGAAGAACCCTTTAAGGTTCTAGATAGCACCTTTTTTCTAAGAGTGTAGGATGTCCAGGTTCTCCATGGTTAGTGGTGCTCCTACTCCACACCCTCTCCTCAGCCTGCCTCAGCCTGGGTTAACCGCAGCGGGGCCGGCTGTATGAGGTCAGAGCTCCAGTCGGCAGCACGGCCATGTGGTTCCCATCTTCCAATAACGTCAGGGTGATTTATGAGTGGGATGCCACACTCACAGCCAGGCCCAGCAACATCAGCTCACCTTACTATAATAAACCCAGGCCCAACTCCACTGGGACACACTATACACTCTATACTGGCCTGTGTTAGTGTGTGTGTATGTATGTGTGCGCGTGTGTGTGTGCGTGTGTGTGTGTGTGTGTGTGTGTGTGTGTGTGTGTGTGTGTGTGTGTGTGTGTGTGTGTGTGTGTGTGTGTGTGTGTGTGTGTGTGTGTGTGTGTGTGTGTGTGTGTGTGTGTGTGTGTGTGTGTGTGAAAGCGTTTAAACATGCATCTGCATGTATAAATGACTGTGTATGTTCACACTGTGAACTCACCATTGGGCGGTGGCTTGATGTCTGTGTCTCCTTGCTGGTTTGAGCTGTCTGATTGTCCGGATTCTGTGGAAGAGAGACAGAGAGAGAGAGAAACAGAGAGAGAGATGGTGGAGAGAGGTGGAGGTTAGACAGGAGACAGACGCCTGGACGGTACCCAAGGTGAGGGGGCAGTGGGCGGAGGACGGCATAGGAACACTTTGGAAGGTATTTTAAAACCCCTTCTTTCCAGAGGCAGAATTGGGTCTTAGATTAAAGGTTTAACATTAGAGTCATGAAATGGCAAATCAAACACCAAAGACTTTACTTTCCAGAGCCATTCACAGTAGAGGAATCACTACTAATACTCTCTCCAGAGAGCATCAAGTATCAAAGAGGCATGGTTTGGTGTTCCAGTTTGAGAGATGAAACAACTGTGTGTTTGTGACATTTCTTGCCCCATTGTATCTCTGGCACTCCTTCCTTTTCTCTTTTTTCTCTCTCTCCCTTACTCTCCCCACTCTCTTCTTCAGCATCCCTCTCTCTCAATCCCAGGGAGCCACAGTGAACACACACACACACGCACGCACGCACGCACACACACGCACGCACGCACGCACGCACGCACGCACGCACGCACACACACACACACACACACACACACACACACACACACACACACACACACACACACACACACACACACACACACACACACACACACACACACACATGGAGTCCTGTTTGAGTGCAGGCCGTTGGCACAGTGTGGCAGGTGAAGTTCCCATGTAACCCCAGCTTGCAGCCTCTCTCTCCCTCCACACTGATGACTAGTGTAAGCTGAGGAGTGTAAATGTGAAGCCCGGGTCCGCGAGGCGTCATTGGGACTGTGTCTCACTCAGCTCTTTACCTTAACGACTGTGCACAGAGAGGCCTGTGCTAGTTTGGTTTGGCCCCGCTTGGTGCCATTCTTTCTCTGCTGCGTAATGCAACCTTGAAGAGCTTTATGGTTGGATCATATATACCATTCAAGCCAATTACCCCCACAGCACTGTAGGGTTTAAGGCAGTGTGGGCCAAGTATCCCCATTACCCCTACTACTAGGCCCCTCCCTCCCTCCGCTCCATCTAAGCCCCTCAGCATCCTCATCTTGGGGAGGCTAGTCCTGCGGAACGTGCCAGCAAACTGCCGCACCATTCACCCCACCGCTAAAGACTAGAAAACCAAAACAAAAGGACAGAATCGCCATATCACTTTGGTCTAAAAGGAGTCTCTTTTTCCCTCTCCCTGAATGGAGTCTCAGTCCCTCGCTCGCTTTTTCTCTCTACTCTCTCTGCTTCTCCCTCACTCACGCTGTCGCTCTGTGGAATCCTGGCAGCCATTTTAGCATTTGGCAGCCATCTTAGCTTTGGCGGTACCAATACATTCCTGCTAGTTGATGGCGCACCCACACTCGCTAGCACACACACTCTCACACAGACCCACACAGACCCAGTGGTATGAAAGATAAAAGATCTACAGAGGATATACACTGCAGATGGAGTGAAAATAAAACCACCGGGGTGTTTGTCTCCAGTCATTGTCTGCCGTGCTGCTGGACCTCTGCAAGCTGCTAAATGAAAAGCTAGACTGGACGACTGCAGCAGAGCCGCGCTGACAAATCATCAAGGAAAATAGGAGGAAACATAAGGAACACATCCAGACAGAGACCATTATTACATTCCTGTGAGAGGTAAATAAGGTGAACTCGAGTGCAAGCCAACATTTCAACTGTAGGATGGTGTATGAGGGGATCATCTAAGTCTGTTGAGACCATTTAGAAAATAATACAACCTAATGTGGGCATACTCCCACTATGTAAAAACATCTTAATATGCAATTGAACTTGAACCTTCTTTTTTGAAACAGTAAAAAAAAAAGAGTCTGGGTCATTATAACAACAGTAGGGATACCCCTCCATTCAGGTGGTTAATGAGAGGGTGAGCAGTTACAGCAGTCACACTGACTCTGATAGAACCTGACAGCCCAGATCTGCCTCATTCATTCTCCCCAGACATACCAGCTGTGATCAATACAACTCTATACCGGCGGGCCCCCCGGGGACCATACACCCAATCAGATTGGGGCCAGGGGTTTTCCTGACTACTCACCTGGCCAGGGAAAACCCTGGGTCCTTGTTATGGTCCATAGTTAAGAGTTTTTCCTTGTCAGGTCATGTGGTCAGGAAAAACAGTCCTTAAATCAGACCATTGTTAGATCACCAGTCTAATCTAACTGAGGCCCCCTGGTGGTCTGGTGGAGTGTTAACAGCTTCAGTTAAATTCTAATAGCTGCTGTCTACTGTAGCCTACAGTATATGAACCTCCAATCCTACTGCATGGCACATTAGCAGGGCTAGTTTCCTGGTGCTGGATCTGAGTGTGTTGGAGTGCCCAGGGTGCTGGAGAGGAACAACGGGAGGATGATGAAGGGATGAACAGGGGATGAACAGGGGAGAGCTCATCAAACAGAGAGGAGATGCTCTGAGACAATGGAGAGGCTGCCCATTATTAGTGCTGCTGCTCTACAAGCCAACAGGGCTGGGAGGAGAATCACTGCCACCACACCGCTTATCACCACGCCACCATTCCCAGGGTTACACACATACCAGCCCTACACTGCTCACCCTTATCTCCAGCACACAGTCGCCCCAAGGGCCCCTGTACACATCCTGGAGAGATAATGCATCACACACACTCTATTAAACAGACATACAGTACATACACATTAACAGACTCACTCCCATCACATTCATACACACTACATACATTTGTCACTAAGTCTTCTCATCATACAGTAAATATACACTAAGTGTACAAAACATTAGAAAGACCTGGGTGAAAGGTGAAGGTGAAAGCTATGATCCCTTATTGATGTCACTTGTTAACCCCACTTCAATCAGTGTAGATGAAGGGGAGAAGACAGGTTAAAGAAGGATTTTTAAGCCTTGATACATAGATTGTGTATGTGTGCCATTCAGAGGGTGAATGGGCAAGACAAAATATTTAAGTGCCTTTGAACGGAGTATGGTAGTAGGTGCCAGGCACACCGGTTTGTGTCAATAACTGCAACACTGCTGGGTTTTTCACACTCAACAGTTTCCTGTATTTATCAAGAATGGTCCACCACCCAAAGGACATCCAGTCAACTTGACCCAACTGTGGGAAGCATTGGAGTCAACATGGGCCAGCATCCCTGTGGACATCTTTCGCCACCTTGTAGAGTCCATACCCTGACAAATTGAGGCTGTTCTGAGGGCAAAAGTGGGTGCAACTCAATATTAGGAAGGTGTTCCTAATGTTTTGTACACTCAGTGTACTGACATTCTGGCTACAACACTCTAAATACATTTAAAACACTATACCCCACTATACCCCTATCACTGAACGTAGGCCTACACACAGACGTAGAATGAATAGAATGGGCGTCCCCATTCAAGACAATGATGACATAATGGGTGGACTAACGGTCATTGCAAGTGTACCCATAGGAGCAAAGCAGGAAATAAAAGCAGGAAGTGTACCCATCAATCTGTGCTGTGATTTGTTGAATCAGCTCAACTGACATTACAAAAAATACATTACATTGCATGAGCCACATCAGTTAACATAATTTAAAAGACCATTCTACATTACCATGGAAATGATTGCATCACAATACCAAGCAGCCATTGCGAGTGTACCCATGAGTTCATCAGTCAAATTGCCAGGGTTAGAGGGTTCCAAGGCCCTTCTATTCATTCTGATTTCTATGGGCCTACATGCTTTCAGCAGGACCCAGCATACAGTAGGTGTCATTATTCTACTAATCAAACACACCTGTGATTTGGATGCATCATAAAGACACACAACAATATATGATAAACACACTCTCACTGTGCCAGGTCTAATAGACTAATTTGCCATGCGCATATTCATAAATGAATGCGCTCGTACATACAAATAGGCACTTTTTGCCTACTTACCAGCCGGCTTAGAGCATTTGTTTATGCATTACAGGCACACATGAGCAAACAGCATGTTTTAATGTAATGTGCATCAACTGGAAGGGGATTTTACATGGCACAGTGAAAGATCAACATTGAGTCAAATGACAGAGATAAAGCCAATGGTTCCACAGTCAAACTTGACGACAGGAGTGTGGATGGCCTCTCAGCAGGCTACTGTGCTCTGAGCCAGGGCTCAGCTCCATCTCTTCTCTTCTGTCTCTCTTCACCTCTCTCCCTTTCTCTCTCTCCTTCTAAAGTACAATAACAGTCCTGGATTCCATCTCTTTTTCTCTGTATTTATTTATTTTCTCTTCTCTCTGCTTTGTTTCTGACTGCTGTTACTGTCTCTGACTCAGATATTTCTGCTCTCTCTATGACCTCTCTCTCTCTCTCTCTCTCTCTCTCTCACTCTCTCCCTGCCCATCTCTCTCCCTCTCACGTTCTCCCTCTCTGGGAGGACAGTCCTGGATTAGACTCGGTTGACCCGGCTGCCCTCTGCTTCTGTCTGCCACACAGTGGCCCGGTTCAAATGAAAAAATGAACACACACACACACACACACACAAATATTATAGCCAGATGGAGGACAGGAAGTAGGTACACATACACAACAGCTGGCCAGATGTGGCTCACTGCCATTGTGTGTGTGTGTGTGTGTGTGTGTGTGTGTGTGTGTGTGTGTGTGTGTGTGTGTGTGTGTGTGTGTGTGTGTGTGTGTGTGGTGACGGCTGGGAATAGCTGATGAATGGTTGGTGTGACATGGTACTGCACAGAGGAGGCATGCAAAGTATAAATATCAACAGTAACGTGCTACTGTCATATGCTGTTGTGAAGTGTAAAGCTAACATGCTAACTACAAGTAAGTACTACAACTAAGGCTGATAATGCTCTCTGTAATAGAGTGCAACAGTGAGCAACAAAGCTGCAGGCTACAGAACAGAAGGCCATGAGTAAATCAGGATAGTGCGTCTGAATCTAAACAATCAGCATGCTGGCAAACAGCAGTCTCTCTCTCTTTCAACAACTCCTCATCTGAGGCCAGCTCGTGTGTGTGTTCTCCCAGTGGCCGAGGGCCATGCCTCTCCCACCCCGGGTGCTGTGTCATTTAAGGATAGAGCGCCATGGTTCCATTCAGAGTGAAATGATAGGGCCCTCTTCCTACGCCTGCGAGAGGCCTTTAGACAAACACTCCACAGTCTCTCTCTCTCTCTCTCTCTCTCTCTCTCTCTCTCTCTCTCTCTCTCTCTCTCTCTCTATCTCTCTCTCTCTCTCTCTCTCTCTCTCTCTCTCTCTCTCTCTCTCTCTCTCTCTCTTCCTCTCTCTCTATGAGCACCATCACACTGGGGTTTTTTCGCGTCCAGGCCCTAACCCTGTCATTGACGGTAAACTGTGTGGGCCGGCGTGGCTCTGGCCGCATGTGGGAACCCAGCTGTGGTGGACCCATATATCTCAGGCCGGACACGAGAGGAGCAGCCCGGCTGGAATTCCTCACACACACACATGCATGCATACACATACTGACGAACACACACACACACACGCACTCACGCATGCACCCACACCCACACCCACACCCACACCCACACCCACACCCACACACACACACACACAGCTAATGTATGTCTTACTATACTAAGGACTTTTCTGGGGACCAACAATTGATTCCCATTCAAAATCCTATTTTCCCTAACCCCTAACCCTCAACATAACCTTAACCCTAACTCCTAACCATAAAACTAACCACTAACCCTAACAATAACCCTAAATCTAAATACTAACCCTAAACCTAACCCCTAAGCCTAAATTAGCTTTTTTTACTGGTGAGGACTGGCAAAATGTCCTCAATTCTCTGAATTTGTGTTGGTTTATTATTCTTGTGAGGATTTCTGGTACAAAAAAAGTATAGTAAAACATGTACACACACACCACACACACACACTCCCTAAATCCGAACATCAAATACAGCTAGAATAGGTCAATACCACAGAGTCTGGGTCGTTAGGTTTAGCTATGGCTCCCAGAGACCTAAACATCTTTGCTAGCATGGTGTGAGCACACTTCCTTAATCGCCATGTAAACACATACCAGTAGCAGGATTATGTGTTTGAGCAGCACGTAGGTTTACAGTATATGATCTATATGTTTTTTTAGCGTAAAAGATATATGTGGAGTAAAGGTATTTGACCAAATATGTATACATGCAAGATTGTATATCGTGTCGATATCCTAAAAATGTTGATATCCAGAAGCAGTCCTTTTCACTTCATGATAGTGGGCGTGCACATGTGGTTTCAAGTGCATGAACGTACATAGGCTACACGTGTGTTTATGTGTGTGTGTACATAGTCTCCCCTCCCCGCACAGAAGAATGGCAAAGCCCCCGCAGCCTCCCCATCCCCCAGTCCTCCACCCCCACCCCTGGATAAAGAGCCCCCACAGCCTCCCCAATTGGGTTTCTCTTAAGAGGTTTATCGGTATGTTGCTAAACATTCTGACCTTTTTTTTAATCCTTAATGCGCTTAAAATGTTCCAACCCCTCCCAATCCCCCAGGCTATCCCACACAGATGTTCACTCAGCTCTTTTATTGGACGTTATTTAAAAAAAATCCCCACTTATTTATTCATTTCCTATCTTATAAAACCATACATCATCATCTGACCCCCGCCCCCACACACACCCCCTCCTCCCCCCCTTTCTCACCTCATATTTCGGCAGGCATTGTCATTGGACACCCGTGGTGGGTCCTTTGAGTTTAAGCCCCATGGGGCAAAGAGGGCATCAGGTTCAGAGGAGACATTAGCCAGTGTAGATAGATTCCGATATATTACAGGACTTCAGTATTAGATCAGTATTAGGGCAAATGAAACACAGCTGAGAATAGTATGTACTGCAAATGGGAGAAGGTGAATATTGGGAGTGTAACTCTGTGTGCCAGCACAGCATGTTGCCGTGTGATTAATTGCGAGGGTGTACAATGTATCCGTTTTGGTGTAGGTAAGAATATAAATATATCTACTGTACATGAATATTTCTATGAGATTGTATCTTAATGTGTATAAAACAGGCATCATACTACCTCCAGAGCATGTGTGTATAGTAGGAGATAAGCATGTAAATTGTGTGAGTGTGCGTGAGTGAGTGTAGTGAGTGTAGCACTGAGTACATGTGAGCTTGCGTGCCTGTGTGTGTGCCTGTGTGTGTGCCTGTGTGTGTGTGCCTGTGTGTGTGTGTGCATGTGTGTGTGTGTATGTGTGTGTGCTCTGCGTGGCGGCCCCAGCCCTGTGCCAATGAGGAGCAGGTGTGGGGAGGCTGCCCTGTGTAGCCCGGTGCCCATCTGCGTGCCCGTCTGTGTGCCGCCTGCACCCACACCGTGCCAACACCACACAGAGCAGGGGGAGCCAGGGGGCGAGAGGGGGTGAGTGGGGCCTAAGGGGACTCAACCATGGGAGAGTGCAGAGGGGGGTGGTGAGGGTAGAGGAAAGGGGCTGGCGTCCTGCCCATGTATAACCCGCTCCCTATTCTCTCTCTGACGCTTTCATCTTTTATCTGTCCCTCTGCTGATCAACCATGGCGTACAGAGCCAGATACACAGTGTGACAGTAATTCACAGAGCAGCATAGACCATTTAACTTGATTGATTGATGTATTGGTTTTAATTTGATATGACAGATAAATAGACCTCTGTGTTGATTCAAATGACCCTGACTTTCTGAGATCCCCTTGTTTCCTTTTGAAATTTCACATACTGTTAATATAAGGTAAAGTGTAATGACTGTGTTTGGCCACCAGATGTCACTTACTGGCATTGGGCAGTGGGCACAGAACACATGCTAAAGAAATCTGCTAAGAGAGGTAAATATGTGACTGCATTCTGTGAAACAGGAGCAATAGGGGGAGGGGACACACACAGACCTATAGACAGTGTACAGAATCTACATGGACATACTGTATGAGTGTGTGACCCAGTGGAACGTATTGAGAAGGGAAGCAGCAGGCCTATATAATAGACATGAGAAAGTGTGGTTTACAGGGAAGTGGTGTGTGTGGGCACAGCCTGTGTGTGGGTCTGCTAGTGGGAGTGAGGGTCATGTGATGTCCCTCTGTGCCAGGGAGAGAGTGAGAGTGAGAGTGAGACAGAGAGAGGAGAGAGAGAGAGAGAGAGAGAGAGAGAGAGAGAGAGAGAGAGAGAGAGAGAGAGAGAGGAGGGGGGCTAGGGGGGTCGTGAGAGCTGTGGGAACACCAGGCCTTGCCAAGAAAGAGGAGAGCAGAGAGAATAAAAGGAATGAGAAAGAAAGAGAGACTTGTTGGCAGAGAGTGGGGGGAGGGGAGGAGAGAGGAGGAGAGAGGAGAGAGGAGAGGAGAGTGGGTTTAGTGTTCAGTGGGCACCCGTGAAGAGAAGCTCCTAGGGAGTACAGCCATGGCTGTATCATGATCAAAACTCTCTCTGCAGGGGAGAGGAGAGGAGGAAAACACACACACACAGCAACCAGGAGACAGGGCCAGGCCCGGTGTTAGGGTCATAATCTGCCAACTCTGACTCTGTGTCTGGGGCCACATGCATGAAGCGGTGTGCTCTGATCTGGGCCTATCAATCAGGGAGAGAACACAGAGACTGACCTGCCACTCAGGCTGTGTGTGTGTGTGTGTGTGTGTGTGTGTGTGTGTGTGTGTGTGTGTGTGTGTGTGTGTGTGTGTGCGTGCGTGTGTGTGTGTATGGATTGGTGGGGGGGGGGGGGGTATCACACAGAGAACATTTAGAGTGTGAACTTGCGAACTTTTGGCCAGCAGTTCCAGCGCCATCTTGTGCCAGTCTACCCTCGGGCACAGGGCAAAGTCTTACCAGTAGGAACAACAACAAGCATGAGGAAAGTACTAGAATAGAATATTCCATTCTCTTCCAGCAGGGGCATATGTCTGTTAGCCTTTGTGAAAATGTTTGGATAACACAATGTGGGCCTCACAGTGCAGCTCTGCCAGAGGGACAGTATGTGGTGAGGTGTTGGGCTCCTCAGTGCAGCTCTGCCAGAGAGACCACAATACCATAACAGCAGTCATCTGGGGGGTTGTCTACCACGCCATGTAGGTTATAACATGAGATTATAACCCTCTATTCACGTTCTAAGAGCCTGTTATATCACACTATTTACACCAGTGGGCGTTAGTTTAATCCAGTGAGACACCAGGCCAAAAATATTTAACGATTTATTTCGGGTTTGTGCACTATGCAAATAAATGCTCCCAAATCTATCTGGGCTTGGAGGACGTGTTTAACGAGGGCAGTAAAACTCCACACAAACACATAAATGACGCCTGTAAAAATAATGTGTGCTCTGCATAAATGCTCTTTCTGACTAATGAATTAGAAGAGTGATGAATGGACATGTAAAAATCCACATCCTGTCTAGATGATGCCAAAGGCGTGCGTCTGTATGTATGTGTATGAATCTGTCTGTGTACGCTTATCTACATATTGAGTGCCAAAGTGTGTTTGTGTGAATGTGTGTGTCTCCTCTCATCTCCTCTCTCTTGCCCTGCAGAGTGTATGACTGTGTGTGTTTATGTCAATTTGTATGAGTGTGTTGAATTAGGGAGCTGGGTGCAGCTTTCGTGAGTCGATGCCAGCTCATTGTAGGAGAGAGGCCAGTGACAGCCCCTTATCTCTCTCACTCACTCACTCACTCACTCACTCACTCACTCACTCACTCACTCACTCACTCACTCACTCACTCACTCACTCACTCACTCACTCACTCACTCACTCACACACACACACACACACACACACACACACACACACACACACACACACACACACACACACACACACACACACACACACACACACACACACACACAGCAGTAACAAACAGCGGCCAAACACTGAAGGCTGATCCAGGGAACTCAAGTCCCCGTCATAAAGGGCTTTTCCCAGCAAACACGACGGAGGGAGCGAAATCAACCTTCCTGTGAAAAAATTGAGCGCCAACCGAGAAACAGATGAGCCCATGAGAAACAACAATCAGACAAATGAGGGCACCGATAGAGAATCAACCTCTGACCACCAGCTGTCTGCGAGTCATGGGCCCAGCCGCCATTTGTCTGTCTGTCCTTAACTGACCCGACCTCAGGGTCATTGACTCAGAGTCAGCGGGAGGGTGTGTGTTGCGCACGCTCCTGCTATCTGTGTCAATGCTGGCTTTATCTCATGCACAGCAGATAAGGTGAATAAACAATCTGTCTGGACTTCCTTCAGGGTTAAATGCTATGTGGGCCAGCCAGGACACCTAGCCTAGTGCTGCACACACAGACAGGTGTCCAGGCTTACTGCCCTCACATGAAGCTGTTGCCCAGGATCAGGGCCAATGGTGCTGGGACAGGGGTTACAGTCAAGTCCCAGGTTTCAGCCAGAGAGCACAGGCCCAAAGCTGAGTAGGATTTCGATAAGCTATGTTGCTGACATAACAACAATGGTGACTGAGTGGGGCCTGTGTGTGGGTATACTGTATGCATAGCTGAATGAGTAAGTGATGTGACCTCATGAAGTACTGCTGCAGGGCTTAGTTCATATCATTCAGCTTATGGAAGCACTCAACTGCTCTCATTGTAAAGCCAATAATTGGAGATTTATTCCATATATCAATCCATCTATTAACTTATTAACCAAGATAAGACTGTAATACCATCCTGCTTCCCTCGGTCTCAGAAAATCACCTCAATAATAAGAGATTATCAATGACAATCCACTAACACTTTAATACGAATAACAAATCATTATCAATCATCACCATCATCATCTCTTGAACCACTTCATCTTCAAATCAGACATGTTCTACCATGTTTCAACTGTAGAGAGAAAGAGGGAGATGGAGACAAAGAGAAGGGAAGAAAAGCTGTGAACGAAAGATTAGAGAGCCTCTCTCGTATAACAAAAGAGGGATCCCATAGTTTTCCTTTGTAGGAGGGAGAAACAGTACTGTACCAGTGAGAGGGCTGGGCGGGGCGGGGCGGGGCAGGGCAGGACGGGGCAGGGCAGGGCAGGGCGGGGCAGGCAGGGCAGGACAGGGCAGGGCAGGGCGGGGCAGGGGAGGGCGGGGCAGGGCTGGGCGGGGCAGGGCGGGGCAGGGCAGGGCAGGGCAGGGCGGGGCGGGGCAGGGCAGGGCAGAGCTAGGCTAACCCTAAATGTCAAAAGAAGCATGAAGGAACTGCTAGTGAGGACCTGAGGAGCCAGCATCTGTCTGGCAACAGCTCAGAAAAGTCTAGTGTTTCACACTACGCCTCTGGGATCTCTGCTGCAGCCAGGGGTTTATGAAAAACAGCTTTATATGAGGAGAGAGAGAGGGAGAGATGGGGGAAGTTTGAGAAAGCAGGAGGGAAGGAAAGAGAAAGAGAGGGAAGGCGGGAGGGAGCAGACAAAATGACGGTAGATGACAATAAGGGAGAGAGAGGAAGGGAGAGGCAGTTAAAGGAACCAAGAGAATCCAGAGGAGATAAAATAACTCCATTCTGCCTGGTCTCTTGCTATACTTCCTGTGGCCCCGGATGAGCCTGGTGGACCCTGGGGGGCTCATGGAGCTGTCTGTGTATTCAGGTCAGGAGCAAGTGCAATGGAGCGCTACACACAACCTGTGCCAGGTCCACATTGTGCACAATCACCAGGGACCCATAGCGTGTGTGTGTTTGTTTGTTTTGAGGCCTCAAAATAACATGTGACAGCCAGCCCTGCCTTCAGTCACCCGAGGTCTCAACATGCCTTCCCATGAGCCCGTGTTTGGTCTCAATCTTGGCTGTCAGAGTGTCCACACTGTCTACTGTCAGTGGAGCTGAGGCACAGCACAGCACTAGTCTGCACAGGACGGCACTACACTGCATAACAGTGCACAGCAAAGGAAAGCTTTCCACACAATAGTCGGCAAAATCATGTCTTTTGTATTTCACTAGTGAGGGATTGTTAGGAGAAGTAAAGGGGACCTAGAGGGTCATAAAGAGTTCACCTGCCACTCTGTTACATTGGGATCACACAGAGAGCCTCCTCAGTCAGAGCTGCATGGCTTGTCGTATTTTTCACCACTCAGGGACCTTCCCTGTAGAGAGCCCAGCCAGAGGGTGCCAGCCTGCCTGGTGTTTCTGTGGGACATTTCTGGGCAGCGTTCTCTCATGCTGTGGAATGCACACAGTAAACACATGTGGCGGGCGCTGCAGCGCCTGGTGGGAGCTGGAGCTGGATGGGAGCTGGATGGGGTCTGGGCCTCCGTGCGGTCGGCTATGTTATCATACGAGGAGAGAGAGTGTGTTTCGTAATGGCCACAACACAGAGGGACCCCTATCAATTCAAGACACTCATGCAGGAAAGCTCAACAAACACTGGCGGGGGAAAGTTTGCTCAGGGCCGCGTGGACAAAACAAACGGCTCAGGACACCGTGGCTCTCAGACGAGGGGGAGAGAAGGAGGCAAGGTAAAATGGCGTCCGCTCTGCATGGTGAAAGGGGATCTGCTTTTTTTACTTTAATGAAAAGCAGAGGCACTCCTCTCTGGAAAAAAGCATGACGAAAATCAAAGTTTACATGAGCTAATGGTAGAGAGAGGGAGAGCCAGAGGGAAGGGAGTAAGAGACAAACAAACAGAAAACGACTGACTAACAGCTGCATAGAGCGCTTCAATATGACAGAGAGAACGGAGAGAGGAGAGAGAAAGGAGAGAGGAGATAGAACGAGTGAGAGAGAGAGAGAGAGAGAGAGAGAGAGAGAGAGAGAGAGAGAGAGAGAGAGAGAGAGAGAGAGAGAGAGAGAGAGAGAGACAGAGAGAGAGAGAGAGAGAGAGAGAGAGAGAGAGAGAGAGAGAGAGAGAGAGAGAGCGCACCACTACTATAAAAAATGAAAAGCCCACATTTCAAGTCGGTATGGAAATGTGGTCCTCATTTCATGATTCGATTCCTGCTCCCTCCCTTTTCCCTCCTCCTCAACCTCTCTCTCTTTCTCTCTGCCTCTCTAACTACCCCTTTCCCTCCATTGCTCTCGTTCTCTTTTGCAGCTGCAGAGCTACAAAAGCCTGTTAAAACACAGGAAGAACAGTAAAAATGAAAAAAATAAAATCAGGAAAAAAACTGTAGGAGGGCTTGAGGGAGGGAAGAGAAGGAGAGAGAAATCTTGATAGAGAACCAGAACAAAAACACATCCCAAGCGCTCCAAAAAGTGAGAAAACTAGGCTGTGCGTTGTATGTAATGTGATACCTGCATAGTGTATAGCACTTTCACTGAATCACACTAATACTGTACAAACTGCTCACTTCAATGGGCCTGAACGTAGTCTGATAGACAATATGGTTCACAGTCTTAATCAGTCCAGTAGTGTCATCAACAAATAGTTATACTACAGTATATTCCCTATGTGTTTTACTACAGTATATTCCCTATGTGTTCTACTACAGTATATTCCCTATGTGTTCTACTACAGTATATTCCCTATGTGTTCTACTACAGTATTTTCCTTATGTGTTCTACTACAGTATATTCCCTTTGTATTCTACTATAGTATATTCCCTATGTTCTACTACAGTATATTCCTTACGTGTTCTACTACAGTATATTACCTATGTGTATATTCCCTATGTGTTCTACTACAGTATATTACCTATGTGTTCTACTGCAGTATATTCCCTATGTGTTCTACTACAGTATATTCCCTATGTATTCTACTATAGTATATTCCCTGTGTTCTACTACAGTATATTACCTATGTGTTCTACTACAGTATATTCCTTATGTGTTCTACTACAGTATATTCCCTATGTGTTCTACTACAGTATATTCCCTATATATTCTACTACAGTATATTCCCTATGTATTCTACTACAGTATATTCCTTATGTGTTCTACAACAGTATATTCCCTATGTGTTCTACTACAGTATATTCCCTATGTGTTCTACTACAGTATATTCCCTATGTGTTCTACTACAGTATATTCCTTATGTGTTCTACTACAGTATATTACCTATGTGTTCTACTGCAGTATTTTCCCTATGTGTTCTACTACAGTATATTCCTTATGTGTTCTACTACAGTATATTACCTATGTGTTCTACTGCAGTATTTTCCCTATGTGTTCTACTACAGTATATTACCTATGTGTTCTACTGCAGTATATTCCCTATGTGTTCTACTACAGTATATTACCTATGTGTTCTACTGCAGTATATTCCCTATGTGTTCTACTACAGTATATTACCTATGTGTTTTACTGCAGTATATTCCCTATGTGTTCTACTACAGTATATTCCTTATGTGTTCTACTACAGTATATTACCTATGTGTTCTACTGCAGTATATTCCCTATGTGTTCTACTACAGTATATTACCTATGTGTTCTACTGCAGTATATTCCCTATGTGTTCTACTACAGTATATTCCCTATGTATTCTACTACAGTATATTCCCTATGTGTTCTACTACAGTATATTCCCTATGTATTCTACTACAGTATATTCCTTATGTGTTCTACTACAGTATATTACCTATGTGTTCTACTGCAGTATATTCCCTATGTGTTCTACTACATTATATTACCTATGTGTTCTACTGCAGTATATTCCTTATGTGTTCTACTACAGTATATTACCTATGTGTTCTACTGCAGTATATTCCCTATGTGTTCTACTACAGTATATTCCCTATGTGTTCTACTACAGTATATTCCTTATGTGTTCTACTACAGTATATTACCTATATGTTCTACTACAGTATATTCCCTATGTATTCTACTACAGAATATTCCTTATGTGTTCTACTACAGTGTATTACCTATGTGTTCTACTGCAGTATATTCCTGGCTCTGTCAGCAGTGGCTCAAGATGCTCTGGCCTGCCTAGCTCTGCTGCTGCTGCCCAGTGGTCCTGCTGTTCTAATCTCCACATCATCTTCCCATGGCGTGTACTGTAAGTAAGAAGACACAACTTTCCCCTGTCCAAAGCCCCGTGTTGACCGGCTGAGAGCCCCGCTGACCGGGGTCATCTCTGAGGGCAACCCATGTGACCTCATCCTCGCTCCCTGTCTCTCTCCCCTCCTGTCCTCCCCTCTTACAGACGTAATCCCTACAGCTTTACATCTTAAAACTTCCCCCAGCTCAGGACCTCGCATCTCAGAAATTAAAATTCCCCTGAAGACGAAGGCTTTTTCCTGCTAAATAACACTAACCCCCCTGTGACATAACATTACATCCCCTATAACGCCCATGCAGTTCTGAGTATCTCCCCCCTCTATCTCCTCCCCACCATCCCCGCACAACACCCTGACACGTCCTTCATCCCTCTCTCTCTATCCCTCCAGTCCTCTCTCTCCATCAGCTTCAGCTGTGTTCCTCTCCTTGGTGCCCTTCCCTCCATACTCGATTCACCACGTTTGCCCGGGTGGTTCATTATTTCAAATTTATGGCCTGTCCGGTTTGGACTCCCTAGCGGAGGAATAAAAACAGGCTTTGGTTGGCGTGGTGATCCAGAGCCAAGCCCGAACCCCCCTTCCCAACTTCAGTTGAATATAAAGTCATATCAAATTAAATTTAATGAATAAAAAAGTTGCCAAGAGCTGTACACTTGTGAAACACACATATGTAGGCCTACTCTACACACACATACAACTGTACACCCTCGGCACTCTCTGGGCAAAAGTGTGTGTGAGTGTATGTGAGTGTTTAAGAGAAAGAGAGAGAAATGCTTTTAGCACAATGTTTAAGTTATGTGGAATGTATTTACCAGGATCAGGGCCAATGTATTTTTAAAAGTGTCTATGAAAAGTGTAGAGAACGTGGATGGAGATGGGCTGTAGAAACGCTAGGCTAGCTAGACTCGCTCACCGCCGCTCATCAATCACTGCTGCTTACTGCTTATGTCTGTGTGTGTGTGTGTGTGTGTGTGTGTGTGTGTGTGTGTGTGTGTGTGTGTGTGTGTGTGTGTGTATGTGTGTGTGTTACTATGGAGGTGATGCCGCGTACTCTATTTTGGAGTGCAGCGGGGCAAATGGATCAGGCTAGGCGGTAATACAATATAATCATGGCCTCTGTATCATGGCCCTCAAAGCCTTCCTATCCCTCATGCTCATGGGCCCTTTGGGGATTTCAGCCATTTGAAAATATTTGAAAGAGGCCCAATTGCCCCAAGCTCAGCGGCTCAGAGAAGCCTTAAAACCCTGCAGCTAAATCCATGGGTTATGTAAGGTAAAGCCCTAAATCTCACCACGCCTGATGTTACATATTACTGTAATTGCAAAAGGAAAAAAACAGAACATACAGAGGGGAAAGAAAAACAGACAAAATGGACTTGCGAGAAATGGGGATGGGAGGAGAGGAAGAAGGTAGGAGGGGGCAGTTGAAGAGAGGAGAGTTGATGAAGGGGAGAGAGAAAGACACAACAGGTTTGTCCCTGTTGTTCCTCTGTAGTTCTCAGTGTGTTTGGAGCAGTGGAGGCTGGTGGGAGGAGCTATAGGAGGACGGGCTCATTGGCTCATCACTCCATGTGTTTACTGGCTGCAATGGTTTCCATATGTTTGATGCGTTTGATCCATTTATTCCATTCCAGCCATTACAATGAGCCTGTCCTCCTATAGCTCCTCTTACCAGCCTCCCAGGTTTGGATCTAGTGTTGGTGACCCACTTTCCCTCCACATATAGACACGGCCCAGGACACGGCCCAGGATACGGCCCAGGACACGCCCTGCTGGCCAAACCATGGAGGAGAAAGGAAATCCAAGAAAACCTTGTCTGGATTTATCAACAGTCCATTACAACGGTCATCATGCTAACTAAGCTTGACCCTCTGGGCCAAAACACAAACATACTGGATGTCCACACAAGAGACATGAGCATACACTCAACACAATACCACACACTAACACACAGCCATTTCATGGTGTGAACACTAGAGGATGGAGTGTGTAGTCTACAGCTAAAACCATTTCAAACTGCTTGATAAACCACTTGTGAAAGAGGATGGTTGTGCATGTGTGTGTGTGTGTGTGTGTGTGTGTGTGTGTGTGTGTGTGTGTGTGTGTGTGTGTGTGTGTGTGTGTGTGTGTGTGTGTGTGTGTGTGTGTGTGTGTGTGTGTGTGTGTGTGTGTGTGTGTGTGTGTGTGTGTGTGTGTGTGTGTGTGTGTGCGTGTGTGTGTGTGTGGGTGGATTTGTGGATTTGTGGTTTGTGTGTGATCCGAGACCTCAGTGTAACAACAGAACATCAGGGCTCTAGTTCTGTAAGGGGAGCCCAAACTAAGCCGGCCACAGTCTGTTGCTATGCCCATTACACATCATAATCAAATCAGGACTTCATTACCACTGGCACCAGGAGCCGTACTACTGCTGGCTCTGGAGTAGACGGCCGCCTGCAGGGCATGCTCAAGGATGGGCAAAGAGGAGAGCAGGGCGGCACACGGGCTGCCACTCACTGTGGTTGGTTAACTTATCATTCCTCTCACTGTGGCCCGGACCACCCTATCGCTCCCATTGGCTGCCGTCCAAGGAGTGGCCAATCAACAAAAGGACGGCGAAAGGAGTGATCATCATATGCACTGGTTTGATAGCTGGAGTGGTCGTGTAAAACCGCTGCAGAGGCGTCTGTGGATATGTAACGGGTGGTGGTTGGCTCCACTGTGGCTGGGGACAGACCACCAATAAAATGAACAGAGAGGGATGCTACACACTTAGAAAAAAGGGTTCCAAAAGTTATTTGGCTGTCCCCATGGGAGAACCCTTTTTGCTCCCAGGTAAAACTCTTTTGGATCCAGCTAGAACTTTTGGGTTCCATGTAGAACCCTCTGTGTAAAGCGTTCTACATGGAATTCAAAAGGGTTTTACCTGTAACCAAAAGAGTTTTACCTGGGAGCAAGTTCTTCAAAAGGTTATCCTACGAGGACGGCCAAATAACCCCTTTAGGTTCTAGATAGCACCTTTTTTTCTAAGAGTGTACAGTCTATGAGCAAAGAATCGGCAGGTACATGCATGCTGGGATGACGATGATGATGCAATTAAATTAAATGGACTCTGCATTGTCCCCAATCCCGACTACCTATCAAACCTTCTACTTCCCCCTCATCAATCTTATCTTCCTCCTCATCGTGCTCTTCAATAGATCTTTCCTTCCTTTCTCCTTTCTCTGTTTTTCCTCAACCACAGCCAACATGTGATTTCCCTTATCTTCCAGTGGAATTAAGGAAAGAACAGACTAATGGTCATCTCTCTGTCTCTTTCTCTTTTCTGTTTGTGGAAGCGCTCTTGATGAAAAGAACCCTCCTGTATATTTTGCTTGAGTTTCAAATCCCGCCGCTCAAAACTGCAGATGTGGTCTTCTCACCACACCTACACAAAAATGCTGGAGCTGAAAAAGAAAGGAGAAAAAAGTCCATAGCTGTTTCCCATCTCATGTAAACACAGGATGGGCTCCAGTCTAATAGTGTCTTTTTTTCTACCTCTCTCTGGCTGGGGAGGAGTGGCGGGGCTGAAACCAACAGCCCTGGTAAGTTAACTGTTGAGTACAAATGACTGATAGCTAATCAGTTGTCCTTCCTCGCAGAGGCCGAGCCTGTGACCAAGGTGAACAGGGAGGCTGGTGGTCCTCTTCCCAGAGAGAGTGGAAACCAGAGGCACTTTCAGGACATATGGAGGGAGATGGATCCAACATATCAGCCAGTGCTACTAAAACACAAAAACCTGGTGTCCCCCCTGGCTCTATGTTGGGGCCGCTAGGGATCTGCACTTAGATCAATTCAATGGTAAGAGTCCCGCTGTCCTCCGCTCTCCAATTCACTTCCTGTTATCCCTTTATGCCTTTATGAGCCGTGGAAAAACGGTTTCATTGGGAGATCTCCATGCATCTGGAGCATTCATCAACCCATGGGGGCCATAGGTCAACTGGGTTATTTTGACAGACTTGCTGAATGAAAAGTGGAGATGGGAGAATGTAGGGGGGATTTCACATCACAAATACAAGCAAGTACTGGCATTAAGGCAAGTACAGTATGTTTTTCACATATTGTACTCATGTCAACAAAAGTCTCACAGCAGGGGAAGATGATTTTAGCTGAAGTGATTCCTCCCATGCAGCACTAGACAGAGAGCCAGAGCAAGAGACTAGAGGATCTATTCATTTGGAATTCCCAATCTCCAAACCAATGAGGACCACACCACATCTCATGGTCCTTCTCTAGCGTGGCGGAATGAGAGGACTGGCTGTGTCTCTGTCTGGTTGTGGAGAGGAGGGTTCAGGACGTGAGTGAAGAGAGCTTGTGTTTCTCTAGGCTGGAGACTGTTCCTATAGCAGTCTGGGCGCCTGCGCCGGTTCACAGCTCCCAGGGCAGGGTGAGAGAGAGCTTGAAGAAAACTTACTGCAGGAAATACCTCACCGATAGTCACCCCACTGGGATCGTAAGATGAAATGGAAAAAAAGAGAGAGGAAGGTCTGGAAATGCTTTCAGCAGAAACCGGCTCCTGAATGTTCCTTTAATTGGCGCGATATGAGAAGCTGGATCTTTCCATGCAGGCTCTTCCTCCCTTCTTCTCTTCTTTCTTCACCTCTTCTTCTCTCACACCTCAATGAATGTTTTTGGCCATCATTTCCAAATCCTCTGTACCGTTCACTTGATCAACGTTAGAATAGTGGTGAATGAGACTCAAACGGTACACTCTTCTCTTCTATGTCAGCAGGGCCCCTTTACATTCAACATATATAAATCAGTCCAATGGCAACACAGGGCAGGGAACATTTATCCTGACCAACAGGATCAAAGGTTGGTAGTGTGTGGGCGGAGGGGAAGACAGGAAAAACACACTTCACAGGTGGTTTTACACAGCCAACACTGAAGCAAGACTTTCCATAGGAGTTGACTGAAACATTTACCACGTACTGCTAACATAGTAAACTGGGGGTATTGATGATCCAGGCCAAAGCAGTCTGTATTTCTGAGAGTTGGCTGAGATCCAGAGGCCCCAAGGAGGGTCAGAGACAGAGAGAGACAGAGGCCCCAGAGAGATGAGCACATTTAAGACCTGGGGTCAGAGACAGAGAGAGACAGAGGCCCCAGGGAGATGAGAACCTTTAAGACCTGGGGTCAGTGACAGAGAGAGACGGAGGTCCCAGGGAGATGAGAACATTTAAGACCTGGGGTCAGTGACAGAGAGAGACGGAGGTCCCAGGGAGATGAGAACATTTAAGACCTGGGGTCAGTGACAGAGAGAGACGGAGGTCCCAGAGAGATGAGCACATTTAAGATCTGGGATCAGAGACAGAAAGAGACAAAGGCCCCAGAGAGATGAGCACATTTAAGCCCTGGGGTCAGAGACAGAGAGAGACAGAGGACCCAGGAAGTGAGGCACCTTTAAGACCTGGGGTCAGACACAGAGAGAGACAGAGGCCCTTTAAGACCTATGGCTTAGAGTTCAGAGTGACAGGACATGGGGTCAGAACAGATTATTGACTAGCTATCAGAGAGCAACCAGCTGATCCAATGAATCGGTGTGTGTGTTTGTAATATAACAAGAAAGCGAGAGATATATATATTTATATATATATATATGAGAGAGAGAGAGAGAGAGAGAGATACATAGAGCGAGAGAGAGATATGATATTAATATATATATATATATATATATATATATATATATATATATATATATAGAGAGAGAGAGAGAGAGAGAGAGAGAGAGAGAGAGAGAGAGAGAGAGAGAGAGAGAGAGAGAGAGAGAGATGAGATATATGTACATATATATATATAGAGAGAGAGGGGGAGGGAGGGAGAGAGAGATACGTAGAGCGAGAGAGAGAGATATGATATAGGTATATATATATGATATATATAGAGAGAGAGGGGGAGGGAGAGAGATATGATATATATATATATATATATATATATATATATATATATATAGAGAGAGAGAGAGAGAGAGAGAGGGAGGGAGGGAGGGAGAGAGATATGATATATATATACACTGCTCAAAAAAATAAAGGGAACACTAAAATAACACATTCTAGATTTGAATGAATGAAATATTCTTAGTAAATACTTTTTTCTTTACATATAGTGGGGCAAAAAAGTATTTAGTCAGCCACCAATTGTGCAAGTTCTACCACTTAAAAAGATGAGAGAGGCCTGTAATTTTCATCATAGGTACACTTCAACTATGACAGACAAAATGAGAGAAAAAAATCCAGAAAATCACATTGTAGGATTTTTTTTCTCTCATTTTGTCTGTCATAGTTGAAGTGTACCTATGATGAAAATTACAGGCCTCTCTCATCTTTTTAAGTGGGAGAACTTGCACAATTGGTGGCTGACTAAATACTTTTTTGCCCCACTGTAGTTGAATGTGCTGACAACAAAATCACACAAAAATTATCAATGGAAATCAAATTTATCAACCCATGGAGGTCTGGATTTGGAGTCACACTCAAAATTAAAGTGGAAAACCACACCACAGGCTGATCCAACTTTGATGTAATGTCCTTAAAACAAGTCAAAATGAGGCTCAGTAGTGTGTGTGGCCTCCACGTGCCTGTATGACCTGCCTACAACGCCTGGGCATGCTCCTGATGAGGTGGCGGATGGTCTCCTGAGGGATCTCCTCCCAGACCTGGACTAAAGCATCCGGCAACTCCTGGACAGTCTGTGGTGCAACGTGGCGTTGGTGGATGGAGCGAGACATGATGTCCCAGATGTGCTCAATTGGATTCAGGTCTGGGGAACGGGCGGGCCAGTCCATAGCATCAATGCCTTCCTCTTGCAGGAACTGCTGACACACTCCAGCCACATGAGGTCTAGCATTGTCTTGCATTAGGAGGAACCCATGGCCAACCGCACCAGCATATGGTCTCACAAGGGGTCTGACGATCTCATCTCGGTACCTAATGGCAGTCAGGCTACCTCTGGCGAGCACATCACCAAAGAAATGCCACCCCACACCATGACTGACCCACCGCCAAACCGGTCATGCTGGAGGATGTTGCAGGAAGCAGAACGTTCTCCATGGCGTCTCCAGACTCGTCTGTCACATGTGCTCCGTGTGAACCTGCTTTCATCTGTGAAGAGCACAGGGTGCCAGTGGCAAATTTGCCAATCGTGGTGTTCTCTGGCAAATGCCAAACGTCCTGCACGGTGTTGGGCTGTAAGCACAACCCCCACCTGTGGACGTCGGGCCCTCATACCACCTTCATGGAGTCTGTTTCTGACCGTTTCAGCAGAAACATGCACATTTGTGGCCTACTGGAGGTCATTTTGCAGGGCTCTGGCAGTGCTCCTCCTGCTCCTCCTTGCACAAAGGCGGAGATAGCGGTCCTTCTGCTGGGTTGTTGCCCTCCTATGGCCTCCTCCACGTCTCCTGATGTACTGGCCTGTCTCCTGGTAGCGCCTCCATGCTCTGGACACTACGCTGACAGACACAGCAAACCTTCATGCCACAGCTCGCATTGATGTGCCATCCTGGATGAGCTGCACTACCTGAGCCACTTGTGCTACCACTAGAGTGAAAGCACCGCCAGCATTCAAAAGTGACCAAAACATCAGCCAGGAAACATAGGAACTGAGAAGTGGTCTGTGGTCACCACCTGCAGAACCACTCCTTTATTGGGGGTGTCTTGCTAATTGCCTATAATTTCCACCTGTTGTCTATTCCATTTGCACAACAGCATGTGAAATGTATTGGACAGTTTGAAGTGGACAGTTTGATTTCACAGAAGTGTGATTGACTTGGAGTTACATTGTGTTGTTTAAGTGTTCCCTTTATTTTTTTTGAGCAGTGTATATATATATATATATATATATAGAGAGAGATATGAGATAAACGCATATAGAGAGAGGGGGGGGGGAGATATGAGATATATATATATATATATATATATATATATATAGAGAGAGAGAGAGAGAGAGAGAGAGAGAGAGAGAGAGAGATATGATATATATATATATATATATTGAGAGAGAGAGAGAGAGGGAGATATGAGATATATATATATATATATATATATATATATAGAGAGAGAGAGAGAGAGAGAGAGAGAGAGAGAGAAAGAGAGAGAGAGAGGGAGGGAGGGAGAGAGAGAGATATGAGATATATATATATATATGAGAGAGAGAGAGAGAGAGAGAGAGATAGAGAGAGGGAGGGAGGGAGAGAGAGTGATATGAGAGATATATATATATATATATATATATATATATATAGAGAGAGAGAGAGAGAGAGAGAGAGAGAGAGAGAGAGAGAGAGAGAGAGAGAGAGAGAGAGAGGAGAGAGCGAGAGAGCGAGAGAGGAGAGAGATAATATGAGGCAGGGGTGTGACTGAGCTATATGAGATTATCAGTTTTTTTGTACATTTGTACTTTTCGAACATCAACACCCTAAATCACAGCAAGTGGGTATTTGCCTTTCCAAAAACTGAAGGTAATTCATAACATTGCGTGCAAGAGGGCCTGGGCCAGAGTGGATCCTGGATCCCCTCTCAAACCCAAAGGATCATCTAATTCCAAACAAGCCTTGGTGACCTCCACCACAGACCCTGCCCCCAATCAGAAAAGCACAACCCTGCCTTTAATCCAACGCCATAATCACGACTCTCACATCAGCCCTGAGTGTGTACAGACCCTGAGTATTACAGCAAATGAATCTCAACTGATTAAATCATTAAGGAGCTTTTTGACGAATCACTACTGAAATCCTCCTAGCTGTCCCCTACTCTGCTGTGGAAGAGCTGCTGTGTGGAGTGGTGAAGGATTAACATGTTGAGGCTGTCAGCTCAAACACTAAGCACTCAATCACTCAATCACACAGATCCACACGCTCACTGAGACTTAGCCCCACAGACCCCACTGACATTGACCATACAGACCATATGTAGACCACCACTGCATGTCCGCAGACTGTCTCCTCTCCAGCTGACCCCCAAAGGGATCCGGTGTATGGACCAACTTCCCACTGACTGCTATGGGTGTACGCTATTAGAGCAAGATGGCAGTGGATGAGAGGCGCCTCACTTTGACGTACTCAATAAGAAAAGCAGTGTGCTAGTGATTCTGAGAAGAACAAGGGAGTACTTGGGTCAAAACGTGCATGTGCTTAGGATGAAGTAGACTACTGGGGGCTTTCAAGTTGTATCCTGACGGTCTGTTCTTTCATTCAACTTAGATGACCATCAAACCGTTCAATCAGCGTCATTACCTCTAATAGGCCCCTCAGCCCCTCCTCCTTTCTTTACTGAACGACAACACTTTGTTCTGCCAGCAGCTTATAAACTGTTTCATTAAAACACAGAATCAAATAGAATAACCTCATCACTGCCTCTCGCTCTCTCTCTCTCTCTCTCTCTCTCTCTCTCTCTCTCTCTTCCTCCCTCTCTCTTTTTCTCTCTTTCGCTCCCTCGCCGGGTGTCTAAGAGCGCCGTTCCTTTAGTGGCTAAACGAGAAACAGAGCAATGGATTTTCCCAGACTGAGCTGAACTGGAAAACCACATTGTGCTGACTGCACACTTCCAGCTGGCCCACGCTGCCCCCCAGTCCCACCACCACGCTGCCCCCCTCCATGCCTTTCTCACACTGCCTCTCTTCTCCTCCCCTCCCCTCTACACACTCTGTTGAGTTCTACCACCCAGACACATCTCACACCATCACTGGCCCTGGGTCCAATCACTACACAGAAGATGTGTTGGGAAACAGCAGGTCATGTTTATTGCTGCGTGTTACAGCGGAGAAACGCTGAAACCCATTCAACTGTTTAGCGAGACACCATGGAAGTGTGTTGTTGTTAATGCAGGGTGGTGGCCAACACCAGTGAGTGAGGTGGCCAAAAGAGTCAAGTTCACTTCCTACAAAAACAAAACAATGGCTGTAATTACTACACAGTCACTAATGTGTTATGGCCATGCAACTGCAGCTTTATTAGCTTCATCTATATAACCAGATGGCCTCTATTTTGTGAAGAAAATGAAGAAATAATAATTATTTCTAAGAGAGAAGGGAGAAGAGAAAAAGGGAACAGGTCATCTCTGACTAGAAGGACTAGGGAGAAAGGAGAAGGGGAGAGCGCTGCTAGTGTCTGTTTTCCCTCTGGCTGGCGATGTCCGGCTGCAGCCAGCATAAACACATGCCTTCACGGCTCACACATTTCCTGCTTCACTCTGCATCCCAGCACTGGGCCACACAGGCACAGGACACCACAGCGTGTGTTAGTTTGCAGTGTGAGTGTGTGTGTGAGTGTGTGTGTGTGTGTGTGTGTGTGTGTGTGTGTGTGTGTGTGTGTGTGTGTGTGTGTGTGTGTGTGTGTGTGTGTGTGTGTGTATACGCATTGCATGTGCTCGGGTGTGTTCATTGGGACATATTGGTATGTTTAATACTATTGTGGTCAGCATGTTGTCCTACACACATACAGTAGGGCAAAAAAGTATTTAGTCAGCCACCAATTGTGTAAGTTCTCCCACTTAAAACGATGAGAGAGGCCTGTAATTGTCATCATAGGTACACTTCAACTACGACAGACAAAATGAGAAAAAAAATCCAGAAAATCACATTGTAGGATTTTTTTATGAATATATTTGCAAATTATGGTGGAAAATAAGTATTTGGTCACCTACAAACAAGCAAGATTTCTGGCTCTCACAGACCTGTAATTTCTTCTTTAAGAGGCTCCTCTGTCCTCCACTCGCTACCTGTATTAATGGCACCTGTTTGAACTTGTTATCAGTATAAAAGACACCTGTCCACAACCTCAAACAGTCACACTCCAAACTCCACTATGGCCAAGACCAAAGAGCTGTCAAAGGACACCAGAAACAAAATTGTAGACCTGCACCAGGCTGGGAAGACTGAATCTGCAATAGGTAAGCAGCTTGGTTTGAAGAAATCAACTTTGGGAGCAATTATTAGGAAATGGAAGACATACAAGACCACTGATAATCTCCCTCGATCTGGGGCTCCACGCAAGATCTCACCCCGTGGGGTCAAAATGATCACAAGAACGGTGAGCAAAAATCCCAGAACCACACGGGGGGACCTAGTGAATGACCTGCAGAGAGCTGGGACCAAAGTAACAAAGCCTACCATCAGTAACACACTACGCCGCCAGGGACTCAAATCCTGCAGTGCCAGACGTGTCCCCCTGCTTAAGCCAGTACATGTCCAGGCTCATCTGAAGTTTGCTAGAGAGCATTTGGATAATCCAGAAGAAGATTGGGAGAAAGTCATATGGTCAGATGAAACCAAAATATAACTTTTTGGTAAAAACTCAACTCGTCGTGTTTGGAGGACAAAGAATGCTGAGTTGCACCAAAGAACACCATCCCTACTGTGAAGCATGGGGGTGGAAACATCATGCTTTGGGGCTGTTTTTCTACAAAGGGACCAGGACGACTGATCCGTGTAAAGGAAAGAATGAATGGGGCCATGTATCGTGAGATTTTGAGTGAAAACCTTCCATCAGCAAGGGCATTGAAGATGAAACGTGGCTGGGTATTTCAGCATGACAATGATCCCAAACACACCGTCCGGGAAACGAAGGAGTGGCTTCATAAGAAGCATTTCAAGGTCCTGGAGTGGTCTAGCCAGTCTCCAGATCTCAACCCCATAGAAAATCTTTGGGGGGTTGAAAGTCCGTGTTGCCCAGCAACAGCCCCAAAACATCACTGCTCTAGAGGAGATCTGCATGGAGGAATGGGCCAAAATACCAGCAACAGTGTGTGAAAACCTTGTGAAGTCTTACAGAAAACGTTTGACCTCTGTCATTGCCAACAAAGGGTATATAACAAAGTATTGAGATTAACTTTTGTTATTGACCAAATACATATTTTCCACCATAATTTGCAAATAAATTCATTAAATATCCTACAATGTGATTTTCTGGATTTTTTTCTTCTCATTTTGTCTGTCATAGTTGAAGTGTACCTATGATGAAAATTACAGGCCTCTCTCATCTTTTTAAGTGGGAGAACTTGCACAATTGGTGGCTGACTAAATATTTTTTTGCCCCACTGTATCCGCCACAACAGTCAACCTTAACAATACATTATGGAACTCAACACCCACTGTCGTTATCATCACACAATAGTGCCCACACATTGACAATGATAATGTGCAGTATGTTACCGTAGTTATGGAGTTTGAAGAGGTGTAAACACATATCTCCTGTATAATGAAAAGGAACACATATTTCATGGAGAGGTTTTGAAGGAAAGTGGGCTTATTCTAATGTATCTACTCCTCACATGTGTTTTAAACAGGCATTTATGCCATTCATTTCCCCCTTTCAAGGCTTACTGTACCTAGCTCACCTCCCACGGGTTAGTTATCTCACAGAGTGGGGGGATATTTCATCCTTCTCCTGCTCTGAGAGGGAGTTGAGGAGCGGGTGCCTTTTAAGCCTGTCTGATATATGCAAACAAATAGCAGTTATTTTCAGCCCCTTTTTGTCTATAGAGCGGGCCTCCTCTTGTCGCCTCACATCCAGAATGAAGCGGAAACAGATTTAAGACACAGTGACAAGTCGAAGGCAAAGGAGTATGTGTGTGTGTGTGTGTGTGTGTGTGTGTGTGTGTGTGTGTGTGTGTGTGTGTGTGTGTGTGTGTACATGCGAGCAAGACGATCCTTCAGTAAAACTACAGTATGCATGTCTATAGGACATTAACAACATCATGGGGAATCTACAGAACTGACCTACTGTATCATTAACAACATCATGGGGAATCTACAGAACTGACCTACTGTATCATTAACAACATCATGGGGAATCTATAGAACATACCTACTGTATCATTAACAACATCATGGGGAATCTACACAACAGACCTACTGTATCATTAACAACATCATGGGGAATCTACAGAACTGACCTACTGTATCATTAACAACATAATGGGGAATCTACAGAACAGACCTACTGTATCATTAACAACATAATGGGGAATCTACAGAACAGACCTACTGTATCATTAACAACATAATGGGGAATCTATAGAACATATCTACTGTATCATTAACAACATCATGGGGAATCTATAGAACAGACCTACTGTATCATTAACAACATCATGGGGAATCTATAGAACATACCTACTGTATCATTAACAACATCATGGGGAATCTATAGAACTGACCTACTGTATCATTAACAACATAATGGGGAATCTCATCTTCACAGAAGGCATTACTTCTGCTTACGCAGTGTCCACTGCAGTTTATTACTTGGTTTATTTACTTAATTTAGGGAGTTAATTTAGGGAGTTAAAGGATGTGGAGCTTGTTTTGCTAACCTCCCCATCCCTCCACTACCCCATCCCAGAGAGCAAGTATTGGACGAGTGTGTTAGTGGAGCGAAACTCTCTCTTCCAGGGCAATGGGGTGTAAAACAGTGCATGGATAGGAGATTATCTGGGGCCACAGTGGGCCTCTGGTGTCCCTGCAGCACCTCCATCCATCTCCAACGCTGGAGCCCTGAGGACACACAGACCACAGAACCCCACTGGGCACACACCGGTTGAATCAACGTTGTTTCCTAGTAATTTCAAGGAAATTACAGTAAATGAGTGCTGGTTCTCGATTGACCCATCTGGTTAAATAAAAATGTATAAAAGTCTTTCAAAAGCTCTCTCTCTCTCGTCTCTTCTTTCTCTCCACATCTCTCTCTCTCTTTCTCTCATCTCTCCTTCTCTCTTTGCACTCCTCCTCCACAGCAGAGCTACAAGTCTGCTTTTCATTCCGCTCGCAGCTCCTAATGGCTTAAGTGAGGTAATTCTTTGGAGAAGGCACCAAGTAACCCCGCTTTTTTTCTACTTTGGGCCATTCTGGGTCTTCTGCAGCTCTGTGTGGAACTGCAGGGAGTTTCAGGCTGTGGTCTAAGTTCAATAAAGTAAGGAAGTTACACATATGCTAGCATTCTGTGCAAACACTGCCCATATGCTAGCATTCTGTGCAAACACTGCCAGGCAGTGAAGCTATAAGAATGAGCCTTGTCCCCCACATATAATCCAGCCTGGCATGGCTGGTGATACGTGTGTGAGTGTGTGTGTGCATATAATACAGGGAACCAAGCACCAATATATCTTAAGATTTCTCTACAACAACAACAACAAGGGGCCTTACTGGCTGGGTGTAATACTAATAATAATAATGTAGAGCAGCAGGTGTCCCCACATGCCAGCAGGTGTCCCCACACGCCAGCAGGGTGGTCTGTGACAGAGGCAATCTCACCTCTACCAGGTGCACGGCCAGGTTACACTGTCTCTCTACTACCAGCCAAACTGTGTTCATCCTTATGTCTCTATTTCCAGGGCAAACCCACTTCAATATTGGTTGGAACTGAAAACATCACTGGAAACTGTACCTGAGGTGATGTTAAATGTGCTATTAAATTCTGAAAATGTAATGTGCAGTAAATGTAAACAATACATTCATTTGAAGTTATTAACTTTATATTTATCATTGAAATACAGTATGTCATATGTGTAGTCTGGTGTAATACCCTGATCTGAACCTAACGAACCTAAGGTAATCATATGGTCAACTACAATCCTGCTGTCCCTGTCCTCTCCTCTCAGCCTGTGTCTGGGCCACACATCGTGTCCCTCTGCTGTGGAGTCACTAGTGTGCCGCTCTCTCATAAAGACAGAGGAATGAGGGACAAATGTGATTAGGGGAAGATTAGTGCAACATCTGTGTACTGTCCCATCGCCGCTGCTGCTGCCCAGCCCCACCATGAAGTGTTCGTGCCAGGCCATTGTAACACACACGGCTCTCCTCTCCCACACACTCACAGCTTTTGTTATTAGATACTAATCATCATCGTCATTAGTGGTATTAGTTCTGATGTAGTTGAATGAGTCATTCATGATAGGAGTATAGTGGTGGTGACTGAGTTACATTTGACAGTTTGTGTGTGTGTGTGTGTGTGTGTGTGTGTGTGTGTGTGTGTGTGTGTGTGTGTGTGTGTGTGTGTGTGTGTGTGTGTGTGTGTGTGTGTGTGTGTGTGTGTGTGTGTGTGTGCGTGCCTTTGTCCTAGAGTATGACACACAAGCTCAGAAGACCCAAAGGCCTGAGAGAGGGAACAGACAGAGGACAGAACCCAAACAAACCATAATGTTGTAAGACCAGCCGTGTGAGCGAGAGAGACAGCATGAGGGAGGGAGTGAGAAGGAGAAAGGAAAACACGTGAGGTTAAAAGTAACAGAGGGTTTATTGTTTGTGATTCTTTGGGGGGAGGGAGGGAACAGTGCAGTGGCAGAGAGCAGCAGCTCAGCCAGACTCCAGACTCTGCCCTGTAAACAGCAACACCATAATCACTCTAATGCTACTAAAGAGCAGACCAGCAGCACAGTGGAAATGAAACAGCAATGACACTGGATTAAACACAGTGCTCAAAGGAGGTCACCTCCAGACTATCTCAAACACTAACAGACAGACACAACACCCTCCGGCCAAACACATGACGAGGACCACATTGTTCAGTTTACTAATGGGCAGGTATCACTTACTGCTGTCAGCCAGGGAAGAATGTGTGTACGGCACACACAGGAACAAACACACGCGTACACACACACTTGCACACACGCACATACACCCACAGGCACACACATGCACAAACAAACACACACCCACAGGCACACAGACAGAGCCCAGTCAGCGGGCAAGACCGCTACCAGGAGACAATGACTGCGCCTCGTAGGGCCACGGCTGCCAGCTTCTGTGCCTCTCTCTCCGGCTTTGACAGATTTTAAGTAAATAGCAGCAAACAAGCAATTATTTCTGGCAGCCCGAGCCCCTGGTCCTTTCCAGGAGACGTGGAGCAGAGGGAGAGGGGGTGGATGAAATCACCCTAACAGATGTGATTTAAATCAATATTACATTATATGTCCCTTATTTAGAAAAAAATGTAAAACACAGAGAACCCAACCAAAGCATCAGAATCTTGGGTTCGAAAAGTGATGGAAAAATTGTTTTTAATACATTTGGGGATTTTATTCCACCCCTCTTTTAATTTCCTTTTACCCCCCACTTGTCCTTCTTCATTCCTTTAGGTCTAAGCAATCCTTACTACTTCAAATAATATTATAAAAAACCCTAGCTGTCAAACGTACAGTCTTAACAGAAACCATCTGGTAGAGAGCTGGAGGTAAACATGCACAGAGCTGGGCTGAGGAGGAGGACACGTGAATGTTATGAAGAGTGACAGAGGGAGGAGGGGCGCGAGGGAGAGAGGGAGCCACACACTCAACAGTACACTAAGATCAAATGTTTCCCTCCACACACACTAACACAGGAGGTGAGAACAGGTACAGTACAGAAAAGGCAGATTTGTTTGTCTGTGTGTTCATTAGCACTCTTTACCTGTGACTTCAGTGACAGGATAAGTGTGTGTTCTGTGTTGAAGCTATACTGGAATCCCCAGGTCTGATGCCCATTCATAATGCTTACCTCTGAAACATACTTACTTTCAGGTGTTGAACTGAACTGATACCAGTCATGTATTTGTTTGTTTTACTTTTATCCCAACATTAACAATGCAATGGTCATAACAATGAATTAATTAGTTAGCTAATTACTGTAATTAACAATGGTCTCTCAACATGGGAACTATGGATGGAAACAGGGGGAAGTGGGGGGGGGGGGGGGGTCTCAGTGCATTAGTGTGGAAAGCAAAGGTCTCTTACCTGCAGTAGTGAAGAGCCAGTGAAGTCACGGCAGCAACATGGAAGGAGAGAAAAGAGAGAGGGACTGTGGTTAATGTCACACTGGCTGCAGTAGTGTAGTGTATCCTGGGCTTCTATAAAACAGGTGCTTGGAGCTGTATTTTATGTTATTTTGAAGCATTCTTTAAATCAATGCCTGGATGACTAGTCAAGGGTAGAGGATCAAAAGTTTACAAACAGACAGACAGGCAGGCAGACAGACAGACAGACAGACAGACAGACAGACAGACAGACAGACAGACAGACAGACAGACAGACAGACAGACAGACAGACAGACAGACAGACAGACAGACAGACAGACAGACAGACACACACACACACACACACACACACACACACACACACACACACAGATACCACAGCAGCACACCCACTGAGGAAAGCCCACACGTCGCGAGACACCATTAACTCAGGGGACTAAGAGAAGCGTGACTAAGTACCATATGACATGAAGCTGCTAGTGCTCCTGGGTAAAGCTAAGCCGAGGGGTGGCGTGGCCCCTGTCAGGTGACGTGGGAGCTGATGAGTCCTGACAGAGGGCCACTGACCTCACTTCCTCTTTAATTCTCCCTGGGTGATCTACTGGCTCTCTGGGAGGGGGGGGGGGGGGGGGGGGGGGGGGGGGTCCTGTAGCTTGGAAGCACAAATTAATTGTTAAGAGTTTAACATACCTACCCCTCACTGGAAACATATGTTACAGAGGGGGAATGGTGATATGGGATAGAAAGGAGAAAGGAGGAAAGAAAGGAGGATAGAAAGGAGGAAAGGGGGAGAGTGAGATAGACAGGAGGAAAAGGGGAGAGTGAGATAGACAGGAGGAAAAGGGGAGAGTGAGATAGACAGGAGGAAATGGGGAGAGTGAGATAGACAGGAGGAAAGGGGAGAGTGAGATAGACAGGAGGAAAGGGTAGAGTGAGATAGACAGGAGGAAAGAGTGAGATAGACAGGAGTGAGATAGACAGGAGGAAAGGGGAGAGTGAGATAGACAGGAGGAAATGGTGAGAGTGAGATAGACAGGAGGAAAGGGTGAGAGTGAGATAGACAGGAGGAAAGGGGGAGAGTGAGATAGACAGGAGGAAAGGGGGAGAGTGAGATAGACAGGAGGAAAGGGGGAGAGTGAGATAGACAGGAGGAAAGGGGAGAGTGAGATAGACAGGAGGAAAGGGGAGAGTGAGATAGACAGGAGGAAATGGTGAGAGTGAGATAGACAGGAGGAAAGGGTGAGAGTGAGATAGACAGGAGAAAAGGGGGAGAAAAAGGGAGAGTGAGATAGACAGGAGGAAAAGGGGCGAGGGATGCTTAAACTATCAGAAATATCTGAGCTCCAGACAGGTGAATGCAAACAACATTACAATTTCACACCTCACTGAGCAAATGACAGATTTCTCTGTGGTAGACCAGATTCCTACTAAGACCATACACCATACACACATACTTACGGAATACACCAAGACAGAGACACAATGGCCAGTTGACAGACTGTGTGTGTGGCCTTTAAGGGCATAAAAACATGTGTTGTGACTTTTCATCACGCCACATACAAATGAAGGGGTCTCATATCTCAACTCATCAGAACAGCAGGCAGCAAAAAGCAATAGTGTTTTACACCTTATCCTGTCGGGGGGATCTGGAAGTGATCTGTGGCTGTGTGTGACATGAAAGCGGGGCTGAGGGGGTTTGGGGAATAGGAGGGGGTAGGGGGGTCTGGGAGGCACAGTTGTTGTAACCCCTGACCTTCAGCACGCTCCACAGGCTCCCAAGAAGCCACTTCAAACACAGCCCGCCAGAGAGCCCCCGTGCCACAGAGAGAGAGAGAGAGAGAGAGAGACCAAGGAGGGCCTACAGCAGCACCTAGATATTCTGCACAGATTCTGCCAGACCTGGGCCCTGACAGTAAATCTCAGTAAGACCAAAATAATGGTGTTCCAAAAAAGGTCCAGTCGCCAGGACCACAAATACAAATTCCATCTAGACACCATTGCCCTAGAGCACACAAAAAACTATACATACCTTGGCCTAAACATCAGCGCCACAGGTAACTTCCACAAAGTTGTGAACGATCTGAGAGACAAGGCAAGAATGACATTCTATGCCATCAAAAGGAACATAAAATTCAACATACCAATTAGGATCTGGCTAAAAATACTTGAATCAGTCATAGAGCCCATTGCCCTTTATGGTTGTGAGGTCTGGGGTCCGCTCACTAACCAAGATTTCACAAAATGGGATAAACACCAAATTGAGTATCTGCATGCAGAATCCTGCAAAAATATCCTCTGTGTACAACGTAGAACACCAAATAATGCATGTAGAGCAGAATTAGACCGATACCCACTAATTATCAAAATCCAGAAAAGAGATGTTAAATTCTATAACCACCTAAAAGGAAGCGATTCCCAAACCTTCCATAACAAAGCCATCACCTACAGAGAGTTGAACCTGGAGAAGAGTCCCCTAAGAAAGCTGGTCCTGGGGCTCTGTTCACAAACACAAACACACCCCACAGAGCCCCAGGACAGCAGCACAATTAGACCCAACCAAATCATGAGAAAACAAAAAGATAATTCCTTGACACATTGGAAATAATTAACAAAATAAACTGAGCAAACTAGAATGCTATTTGGCCCTAAACAGAAAGTACACAATGGCAGAATACCTGACCACTGTGACGGACCCAAACTTAAGGAAAGCTTTGACTATGTACAGACTCAGTGAGCATAGCCTTGCTATTGAGAAAGGCCGCCGTAGGCAGACCTGGCTCTCAAGAGAAGAAAGGCTATGTGCACACTGCCCACAAAATGAGGTGGAAACTGAGCTGCACTTCCTAACCTCCTGCCCAATGTATGACCATTTTAGAGACACATATTTCCCTCAGATTACACAGATCAACAAAGAATTCGAAAACAAACCCAATTTGGATAAACTCCCATATCTACTGGGTGAAATTCCACAGTGTGCCATCACAGCAGCAAGATTTGTGACCTGTTGCCACAAGAAAAGGGCAACCAGTGAAGAACAAACACCATTGTAAATACAACCCATATTTATGCTTATTTATTTTCCCTTGTGTACTTTAACCATTTGTACATTGTTACAACACTGTATATATATAATATGACATTTGTGATGTCTTTATTGTTTTGAAACTTCTGTATGTGTAATGTTTACTGGTCATATTATTATTATATTATTGTTTATTTCACTTTTATATATTATCTACCTCACTTGCTTTGGCAATGTTAACACATGTTTCCCATGCCAATAAAGCCCCTTTAATTGAATTGAATTGAGAGACAGAGATGCATAGGATCACACACACAGACAGACACAAGGACACACAAAAACATTTAGCCTGTTATTGAATGTCAACTGGACCGTGTGGCATTGAGGTGGCCACACACACACTCTCTCTCTCTCTCATGTTCATGTAACCTAGACACAGACACAGCCACCACAGATACAGCCACCACAGACAAACAGGCCACCACAGACCAAAGCCTTTCATCCCTCCATCCATCTATCTATCTATTCTTCCATTCATCAATTTATTTCCTCTCCATTTAACATGGGTTCAACAGAGACTTGCTAAGCTCCTCATCTCCAGTTACCACTCTCTCCTCTGAGATAAGTCTCTCTCTCTCATTCTCCCTCATTCTACCCACTCTCTGACTCTATATCTCTCTCCTTCCTTCTCTCTGGGTGCTCTCCCCATGACCACTAGAGCTGTCCAGACCCCACATTCATCCATAACCTCATCTTTCCACTCTTCTGTTCCTCCTCCCCAGTCGACACGCTCGCTGTAAAATATCCAACTACAAGCCCTGTCTGGCTCTCTGTCCCTCTCCTCTCTCCCAGCCTTTCCCCTTGTGTGTGGTCTGGTTCAATCCTGTGGGTTTGTGGTGACCCCAAGAAAATGTGGGGGGCTGGGTGTGTGTAGCCAATGAGGATGTGATGAGGTAATTTGATATCATCCATGAGCGATGCGACCTCCAGCGATGCGACCTGACACAGCGCCGCTGCGCCGCGCTAGCCCCCATTTTTCTCATAGCATTACTGCTATTCCTGGCCCTCGTAAAAAGACCAACCACAATAAATAAGCTTCGCTATACACACAGATAATTATACAAAAGGTACTCATCCAGTACAACATACAAACACACACACACACACACACACAGATTATTATACAAAGGGTACTCATCCAGTACAACATACACACACACACACACACACACACACACACACACACACACACACACACACACACACACACACACACACACACACACACACACACACACACACACACACACACACACACACACACACACACACAGATTATTATACAAAGGGTACTCATCCAGTACAACATACAAACACACACACACATACACACACACACACACACACACACACACACACACACACACACACACAGATTATTATACAAAGGGTACTCATCCAGTAAAACATACAAACACACACACACACACACACAAACACAAACACACACACACACACACAGATTATTATACAAAGGGTACTCATCCAGTACAACATACAAACACACACACACACACACACACACACACATACACACACATATTATTATACAAAGGGTACTCATTCAGTATAACATACAAACACACACACACACACACACACACACACACACACACACACACACACACACACACACACACACACACACACACAAGGTACACACCACACACACACACACACACAGAGAGATTATTATACAGAAGGTACTCATCCAGTACAACATACAAACACACAGACGCACACACACACACACACACACACACACACACACACACACACACACACACACACACACACACACACACACACAGATTATTATACAAAGGGTACTCATCCAATACAACATACAAACACACACACACATACACACACATGAATACAGTATGGAGTCTGCACTCATACACACTCACACACAGAGAGAATTTCCTCCCCTACAGTCAACAGTCGTCCAAGGAAGAGAGTCATTTACTTTGGCTGCCTCAGCAGCAGCCACCTTGGACAGGCAGAGAGGATGGCTTGTCTTCCCAGGAGTCCCCTTGCCCTACACCACACTACAACCAGAGAGAGAGAGAGAGAGAGAGAGAGTTCCTGCCAACCACCTACTAACAGACTGTGTCCTGATCAGGGCTTTCTCCACTGTTTGAAGAACACAGCTCCTCTGGCCAAAACGTAGAAACGCATGATGCATGTAGTTAAGGGAGAGGAAAGCCACAATATGCAGAGGTGGAGCTAGAGAGCCCAGGACTGTTTATCACAATCATATTACTGAAATTATCTTATCTCATAAAGAATCTGACACAAATCCAGATTAAGGACAGATAGAGTAAACAAACACACAAACACAGCTGGAGAGTGAGGGGATGGAGAGATTTCAGCAACTTAGGACCTCATTTGGTGATGGCCAACAGTGTTTCATAAACGACTGTACAATACACCATAAGGGTGGTCACAATTGGCACCATTTCCTAATTGGTTTGATTTCAATTTGGTGGAAAACAGCTTGCGTTTTGTGTGTCTCTGTCTGCTCACGATCACACATGTGCTAAGCTAAAACCGTCAGCACGTTCATCTGCTTAGCTCCAACTGTACAGATAGATCCCACATGAAAAAAACATCTACAGTATTCCATTGGAAAAATGGCCTTACAATCCCTATCCCTTTTCATTGGTATACTGTCACAGGCTAGTATGAGAATACCACCACCATTCTGCACTGCTTAAAATGACAGAGACAGTGACATTCTTGAGTCAATGAGGCTAACAAATGTTAACAGCGTGGCTCACTCTCGGTCGCTCCTCTCAGTCCCGACCGCCGGCACCATTGTAGCAATTAGGATAATGAATGTGGTTTGCTGGTAGGTAATCACACGCATACCGTACTGTACAGCCTCCTTCCTACATGCAGCCGCTCAACTATGAATGGTTTGGTTTCATAACACTTCTCCAAACCCCCTCCACCTCTCAGCCCTAACTCCTACACCCTTCCTTTCCACCCTGTTCAAATCTAAACAAAAGACACATCTGGTCTCTCTCTTACTCTCCCTCCCTCCTTCTCACATTCTCCCTTTCCTTCTCTGCTCTCCCTCCTGCTTTTTCTCCAGGCCTCTTTTTTCGTCTGTTTCTCCAACACAGGAGCAACATGTTGTCCCGGGAAGAAACATTTGGATGGAGGAGTTTGTGTGAGAGGAGTCAGTGTCTTTGTCCATTTTGTTTGCTGACATGCAGTTCTGATCAGGTGAGGTCGATCATGTAACATTACAGCATCACCACACAGTATAAGACCAAAAATATCCTTTAGGAATTACAGCACATTCTAAGATATTACAATGGAGGCAACCTTAAAATACCTAACCTACTGGAGCATGTCGTTCAAATAAAAAAATATTGATGGTCTTCTCAAAAGACATCCTCTTCATCAAATATGCAGAGACATCACAGGGAATATCTCCTGTTGTCATGCAGTTGGGAAGTAGTGTTAGTAGGTGTGCATAGCGTCTATACAAGTTAATAAGACATGTATACATTTGGCCTGTTTGTGTGTTAACTATAGCTACAGGAGTGATCCTCTGTAGCCATGTGTGGTCAGCAGGTGGAGAGAGGCTTGACTGAGCCCAGACCCAGGTCACTTTGAGGTCAAATCAGCCAGCGCCCTCTCATTTACCCAGGTTGCTATTATTACACTGCTATACGCTCTTGCCTCATATCCCTCCCTCCCTCCCTCCCTCCCTCCCTCCCTCCCTCCCTCCCTCCCTCCCTCCCTCCCTAACCTCCCTCCCTAACCTCCCTCCCTCCCACTCTCGTCTTCTCTCGCTCTCGCTCCCTTCACCCCCTCTCTCTCCCTTCAACCCCTCTCCCGTTCTCACTCTCTCCCTCCCTCCCCATTTCATTTTTTTATATAGAGAAAACATTCCTCCTCCATTCGGCTCCAGAGAAACCTGGTGCTTATTTTCAGTGCCCTAAATTGATAGCAAATGTGAGGATGGATCCCCTCCCCCCTCCTCTTCTGGCATTAACACTGAGGATACGTGGAACATTTTCTTGGCCGTAATGAACCCTGGGTTTTATGTTTTTGAAGGTGTTCTTTTTTATATAATTTGACTCCATGTGTTTTCATTGAATTTTGGTGGGGGGAAAAGCCTGCAGCCTAAATTTCTCTTTGAGTGCGTGTCTGAGTCATAGACTTTTGTTTTTCAATAAGCCCCCCACTTTACCCTACAACCAAACCTGGTTAGCCTCAGCTGTCTTTACCCATAATTCAACAATCCTTGTTTTCTCCGCAAGCGAAACCCTAACTGCTCCCTTCCTATTGTTGCAGCCAACAGAGTTCTGCTGGACCAAAATGGCCTCTGTTACGAATATAGGAAGAAAATGCACCTCAGCACTGGTCCAGCCAGGATAAACCCTTTGTTTATTTGTTTAATACCACAATCATTACCATTAGGATTTTGTTAAAGAGACCATATTTAAAAGACCATTTTATGGTTAAGTCAAATAGACCAGCTCACAGCCCCCTGTGCTCCTTTAATATCCCATAATAAAACGCTACATCTTCTTCATAGAACTGCGCATTTCTCTTTTCCTCAACTTCACCTAAGAAGATAGACTCAGGGAAGGTGAACATACTATTTTCAGGTTGAAGGTGGCCTCTAATTAGTGTCTTCCTCTCCGAGTGATTGTGCAACCAGTTCCCTAAACCTCCCTACCTGTCCTCCTTCTCTTTCGTCAGGGGAACAGCGCTGAGTTGGGCTGGAGACTGGACGGCCCAATGTGCAGCGTTGCCCCTGAGAGACGGTCCATGGGACCTGGTCGGCCGGGCCTAATGCGTGTTTGTGTTGGCGAGGCTTCAGCATTCCACATGTCTTTGTGATTTTCAGCTCCGTGACCTCAGGAGACCCACCGCGCTGAGGAGCACAGATGGACCATGACAGCCTCTGCACCTGGCCTCCACCTCACATTGGTCCAGCCTAATTCCAAAATGTGCTTCTCACTCTTTGATTGGCTCCTGCACAGTCTTAAAAGCTCTTCATGACTCTCTGATTGGTCCTGACTGATTCCTAATTTGATTTGCCTCTGAAGTCCTGCTATGAGCCTCCTCACTGTCTACTTGACCTCAGAATTCTTCTCAACACCACCTGACATGATCTCAGGGTTTCCCTACTATCAGACGCACAGAACAAAAAGCAGAGATAATACGTTACACCTGAACTTACACACACTCAGCCTGGTTGGTTGATGCTTTGAACCTATTCACCCGTTACAAGCAGGGAATCCCATCACAAGGCCTGGAGATTTTTCCTGACTGCAGGCCTGGAGGAGAGTGTGTGAAAAATAATTAAACTGAAGAACAATTCCCATTGAGGGAGGGCACAGGCCGTGCTTTCACACTGCTAAAGCCTGGGGGAGGTCAGGCTCTGACTAAAGGAGCATTTACCCCACTGTGGCTTTATCCTAATTAGCCAGCGGAACATGCACATGAACTCATGGCCCTGTTCAAACCTGGAAGCAGCCACACAGGGAAACTCTGTGACTTTGAGTCAACTCTGCATCACCAGCAGACTGAGTCATGGGGCTTCTCCTACGAAATGAAATTAGAGGCTAACAACGTTAGAAGTGCTAATTATAGCCTCATGCTAACAGGCTGGGCACAAGTGGCACAGGGACAGGAGCACCGGCACAGGGACAGGAGAGGGAAAGCAAGAGAGGAAGTTACTACATCTTACTCCAATACTCTTTCTCTAGCGGTGCTACAGCTACACAGGGCTCACCTGCCAACCGGTGCCTTTTCCTCTGGGACACTGGAACTGAATAAAGACATGAGGAAGTCTAATCCCTGAGGCCCAACGGGTACATGGTACAGTCTGCTATGTTGATGGTCCATGTTCATGTGAGCCCTCCTCCAGCTCCCTGTCACAGTGCCACCTCCCATCTCCTCCCCAATGCTCCGCCCTTATCTCACCTGGATGACCCAGACCCCTCACCCTATCCCACCTAAAACACCTCCCCTCCTAAAACACACCTGTGTCAGTAAAAGGAGGAGGAGAGGGGTGGAGAAGGAGAGAGGATCTTTTCACACCCCGGGAACAGTGAGGCCCCAGGGGCTGAGCTCAAACTGGATTTATCTGCCGCCTGTCCTCAGGTAAACCAGCCTGCTCTCACTCCCCCACTGCCCCAGGGCCTTCCTCTAAACACTCTCTCTTTCCTTCTCTCTCGCTCTTTCTCTCCATAACTCTCTCTCTCTCTTTATGTAACTCTCTATTTTTCTTTATGTTGCTCACCATAACACGCTATCTCTAAATCAATCCATCACACTCCCACACACGTTCACTCACTCTGTCACTCACTCTCCTTTCCAACATTCTCTCTACAGTATCTTGGCCCCGCCGTTCCTAACTCTGTCTCGCGCTCCACTCTCCCTCTCTCCCTCAATCCCTGGCGTTAACAGAGACTCCTCTGTAACAGCACCATAAACCCTGTCACCCCATAGCTCTCTGAGAAGGTGTGAAAGTCGCAATTCAATCCGGCTAGTTTATTCAACTGCAGTCGGTAAGATAATAAATGACAGTGTATAATAAACCGGAGGTAATGTAATAAATCCTCGGAGCTAAACAGCGAGGGACTGGTGGAGGGTGTCTTCTCTCCCCACATAGACACGTCACTAATGACACAGAGTCTTTCGTCGTTGTTAACGTATGGTACAACACCAGCCTCCCGCTGAATACACACATCACTGTGGCACGGGGTCACATCAGAGCTACCCCCGTTATTCAAAACTAAACACAATAACTGTCAGCCGCTGTCAAAGTGCAGAACAATGCCGTGGCTCAATCTCCCGTTTCATACTTTTGCAATCGAGACCAAATTGTCTGCCCCCCTCGCCAAAACACTTCAAATGAGACCGGCCCTGGGGATATGTCTCAGTATGGTTTACACACTAAAAACAAACACTCTCCCATTCCAGCAGCCAGAGAAATGGATGTGGGTTTCCAGAGGGCTGGGTGAGAGGGAGGGAGGGCTGTGCTGCAGAGGGGGGAGAGAAAGATAGGGAGCTGAAATGAGAGAGGCAGGGAGTGCTGCTGAGAGAGAGTGAAAGTTGTCATAAAATGACAATAATGAGAGGCCTCTGTGCCACCCACTGACCGCATCAAGACAGCAGTAATGACAGGGCTTGCAGAACACATGAGGGAGTGTGTGTGTGTGTGTGTGTGTGTGTGTGTGTGTGTGTGTGTGTGTGTGTGTGTGTGTGTGTGTGTGTGTGTGTGTGTGTGTGTGTGTGTGTGTGGTCTAACTTTACTAGTCCTCACAAGGATAGTAAAACAAGAAAGAAAAAAGGTGGGGACATTTCGTCGGTCCCCAAAAGGAAAAACGCTATTTTAAACTTAGGGGATAGGTTCGGGGTTAGAATTTGGGTTAAGGTTAGGAGTTAGGGTTAGGTTTAGTTTTAGGGTTAGGGGTTTGGGGTAAGGTTAGGGTTAAGGTTAAGGTTAGGAGTTAGGGTTAGGTTTAGTTTTAGGGTTAGGGGTTTGGGGTAAGGTTAGGGTTAAGGTTAAGGTTAGGAGTTAGGGTTAGGTTTAGTTTTAGGGTTAGGGGTTTGGGGTAAGGTTAGGGTTAAGGTTAAGGTTAGGAGTTAGGGTTAGGTTTAGTTTTAGGGTTAGGGGTTTGGGGTAAGGTTAGGGTTAAGGTTAAGGTTAGGAGTTAGGGTTAGGTTTAGTTTTAGGGTTAGGGGTTTGGGGTAAGGTTAGGGTTAAGGTTAAGGTTAGGAGTTAGGGTTAGGTTTAGGGGTTAGGGGTTTGGGGTATTAGGGTTAGGTTTAGTTTTAGGGTTAGGGGTTTGGGGTAAGGTTAGGGTTAAGGTTAAGGTTAGGAGTTAGGGTTAGGTTTAGTTTTAGGGTTAGGGGTTTGGGGTAGGTTAGGGTTAAGGTGGTTAGGAGTTAGGGTTAGGTTAGGGGTTAGGGGTTTGGGGTAAGGTTAGGGTTAAGGTTAGGTTAGGAGTTAGGGTTAGGTTTAGTTTTAGGGTTAGGGGTTTGGGGTAAGGTTAGGGTTAAGGTTAAGGTTAGGAGTTAGGGTTAGGTTTAGTTTTAGGGTTAGGGGTTTGGGGTAAGGTTAGGGTTAAGGTTAAGGTTAGGAGTTAGGGTTAGGTTTAGTTTTAGGGTTAGGGGTTTGGGGTAAGGTTAGGGTTAAGGTTAAGGTTAGGAGTTAGGGTTAGGTTTAGTTTTAGGGTTAGGGGTTTGGGGTAAGGTTAGGGTTAAGGTTAAGGTTAGGAGTTAGGGTTAGGTTTAGTTTTAGGGTTAGGGGTTTGGGGTAAGGTTAGGGTTAAGGTTAAGGTTAGGAGTTAGGGTTAGGTTTAGTTTTAGGGTTAGGGGTTTGGGGTAAGGTTAGGGGTTTGGGGTAAGGTTAGGGTTAAGGTTAAGGTTAGGAGTTAGGGTTAGGTTTAGTTTTAGGGTTAGGGGTTTGGGGTAAGGTTAGGGGTTTGGGGTAAGGTTAGGGTTAAGGTTAAGGTTAGGGAAAATAGTAATGTGAATGGGAAAACATTTTTAAGTCCCCACTTCGATAGTAAAACCAACGATTGTCTGTGTGTGTGTGTGTGTGTGTGTGTGTGTGTGTGTGTGTGTGTGTGTGTGTGTGTGTGTGTGTGTGTGTGTGTGTGTGTGTGTGTGTGTGTGTGTGTGTGTGTGTGTGCGCGTGTGTTTGTGCATGTGCGTGTTTGTGTATTTGTGTGTGAGACACACGTGCCCTTGTGTCAAGGCTGAAAAATGACCCAATTTATTGGATGCCATTTTGTCAACATACACACAGATTTCAAAATAACACACAACCAGTATGCATACTATATGCATAACATGCTCCTCACACCCGCCGTCAAAGCATCGTTGCATAATTTCTTAGTGAAAAAATGTGTCCAGCGCATCTCACCGATTATTCTACATTGCACTCTCGCCGTCTCCCTGTCCTTGGTGAGCTCATGTTAGAGCGGACACAACGGCTAGCATGCTAAGTGAGATGGGGGGGCTCAGAGGCCAGGGATTGGGCTGTGAGCAGATGTCCTCTCACGAAATGTCACAGACGACACAGCCGCGTCCGGTGCAGCTGGCCTGCATGTATCAGGGCGAGTGGGGAGAGGCTCAGAGCTGGCGTTCAAGCTACACAACGCCAAGGGAAAACAAGGGAAGTTTAAAAAAAAATCTAAAATAAGCGGAAAGACATTCGAAGCCAAACCAAACCAAAATCAAATCTGAAGGTTTAGCCCCCAGTGTGTGTAGGACATGAGTGTTACCGGACCAGACCGAAAAGAAACACAGCTACGGACCTGGGGCGCAGAGAAAAACCCTGGTATTTTTCACAAACAGCTAGTCCACCACAAAAGAGCCTCTGTACTAAAGGCCATTTCAGTTAGAGTTCTGGCCAGGACAACTTCACTGAAAGAAAAAATTAGATGAGAGAGAAAGAGAGAGAGAGAGAGAGAGAGAGAGAGAGAGAGAGAGAGAGAGAGAGAGAGAGAGACTGGTTAAAAGAAAGAGAGAAAGAGTGAAAGAAAGGTTTATTTGATTAACGCCTTGGAAGATTCAGTATGGGAAAATAATGTGTGTAATTTGGAACTGTTTGTTTTGCATTAGGCCATATAATATCACACATAGAAAGCCCCTGAAAAGAGATGTGTGAATAGAGCGTTCTTTTTGTAATGTGGGTTTTGGAAAACATAGCAAATGTGTCTAACCAAGATGGTTTAAACATGATGTCAAAGCAGATGTCTTCAATCAATGTCAACCGATTTGACATAATCCACACCATATTATGCACTGTAATTTGGCTGAGCAGAATAGAATGTAACTAGGAGATTGGAGTGTGACGTAGGTATCTGAGTCAGAGAGCCCAGACAGGAGTCCTCTCTGTGAGGAACCTAGGGCTTCAAATTGTTAGGTTAATCATGTCTCTTATCAGAAGGATTTCCCTATGAGGCTGCCAGGGTTGTGGATTTGAGTTCCTGCCCAAAGATCAAAACAGGTCTTCCAACGGTCAGAATGAGCCCCAACATTTTTGCCTGATGACTCAGACAGAATTCTTTGGCTGCTATATCGATCGCTACTGTACATACTTCAGTCTGAATCTGCCATCATTGAAGTCGTTCTTGGTCACATGGGGCGTTGTACAAAACAATGTCATCAGCTTTTGTTTAAACTACTAGCTCACAGCTCGGACACCCATGCATAACCCACAAGACATGCCAAGACATGCCAAGACATGCCAAGACATGCCACCATGGGGGTCCTTAATAAATTCAAATACAAATAGCGACTGGATCGACTCTACCCACAGTATCAAAGCCAATGACGAATTTTCAACTCATCGCTTTATCCATGTGTGTTCTGGCTCTGGCCCAACCCATTGGTTTCTGGGACCAATCAGACGGTTCGAATGTATTCGCATTCTGTAAGGCCCTCAAACTCAACTCTGGACCTCGAAGCCAGTTCCACTGTGTCTTTTCATTGTTCCCCTCTAGTCAGGGACTGATTTAGACCTGGGACACCAGGTGGGTGCAATTAATGATCAGGTAAAACAGAAAACCAGCAGGCTCCGGACCTTGTAGGGTCAGAGCTGAATACCCCTGCTATAAGGGCCCGGGAGGGAGTCAAATTCAGAGGAGAAGAAACAAACGTTTGGCCAGAGTAATGAGTCTGGGTAACCAGGCAACCAAAATTGGCCGAAGCATTTGTAGAGTATCTGCTGCATGTAAAAGAGAAAGCTCTGACCGAGGTATGGAATATTCCACCAGGTCACTCCTGAACCAGCGTGAATCGGCTCTCGCTAGAACCCATTCCGCAGCCAGAGCAGAAGATAAAATAAACTCTGATGAAAGGAGCAGAAACAACAATAAAAGTACAAGCAAATAAAGTAAGCATCGACTCTGTATTCTCTAGGGCCAAAACCACAGATAAAAATCTAACCGCAGAATGGAGGCCAGATTGCTCTAATTCACTGTCATCTGTGCTTTTTTACAGCAGAGCCAGGAGAGAGAGTGAGAGCGAGAGAGAAGTCCTGATTCTCCGGCCCACACCTACTCCTCTCTTCCATTCACAATGTCTCTTAAATTGTTTGCCCTCTCCTTTTAATGTCAGTCTCTAAATCATCAGCTCTTAAAATAAACACAGCGGCTTGGATTACCCTCTAAATATCCGCCTGTGCTGCTAAGGAGCATGTGCAGAGGGACTCAGGCTCAGGTAATTCCGTTTGGGTGCTCCCCTGTAGGTTTGGGTTGCTGGAGGAGAGCCTCAATCATATTAAACAAAGTAGTATAATGGAAACTTGAGTACAACTCTGGAGCAGGGTGGTCTGAGTCAGATCATACAGCAACTAGCGCATGTTAGCACAAAAAAACTATAAGGCAAAGAGATCTGCAAACATCTCACGTCAAGAATCCCTGGCTTTACCATTATTTGAACACCATCCCTAAGGCCATTCGAATTCAAAGTGAATTCTGACAAAACATACCATATGTTATTGGACCTAAATCAACAAATCCAAGTTTCCCAGCCCAGTGTGGTGACAGATTGCACCCAGTCTAGGACCGGTGGAGGGGACCAAGTCAGGGCCTGTTGTAACCATTCTGTACACCCTCTACTCAGGGCAGGGGCACCCAGTATGAGCAGTGAGGTGAATCCCAGGTCCTGGGCCTACCCAGGGACTGTAAGGTCACATATGTGCACTGCTATGTGTGTGTGTTGTGGTGTGTGTGTGTGGCACCAGGTGTAAACTGGGGTTCAGGTGCTGGGTGGGTGAGTGGGAGCACTGGGAGACTGTGGAGAGAAGAAGGCACACATATGCTGTGCTACGGATGCCGTTTGTTGTCGCTCGCTCTGCCACTATTGCACACATGTGCGCATGCACAAAGATGCGCACACACACACACACACACACACACACATACACATAAACATACATAGACTCACTCATAGGAGTTGAGATCTTTGGGGATCTCTTGGTTGTTTTGAAGGGCAAAACAGATTGCGTTTGAAAAATGAAAGGGAAAGAGATGTAGCCTCATGTTTATGAAGTATAACAATATTTTCAAAGGGTGGCTCTGAACGCTACAGTAGCTCTGCCCCATGAGAGGAGGCTCTCTCATAGGCCCTCCATTTGAACTCATCTCATAACTGGGCCATCAAAACAAATCAAATCAAATCAAATGTTATTTGTCACATACACATGGTTAGCAGGAGACACTTCCTGTGTGCACAGGATGGGACACCAAGGATAGTCACTACTGCACCACTACTGCACCTTTAGAAGTTATTCAATTAACAAACGTGGGTCTGTAAACAGGCCCACTGAAGCTAACCTCTGAACCAGGGTCTCAGAGATCCCTCAGATGGGTTTGACTAAAGGAGACCAAGATGGAGTGAATCTTCTCTTTGAGTATGTATTCCTGTATTGGCATTTCTGCTTGAATTCAGACATATCCAAGTTAGTAATGCTCTGTCTATAGGGTGAAACAGATCAGAGTGGATTCCTCTGGCAGCTCTGTGCCCTGCGGTTGCCTACGTTACGGGTCAGAGTGCCACAGCAACAGCCCAGCACCACACTCTGTGTGCCAATAGGAGCTGTCCTAGAAGCACCTTGGATACCGCCCAGCAAAGGTATGCAGGGAACAGGGGTAGGTGCCATGGCAACCCCTTGCAGGGGCTTTCTGGTCAATTACTCAAAGCACAGGTATGTTTGTGTGCATCAAAAGGCCAGGCACCAGCCTCAGACACTAAATAGCCCAAAACACAATGAGGTGACTTCCAAAATGTGAAAGCTCATAAGTAAATACACCAATATGCACGGCCAAACAAACCTGAGCAATCTCATAAACGTGCTACTTCCTGCTTTAATCTTCTCCATAGTTTCTTACTGCTTGTGAAAGAAACATGTTGTTTTTTATTATTTTATGAAATGCATGCATTGGAACTGCCAATAAGAATTCAAATGAGTCTGAAATTATAGGTGAGTGCAGAAGTGTTGACAGTTGACGGTTATAATGAGAATGTTACCATCCCAAATTATGCCTGTGAAATGGAGCCTTTTATGAAAAGCAAACAGACGGCATAATGAAGTGAAAGTGTCAGCTGATTTTGTGATTTTGTGCCGGAGCCCAGAGCCGAGTCGAGCTGAGCCCTGCTTCCTCTTTAAGGAGGGAATGACTGGACTGGGCAGCAGAACCCAGTAGAACAGCATGAATCTTCCTCCACAGACTCAACTAAATTATAAAAGGTGTGTGTGCGTGTGCATGCGTTTTATTGTATACTATTCTCCCACAATGATTACATTTCTGAGAAAATTATTATTATAACAGTTATGAGCAGAAACTGAGCAGTCTAAATTAAATAGACAGTTGCCACTTGGTCAAATGTTGCCCATTCATAACTGTACACAACTGTATAGTATCAGCATGAAGCCTTTCTGAAGACTTTTCTCCTCATTTGAGTTTTAGAAGTAAGTATTTGAGTAGCAAGTCTCACAATACCATCATGACTAAATTACTGTATCTAAAATAATGGCAATTGTTTATTAACTAATTCATATAGAGAGTAAAAAACTAGTGGAAATACTATTATTGTTTTGATATGATCAAAAGTGCTGTTTCAAAGTGGCCATGTCTCCTTCTCTCTGTTGGTTCGGCAAAGGCCTGTTTGTTTTTCAGCTGCTCAGAGGCGTAGCGAGTTTATTTATTTATTCGATTCCCATTAATTAAAACATTTGCACTGACAAACAGGCAAAAGGACGCATTAGCACCTAGTTTACACCCTGCGTCCCCTGGCTGTCAGCTGGCGTGGCAGAGCTCTGACGACGCACACGCCTTTAAGTGATGCGGAACCAGAGAGGGTCTGAGACCGCCAGGGAATCTCAGCTCATCAACACAGACAGCATTAAACATCATGATATCCCTGAATGGCGGTTAATATTGTACTAAAACAGAACTGTGTTTGTCTGCAGGGCTAGGAATGTAATTGTAGCATTAGCATGTCCAACTATTAAAAACTTTACATGCAGTTACAGTTTCTACAATACATACTGCACTTGTAGGCTATATCCATATGTAGAATGCCTAAATACACAGACATAGCTGTATTGTTACTGTATGTTAGTGCCCCCATACCATGTCCTCCAAAGGGAGTGATGCCCTTACCTCTCTCTCCCTCACTTCCCTGTTATTTCAATGAACAAAAGAGGGGCTCTTGAGGCCGTGGGTGGATCCATAAAAGGAAGAAAGAAGCAGTGCTCCTGGTCCTTGCTGAATGGGCCCTTTCACACTTAGAGAGGCCTGTTTACTCTAAGTCAATAATGGGCCTAATTTTCTGATCATTATTGAGTCATTCCAGCCACCCCCACAACCATCATTTTACGCTCTCCCATCATTCAGACCAAATGAAGGCCCAGGTCTCTGCCCAAACGGATTTGAGGCTCGCTTGCAGATGCAAACACACGTCAATTGTGATTATTTTTTTTGGGGGTGTGCCTGTCAAACCCTCATCACGCCCCCTCACAAGACATCTTCTCTCTCCCTGTTCAGCTGCGAGATGTGAAAAAATGCTATAGCAGCTGGGAAAATAATCTATAAAGAATGACTATTTTATGTTATTTTGAATATAGATTTATTTTTACAGCGTGTTTACTATGCAGTTTACTGTTGTTACTTAGTAAATATCATTTTGTTATTTAGCATGAAGTCAATCTCCTTTCTCATTGGGCAAGATCTGAGAATGAGCCTCCATTTTGTTTTGGACCAGTATGTATCCCTTACAGCACAATCACACTGAAAGTATCAACACTAAAAAGTCATATGAAAATATTCTCACAATGTATCACTGTTTGATAAAATGGTGATTAATATATTATGAAACATAAAGAGGTCAATAAATATAAAATAATATATTATATAATCTAAATTTTAGCGCTGATAATTCCCTCGGCTCGTTAAAAAGGCCACTGACATGGCGGAGGGAGATGAGGCCGCGAAGGGGGGGAAGTGTTCATCGAAACCATTGAAAAAAGGTTAAAAACGAGAGAAAGAAAGGATCAGAAGGAGAGGCTGGCAGAGGCTGTGCGGCGGTTTGAAAAGCTGGCACCTTCCAAACAGAGCTGCAGCTTTGGGTGCCAAACGCTGCCAACCAGCCACACTGAGTTCTGCCCTGCCTCTCTTTGTTTTCACCATGGCATTTTGCATCCTCTGTATTTAGAGCTATTCTTTTACATTACATTAGATTGAGTGATGTCACTACGGCCACAATTACTACTAATAATACCACTAACAATAATACAATAGATCATAATAATAGATATAGAATGAAATATTTAGAGTTCTCATAAAGCATTTTTTGGGGAAACTATGTTGCTACTCTATTTAAATGGCAGAATTTGATAGGAAGTAAATAACATAGAGATCCCGTATCAGTATTCCCAGACTGTCTGTGCCTCCACTGTCCCGGGTTCCGTACGGAAAGAGCTGTCCCAATTACAGGGCAGCCTTTCCCCGGCTCTGCTCTACTGGGCCGAGCGCGAGCGGATCAGAATCTGGCTGGGAACTGGGCGGGCAGCTCTCATCCCTTCTCTCGCTCCCTCGCTCCTCGGCACAGGGAGCTGAGGAAGGCCAGTCCACCCCTCCTGCGTGGGTATATGTTTTTGGGGACAGACAGATTTCATGCCTGGCGTCTGTACAAAAAGGCTATAAGAAATCAAGCAGTGAGACGACACAGCATTAGAGACAAAAAACTATACAAAAAATACAAAAACAAACATCCCAGCTCATCCTCCTTGTAGCCCCTCTTTTCATTCAGATGTAGATGAACAAAATCATATTTTAAGGAGGGCTGAGACAACTAAACAATTATATATGTTTCCGTGCCCATGATGCTGTGCTTGCTATAATGTGTTATTTAACTACGATAACTATTTTTTTTTAAGTATTTCCGGTAAATATGTGTCCATTTTAAGCACAAAATCATAATTAAGAGAAAATAAAATTTAAAAAATGTGACCAAAAGGGTATACCGTTAAAATCCTCAGTCACTGTAGATAACATTTTTTTTAAAATAATGAATTATTTGTAATACGAAATTTAAAAAACAAACCCCATTTTTTTTGGGACAGCTAAAACCAAGATGCCTAAAGGAAACAGTGACACTGTGAATGTATTGTTTTTATAAAGAAAATCGGATACTGTGATAAAGTATGCCCGTGTACTAACAAGCCAGTAAATGCACTGTGATTATGGAGGAATTATGGGTAAAAGTGGTTAAGGAGCGCACAGTGTCCCTGCAATCCTAACCGCCTAACGGGTTGAGTCTTTTCATCTATTCCTCAGACTTCCTATCACCCTCGAATAATCTGTTTACCAGGGATTCCATACACTCTGCGCTCCTCACACACACAAAAAGGGAACTGGGAAAACTAGGGCCCTGAAGACGGGCCAAGCTAGGCTGTTTGAGATCCCTGCACCCTTTGCATATTAAAAACGCCACTGTGTCAATGACACTGTTATGTCATGAGTGGCTCGCCGACGTTCAAACATTATTAGTGCATTTATTCAAATGACAACAGCATATAAACTTTCCATTGAGAGCGTTCACGGGGTGTTTTTCACACGAGATGAATGTGGCCCCCGTCGCGCCGGTTCTCAGTATTTCTCTGTCGGCCCGGGTTACAGACCCATGCCAGAACATTGGAGGAACACAGTTCTGTTCTTCTTCCAGAAGTCTGCAGTTCAGTTTGTTTATCGGCCAAGGAAAAGAGCAGATATTTTTTCCTGTAAAACTCATGGTTCTTTTTAAAACACTTTTAATGTCCGCCGCTTTTCCTTCATCACCCTATATCTGAGAGACAAACACTCTTGGCCAAAGCATGACGTACCCAGACTTAAAGGATCCACATGACTGTGTGGTCCCATCCACACTCTCTCTGTGTCTGGGCACAGGGACAGAGACAGAATGAGACAGAATGGTGCAACAGCAGAATCAGAGAACATAGGACCAACGCCCATCCACAACCCTCAAACCTTCCCAGGCCTGCCTTCATAATAGACAAAGACAAAGACGCAAAGGGCTGGCTGTATTTTTTTGTGAACTAAAATACTGCGTCATATTTGGCAACATCATATTCATTCGAAAAATCTGATAATACCATTATCTCATTTTAAAGCTCAGGATATTGTGCAAATCATATTAAATCTGTACGATAGATAAGGTTGACAGGGTGTTAAGTCTTAAGTCTCTGTCGGTCTCCAAGGCTCTCATTCTCTTTGTTCGGTTTGGTTAAATCATTCTCTCTGTTCTCTCCCGTGGTTTGCGAGATGGAGAGTCTGGGAGATGGAGATGGGCTCGTAGTCCCGGCGGGTCAGCGCCAGATTTTACCGCACCGTGGAGCTGGCATAGGTCAGCGACCCAACAATGCACATCCCTGGACAAGATCTCCCCTAGCATGGTGGACAGATTAGGGGTGCACTCAGAAACATCTTTTTATCATAACAGAGCAGTAATGAGAGCCGTATGAGAGGGAGCACGCTCCAAACATGACTAATACTGGAACAGCGGCGATTCATCAGACTGACAAATATGGAACACACCGCACAAAAACATGAACTTTTCCCATCGCGCAGTGACCTGAGCTGGGCCTTGGCAGGGCCTGACTGGCTGAGCCGTGCTTTATTCAACATCTGATCAAAGATGAGCTCAGCCCGTTCCTCCTCCACATCCCTGAACCATTATCATCAGCAGCATCAGGAATTACCTCAGGACAACCAGTCCTGGGTGACTGACTCTTACAGGTTAAATGCAATTGCATTACGTTGGGTGAACAGCCATGTATTTGTCTAAAATACTTTTGATAAGGGGTCTTGCAGCTGTGGAGCGGCAGTGTAAGCTGCGTTGTCCAGTAATAGCTAGCCCTCACTGCCCCGCCCATAAGGCCTAAGTCTATAATTGGACAAAAGCACTGCTGCAGAGGAGGAGAGGAGTCTCCTGTCACTCATACTGCGGTGGAAAAACCTGCAGCTGGCGACGGTGACATCAGTGGGCAGGAGAACTGCAGCACACCGATGGCTCAGATGCACTGATAAGGCCTGGACTCTGATACCTTCTGAAAGACACAGACACCCTGGGAGCTAAGAATAAAACGGTAACGCTGCCACTCCAAAGGTTAGAATGGAACCACTCACTGTTCCCCCTCTCTCCCCTACACTGGACTTTTAACCCCAGCTCCTTCAGAGGCTCTACTGGTCCGTGCTTTTTAAGATGGTACTTTTCATTCTTGCAGTGTACAGTGGAGGGAGTGTGGGCTGCTGTTGAGGTGTTACGGTGGTGAAGCTTATGGGCAGGAGAACCAGGTGGAGCCTATGGCTGTCAGCCAACAGTTCTATGCCGTCTCTGTAGAAGTGAGGAGGCCTGAAAGACCCAGCTTTTAAAACACTTTCTATTCTCTGACATGAGTGTGAACAAAGATGCAGGGAAACAACGATTTCAACAAAAGGTAACAAAAAACAATGATTTATGATGGAATACCACCCTGTACAGAGGCACAAAGGTACAATAATTGACGTATCCACATCATTTAACCAAAATATTCAATGTGATGACGCTGAATCAACGTGGAAAACTGATTGGATTGGCAAAAAATCATCAATGTAAGGGAATTTAGTATTTTACCCATCTGTTAACCTAAATCCAATGACACTGTGGGAAAAAAATTCAGTTGAATTCACGTTAGCTGACAACTCAACCAAATGTAAACCAAAACTAGACGTTGAACTGACGTCTGTGCCCAGTGGGAAGTGAAGGAATAGTATATTTAATTTTGCCGAACTGCAGCAACCATTTAAGTTTCAGAAAATAAATTAATCTTGACATACGTAAACACACACACACACACACACACACACACACACACACACACACACTCACACACACACACACACACAGATATACATACACACACACACACACACAAACACACTGAAGGGTAAAACAGTATCGGGATGACTGGTGAATACTGGCACAGGGTAAAAGAGCTAAGCTCTAAGGGGCGGCTTCACAGGGAGCTAATCTGAGCCTGGGTTAGCGGCAGCACATTGTGAAACAGGAAGACGAGCTCACAGAGGCCCAGCTAACTGACGCTGAGTTACACACTGTGCTGAAAAGAACACGGCATGGGGTACTCTGTCACAGAGGCCTGCAGCATCACGGTGCCAAGAAGCAGAATTAGGGCTCTGTAACTGTACGCTTGCCTGGTGTAAGACAATACGTTTCTTTAGCCTTATACTAATGGATAACCAACGCAGGAGAGGGTTCTATGTACGTGAGGGTTCCATCAGCCCATACCTGAGTCAATCAACTAACTACACCCACAGCATACCTGACAACACTTTTCACTTGAGTGTTTCATTACTAACCAACAATAGGAAACACAGAAAACAAATGGAAGATTTGTTTCAGCACGATCACAGTGGACTGTTCAGTTATAGAAAATAATGAACGGCAAAAGCAAAATCTTCAAACAACAAATGTATTGTCAGACAGAAATTGCAAGGTTACTTCATATACATGAAAAATGTGCTATGTCAAGACTCAAAACTATTTCATGCAGTCCTTATTGCTTTTCTTATGATCAAAGTCATGGAATAGAAAAATATAAATTAACTTGTGTAATCAGAGACAGGTTCAAATGTATTATTGAAAAAATAATATTATTATTACTATTATTATTTAAGATAATTTACAAAACAAAGTGTGGCATTATTTATGTGATACCCAAGACAAGCTATCTATACAGCTAATATATAATAAACAACAAATTCATCTTTAAAATTCTGCGGAACATTTGACCTCCGACATGGGGGGCTCTGTGTATCCACCAGACTAAACGTAAAATTCAGTATATTCTATACATTTCCGTGACACCGGGGTCTCCTCTATTTCAACATTACATTTTCCATTCCAAAGTAAGTATCCACATGTTCCATACAAGTAACTGATGAAAAAGGACTGCTTATAGAGTATCATATAAAGTTTGTTGAGGAAACACCTGTGTTGAATTTGGACAAAAAAAAAAGTGCATAAACAAACTAAACCAAACTGACAAGCTAATATAGAGAAGGGTTGTCTCTGTATGCAGTGTGCATGTGTGTGTGTGTGTGTTTGTTTGCATTAGTGTATGGGAGTCTCCGTGTATAAGCTATAAATAAGAGTGTGTGTGAGAGAGCGGGAGCGAGTGTGTATTGGCGAAGCGACCGAAGCAGGGCTGACTGTGAGGTGGGCTGCGGTGCCAGAGAGAGTAGAGCGCGGGAGGCTGAGGCTGGAGACGGGGCGGCTCTCCCTGCCTCAATCGCCTGCCTCCCAAACAACCTGGGACTGGGCCAGCTGTCACCACGCTCTTCAGCCCACAGACACACGACAGACTGCTACTGACACACACACACACACACCACATCACACCACACCACACACACCACATACGACACACACGCCACACACACCGCACACACACACACACACACAAAACAGCCTTAAAGACACTCATTTATAGCCAGACAATTACTGTGCACATTAGCACACGCAGAGACAAACACATTTGCAGATGTGTTTGTTTACAGACAACACACCCCTAAACATGCATATTTAAATTCAGACAAATTTGCACACAAGCACCTGAACAAATTTACCAGCACAGACTTTATCTCTGGATAAGCACACATTTAAAGACGCATACACAACTAAAAAACAACACACAAACTAAACGGTGTGTCAATGGTGTCAAATGTGTTCTGTAATGTGTTGTATTATAATTGTAATGTTGATAAGGCGTTACACTTGGAGGCGATTCTCTTTATTTATCACAGGCTAGCATTTGGTCTAGTGGTGCACGGGGAGGAGCAGGGTTTGGCAAGGCTTAGGGTGTGGCTGCAAAAGGCTTTACAAACTGACCTGTGTGTGTGTGTGTGTGTGTGTGTGTGTGTGTGTGTGTGTGTGTGTGTGTGTGTGTGTGTGTGTGTGTGTGTGTGTGTGTTTATGAAATAGACAGAGAAGTAAGGCGTTCACCAACTGACCTGGTGAGTGGACGAAGTAGGCCAGGTAGAGGTCGAGCTCCTTGACGGACACGCCGATGTGGTGGGGCTGGACGCACAGGCCGTGGTTGGAGCACTGGGGCGACTTGACCAGCCGCTCTCCGTCCGTGCTCTCCAGGGGGCTGCCCTTGAACAGGATGACCATCACCAGGTCCAGCCGCCACACCTTGTCGGCCTGGCGGAGACAGTCGATACGGCGGATCTTGCCCTTCTGGTCGGGGTTGGAGAGAACACAACAGGGGGGCTTCTTGCCTGTGATGGTGAGCACAAAGTCCTCACGAAACTCGGGCCGGATGTCCTTTCGGAGCTTGGCCAACAGCCGCGACGCCCACTTCTGCTTGATCTCGGGCTTCTCACCCAGCAGCTCGTCCTTCACTGCGCGTTCTTCATCCTTTGTCATCCTCTTCTCGTGCTTCTTGAAGTACTTGCGTTTGCGTGCCTGCAGGTTGAACCAGGTGTAGGAGAAGGCACGGACATGGGGGAGAAGGGCCTCGATGAAGGGATGAAATTCATCCTAACAGAGGGAGAGAGAGAGACAGAGAGAGAGAGAGGGTGCTCTGTTATTCTCATGCAGTATGGTGTCATGCAAGCAGCTGAAGATCAGTTATTGAAGATAGAAGAGCGATGAGGCAATTTACTGACATTTTACCCCAAAATAATTCCTGTTTTGATATAATTTTAATGCACTGCCAATAGAGGGGATACAGTTCAGAAACAACTTACTTAGACAGGGCTAGCATTACCAACAATACCACTAACTGACATAATAATGCTAATAATAATAATAATCATAATCATAACCATAATAATCATATCCAAAATGTAATAATACTGTAGGTACATACATACAATTACAATGCAAATAGTAAATTACTGGTCCTGTCCTTCTTACAAAAAAATATAACCTGAAAGCACATTTAAAAACTATATTAAACTGTAATAACAGATTCATTTAAATTTAAAAGACAAACGAGATTAAAAAAATTCAAGCCAAAGTGAGCAAACACTTCTTCTTTTTTTTTACATCCACTGTGAAGGAGAAGTTATTCAGCTATACCATAATACCTTCACTACACATCGCTCAGCGACAATGCCTAGATCTCGCCATAGAGTTCCTGTGCCAGGGTTGCCACACACCGGTCGTTCACCGCCAATCTTAGCCGCCACAAGACCACTGTTAAAATGTGCTGCTAAAAGATCTGCCATACCATGTCCTATCTCTCCTGCTGCCATGCAAAAGAAGTCTAACCAGACTCACATTTCAACAACAAATTGAAAGAGGACAGAAATCACCACAAAAGCACACTGCAAGAGGAAGACAGACGGTCTGGTAGTTACCATTTTGCACTCTCATCATAAATTTGGCACAACGTTCAAAATGAAAAAGAATTCTCCAACACCACTTTTTTCCCCGCACTCACAAATGTACAGAAAGTGCTGGTTTAACAGGGTGCAAAAAATGTGCAGATGAAAAAACTTGAGGGTAAAAAAGATAATTAGCAGAAGATCTCAGGAATCTCCAGTTGTCCACAGTAAGCAGTGGAACAAAGTTAAACAAAACAAGATACCCCCCCGGGTGTTCTGGGGGTCACAGCGTAATGCCGCAAAGGATCGCTGGTTAAATCTGGGACGGAAAGACAAAATACCCCAATTTAAAGAGAAGAAAACTAACATTGAGAAATAATGGAAATATGGTTAAAAAAATAAAAAGAAATAGTGAATGGTATTTAAGAACAAAAAATATCTAAATATAACAACTGGAATAGACACATTTAAAATAAACACTCTTCTTTTGCGCTTCCCCCCCAAAAAAGGAGGAAATAAAGCAAAAAAAAATCCTTGGCAAAGCGTAATTGGTAGTGGTGTTTGCTCAGATCTGTGGGCCCCGTGTACGACTCAGAGAGACACACACAGGCGGGGGGGCTGGGGAGTGCAGAGCACAGAATAGGAAAAAAAGGAGAGAACCGAATCAATGTTGGACGAGCGCGTACGACCGCTGGCAAAGCCGAGTGCTGCTTCTTTTTTCCCCTTTTCTCTCCAACTCTCTCTCTTTCTCTCTCTGTTTCTCTCTCGCCGTCTCTCGTCCTCTCCGCGTTCTTTCCCTAACCATTGCTTGAGCCTTTGCCAACACGAGTAGGGCCCACCTATTTGGCAACAAGATGCCTGTAGCCCAGCCAATGCGTTAGCTTCAAGAGCTGAAAGGGAGGGAAAGGAGAAAGGAGGGGGGGTTAGTGGCAAAGAGAGGGAGAGAGCCGGAGAGAGAATGAGAGAGGGAGAGCGAGAGAGGGAGAGCGGGAGAGAACGAGTGTACGCAGTCCTGTCCGACAGTGCACACTTTGCCAAATCGCCAAGTTCCTATCTGACACATAGGCAAAGTTCAGGGGACATGTATTTCTCGTACACCAATCCTAGCTACCTTCAGTCTGCTTCCATCTCCAGTATGGCCGCCATTGCCTCATCTCACTACCCCCACCCTCTCTTTCTGCTTGCGTAACGCCACCTTGGCACAGGATGGCAAGAGAAAACACACAGCTCCAAAATCCCACCAGACCCCACAACCGGCAGCTGGTCTTGGATTTACCACAGGAACAAAGAGGGGGAAACAAACCCACCCTTTTTCCCACCCTGAGAGAAGATGCATCAATGTAACGCTGGGTGCTTTAAAACCAAAGCATATACAGTACACTGCATGTCTTACGGAGGGTAAAAGGAGGAACACCAACATATCGAATAGGCAAACGAGAAATACAATTGTGGGAAATGGGTACTGTTCCGGTACAACTGTCGCTATGGCGCTTTCAGCCCAATCTCATCAACACCAGTCCAAAAACAGGAGAGTCTGCAGATAAATCATTGAGCTTGATTTCTCAAAAGCCTCCAATGGCTGTGTCGTCAATGTTTGTGACTAATAATGAGAGCCTTGCCTCCATGATGCATCTCTTTCTTCTACAATTGCTGGACAGTTTGCAGAGGCATCTGTAACGGTCTGAATAAGTGGATGTCTTATTGTTCTTTGGGTTGAGTTTGCAGGGTTCGTAATTGCCGTAAAATGGAAGAACGTCTCTATTTCTGGTCCACCATTTGCAACAAAGATGATGTAAAACACATTTGTATTAGTGCACGCTCACTCTGTACTACCGATATAATCTAATCTCTAGTTAATATGCTGCAGTATCATGCACTATTTCTGCTTAATCTTAGAATGATGAAGACAGCATCACACCAGCATTTAGTAGTTGGCTTCAAGATGGTCTGGCTCACACCCATCAACTGTCACAATGCACAATAAAGGACAATATATCCCTGGGTTTCTGTTCAATTTCTGTTGCTTTCTCTAATACCCATTGTTGCAGAACACGATGAGCATCTAACAAAAGACAGACAAAACTGACATTAAAATAAGAGGAACATTTCAATTGAAGATACACATACTTTATAGGGTGAGTGTGTGTGAGTCTGTGTCTGAGTCTGTGTGCGAGAGAGAGAGAGAGAGAGAGAGAGAGAGAGAGACAGAGCGAGAGAGAGAAAGAGCGAGAGAGAGGGACAGAGAGAGAGAGTGGTGAGCAAATGTACCTGCATACGTGCATAAAATACAAAGACTCACACACACAAAAATAACAGGATATTGATACAGGGAGAACAAAAGATGAGACACTATCTGGAAATCAAGACAATAACGGTTTAGACCTTCATGAAAGAAAGGAGTGGTTTCCAGTACAGGGACCTAAGCAAATTAGACTACCTGCAAATGTTTGTTAAAACCATAATCATCCTATGAAGCACTACAGCAGATACAATTCAATCATGCAAATATCCCACATTCAAAACTGTGATGTGGTTTTCAAGGTCCAATGAAGCCGTTTTTATCTCAATATTATATAAAGTACATTACTGTGATTGTTTTCAATTAAAATGGTAAAAATATATATTTTTTAATTGCTTCTTAGCAAAGAGCAATTTCTCATGCAATAATTTTGCTAGGTCTGCCTGCGAGTGAGGAGCGGAAAACTGAAAACTAGCTATTATTGGCAGAGAGGTTTGTAACTGTCTTCACACTGGGCACACACTGCTTGAATCAACATTGTTGCCATTCCATTTGAATGAAATTATGTTGAACCAACGTGGAATAGACGTTGAGTTGACGTCTGTGCCTAGTAGTTTTGTTATTGGACTATTAACTAATTTACCGCCAGGTGATGTCACATTGCAGGCCAAAACTCTATCTCACCAAACAGTTCTTACACTTAAAAGGGCATTATCATTATTTTCACAATTTCACAGTATTATTCCACATATTGTGGAAATACATATAAAACACTGATTATTTTTTTACTGCACTTGTCCTTTAAGGTGTACAACCTTCATTGTCAGCAGTGCTCTGTTTCAATGATGATCTCCTACCTACCCACATACAACAACAAATAAACCCTCAGTAATTAGCTATATTCCTTTCCTACATATCTTCAGTATCTCCATCTCTTGTTTTGTTATTCAATAATCAATTATGCCAGCCAGCTACTGCTCCAAATGCATTTCTCTCTTTAGTAGCGCAATTTTGAAAACTGCAGCCTACCTCACCTCTCTATAAAAAATAAGCAAGTCCTATTTTCAGACTCTTGATAAAGTAGGCAGCGCAAATCTGTGTTGGTGATTTATGGTATATCTTCAAAATAAATCAATCACAGCACGTAGGGGGCCCACGTGGGTAACTGGGGGGCCCTGACTTGATTGGGTAACTGATTAGTAAAAAAATTACAAATAAACTGCATAATAAATACATGTGACTGGTCAAGTGTATGAGTCAGGGGCTGGGTCCACTCTCAATATTCAAAATACACCAGAGAGCATAATTTAGCCACAGAGGATCAATAGTTTCTAAAAAAATAACAGTGTATAAAGTGTTATCACAAGCACATACAGGTAACTGCCAAAATAAAGGAAACACCAACATAACATGTCTTAAAAGGGTGTTAGGCCACAAAGAGTTGCCAGAACAGTTTCAATGCGCTTTGGGATAGATTCTACAAGTGGACCTAAACCATGCCAGGAAAATGCACTGCACACCATAACATATACTTTGTATCCCTCATTTACTCAATCATTTCCATTATTTTGGCAGTTTTCTGTATGTCTACAATCGGGAAGGTCGCAGTTTGTGCAGCATGCGTGCCAAATATGCAGCTTGCTGCATTGTGGCCATAGACATAGAAGGGTTTCGGAACCTCTTACTCTGGCAATTTGACTGTTAAACTCGTGGAAAAATTAGCAATCACTTGAATGAGAACAGCCATATATGTATTATATTTATATGGCTGGTTGCGGCTGTTGGTTTGCCTTTTGCACATTTCAAAATACAATCGCAGGAATAGTGTTCAGTTTGGAAAACAAATACCTACTGCTGAAAAGAGAAGACTACTCTCAACAACTCCCGATTACAGGCTCAAAATGGCCAGAAACAAAGACCTTTCTTCTGAAACTCATCAGTCTATTCTTGTTCTGAGAAATAAAGGCTATTCCATGCGAGAAATTGCCAACTCACCCCATTCCGTACAAATGTGCGCAACCGCAACATTCAAACGAGGCTACAAAGGAAACTAATGGGACTGTAGTGACTGTGTTGACTTCAAAATCGGGGGCGAACTAGGTTTCTATTCAAGCGTTGATCGACATGGTAATGGCTCTATAGTAGAGGTCGACCGATTATGATTTTTCAACGCCGATACCAATACCGATTATTGGAGGACCAAAAAAGACAATACCGATTAATCGGATTATTTTTTTTAATGTATTTGTAATAATGACAATTACAACAATACTGAATTAACACTTATTTTTACTTAATATAATACATCAATAAAATCAATTTTGCCTCAAGTAAATAATGAAACTTGGTTTAAATAATGCGAAAACAAAGTGTTGGAGAAGAAAGTAAAAGTGCAATATGTGCTATGTAAGAAAGCTAACATTTCAGTTCCTTGCTCAGAACATGAGAACATATGAAAGCTGGTGGTTCCTTTTAACATGAGTCTTCAATATTCCCAGGTAAGAAGCTTTAGGTTGTAGTTATTATATGAATTATAGAACTATTTCCCTCTATACCATTTGTATTTCATTAACCTTTGACTATTGGATGTTCTTATAGGCACTTTAGTATTACCAGTGTAACAGTATAGCTTCCGTCCCTCTCCTCGCTCCTACCTGGGCTCGAACCAGCAACACAACGACAACAGCCACCATCGAAGCAGCGCTACCCATACAGAGCAAGGGGAACAACTACTAGAAGGCTCAGAGCGAGTGATGTTTGAAACGCTATTAGCGCGCGCTAACTAGCTAGCCATTTCACTTCGGTTACACCAGCCTCATCTCAGGAGTTGATAGGCTTGAAGTCATAAACAGCGCAATGCTTGACGCACAACGAAGAGCTGCAGGCAAAACACACGAAAGTGCTGTTTGAATGAATGTTTATGCGCCTGCTTCTGCCTACCACCACTCAGTCAGATACTTAGATACTTGTATGCTTGTATGCTCAGTCAGATTATATGCAACGCAGGACACGCTAGATAATATCTAGTAATATCATCAACCATGTGTAGTTAACTAGTGATTATGATTGATTGTTTTTTATAAGATAACTTTAATGCTAGCTAGCCACTTACCTTGGCTTACTGCATTCGCGTAACAACTCCTTGTTGTGTGCAACGAGAGAGAGGCAGGTCGTTATTGCGTTGGACAAGTTAACTCTAAGGTTGCAAGATTGGTTCCCCCGAGCTGACAAGGTGAAAATCTGTTATTCTGCCCCTGAACTAGGCAGTTAACCCACCGTTCCTAGGCCGTCATTGAAAATAAGAATGTGTTCTTAACTGACTTGCCTAGTTAAATAAAGGTATATTTAAAAAATAAATAAATAATAAAAAATCGACGCCCAAAAATACAGATTTCCGATTGTTATGAAAACTTGAAATCGTCCCTAATTAATCGTCCATTCTGATTAATCGGTCGACCTCTACTCTATAGTATTGGAGAAAAGTTGAAAAAACGTACCTTCCATTACATCTAGACGTGTCATGTCGTAATTTACAACACGCATAAAGCAACTATTTCTGTCTTACAATCTCTCTCCACCAGGTGTAGCACTTCTCTCATCCTTTAAAAACCAGAAATGGACAGTGACGGGTAAGGGTATTTTTTTGCGTTATCATTGCATGCAATCATCAAAGCCCCTGTTTACTTCTAAGATCACTTTAGAGCCGCCCTAAAAACCTGATTCAAATTCGACACAAACCTTCAAATAGGTATGCAATGACACATTATATAAACTCTTTATAGTGTTTTATTTTCATTTTAGAGGAGATAAGGTGATAAGTTGGACAGATCGAGTGAAAAAAAGCAATTTTCCCACACAACATCTCTTCTTCTTATTATCACGCTCTCATTGCCTGCTTGAATTATGCAGAAACAGGCAGTGTTTAGGTCATGTAATTGATTTTGTTGGAAAGGGGAGAACTTGTGTTTTACAATTGTATTGACATTACAGTTGATCTGGAAGTATTACGTTTATGTGGCGCTAAAATAAGGACAATTGTACCCATTTGAAACCTTAGGGCATAGGCCTCTGCCTTCACATTGGCACCATGTTACATTCTCCAATGAGCCAAGGTACAGTCTATGGATATCAATAATTGCTAAATGTGTTATCATACAGACATTTTCGTTCATTTACATGATTGGCCTACATTTATTTACTCAATCAAATAACGTCTAAATGGCTCCTCTCAGGCTACCTGCTGAATTGCTTGAGCTAGCCCTGACATTTTTATTGCTATTTTCAACCAGTGTCTCACATGGTTACCTTTGTGTTCTCATTTAATTTATTTGTCATCATTTCCAATAACATGTCTGGACTGACAGGAAGCAGAAACATGCTGTGCGCGCTCTCATCCAACGAAGATTTGACCCCACCTAGACCTGCTGCTCGTGACTGTTCCTAAAAGACCGCGAAAAACATCAGGCCTACAGACCAGTGTGAACTCTTAACTAACCACACCACGATGCCTTGTGTTACAACAAGCGGACAGGCCATGGTATGATATAGGCCAAATGCCACTATAGTGATTTCACATATTCACAGTAGACTACATTTCAAAATATGATGATCTAGCCTATTGAAAAACATTTCAAACTCATTAAAAGTAGTGAAGTTGAGACTTTGGCCAAGACAATTAAATATGCTGCCACTGTTTTTTCCTCACGCGGCACTTACGATATTAATGCTTAAAGAGTGAAGACATCATCATTGGAGTCTGCCAAGAGGACGATGGAAATGAAGGAGTTGGAAAGACTGGTTGGCACTCCCGCCAGCAAGCCATTTGTGCCACTTTGTCACCGTCAGTAAAATCCAGTTTCAATTAATAATAGCAGAATAAACCCAAACACCTACAAATAAATGTAGCTAAAAATCCAAACTGGCAGGCTAAAATCGACTAAATGTTACAATACAATTGGTTGCATAAATATGTATAGGCCTAGGCCTAGGCCTTGCCTAGGCTGTATAGAAAGTGATTAATTCACGGATGGAAAATCTCTTGAATGGCCAAACTCATTAGTAAACTATATTTACCCCTGTAAGTGTTGGGAATAGTGTATGCAAATACTTCAGTGTGCTTATAGGCCAGTTGAAATGTGTTGATTTGTTAATTCAAGAGAATATTGATTGGGACATGTGCCCTTTCATGGGAGAGCAATTGCCTATATATTTAGCCCTATTCAAAAACCTGACATAAAACATGTTAATCAATAGCATAGACACCAAATGTAGCCCATTAACCTACTCAAAAACTTTAGTTCCAAGTTGTGCGAATATAATATTTTAGCAGAGGCGAAGAGTCTGCACTCACATAGCACGTGTTATAGGCAACTCTACCTGTTGCCTCATACAAGTTAAACATGCAATTTATACAAAAATAAAGTGTTTCATTTAAACAAATAAAACAATGTGTATTATATTAACATAACAGAAAATGTTCAACGTGACTACATCCATGGAGAAACACTTTTGGACTTGTATTTCTCGATTCATTTTGCGTCTGGATGACAGAAGGAGACCTGCCAAGTGCAGACGAACTCTTTCACTGGCATTTTAAAAGAAGGTCTACACAAGTCTATATGGAAAATCAGGAAACATTGAACTCAGGATTGGATAAATTAGACTGCTGTATAAATTAGGGTACATTTTTTTCATTAAAAAAAAACATATGCCTGGTTTTATTTCAGACAGAATATAGGCTTTCTACATGGATTGGGAGTTTCTATGATGTTTTAGTTAGGTCAGGACTATGTGTCAGTTTTTCCAATTTCTTGTCTATTTTCTTCATACATCAGTAGGCCTACTTTGGATAAGTATTCCGAAGTTTAATCCAGAAAGTTGTTTTAAAGTGTGTTGCTTGTACATTTCACTTATTTTGAGGAACGCCAGCACCTGTACTCTACTGGTCACTTTAATAATGGAACACTGGTCACTTTAATAATGTTTACATACTGTTTTACTCATTGCATATGTATTTACTGTATTCTACTGTATTCTCGTCAATGCCACTCCGACATTGCTGTTCTTAAAATTTAGATATTTCTAAATTCCATTATTTTACTTTTAGATTTGTGTGTATTGTGAATTGTTAGATAGTACTGCACTGTTGGAGCTAGTAACACAAGCATTTCGCTACACTTGCAATACATCTGCTAAATATGTCTAGGCGACCAATAACATTTGATTTGATTTAATTTTGATACGGAAATTCATAAGTATAAATGCTTAGGAAATGTATAAGCCTATGTCTAGACTAAGTGTGCGACTTTCGTTGATATGAACATATTCAGCAAATTCACTGGCAGAGAAAAACCTTTAGGTTTAGGGATATGATATGGAGGTATGGAAGTAATGAATATGGAGGTAATGAAATCATTTGTTGTAAAATAATAAAAAGAGTCCTTGTGTTTTCAACAAATGTTTTCGATTTTGATTTCTTCATACAGCGGGAAATTTAAAAGATAAAGGCTAATAATCGAAAAAACCAACTAACACCTTTAAAATCCCAGAATGTGCTCCTTTATAGCATAACTAAAATATATCATTTATACTCATATCACTTTTCAAAATCTAAACCTTTTTTCCGCTGTTATCTTCAAATCCGCATTTTTTTATGAGTTAAGCATTTTTTTTCACCTTTATTTAACCAGGTAGGCCAGTTGAGAACAAGTCCTCATTTTCAACTGCGACCTGGCCAAGATAAAGCAAAGCAGTGCGACACAAACAACACATGGAATAAATAAACATACAATCAATAACACAATAGAAAAGTCTATATACAGTGTGTGCAAATGAGCATAATCTATGGTGACAAAATATTAACAATAACAGAATAACAGAACTTCAATACAAATGTAAATGAGGTTTACACCCCATTTTCACCCAATTTTGTACGGACCTGAAGAGAAACTTCATTAGCATAAACATTTAAAGAATTTGTTCAGCGACATAATGTGGAATTTGCTTTTGTATAATCATTATCTGCAGTGAACTTCTTGTAAATGTTCTTAAAACAATATATCCAAGACTAGGGGAAAGGGAGTAAAACACTCACATCTCCTCTAAGCACTCCTTTCCAATTAACTCCAACAAAAAGTGTCAATTGAACAAGTTTCAAATAAGCCTTTAAGCCGTTAAGACGTTTTTTTGTATTGTCTGATTTAGTGCAAACCTACACCAAGACAGCAATGAAACGTTCTTTGAAAACGAATAGAGTGAGTGCAGGCAGCACAACGTTGAGTAAACTACAGTGAAATTAAACCTTTGCGAATGTACGCGTTTGACAACCATCCATTTGTCTTTTAAAACATTTATTAGGCCTACTTGGATATCGTTTGTGAGCATCGGATACAGAAAGGGTTTTATTCGTTAGCTTTAGGGAAACATGGACAGCGATGTCAAGGGGTGATTTGTTCCACAGGGCGTGCGAGTCCCTGTACGCAGAGCAGAGGTGAGCACAAACAGTTTGCAGCAGCCTATTCTCTAACTTTGAGGACAGACGAGTGGTGTCATTGTCATTACTTGCTGGATACCTATATGGTGAATCATCCACTTGAAACACAACGTTTGTTTTTCTCTCACAACTTGAGAGTGGTATGGAGAGGTCTCCAATGAACACCTCTGCTACTTTAGAGACGGCCATTAGCAGAGTTGACGACGGGGAGGGACTCTACGTTAAAAGCATTTACAGAAGGGGCAGGTAGCCTATCAGTGATCCTGCCTTAGCGACATGTGAATAATACAAATTCATAAAGGTAATCAAACAATGAAATTAAACAGTGTATCTGTGTTTTCAATAGCAATATCGGGCTCATTATCCAACATTATAAATGGACACTTGACTAAGGTCAAGGCCAGATAAGATATGCGGTTGTCTCATACTTCAGGCAGGCCCATCCCACTGGCCACAGACGTCAGTTCAACGTCTAATTTTAAATTACATTTGGTTGAGTACGTGAATTCTCTATTAAACCCCCCAAAAATATAGGGTAAAAGTTGGGTGTAAAAAATATGAAATTCCCTGACGTTGATTACTTTTTGCAAATCCAATCAGTTTTCCACGTTGATTCAACGTCATCACATTGAATTCATTATTTTATTGAAAGGACGTAGAAACAACGTTGATTCAACCAGATTTTCAACCAGATTTTGCACAGTGGGATAGGTCAATAGCAGAGTAAAGGAAATCGATTGCAATCTCTATAAAACATTGTGGTAAAAATGCAATCATCAACTTTCCGTTACTGTGTTCTATGCCATCATTTCACAATGGTCTTGCTTAAAATTAATAGGCTTTCCAAGGAGAATTGCGTCTGACGAAGGAGTGGCGGACCCTAAAATACTGCCCAAAATGCATTTGTATATGACATTTCTAAATCATTTTCAAAAATGTACAATTCAACTGAATACTTTAACAACATTAGGCGAATAGGTCTATATTTTGATAATAGATGCATTGCAGTATTACACATTTTACAACAGAATACATTATTGTCTAGGATCAATGATGATGCATAAAAATGAAAATGAAATGTTTCTGACCATACAAACAACAACTTAGTCTTCCGTCAGACAACCAGACAATCCATTAACCATGGTAGAAAGATACCTGAGCAGCACAGGCCTCATTCTCATCTCATTAGACCAATTATGCCATGGTCTGTCTGGATAACCTGAGAGCCTGTCTCTTCATTAGAGAGATGTGGGCCTGGTGTGGCTCACTGCTGTCCTCCCCTGACCAGCTGAGTGTCCCTGACCCTGGATGCTGGCAGACCCTGACCCTGCCGGGCCACACAGAGTAGAAGAGGTAGGGTGGGCGGCAGTGGAGGCTTAGTCAGCCAGGCCAGGCAGACACATGCAGCAGCTCCTGGGTGAGTGAGAGACACATGGCCGCAGGGGGATGCCATGCCAGCCCAGGCAAGTAGGCATGCCAGTGTACTAACACACCATCACTTCAGGGACATCCAAATTATGTGCACAGACTTATGTGCAAATATGTACATGTAACCTAAGTAGTAAGTAAGTAAGCCTTGTCAGAGCCAGAACGGCCCATTAGGGCCGTTACGTACATGTAACATATAGACCCTAAATGACCAACACATCCACAGACATGAACGTCATATAAATAAAGTGGCATATACACTCAAGTTGCCATTCATACAGGCTTTGCCATTCACAGAGGGTAGTAGGTGTGTGTCCTTGCCTGGCTTCTGCCACAGGTAAGCGTGTCAGTCTGGTCTGCCCCTTCCCCCGTTGGCATGCCCTCCTTGGGTTCAGTCTCTACATGGCTCTGAGGGTGCAGGTGAGTAAGGGACAAAGGCTGCATATGCCAACAGTGACACTGGCACACTGTCAGTCAGCACGTTCTCCCACGCACCCACACCCCTACTTTCCTGTTGATCTCCTCCGAAGTCCTGTCAATCCTCTGTTTTAACACATTCATGTCTGTAAGTACCAGTGCCATCCATTCACCTCCCAATACCTCACTATCAGCTGTCGCATCTGGGTTAATATCTATTTCTGTCGGGATTGAGGACATAGGCTAAAGCTCTACTGAGCCCCCCATTTACCTCCAGTGTTTTCCATTGTGATTAGTGTAGGCTACAGTGAGAGTACAGTGCCAGCCTCGTAACTCTCCATTGTAATCAGCGTAAACAATTCTGTTAACCATTAAACCAGAAAAATAAGGAGAGAGTGAAAATTCGACCTAAAGGGAAAAAAAGCTAAACCCTCCCCACAATCTTACTCTCTCTGTGGGCAAGCAAGTGATGTGTAAAGGCTTTTGAAGCGCAGCGCTAGCGTTCGTTGTAATTATCTCAGTTTACAAACCAGCGCGTTACTATGTGTGAAAAATCTGCAAGCAATTTGTGGTGCTGCGTGCTCACAGGCCCAGGGTTGGCCGGGGAGCCATCAGAGGGAGGCACGAACGGCACATTCCAGCCCCACGCAGGGTCGTCACCTCACAGCCACGCCACGCTGCTGCAGGGGCTAGTACTACCACCACCTCTCCTCTCCCCATCCCACTCCACAGTACCACTGACATCTATATCACACTGCACTACCACATAGTTGACTGGAGTACTCATGAGGCGGTGTTAGATATCGAGGTATGGTTCCAATAGACTCCCCAGAAGATTTATCTTGAGCTTTAAAGAACAAATCAAGCCAAGGATCATTAAGCAAACAGCACCGGCCTGAATTAACATTAAAACATTTGCCATGTCAAGACCTGAAACCTTTCTGAAAACATTGAGATCCAGGTGAACCCAATGATCTAAACCATTTTGTTTTTGTAATGGTGTACAGAGATATCAAATTGATATTATTCTGCCTTTAGTTATAACGCAGGCTGAAACTTGTTTCGTGTTCCAGAGAAACGATGGGATATTATTGACAGGGTGTGCAGGAAAATATTTTAAACAAATTTAGCAACACATGAGTATGTTTACATAGAGAACAATACTGATGATGGCTAATGATGTCATACTAGTGAGTAGACCCTTTAAAACAGGTGAGAAGGCTACTGTACAGAGGACAAGGCATATCACCACAAGGTCTGCCTTCATGAGGGTAGCAGTAGTAGCACTTGAGGTTTCCACTTGAACCTCATCACATGCCCTCCCCCCCTCCTCTTCCGTTCCTCCTCTTCCCCCTAGCCCCACGCCGCTGTCTAGAAAGAATGTTTAGTTGAATAGGGAAACCACCGCCCTGCTTTCAGTGACGGTGCTGGCGGCTCGCCGTGCTGTGACAGGCTGGCTGACTCTGCACCAGACAACATGTTTATCTCCTCAGAGAGCCGTCGATGGGCCGCAGCTACCCAGCGTCTGTCGACCTCCATTAAGAAACACTGAACCTCTGGAGGACATGATTACACTAAAGGAAGGACTGTTTAGCAATCAGTTCTGGCGTTGTGAATTAAAATTGAAATGTATTCATCACAGAAAATAACGTCCACAGTTCCATTCACCAATTAAATCTCAATTCATCTCCTTAAACCCTGGTAACAATCCCACAAACGATGGTCTGCGAGGCTAAAATATATGGCTAATGACAATTTACTTGGCAGCTCACTGAATATGTCCGTCACAAAAAGCAATGTTGTTTTCAGAAATCTAAAGTATTTTTTTTTAACTTGATAGGGCCTGATTTAATTCATAGCACATTGCCTACTGTTATCTCTATGGCCCAATTCATGTAGTTGGGAGAACTTTAATTTGTATGAGCATTGTGACTCATTCCAGAGCTCAGAGATCTGAACAACGTTCCACAGTCTAAAAAGAACCCACTACATGTCCTTTTGATTCAGAATCTCAACACTACATGAAAAGAGGGATCTCACATTCATGTGTTAACTTGCTGCTTAACTAAGCTAAAGGGCTTTATTCCACTTTCAAACAGTGCAGGATAAGAAATCAAAGGGATGTCTAGTAATTAAAAAACACATATGCCCCGAGAGTACAGTATGACGCATCATTACAGTCTCCGTCGTAACTACAGGCTTTATGGGTAACAAGCTAGTCATACCCAGGGACAGAAATAACAAGCCCATTCTAGATAATCGTCCCTTTCACGCTCTACTATTATGACATCATCAGTAGTGCAGCCAGTGCGGCTGCAGCATTGTGACTCTGGGGTCCTCTCTGATTGAGCCAGACCCGTGGAGTGTTGTCTGTGGGGGCGGAGTCCACTTTTGACTGGGTGTGTTTTGATTGGAGGGCAGGGAGAGGCCACCAGCAAATGGCTCGGTCTCCTTCTCTGTTCTGTGGTCCATTTGTCTTGAGGATATATTAATGCCTATGCAGTAAATTAGCATTTAGTATTGCATTGGCTAGGTATGGGTAAGGCAGTAGAACTGTCTGGACCAGGGTCTGCTGTGAACCCATGGAGGATAATACAGCTTACTAATAATGTGCTTTAGGGTTAGGAAGAGTTAGCATTTTACAAGCCACTCTAAATTGCAAGATGTACTGATTACATATAAGTATAGACTGAGAAACATGTGAGGAGACAATCATGGCTTGAACAAAAAACTCACACATGCACAAACAGGGAAGCACACTATTCTTGCAGAGTGTTGAACGCTTTGCAATCAAAGAAATAAAGGGGCAATCTAGCACACAATCAAACTAGAGATTTATCCAGCTCTCCTGCCAACAGCCAGGGCCCTCCTCTTTCTGAACAAGGGATGCACTATTGACTAAATTTACCCCCCCCCCCCCCCTCTGTCTTTCTCCATCTCTAATTTTTTTCTCTCTCTCTTCAGTCTTCCCTCTGCCAGTCGGTGAGGCGTGATGCCAACCCTTTCCACAGCCGGGCACACTGCCCTGTCCTTTATGCAAATGCTTTGCCGCCATCCCAAACTCACAACCCCCACTGTCTCACCCTCCATGTCTGTGCCCTTCTCTCCCCCCTCTGTCTCTATGTTTCTATCTCTCTACCATTCTCTCTCACATGAGGAAACTGAGAACCAGCAATTAGACTCTTGCTTCCGAGTCCTCCATGAGGCCTGCTGATCCGCAGTCAGTCACACCTGCACGGTTCTTGAGTAAGGCCAAAACACCCTGTACTTTGTTTTACTGCTGCTGAGGGCAAATTACACAAATGGGGGTATGTTTAATAGAGGTGCAGCTCATGGACACTCCTGTAGGTGTGTCTGCAATAGGTCCAATAAAGGACTGCCTCTGCTAAGACAGAGAAAGAGAGAAAGTGTGTGTGTGTGTGTGTGTGTGTGTGTGTGTGTGTGTGTGTGTGTGTGTGTGTGTGTGTGTGTGTGTGTGTGTGAGAGAGAGAGAGAGAGAGAGAGAGAGAGAGAGAGAGAGAGAGAGAGAGAGAGAGAGAGAGAGAGAGAGAGAGAGAGAGAGAGAGAGAGAGAGAGAGAGAGAGAGAAAGAAAGAAAGAAAGAAAGAAAGAAAGAAAGAAAGAAAGAAAGAAAGAAAGAAAGAAAGAAAGAGAGAGAGAGAGGTTAAAATGGAGGAGAGAGAGAGGGAGGGAAGAGATGAAAATGATTCATGTGATGATATTAAATAGAGCCGCTTCACATAACCCACAGGTACCATTATCTAGCAGTCATTGACGTGATAATGACTCAATTCCCTTTCATCATCCAGGAGAAAGTATGGAAGCTATTTTAATAGACAAGACTTGTTTGTTTCTTGTTTCATAGATGTAAATCAATAAATAAATAATGTTCTCTTTGAGGTTCAAGAAAGTGCATTAATGCGATTTACGTTCAAGCATAATGTCTATATATCTGAAAAAAATGGTAACTGTGTAATAATGGTACTATCGTCATCATTGTCGTTGTTGCAGTGAACCAAACATGAGATAAGAACCCCAGACGTGCTTCATGGTTAGTCCCAGTGGTTAGTCCCAGACAGGTAGACAGAGAGGGTTAATCAACCAGTAGAGAGACTGAAGGAAGAGCCTCCTTCATGTCAGCAAAGTTAAGCTTCCTCTGCTGCCGTCCCCTCTAGAGCGGAAGAACGTTGAGGATGCCGACAATGAGGGCCGGGGTCCACACACGCCGGACACAGCCACACACACACAGGAAAGCAACTCAGGCTAACAGAAACACTCACAGAGACGCACCACTGTCTGGTCTTCTTGTGTGGCCTGTTCATAGAGTAGGCCTACATGGACATACTGTGTAGGCGCTCACTGCATCAGAGCATACCCCTTATATTTACATGAACCAACTGACAACAAATAAAACTTAAGCAAAAAAGCTAATGTTACTAAACTCAATTTGTGTAGGGCTGAACTAATATACAGATGAATTGTATTCATGCCAATGTCAACCAAAGAAATCCTCATAAAGGCTTCTGGTCAATGAATGTAAAGATGATGACTCATTTATTCTGTGTTTATAAGCCTGTGCCACATAGTAGAAGGAAAAGCCCCAGATAACCAAATGCAGAGACTTCCTTAAGCAGACTAAGTTAGCAATAAACATTGACAAAAAAGGCTATCCAATGGTAAACTTGCCATGTGTCATACAATGGCAGCTCTGATTTTCTCAGTCCGCATAAACAAATAAATCAAATAGGAGGTGGGTGATGTTGTGGGGAGTGAGAGACATGAACACTGTTTTCCTATTGGTAAATGCTACTGCCCACATCCCTTTCCCTTCTTCCTGTAGAGACTTCCTTGTGTTCAATTACTGTAATAACGTTTCAGCAACCTTCCAGTGGTAGTACATGATGGAGGTGATGAAAAACAAAGAGGGAACAATGTTTTATTTTTTCCCTAGCCTGCTGTACAGAAAAGTTGCACCTAAAAGACATGTTAGTTCTGTGTGCCTTTACAGTATCTGTCTGCCTGTATCAGAGCATGATAACAGTGATATCCTGATTAATCTCCAGCTCCAACACATTATGGGCATAGGACAAGAGGTCAGATGTGTTAAAATGACCTCAATCAAAACCCCAACTAGTTTTACCAGGCGTAATACAGAAAGTGCTCCTCATTCTCATAAGAGATCACGGAGCAGACTCCAAATAAAACAGAGCTTTTATACTCCAATATCATGATAGTTTGTAATTAAACTATTAAACTCAACCCAATCCTAGACCAATGAAAAACAGACCGTCTGTGTGGTGGAGGGAAATGAATGAGGCCTTTTCTTTCAGAGTGGAGATCAGAACCCCTAACTCTGGGATTTTGTGCTGTTGCCTTTCTCCCCCTGGAGGGAGTAATTAGGTTATGGAAGACAACTGCGGCATTGTTTTAACAGTGGAGGGATTGTACCGGCCAAAGTCCCACCAGCGACATGCTTCTCTCTCTCACAACAAAAAATGTCAGATGGATTCGGAGGAGGCAGACATCTTTCTGGTGGCTGTTTTTGGTTGGAGTTGGGTTGGGTTCTGTCTGTTTGTGCAGAGCCACTGTTAGGGAGGGTATCCCATGTATCCACTGACTTGGCAACAGAAACAGTTCCTAACTAGAGTAATATGGTTATGATGCATTCACATTCCTTCCTGTCCCCTAGGAAATACAATACGCTTATATTGTCTGTTTTAATCACACTCCGCTTCCAAGGAGAGAATACAACCAGCCATGGCTATAAAGAGTCTTTCTCAAATATACATAGAGCTCAGTTACAGTAAATATGCACCGTATTGATTGATGGGGGGGGGGGGGGGGGGGGGGGATCTAACAAATCACATTGGTTAAAAGAACGGCTTGGAGCGCTAACCGACCTACTGTATTGCCCAAACACAGACTCTCTTCTCCATGATTGTTTTTACTTCGAGCAGTTGCTGCTGCAAATGTTTCAGATTTTAAAGATGGATGCACATTGCCCTTGAATGCTCACTGAAACATATACTTTAATCACTCAGGCTCAAACATGTTCTATGCAAATGTAGCGGCTTTAAGAATGTGCTGTAGCTCACTCCACGGCTAGCTTGAAATGTAGCGGCTTTAAGAACGTGCTGTAAGCTCACTCCACGGCTAGCTTGAAATGTAGCGGCTTTAAGAACGTGCTGTAAGCTCACTCCACGGCTAGCTTGAAATGTCGCGGCTTTAAGGACGTGCTGTAAGCTCACTCCACGGCTAGCTTGAAATGTAGCGGCTTTAAGGACGTGCTGTAAGCTCACTCCACGGCTAGCTTGAAATGTAGCGGCTTTAAGGACGTGCTGTAAGCTCACTCCACGGCTAGCTTGAAATGTAGCGGCTTTAAGAACGTGCTGTAAGCTCACTCCACGGCTAGCTTGAAATGTCGCAGCTTTAAGGACGTGCTGTAAGCTCACTCCACGGCTAGCTTGAAATGTAGCGGCTTTAAGGACGTGCTGTAAGCTCACTCCACGGCTAGCTTGAAATGTTGCGGCTTTAAGGACGTGCTGTAAGCTCACTCCACGGCTAGCTTGAAATGTAGCGGCTTTAAGGACGTGCTGTAAGCTCACTCCACGGCTAGCTTGAAATGTAGCGGCTTTAAGAACGTGCTGTAAGCTCACTCCACGGCTAGCTTGAAATGTCGCGGAAGGAGCCATTAAATTGGAACCTTTTGAGTGGCTCAACCCTTTGGAGCATTGTCAATGGCGGTCACGTGTGTTGTGAAGCAGAGGATCACTGGTTCGAACCCAGTATGGGGCAGTCGGAGGAAGCTAGGCTGTTAGCAGCACATTGACCCCGGTTACACAGTCAAACACACACACAGTTAACTCAAGCACATCCTACAAAGCAGATCAACTACAGACATGTCTTTAGGTCAGGAGCTCTTCCATCTAGTCTGAAGATGATGAACATAAATCTCTAACTTAAAACCCCACTATAATGTACACATCTGCACCCGCCTAAGCCATTCCTACTTTATCATACATTTTAGTAGCATGACCGGGACATACAGGGAATTGCGGTCCCCACAAGAGTCCTAACTCCAAGTCGGGAACTATCCTTATTTGGGTAATGGAAAAGACATGACATGACAAATGAAAACAAACGTGTAGGGATTTGATGTAGATATTCAACACCATTTGATGGTCCATCATGTCTAGACTTGACAGTCCCCATAATATGCTGCAGATGGCAAAAAGTAACTTAACTGATGACGATAATGATATGTGTTTGGGTTTTACAAGGTTATTCTCAAGACATCCTGTGCCAAAAAGACTGACATAAACTTGACACTTTAGACAGGGGTTGTAGTTTTTTCCTCATTCTCTTTTCAACAAAGCACTAAAAACTGAGACCATGACAAGAGCACATTGTTTCTCCATTCAGATCGTGAGTGGTCACATGAGAAAGTGCTTTAAAAGAAATTATACCTCAAACAAGCAGACGTCTTATTAAGTATGGGAAAGGGCTGATCAAGGAGCAAAGCAACGCTGGTGTTCTAAACTCCTGCATATGTTTGAAGGAGAAGCTTTTTCCCACTTTGTTAAAACATAGTGCGAGTTGGGACACAGTTCCTTGAGCTTCAACAGTGATGTCATGAAGTCCCCCATTGAACCTGGTGGTGACATATGTAGGCTTGACCTTGTTTTTCTTCATGCATTGTTGTTACATACAATCTGTATTTTTGACAGAAATAAACTTCATGTGACGTGAATGTCTGGCTGTAGCCTACTTAACGTAAACCTTAAAGTATTGCACATTTAAAAAATACAATTTTCCACTCAAATTGAAAGGTTTCCATGTCAAAAGCAACACTCTGGCTTGAAGTCATTTTCAAAGCCCCAACAGTGAAGTTCAGTTCAGAGTACTGTGGATACCTTTTCCACATTGAGTAGCAGCAGTTATTTGTGTTTGACTACTACCAAGGGCCCTGCCCTGCTCTCCACACTACTCTCAGTATGGCCTACAGCCACAGCCAGCAGACCCTCACAAGAATCTCAGGGGACACACACACACACACCCTTTCTGTGTTTGCTCATAGCTGCTAGTCCTCCTCAGAGTTCATGTAAGGTAAAGATATGTTATATTATGCGTATAGATTTTCCACCACTGGCCAGGGCCCAACTTCCTGCTCTGAGGAGAGAGCTGCAGTGCTTTGTTCCCAGGGCAATAGCGAATCCTTGCTGGACCGGGTGGCCAAACAGCACAGACAGAGTGACAGAGAAACAGACAGAGAGAGCGAGAGCGAGATAGAGACAGAGACAGAGACAGAGACAGAGACAGAGACAGAGACAGAGACAGAGACAGAGACAGAGACAGAGACAGAGACAGAGACAGAGACAGAGACAGAGACAGACAGACAGACAGACAGACAGACAGACAGACAGACAGACAGACAGACAGACAGACAGACAGACAGACAGACAGACCGACAGACCGACAGACCGACAGACCGACAGACAGACAGACAGGTAGACAGACAGACAGACAGAGCTAGAGAGAGAGAAGGAAAGAGAGAGAAAGACAAAAGAAAGAAAGAAAGAAAGAAAGAAAGGAGAAACTGAGACCAAAAGATGTGCAGCCTTGCCAGCCTAAGATACTGATATTGTTGTTTATGATCCCTGTCTCTCCAACTTCTAATTTTCCTTTTACCTTGTGTTTTTTTTCAGCTCTTGAAATAAGGTTACAAGTGCTTTTGTTACAGCTTGACTTGAGGATTTGTTAGCATCCAAACGGCAATGCTCCACCACCCGTCCCCAAGACAGGAAAACTTCTTCCCTCCAAGTTTAACCCATTAAATGCTCCATTTAACCCGGTGTAGATCGTTCTCATTCCTGATTAAAATATGTAAGCAAAACATATTGTTTACTTCGATGTACACTTTTAGTTATAAAGTGATAATTTTCAGATTGGTAATCTTATCCAGGATCAGAGTTATCAGGTTCCAACTCACGGCTGCATTCATCACACCCTAGGCTAGAAAAACAAAACCGATTATATTTCAACACACTAACTCAATGAGGTATAACAAACAGGAAACACGATTAAAGTAGTGTCATTAATTGAGCCAAAACCCACAAATCAACTTTCACCTTGATTCACCTGATCATCAGAAAGAGTTGCAAAATGGCAACATTACATGAGAACAATATGTGACGTCATTGGGTGACGTCTTCACTTTACAACTACCCTAAACTTCCCCCCTCGCCCAACCACCACCACTCCCCACATTCATTGTTGTGAGATGAGGTATTTTGCAGTTGTCTGCTAATGTACATAATTGTCTCTTCAGCCACAGCCAGGTGCAGGGAGAAGTGCTAATGCAGTATGTTTCCACAGTCAGATTTGGGGGAGGTTAAGGAGTGAAGTGCCATATGGGTTAGGAGTCAGTCGAGGAGCTGGCACACATGGTACGCTGGCAACACAACAGCCCCCCTCCACCCCACCAACACCACCTCCCCAATCATCACTCTGGTCTAGTGGTGCTGGCTGTGATTTTGACGGTCGGCACCAGACTGACAAGGGAGAGTCAAGAATGCACACCTGCGCCTCGTGCTTAAGTGTGTGCAGGTGTGGGAAGTGTTTGAGCGTGTGTGTTTGCCGGTGTATGTGTCCATTAATGCATAATGCATAAAGCCTGAGAGGGTTTGAATGTGCATGTATGTGTGTCGGTTTTCACTCGCATACTGTATGTGTGTGTTTTGGATGGGTGTGTTGAAATAGATGTGGAGATATTACCGATTCAGAGGTAAGATTGTGCCATATTTGTGTGAGCTTGTGCATGCTTGGTTATGAGTGTGTTTGTGTCTGGTAGGGAGAGAGAGCGAGCAAGAGGGAGGAAGAGGGGCAGATAGATCTCAGATTTCATACAGATGAATCCAGCAGCAATGTAATGAGGGGTCTATATATTTAGATCAGTGGGAGTTGAGGTCAGTGACCAGACTGCTGTCCCCACCTCCATAACAAACAACAGGCCCCTACTGCAGTGACCTTCAGTGGGGTGTCAATGAGCAGCAGCAGAGACCTGTGACATGCAAAAACAATGGATCTTCATGCTCTTTCTCATATTACCAATCACACACTTGATGTGAAGTTTATGCTCGGTATGAGACAAACAAACCCAAAACATTTTGAGGTATTTGATATTAAGAGCACAGCCACCAGCTTTTATAAATCACTTATAAATCCATTACAGCACTACTACTGATAGACTTGGGACACAGGAGTCTACATTTCTATCTAGAACAAACTCCCTCCGTGTTGTTAAGCTCCATACAATCCCCTCAATTCTGAATTGCGTGGCTCTTTTCAATTCAAACACTGCCATTACACCCCACTACAGACCTAGTGGAGTGTAACAGAGTGCTAGTGGCTGAGGTCTGCATATCTCACCGATGCCCTCTGAGATAGGGCCCATCAGGCAAAACACTAGGACTTATCATCTCTCCCACACTAACACTCCACAGGCGATGGGTAGAGAACAGAGAGAATGTTGCATGGTGAGAAATAAATGGCAAAGGAAATAAGACCAACATACTGTAGACCTTTTTAACTGTCAAAACACACCATGGCATGCCTATCTCTGCAAACCCAAGCAGCCACACCCTCTCTTACACAAATACCACCAACCTCACCATATCCTCTCACTTCCAGACAAACTAGTTGTCACAGTCAGTGGTCTAAATATTAGACAATAGGTGATAATAGGTGATAATAGGTGCTCCACTCTTTAGATTCATGACTAATCATGGAAAGCACATACTGTACCAACGTGTCAGTCCATCCCATGCAGCTGCCTTATTGCCCACAGCTCCTACAGAGCTGGGATCCTTCCCTCCTTCCCTCTGTTGATTTGTATGGGAAAGCCACATTTTCACTTTAGCCCCTTCTCTCTCCCATATTGTACAGACGTATTTGTGTGTGCCTATGTATATTCTAGCTCAATTATGTCATTTGTGCTTGTGTGTGTGTGTGTGTGCGTGTGTGCGTTCTGTAGCCATGGCAACAGCACAACATATCAGCGACCACGGAACCGCACTGGGGCTAAAGGCATTGCCAGGGTTCTGCCAAAGCATAATCCATGCCAGGGGTGACATGAGCGAAGGGAAAGGCAGGAGGGTGGAGACGGCAGTGCGGCGCATGCATGCGCGCGCACACACACACACCACTCTCTCTGCACACACACTGGATATCCTCCTATTCTTCTTGGCTGGAGACTCCCATGGCAATAGCAATAGGAATCCATTCTCCACGGATGCTAGGACAGCTGTGCAGATACTGAATGAGACTCAGTTGGTTTGGGCTTTTCTGCATGCAGCTTGAGATAAAAACTACATGGTACTTAATTCAAATCTATATTCCCTCTTGCCAAAATACATCCAATTCATCCAGTCTTTGTCTTCCCCATCACACAGTGTACTGAATTCTACATAAAATAGACAGACATTTTTTGGAGATACAACAGTGCCCCCATCATGGACTTACAAAGTCTGATGGAAAATGTTCCAAAAACATTTATCAACAAAACCTTGATATGTCCTTTAAATATTCTTGATATGTTCATTAAATGTTAACAAGTCGGGGCATCTCTAGGTCCAGGACACAGTACCTCCTCCCTGAGGAATAGATAACAGCACCAGCCACCATCCAGCCCATATCTGTGATTACAGAGACCAGGGCTTTGCCACCTCATTGTTTATGGCTGTTTGAATTTGCCAACTCCACCAACCACCAACCAACCACCAAAGGAGACTTGAGGCCGCCGGTGGTGGCGGTGGCCTGGTAGGAATGAATAAGTAAAGGGAACACAGTGTCCTTGTGAGCGTCTGGCATTGTGGCCTGCCGGTGTCCCCATTACATGATGGGAAAAGAGCCACCCGCTGCCACGAGACACCTACAAGGCCATTGGGGGACTCCGGTTTCACCGTAACTCCAACCTTCAACAAGGGATAGAGGAGGAGAACATAATAATGTTCACATATCCATTAAATTCATTACTGACTTGGGCTGTCTGGAACACAGGGGTTATTATTCTACTGGCTCACTCCAATGGCTATATTCCACACCAATCAGAAAAGCACTATCAGACTACATACATTCATTGCATCATTCTGATTGGCTTTACTGCAGGGCAGGGGGCTTGCTCTCCGCACAACTGAACTCAAGCACAGTAATATTATAATTCAAAATATCCGCCATTGAAATTCTATAAAAGTCATGAAAGCCTACTTTTCTTCCCACTGAAATTCTGTGTTTTGGAGCCCTACACTTTGGGTATTTGTTTTTGCTCCATAGATTAACCACAGTCAGTGCTGTCCGAGTGCCTCTTAAACATCAGTATAAAACATCATTGCCATTCAGCCTAAAAAATGTGGATCCTGATCCAGTGATTACCACACAGTGGCCTAATCGCATTCGGACGTAGGACGGAAGGTTCTGGTGTGTGTGTGTGTGTGTGTGTGTGTGTGTGTGTGTGTGTGTGTGTGTGTGTGTGTGTGTGTGTGTGTGTGTGTGTGTGTGTGTGTGTGGTTGGGGAGTGCATGGGGCTGTTTGTATGAGTGTGTATCTTTACTTCAAAAAATCCAACATTTCTGTTTATTCAGACTGTGGTTCCATCAGATTTTAATCCCCTGAACAGCTGTTCCAACTCATTTTCCAGGCCTGGGGAGAAAGAGGGGATAGGACAGGAGGGGGGTGGGGGGAGGGGGGAGGAGAGGTTAGAGGAGGGGAGGGGTGAGGAGAGGTTGAAAGGAGACGGGTGAGGAAAGTAGGAGGGAGTGGAGGACAGGAGGGGAGAAGAGAGGAGAGGAGAGGAAGGGGATGGGTGAGGAGAGTTTGGAAGGCCACCTCACAAAATGTCTACATGGAGGTTTCAGTGGAATATGTTTAAACTCAAAACACCATGCCTGATAACAACTGATAATGACATAGATTATATGTGTCTCTCTTCATGCAGCAACACACAGTAATACATACTCATTTAGGCCTAACCTAATTTAGGATCATTTAGGGCAGTTGATTAAGCCACAAATGTAGGCATGAAGGTAATTAAGACAAAGGTGAATTATTTAATGATCTGCAATACAAAGATGACTTGCAACAAGAAATATGTTCCTTAGGACTAAATTGTTTCAAAATATTACAAATATCTGTTTAGTCTTTCTGTCTCAAATATGCATGCAAATAATGGGTTTATGATAAAACATTTTGGGTTTGCCACTCAAGGGTTAATTGCATGAAAATGGGAAAAGCAAGATACATTTTCAAGGCAACAAGTTTGCAAATTTTAGATGACATCCTGAAATGATGTGACTTACTTTTGCTAAACATTAGGCCTATCTGCTTGAATAGACGGCTAGTAGGCTACTTTCAGCCAATCGGTGCTGCGGGGCTACAAACTGCAGAAATTAGGCCCATAACGAAACTGTATTAAATAGCCATCTTGTTCTTTCTCCGCAGTTAACTTTTGGTTTATGTATGTTAAGCTTTTTAAACAACTTAGTAGGACTTTAGGCCGAAGGCAAAAGTGATTGACTAGCAGTGAGTTGTCTAAAAAAACAGGCCAATATATTTTTGGACCTTGACTGCTTTTCAACAAAGTCCGAACGTGTGGAAAATACATTTAGCAAATGATGCTTCCTTTCAATAAGATGAATTGTTAAGTTAAACGAACGTTTTTTAATTTTTAGTATTTAAAAAAAAGTAATATGGGCTACAACAACATATGGTAACAATGCCTAATAAAATGTATATAACACACATTAAAATATATATGCCTTAAAATAAATAATAGGGCAACACTTACCACTAATGGATTGTTTAGAAGGTGAGTAGTGCAATACTTTAGTGTCGCGAGGGTGTTAAGAGGTGTGAAAAGCATTCCCGCGCAGGGGTCACCGTCCCGCGAGCAGGAGAGCAAAGAGAAGAGGATGTTAAAATGTCGTACGAGTAAGAATAGTATAGGGTGATCACATTTCATTTATTGTATAAACTTGTGAGCATAAACAAAATCATTAGCATAAAGTGGCTTAGGCAAATGCGAAAAGAAAATGATTATGACCTGGTGGCTTTATGGAAACAAGCCAAGCATGCCATGCTTCCGTGTTATAGCCAAATAATAGTCTATGCCTAACAATGACTATAACAACAACAACAACAACAACAATAACAATGTCATGTGTATTTTTCAATATCACGGATACTCCACTGTGTAGAGAAGAAAAGTGTTGAATTCTGCTTTACTGATCTAATCTGGTTTGATTAATCGTACCTATGACATAAATGAAAAAGCCCTACACTCTTACAAAAAAAGGGTTCCCAAAAGGATTATTCGGGTGTCCCCATAGGATCATCTTTTTTTGGTTCCAGGTAAAACTATTTTGGGTTCCATGTAGAATCCTCTGTGGAAAGGGTTCTAAATGCAACTCAAGGGGCTGGTACCTGGAACCAGAAGGGTTCTTCAAAGGGTTCTCGACAGCCGAATAACCCTTTTAGGTTCTAGATAGCACCCTTTATTCTAAGAGTGTAGTGCTGCAAGACTGTAAAAGGCAACGCTATCTAAAAACTCAGTCAATAGCCTATATCAGCCAGCCACACAACACGGTGAATTTGGTATAGTCTATTTCCATACCTACTGTAGATAACTTTGGTATGGGCTTACAATGTAATGTTTATAACATCATAAAACATGTATGCCCACTAGAAACAACACACGAATAAAGTCTATCTGGACCTCTGAATGCTTTCCATAATTTGTCTCTATTCCACCCCATCCATCTCGCCACTCTCCAGAAAGGCTTTTTACCACTGTTAATAATTTATTCGATTGTTTATATTGTGTTGCCATATCCGAGGTCCACACTCGTTTTTTAATTATTAACCTTAATTAAATAAACAAAAATGTGAGTTTACATCTGCAGACAAGAGGCACATCAGAAGTGAAGGGAATACAGGAGGCTTGGGCTGGGCAGAGAGGCGCAAGCTCCACGCACGCTGGACGAGTGCAATGAACAAAGCTGTTCTCTTGTTGAATATCTCCCTAAAATGCATGAACATACCAAACTCTATACAGTCAATGTATAACTTTAAATAATATAATGATATAGTGTATCCAGTCCAAATGATTTAATCTATAGGCCTTCTTCTGCATATGTGCAGCACGTGCGGAATGTGCAGTCAGTTATGTTGCCAATTCATTTTAATTAACGGACAAAAAAAATCTCTGGCTCTATGCAAGCTTCATTTTCTTTTCATACTGCCGCTTTAGTAAAAATATTACATTTATCAATTCCAGAAACCCTGGAAATAAATATGCATTAGCAAATTAAGCTATATGTGTATAGGCCTACCAAAATATCAATGCTAAACTGTTGGAGAGAAAAATTCGAGCCTACATAGAGATTCCTCTCTGTGCATCTGATAAAGTCCCATTCCATAATTTCTAAATATGTGGGCCTATTTTCTTTCTCAGTAAAATTTCATTTAGACCTGTGTGGCCTAAAAAAGTACAAGACACTCTCTTCCAATAAATATCCACTTCTAAAAAAGTATTAAAATTAGCTTTGTCTTGCTTCTGTCAATCAGGGAATAGAACAGAGAACAACATATGATCATTCTACAGTTTTAAATGAAAACAGACTACTGGCCGTGCCTGCAACTGAGAACAACACCCTCTCTGCTTCTGTAACAGGAGTCAGAGGCATGGAAGTAAAATTGTTTTAATAAAACACTGTAAAATCAGGAATGAATTACACATCACACAGGCCTTGGCAGTCTACTGTCCAGTGAAACCAAGGGATAAACAAGTTTGCTTTATAGGAATAGATTTACAACAGTTATGCCACTGGTTAGGAGAGTCATAGAATTGCAGATAATATCAACAACCATTCTATTTTGGACCCAGAAAAAGGCATGGCTTTTTAAAGAATCCATAAACTAACAAAAAATCTACACAGAAATGCATAGAAAGAAGAAAAGCAGACCACTAAAATGGTTTTGCTGAACCAGGAATATATTGATGCAGAGTTAAATGATGGGTGCCTCACGATTCATTTTAGGCCAAGGAACTTTGTAGGTTTATATTATGTGGATTATATTGCTAAAATATGTTAAATATTTCAGTCAGTGGGCTCAAAAACCCCTGTTGTATGTCACATTTATCTGTGAACATATACTGTTGACAGTACAACTTCAAGCAGAGCTTTCTCTGGTGCTTCCCTCCAAGTTACTTTGTCAAGCTAAGGAAAATTCCAGTTCCAAGAGTAATGATATTGCACATAAGTCATAAATGAATAGTTACTGAACCTCATAGAGTTAGGGTTCTTGGTGAGGCAAAAAAAGTTAAGCAATGATGTGTGACATTTGGTCATTTTAGAATTGAGCCTGACCTTAAATCACTGTTCATTTGACAGAGAAGTTATAGGACTATTACTAATACACATGATGTTTTCAAAGTAAATACGGATTATTACTAATACACATGATGTTTTCAAAGTAAACACATCCATAAACTAAATAACTAACTGTTTAAGTTATCTTATGACTGTGCAATGCACTGTTTTGTTACAATCCATTGACCACATCTCAGGCACTATAATACTTGTTAACACTCTCTTTTCTCCAGGACAAATAGACTATCATTTCATAAAATAGAAAAAGAGAAGCTTTATATATATTTTCCAAAAAGTCTTGATTTTAAAAAAGTAGATGTAGATTCTGAAACTGTTACCTGATCAACTCTCCAGTTTTAACAAATACAATATATCAAAACAGATTTGACATTTAATGAGCATATTGAACAATAATGTATTTAGTTATATTATATAGCAAGAGATTCTATATTGCTTTACAAAAGTACATTTTATTTGGGTATCAATTACCAATTAGTGCCAATAAACTGTTCAACTCATAAGCTATCTGCCCAACTGTCCTCAGAAATGTGGAATATTGCATGTGGAAGTACAAGAGTAATTCCCTATTGAATATGAGTGAACTTTACAATGGATGGTGTATGTATACCAAATATACCAGGTTGTGGGGTCTAGACATCCACTGTATAGTTGAAAGTAGGTTATACATTTAGGGAAAAGCAGCACAGAGTAAAACATCAGAGGTAGGTTTCATATTCAAAGTTATGGAATATTTATTGGCTGTAAATTGTGGGATGATTGTTTTACTATGAACATAAATGGTCAAGAGTTTATAATAGCAGATTAAATACAGCATTTGTGCTAGGTACAGTGGACCAGAGTCGCTAAAATAGGTTAATATCAACTGGAACCTTGAAAATAATCCTTATGGCGCATATATGCAGTGAGATACTCGTGCGTAAAATAGTCTAAACATTATATTCCCGAACATTTACTTTCACTAAATAGGTACGTTATGTTAATCAGAATCGAGCACGGTTGACAAGTGTAGGCTACTGTAGAACTGGCGGCAGCACACACCGACCTAAAGTCCTCGACTGTCACAGATTCAACCGTTAGCGGATAAAGCTTTTTGACGGCCACGCTTCCACATGTAGCCTCTCTCACTGCCAAGCGTTTGCGAGATCAACATTTTGGAAAATGTCAATGTAAGACCATCCATCACATGTAACACTAAACTTCAAGTCCAGTTTTCTGCATTCACTCCTTTCTCCTCCTCCACTTCTCCCCTCCTTTTATATTAAATAGATTCGGGAGGAGCGCCATTTTCTCTACAAAACCATGTGTAATGAAACGCATAAGAAAGCCCTGCGAAGAAATGCCATCTAAGAAGAAAAAGTGTCAGAGATACAAGGTAAATGCTATCAGAAAGGAACAGAGAGTAACAAATACGCTCAAATTAAACTATTACATAGTTGCAAATGGTGGGAGCACTAATCTAACCCGCAACACCGACTGTATACTAAGCAATAACAATGAAATAATGGCATTTACCTGTGTCAAGCAGTACGGGGAGTACATGGTTATTTTTAGAAATGAAAATTGGAGAGCTTATTTAAGTTGGATGGAAGTTCGCTGTAGTGCTGCATTGCAATCGCTCGCCGTCCTGTTTCGCTCACTCCATGCTGTACTGTAACCCCGCCTAGAAGGCTGAAAGTGAAAGCTTACACAAACTTTTTGGGGAAAAAAGTTTTGTCTCCCACCCTCTTCCACCGATTCTCCTTTCGTGCGCACGGATCTTTTGGGTGTGGATTGATCAGGGGCGACGGTGTTTGCTATACAACATAATATCATTAACATGAATCTCCCAACTTCGTAAATCATGCGGCGGCAAACTTCTGTTTAATCCGGTCGTTTCAGCTCATACTCAGTAACCATAATGACAATACACCGTTCTCTTTTTCTTTAGGGTAACAAATATGTTATTACGAGGGTTAAATGAATAGGAACGCCGAATGCGTAATATCCAGCGTTTTATCAGTACGACGTGTAGAGTCGACTATATCCTAAACGAGAAGGTAAAATGCTTTACAGAAGGTCCTCCAGTCTGAGCATTGTATTTTGCAATGAGCTATAGCTACGATGTGATTTTGTTTTGATGTGTTTTCTATGAAATATTATTATAGGCTTATTAGGCGTACCAGTTAGTAAAGTCCATGCAATCATAAGAATATGATTGCTTTAAGGTCAAAGGTGATGCTTCATATGGGGCCTATGGCCGACAATAAAGACATATAATGTTGATAAATAATGACTTGATATTAAGAGATTGAATTAAAATATTGGAAATGTCATTTGTTTTCCATCTGAGAAACGAGAAGGTAGAGGAAACATTGAATGAGATTGGAAATGAACGAAACTGGGGTCTTGGTTGGGATTCATTTTATCTAGACCCATGTACATTTTACTCTAGCTATGAAAATGAATGGGTATACCTACAATAGTATGACATTGTTATTACACTACAGTTACACTGCCTCTGCATAAATTAGTTTGTGAAACAAATGTAAAAAATCTTTGTCAGTGTTCTGCACGTTTTGTGTTCTATGTGTTCTATGTGTTACCCCTGATACAAAGGCACTTTCAGCATGTTGACTGAATTTCAGTGCACACTTCCAGCCCGATGTACAAGTAAGACATTTCATTGCAGAGTGTATAGAACACTATCAGACATCCGATCCAGACTGAAACCTGTAATGGTGACTGCAGTTGAAACAGCAGAGCCACACTGTTGCTCTGGCTTGGGACATTTACTACAATGAAGTTGACTTGAAACTGAAAAACAGCCCAACCTGAGGACTGCTTGACAAGAACATACTGTATGCTACCAAAACAAGATAGTGTCCCAAGGAAGGAGGAGTGTATTAGAAAACACAGAATATTGGTCATACTGAGAACAATTTACAGAGGCATGTACCCTCTCACAGACAAAGTCTTTTTCTCACTTCAATTAAATTCAAAGGGCTTTATTGGCATGGGAAACATATGTTTACATTACACACACACACACACACACACAAACACACACACACAAACACACACACACACACACACACACACGCTTTTCACAAAGTATTAAAACAAGTTTTGGACCAGGTCCTAAGTGTGGTATAGTGTTGTGGGGGTAAAGTCATTGTGGAGCTGAAATTTTGATCAGACCACTGGAGTCCCTCAGATTTATGAGGCCTACTGCTTGTGCATTTACACCGCAAGCCTCTGCAGGAGAAACAAAGAGATCTGGGCTCTGTGTGGCCAATTATACTGCACACAACCAGGGGAGCCAGAGACTGAGGGAGGGAGGGATATGGAGAGATATAGAGAGAGACAGAGAGGGAGGGAGGGATATAGAGAGATATAGAGAGAGACAGAGAGGGAGGGAGGGATATAGAGAGATAGAGGGAGGGAGGGAGGGAGGGAGGGAGGGAGGGAGGGAGGGAGGGAGGGAGGGAGGGAGGGAGGGAGGGAGGGAGGGAGGGAGGGAGGGAGGGAGGGAGGGAGAGAGGGAGGGGAAAGTGTGTGGTCAGGAGTTTGTGCAGACCACATAACTGTAACCTCCCCTTCTCACCACACAAGGTCATGCTCACAGCATTCCATACCGGTTGATTCCATCCGTGAATATGAAATAACTGAAATGACAAACGTTACCTTGATATTTTAAAAATTATATACCAAAATAATTCTGATAAACACTAACTTTCAGTGTGACAAACATACACATAATTTGGGCAGTTGTGTAACAGCAGGTGGAATGAATCCTGTTCCCAAGTTGTAGTCTCTGTCTAACTCAGTGTATTCATGGAAGTTCTCTCTCTCTATCTTTCTCTCTCCGAAGTCATAAAAAGCACACAGGACCACAAAAGTGAAAGGTTACAGAGAGTGGGTTCGAAGGGGATCAAAAACTGTTTTCCTCCTTTATAGAGTTGAGTTGACTGCAACACACGCAAACACTCATCCAGCATCGCTCCTTAAATGAGCCCCACATTTAGTGGTCTATGGGAGTAAATCGCTCATTAAGTAACACATGGTAGAGCCATATGCTATGGTTGTTGAGTCTCTCCTTTTCACACGATGGAATATACATATTTGCTGTGCTACAACACTCATTGTGGTAAAGTCAATCATGGATTTGCTGTTATAATGAAGAACTGTAGCAGCATCTGCTAGGGTTGTTTTGTATACCACAAACACACAGAATCTATGGAACAACTCAAATATACGACTCAGAAGTTACGCACAGAATTCACAGGGTTCAAAGTTTGTGCTCTAAGATTAGGATCCCAACCAATGACTCCCTCATATATGAAGACAAAATGGACAGACAGAGGAATCTGAGGTAGCTGGAGTGGTGATGTGTCATGGTAGCCATGCAATGTGTGGGGCATAACCTCCCTATGAGGAGGTGAGTACAGATACCCTTCTCTGGATGGCCTTGAACTCACTGGCCCTGATATCTAATATGGTCATATTAATGCTTCTCCCCTCTCCAACTTCTCCACCAACCATGATACTCAATTACCTCCCATTATGGCTCATTTCTGTACCCCGGGACACACAATACACTGTAGCAACCCAGATTCTCTATAACTTGGCAAAAGGCTTTAGCTGGAAACAAAGAGTAGAAAACTGGCTCCCACCTCATTAACAATCACATTTTCAGTCATCCAAAGACTCCCACTCCCCCGATCCCGCAATTCTCTTTTTATTACCATTTCATTTCATGCCGATCTCTGTAAATCCAATGCGCTCGCTGGGTGGAATTTTTAAAGCTGCATGTTTTTTTCAACTGTGTATAGTTTTCTAGTTTTTTTTGGTCCTTTTTTCATTTTATACAACTCTGCATGCTGCACATTATCGTTATAATTTTCTTTCCCACGAGGGAAGGGCGCTTCGGCGGAGTTGCAAGGCCCTTTTCTTAAAGTGTGTGTGGAAATAATGATTGTAATGGTTTGCAGCTGAGGAGAGGGAGCTGTGAGTGACATTATGATTGTGGTGTAATTACAAAGAGCATGAAAGCAGACCATCAGTCAGAATAATGACTAATGACTCAAATAACACATTAAATAATCATAATAATAACAATAATAATGCATACCCTGTAGGAATCTGATACTACAAAGCATTCAGGCATCCCAGGACCTCTGGAGGGGTCTTCATTCACCAGAAAGGTTTCGGTGGCCTGAAACGTAACACAACAATCATTCATAGTATCAATGCATTTACCATCCTTTAAACAACTCCTTAACAAATACAGCACACAACACAACATAATTTTAAGTTGAATAATAATAACATTATTATAATATTATTGCTATTGTGTATTTATTAATTATTAATTATTAATTATTATTATGATGATTATTATTGTTCTTATAATTATAATTATTACTATTGTTATTATTATTGGTCAGAAATTATGTGCCAATTACAGTTTAGTCAAGCAACATTAGCATCCTGTACAGAACCTCTAATGGTAAATCCCTACCCCTCTTATATTCACACACGAAGCATGATTCATAATGTGCACTAGCCAACTCATATATGATGCAGGCCTGCACTCCGGTGCTAGAACCAGAATGGAGACCAGACCGTTTCAGCTGCTTTTGGATCACACCACACAATACACACTGACACAATGGCATTTCCTGTCCCTGGTTGTCACCTGGTGACTTCTCCCACAGCGGTGACTGATTCAGCACAAAACATTCACACGGGGCATACATTCACTGATCGATGCAGCAAAGGTGTTTTTCTAAGTGTTGTTTCCATTCAGCACAGTTCATTTGTATGCTGTGGAACACACCAGCTGGGCCTTGAGCGCTGAATGAGCATCCATTCCAATTCTGCCGTCAATTGAGGCAGGCCAGCCCAGACAACATAGCTGGGAGAAAACCTTGGTATGGAGAGCTAGGGACAAATCCTATTTTCCAGAACCTTAAATCCTGATTTCTCAAGTTTCACAAAACAGGAACAAACACTGTTCGAAGCCAACTCTGAATGCATGCTACTCTTAACTTGTACCTGGTAAACATACACTATATACACACAAAAAACACACACACACACACACACACACACACACACACACACACACACACACACACACACACACACACACACACACACACACACACACACACACACACACACACAGGAACAATACTGGAAGGAATACTTACACACACAGACACATGCATAAACACACAACACTATAATAAGTCCCAGACTTTGGCTAACCAAGCTGTGGCTAGAAACACAGGCTATTCATATCCCACCCAATGAGAGGTTAGCACTCTTGTCTTTTCCCTTTCCCTTTTAACACTGAAGGGGCATCTGTGCCTGTGTGTGTGCCTGTGTGTGTATGTGTTGGTGTGTTTGTGTACGCTGTATAAACTAATCATTTAATGCAAATCCATTGCTTACTTTTGTATGTTTACTCTTCAAGTTAGATTTCCGAATAAGAAATGTGAGTGCAAGTCATCCAAAAGAACCGAAAATTCAAATTAGACGATTCATGACGTTCGGCTTCAACAACCATGTTCGTACCGGCCATCATTGATATATATGGAGGAGAACAGAGTGAAACCATAAAAGAGTTGTTCCATTACAAGAAATGCTGTTCCTCAGCTCTTCAAAGGTTGTTAAAGACCAAGGTTCATCTGTAGTATGTCCTTTACTCTCCCAATGGACATAGGCATATCGTCCTAACAAAGGCATTTACAGTAGTAGTTCTGCTTGCCACATATTGGCTATTGCTGTGATAATGATACCGGTCTCTTCATCAGAGAAAGAGGCTTATTCTCAGGCCTGAGGGTGTTACAGTCAGTACTAAAAGCAGTTGGATTGACCAGTGGTTTGCTGAAAGGAGGGAGGAATGAAGGGGTGGAAGGATGAAGGGATAGCAGAGTTAAACCTCTCTCTCCCTCTCTGCTGCATGGATTGCCTTCACACTTGAAAAGGGGCATCATTTGTTTGAGGCGGCACTGATTGTTTGATGTAGCTCCCTGTAGCACTGGCCCCCTTTTCCCTTTTCTCTGTGTTTTTATGGAGCATGTTGTCAATTATATATGCCACCCTTTTTCTATATATATGTAACATATGCCTGGTCCATATGGCCAGCCTTGAGCGAAAATAGTATCAAGGCCTCACTTAATTAACACTTAAAAAGCTACAAAAAATGATTTGATGTCTGTGATTGAGTGACCTAGATGTGCTGTTTTACAGAATTCAAATGTTCATCAAAAGCAATTGATTGAGATTTGATTTCTTAACATTCCCATGTTTGGTGAACAGTGAATGCTCAATGTAACTGTGTGGGTTTGACCAGCAACTAAAACAAAGGCAGAAATACTTTCTGTTCCATGCCGCAGACACACAGTCTCTCTCATCAAAATGATATACAGTCAGGTCCATAACTATTGGCACCCTGAGCTATGTTGCATGGTCAAAAAAATGTGGAAATTATACTATTTTATACTAATTAATCAGAGAAAGATATTTAGTAATAAAAATCTCTAAATGTTTTGAAAAAATACTAAATTCCCTTAAATTGATGACTTTTTGCAAATCCAATCAGTTTTCCACATTGATTCAACTCAATCACATTGAATTATTTTGTTTAAATGACATGGAAACAACGTTGATTCAACTCAATCACATTGAATTATTTTGTTGAAATGACATGGAAACAACGTTGATTCAACTCAATCACATTTAATTATGTTGTTTAAATGACATGGAAACAACGTTGATTCAACCAGGTTTTGCCCAATAGGTAGCACCGCCTGGAGATTGATAAACGCCATCAGCACTTGGATTAGAACCGGTTCTATGGTCAGATGACATGACATTGTAATGGCCATCTCAGTGTTTGGACTTGAACCCCATTGGAAACCTGTGGTTTGAATTGAAGAGGGCAGTCCATAAGAGCAGATGAAAGATATCAAGGATCTGGAAAGATTCTGTATGGAGGACTGGTCTAAGATCCCTCCCAACGTATTCTCCGTCTCATAAAACTTTTTAGGAAAAGGCTCAGTATGGCTAACCTCGCAGGGGACGGGTGCTAGAGTATTGAAAACAGGGGAAGGGTTCTAGAGTATTGATAAAATGGGAAGGGTTCTAGAGTATTGAAAACAGGGGAAGGGTTCTAGAGTATTGATAAAATGGGAAGGGTTCTAGAGTATTGAAAACAAGGAATCCAATCATTTTGATCCCTATCTTTTTCAGATTTTTTGTAATAACTTATTTTTTTAACATCTTTCTCTGAGCAATTGTATTAGTATACAATATTGCTCAGTATTTGTATTATTTATTTTATACAGTCATTTTTGCTCATCTTGATCAAGGGTGCCAATAATTATGGACCTGACTGTATGTATGGGGGTTGCCCCACTTGGCATCTTTTCATGGCACAGGATAAATTAAAACATATACTCTCTCTCTCTCTCTCTCTCTCTCTCTCTCTCTCTCTCTCTCACACAGACTCACACAGACACACACACACATTATAAATGCACCTAACTTCCCGTACTAATTTCCAAACCAGTCTTTCTGGCCTCACAACAATCCATAAGAACAGTCATCTCCATTATTGATCAGACAGTGATCATCATTGTTATCACTCCTCATCCATACTGGACATTGTCATCAATAGTGCCAGTTAGTTTTCTACAGCATCACGGATATCCTCCCAGTCCCACTCAGTGGCTGCATGGGGCTTCATTGTATACTCACTAACAAGCTAACAAACCTGTGCAGATCAAATAGAGGACAGGGAGGGGGAACTTGTTTGTTAAAACATGTGGGGGAGAAATATGAAAGGAGAAATGTACGTTGTGTGAGTCCACGCCAGAGCCCCCTCAGGGAAAAATTCTGGAAAAATTTGATATTTTACACCTGCATCTCAGGAGGTGAGGGGGGGGGGGGTGTAATAATTAGAAGGGTGTGTGTAGGATTGGAGATTGCTTATTGTTGCAGGGCTGTTTGGGGTTTGCCTTTGGTTCTTTCTCTTGCATTCCATTTTAAATCTGAGGTGTGGATAATGTATTTGGTGCAAGTCTATTATGTTTGCTCAACCTGGTTCTAAATACAGAAGAAACATAGAAATATTAAATATGCAAATACAACTCGACTGATAAATAGCCTGTGAGCTCAGTTGAATGAATAATGGAGTTGGCTCTAATTCTTCATTAGAGACCCTCAACTGGAGAGCAGGCAGAGACATCTATTGTTGGGACATTCTTTCAAATTAAACTAGGAAGGCAGAAAACACTGTAAAACAGTTCCTAACTAAATATAATGAAATGACTCATTAAGTGTTGGTGTGCAGTCTGCATTGGTCATAGTACTAAGGTTGAGTCTGGACTATATTAAACATTTGAGGCAGTATTTTGAATACCATGTAGATGACCTGCTCAGCGTCATCTCAATTTGGTCTGACTCTAAAAATACATTATAATGCATATTTAATGTGTGCCCAAGAGAGCGGGACAACAGGTTAGGGAGGGGTGGCAGGTAGCCTAGCAGGTTGACTAGCAGTTAAGAGCATTGGGCCAGTAACCAAAAGGTCGCTGGTTTGAATCCCTAAAATGACTAGGTGAAAAATAGGTGAATAGTCTGTTGATGTGCCCTTGAGCAAGGCACTTAACCCTAATTGCTCCTGTAAGTTGCTCTGGATAAGAATATCTACGAAATGACTAAAATGTAAAAATGGGTGTGATGTGGACATCTTCTTCTCTCTGCAGTGGGCACTGTAAGATGCCTTTAAGGGCTGAGGCTGGCATTCTAAAACAGGGGGCCTCATTCTGAAGAATCAGGATGGCTCAAAATGCAACACAACTTCTGCAGCATATGGACAGCTACCAAAACCTGATCCATGTTCATAGTCTATATACATAGTCCTCATAGGTTATGGCTTCACTAGCACATACACCTGCAATAACATCTGCTAAACACGTGTACAGTATGTGACCAATAAAATGTGATTTGATTTGAGTCTACCCTAACTGCTAATCTAAGATGACCTTACATGATACCAAACCTATAAAGATGAAATGAGAAACTGACCTCGGATCAGAACTGAGAGACAACTCTCTGCACCCTTTATAGGATCACAACCAGGGGTTAATATGACATATATGCATGCCATCACCACCTCCCAAGTGTTTATTTAACAAAGACAAACCCTAGCATTCATCTGGATTGCAACGCCAATAAGGATATGGTAGCCTCTACACCACAGCTCACAAAAGGGCGAAGGAGGACCCATATACACATTGAGAGATGACATCACTGGCAGCGACAGCCAAGAGCTGCAGAAAACATATGGCCTGGAAACCGCCTGTTTGATCATCTTGTGGTGAGCTGCTCCCTCTGTACATACACATCAACATCTACAGAGTGGGATATACAATTACCTAACAATTTACACAGCTCCTTGAGATTATGATACAGTACTCCTCCTCATACAAATCACACACATCCTGACCCTGGGCCAGACCATGGAGCACTCCAAAAAAGACAACTTTTAGTGCCTGAAGTCAATAGAGTTAATGGCATTATAGAATACTTAGAAAAGAGAGCATACATTAATTTGTGAAGCATATAAAGCATATGTTATTCTTTAATACATGCATATATTTATGCACTCCTAAACTACAATATATTTGATAAGTGAAGGACTCAATGAACAGGGTGAGTTTGAAAGATTGCCATAGCATCCTTAAATACCGATTATGCGTGTTTACATGTGTAGAATATGTTGGGCAGAAATTCTGTCTAGCTTTTCATAAAAAACAAACAACAAATAAACATAATCCCATGTGAGGCCTGTCCTGAATTTTGTTTTTATATTAAGTTACTGTTGAACTACTTGGACTAGTGCCATTTCAGTTTGCAAGTAAACACATAATTATTCATACAAATCATTTTCCATGTTCATGTGCAAATAGAATTGTAGGAATCTATCAGTAACTTCAAGGTTGTATATGTCAGTGGTTCCTCAATAGGCAATGTACACAAAATGGCCAACTGAACTGATCCTATGCCAAGAGATCAAACTAAAGATCAAGAACCTGACAGCTAAGTTATAACTCATTAAATAACACTTTCCATGACTAATTTAGAACCTAATAGCAGTCCACTTCTACCCAATATCCCACAACTGGACTACTTTGGGAAAATACACTAAACAAATAAAGGACCAGAATAGATGTCCTTTGTGCTTACATTTAATCCGGAGTCAGATAGTTTGACTTGACAGTCTTAGAGACATGATTCACTCCACTGCTTTACCATGTAAAGATTGTATCAAACTTTATTTTGGTTAAGGCCTACTTATAGTGCAGCAATATTATCTGTTCTCAAGAAACTCATGTTAAATGTTTCAAGTCATAGAGGAAATTAACCTCTACTGAACTAAACTCTCCATTACAATATCATAACATGCCATCACAAGCAGCATCACAATGACCAGTGCTGTGGACTTGGTGGGCCTAGTTGTTATTAGAATGGCCTTGTGCTCTCCTTACTGCCCTGAATTCAGTGAATAGCCTTTACAGCTATGCGTAAATACGCAGCAGTCGGTAAGAAGTTATACCGGTAGATAATATTTAGCAACAGAGCACGAGAGGAAAGCAGTCTCGACAATTATCTTCCACAACTAACATTGATTTCAGAAATAAAGTCCAACTCTTAGAGTAACGTCCCCTATAAACTGTAGCCAAAATGCACTTGTAAACCAAAAAGTAAATGCGTCCGTTGACAATTCACATTAGGGGAACTCGGCTTTTATGTTACTGCTTATTCAATTTCTTTCACGTTTGGATTGTGCAACGCTGCCTTGACTTTGTGTGTAATATAGATACATCAAAGTAGGCGCTTGATTGGTGGAGTGCCCTGCTCTGCTTGTCAATAAGGGGGCGACAGCATGACCACGAGCTGCAACGACTGGAAGCAGCTCAACTGCCCCGGGAATGTAGCTGAGTGGAGGATAAAGGAAGATAAATTATCAGCGTTATCCTTGTTCAAATATAACCCACTTCCATATATGTTTTACCATAAAATCCTATACAATATCAACATGAGATTGGGTAGTTCAAAGTTAACTTTAATGTACGGTATTACTCCTTAAACCACTCACAAGATAACTTTGGGGTAATCATTAATAGTTTTTGATGTACTAGAGTAATGTTTTTCCTGTTTAAACAAAACATTAAGATGATTACAAGCTTTCAGATACATAAAATAGAAAATTATTGATTTACACAGCACGTACCATTGTGGAGCAGGGAAATGTGCCAACAGTCTCAAATACCCATTTTCAACTCTAAAAAAGTTCAGCTTCCAAAAAAAGTGTGGGAGAGAGAAAACGACTCGTTTCTTCTGATACCGGAAGCAAAATAACCCTAATACGAGCTGGCCTGTGGCCTGGTGAACATTTTTTAAATTGTAGTTTTACTGTTCTCCTCCAACAGGGAAAGGGAAGGGAGACGGCTTATCCAAGTCAACCACTTCCCGGCTTCATTCGGGGTGTTTATGTCCGCTATTCACGCGTGGGACTTCCATGAAAACACGGGCGGCGGTTGTCGGGGCTGTGAGGACTTGCTCTGTTCGCCTGTCAGTGCGCCATCCCTTCCGTCCGCTCTGTTCACCGAATACCCAGTGAGGCAAATCCGTGCACGATGCTAGCGTCTTGTCAGCTCCCAAGTAACAGAGCAGAGGTCTCTCTTTGCAAGGAACCGGCAGTAAGTAGACTCTACTTACGCGCTCACAAATCAGCTGTTGCTTCTGTGTGCCTCAATGGAACTCTGTGTTATCTTCATCCTCTGGTCCTCCTAATAAAAAACAATACAAAAATGGAATTCCCTTTGGTTCTTCTTCACCTTTTCTTCAATGCCCATATTTACTCGAGATAAAAAGGAGACAACAACTAGTACCAGATCTGGCACCATGGATGTTGCAAGTTTGGGAGAGAGGTGATACTTGATCATACCACTATGCCAGGCGACTTCACGAGAACGCGCATATGTATACGCTAATCCCTGTACATATGACGAGTGTATTAAATAGTTGGAGTTAACGGCTGTTAAAGTGTAATAAACCCAGAAAAAGTGAAGTGGTGGTCCAGAGCGCGCGGAGGCGCAGCAGTGGATCGCGGCCGGAGAAGCGGAGGGCTGGTGAATTATTAATAAACGGAGCGGTTCACAGTCTGTCGTGCTCAGTGAGTAACCAGGACGGCAGCTGGGGGTTTAGAGGAATTAAATACGGGCTCAGAGTAAACCGTTGACGGCAGGGGATTACCACTCACCGGCTACAGTGTAGAGGCAGAGCGGGAACGCAGGGAGGGAGGGAGAGCAGAGGGGGAGGTGGTATGATAAAATCCAAATCATTTAAACATTGGTCAATGATATAAGCTATAAGTTACAAACCTCTCTTAACGGTATTAGGCCTAGATAACATTTAATCATTATCCAAAACAAATATGTAATCAGTGCACACTGCGTGCAGGGATGTTTCTTAGGTTTTTATATGGATATTTAGGCTAGTCATGCCAGATATACAACGATGAGAATTTGACAGTAACGGCCTAGCAGTTAATTAGGTCACTGTAGGCTATAGGAAAATATTTTGTAGTCTAGATTAATACAAACGGACATTTTTTTCAACATAATAATATAGCTCATGTATGGCCGTCACGGTCCTGTTTGTGCGTTTTAGTAAGAACAGAGCAGGTTTGGAATAACTTTCTCAGACTTGCAGTGAAGGACGAGATTAAACGGGGATTTACCACCAGTTTTGTAGGCTGCAGAATTACTTCCACTAAATGTTCTACAGAATTCATCCACATTTAGCCAACTAAGCAAACTATTATTTCTTAATGTATCCTCAGCCTAGAGCAAGACCCGGACAGGTGCACGGATTTTGCACCCTGTTCAAATCACTGTGATGTTATTCATATCAAACAATACTGGGCAATGAAATTCATTTGACATTCAATAGGACTTGACTTTAATAGAATATTCCTTTATTCCAACACATTTCTGCGTTGCCCTTTAAGGTAAGAATATGCAAGTGTTGTGATGCCACAAAGTATGAGCGTGCCCAAGGGATTCCAATATGCTAACTGGTTGTTCATCTCCTCTTCCGCAATATAAGTTTATGACCTTATATTTAGAAAGACCCATGAGAAACACAAGCTGTTATTTAGTGTCAGAGCGTATTCTGGCTCCTGCAGGTTTATAACTTCAGGAGAATCTAAGAGCTGGAGAAATGCAGATGTTGTTGATGATGATGATGATGATAAAGATACAGCAATAACAGAAATAAGAAAGAAAACAATAATACCAATATTTTTTCAATTGCTGTAATATTATTTTTAGGCTATTATTAGACACTGATTAAAATAAATATATATATTCAATTATTGTTATTATCACCATTAATCACTTGTATTTTTACTAATCATCCTGGGAAGTACTCATTTATTGCCTCCCCAGTTGAAATTCCTGCATTGTAATTTCACAGACTCAATGATGCTCTGCCATATAATGTCAGAAGCCTGCAATTCTTTGAATACAGTAACTTTTAAAGAAAACAAATAAGATTTCATTCTAACGAGACTGGATATGGCAAGATCAGAATGACACTTGTTTAATTTCTACGAGAAAATACATTTACCATAATATAATTCTGCTTTAGACGGAAATGGATTACATTAATAAATGCAGCGTATTCAACCCAATGACACAGTCTGGCTATTTTAAAAGTGTATTCATGGATTTAAAAAGTGGTTGATTTGCATGACATTTTAGATACTTCAACAGATAGTTTCCAAGTCCAATAATAGGCTGCATCCAATTCAAACTATAATCTAAAATCCTCCAGAATTCAGGTGAGACCCGCAGGTTAGCTTTAGTAATATTAATTTCGGGATGTATGTTGCCCTAGTCATTTTAATGTCATTTAAGCATTGAGGAAAAAACACAAAAATACACATTTGTTTAATTCTTTGAATGTTTTATGTCATAGGTCTACATCTACATATTAGTGTGGTTTGCAACAGAATACGTGTTAAAACATGTCTGTCACATTTAACTAAGCTGTATTGATATTAGGCCTAAATATTTTTTCATTATTATCTGCTTCAAAATTATTATTTTTAGGAACTTTTTTTATAAAAAGAAAAACGTTTATTTAAATTGATGGGTGCTATAATTTGTTTCAAAACTTGTGCCAATTATCAGTTTAGGCAGTTAACTTTCAGACGAATAATTATTTTGTTCTGGGCCTAAAGAATAAGACATATTGTATAAGGCAGAAGATATGATACAAGTAGACCTATACAATCAAATGTGTAAAGAAAAACATGTAATATTGACTAGGCCTGTTTGTGACATAATGGCTATTCTCAGCCTTTTGTCATTGTGCAAACATCACACAAGACGTCAAGCCTATGACCATCATCCTAACCTTGGTATTCGCTTGGACAAGAAGGTTTAATATAGTTCAAAAAAAAATAAGGGAGTAGGCTACATATTAGTGCCTGACCATGCATTTCTCTGTCTGACGATGCTGTCGGCAAACACACAGCATCGATACCAGGCAGCCACTACTTCATCCGGAAGTGTAGGATATAACAGCAAATTACACTTCTCTATTATTTTACCAATTGTATATATTTTATTTTAGCACTTTATTCGTTTATGATATAGCCTATAGGATAAGCAACTTAGTAAAGCTAAGCATTGTATCAGCTGCATATCCAATCCTGATTTCCCACATCTTCCTCATCTATAGTTGTCTGTGTCACCCTACACATGTAGGCTCTCAATGCCTCTGCAATCTGAATTCGTGATAAGCCTGTTTATCTAAACGATTATACATAGGCAGCAATGTAATATCAGAAAATTATTTATTTCTGTTGAAGACAAACCATTGTTGTCTGATTTCTCATATAGCTTAATGTCAATCTTCACTTCCCTGCATGTGAAATTATTCAAAATATAGAAACAGCATTTTTGCACACTGATATAGAATAATACAAATACGCTTTATATATTATTAACAACAAATTGACTGTGTTCACTATATGACGTGCAGAGCAGATAGACTCATGCACCGGCCGGCACACTAATGAGTGCATAACAAAAACTCATCCAAAAGTTTTCGGTTAATAAAATAATTAAGTCAAAATAAATAAATAAGAAATACATAGGTAGCCTTCTATTTCTGGCGAAATAAATAGACCTACATCAACTCAAATGAACATGAACAAGTTTTTAACCAATCCGGCCAAACATTGAAGTAGGGTCTGGGCCTGATGCATCTGCTTCGTTTTATTACTCAACCTTTCATGTCGGAGTGATAAAGCCTGCTCTCCGCACTCTCACCTGCCCCGCGAACCCACATGTCTGTGTATAGAAATGAAGAGTTGTGATTTAAGAGTTTTTAAGCATGTTCTAAAGTAGTTTATCATTTCTAACAACAATTACAAAAGATTTAGGCCCAACACAAAGAAGGTCACAGCGTGCATGATGAGTCGTAGTACTGTAGGCCTATAGTGAGCATAGGCCAAAAACTAAAGAGCCACTGTTCTCGTTGCACAGCCACGGTCGAGAAATGAAAATGTGTTTCTGATGGAGCCCAAATGCGTCAAACTATTATTCACAATCCATTCCCGGCCTAAAATTAAAACGAAACAGTGTTTCTCTTGAGGTTGCATGAGCTACAACTATAGGCTATCTGATTCTCATTAAAATGAAAATGGATTTTCAGGCAGCGTTGTAAAGTGTAAGCCCTTATTTCCCAATTCCATTATTCAATTCCTTCTCGCTGCACTATCCAGGGACTTTACTTCGATTCCCTTCTATTTCTCTACAGTTTGCCCAGTATTCTCGGCTTGAGCTCTACAAAAACTGTGAAACAAAAGTTCCGCTAGGCAACGGCGTGTCTAGGAATGCTGACATTGGCATTGCGAACAGGCACTGGCTGAAAGGGCGGCAGACCGGACGCCTAATTCACCGCCTTTGTTTCTCCCCCAAAAGGTACTGTAGGCCCGTAACTTCCCATACAGAAGGACAAAAAATGGCTGTTTACGCACACTCGCTTCACCTATTCCCACACAGTTCTTTAAAACAGCAATGCAACAGTTATCTCTCATGCATACCCTATCCTCAGTCTGTCTGTCATAGCTCACGGCAAAGCAAGCGTAGGCAACCGGACCTATAACCTGTGCGCAATACTGTTTGAACAGCCTGCTGTTAGCAGACCGTATACCCTCATGTGGGTATAGTTCTTTCATGATCTAAATGTCAGAACATAAATTGGTTATAGCTTCAAAGACAGAGAATAAGTTGCATCTTGAACATCTAGGTAGGCCTTACCATCAATCTCCTGAACAAAATTGCTTTTTCAAAGGATATTTCATCTTAAAGGTGTACATTTCTGTGTCCCAGCAGATTGTACATTTCATCTAGAAAAGGACTTTTAAATAAAAAAGGTGCTTTGAAAGTATGTCAGTTTTAAAGTTTCACTGCTTAATTAACACTGCACCCCTAATGAGTTTCTGTTGGAGTGGGACTTTCAAGCCTCTGAAACCACAGAGGAGATAGAGGGAGTTAAAACATCTGTATACGAGAACACATATCCACACGAGAACACATATCCACACGAGCACACACACACACACACACACACACACACACACACACACACACACACACACACACACACACACACACACACACACACACACACACACACACACACACACACACACACACGATGCATTAGGCCTATTACCACAGCCCTGTATGTAACAAAGGCAGACAGCTAACCAGTCCAGGTATAGAGTCCACCTCCAGGTACCCAGCGGTGAGATAAATAGCATGTGACAGAGGGCTGTGATTGGCTGGCCCTGGGGCCAGGGTGGCTGCTGCAGGTTGCTGGAGTGGAGCTGTCCCTGGTCCCTGGCTATCCCACACTCCCCAGCCTTATCAGGCTCCTACACGGCACCGCTAGAGGAAGGCATGTCTCAGGAGGGCAGGGCTACTAGCATACTGCTTATCATCCACCAGCAAGGAGGGTTTAGAGGTCCTTATTAACTCTGCCTGTGTGTGTGTGTGTGTGTGTGTGTGTGTGTGTGTGTGTGTGTGTGTGTGTGTGTGTGTGTGTGTGTGTGTGTGTGTGTGTGTGTGTGTGTGTGTGCATGCGCATGCATGTTTTTATGAGAAAAGTAAATGTTTGTATGAGTGTATGGCTTTTGGATGTGTGTGTATTGTTTGCACATGTGTGCATGAGTGAAGTGCTTGGTGAGATGCTGTTAATCATGACAAGAATAAAGTAAATGATGATACACACTTCTCTCTGTGCCAGCTCCCACTCTTTCAGTTAAAGCTCCAGTTCTTCAAAGCCACTGAATGGGAACACAAAGGCTTTTTCTTAAACAAGGTCAAGTGTTCTGTGTTAAAACGTCTAGATCCGCTAGAATATCTCTCCACACAAAGCGGGAAACAATGCAGTGTTTTCTCAAGCTGATGAACTGCAATCAAAACCAAGCCACCAACATGTCGTTCCTGTGTGGAAAGACGTTAAATTATGTCATTTTTTTGTCATTTGAGTACATGTGTGGCTCCACATCTCAGAGCCCCATTGGAAATACACTTCTTCATCTCTGTGATTTACTCAGGTCTGGCTCCAGCCAGTACCATGGAGAGGAGTAGCTGCAAGGGGGTTTAAAGGAAGGGGGTTCTGGGAGAGTAGGGTTGTCCTCCCCCAGGAGAGACCAGCACTGGTATAATCTGTTTTCCTGGCTCTCCATGAAAGAGGGAGTGAGACCCACTAGAGACTGGCCCTCTCAGATCGGCTGCCCCCCACCCCTACTGTCTATCTTCATCTGCTATCTCTCCATACCTCTCTCCAGCTCTCCTTTTCGCGCTATATTCGCCAAAGCTTCTTTTCGTTCCCTTTCTCTAATTATCCACTTCATCTGCTATTCTGTCCATCCCTTGGTTTTAAATTGATTTATTGATTTAACTCTCCATTCCAGTCCACCCTCTGCTTGCACAAGCATCCATTTGCTTTTCCTAGCGGATGTCGTTGTGTCAATGTTTCCTTATTCTTATCTAAACGTATCTCTTGGTATCTACGTTTGTATTAAACATAATTTCAAATATGGATTCATATTATTAATAAAAGATGAAGAAATCTATGTCATTATGTACATCCATTCACTTGAGAACAGCAACTGCCAATATTCTAGTCTATTTAGATTAGGGTGGGATTTAGCTACTACAAGAAAACAATGATGTAGCTACAATTCTATCCTAGAACTGTACAGTAAGGATGCCTTGGAAGCACAATTCATATTTGACCGCAATTGAACAAAAAAGTCATTTCATATTATTCCTAAAATCTCTAACTTCTTTCTTTCTCCATATTGTGATTTAAAAATAAAGAAATAAATTAGCAGATGGATCAGCTTTAATATTGCAAATAGATTGTGGCTTCTACCAATGTAATTGTCTGCATTCTTCTCCATTTTGTGATACCCATTCCCCCCTTTCTTCTTGCCCCCATCCCTCGCTCCATCCCTCTGCTTCCTGTGTTCACTCTTTCACACCTCTGAGAGGAGAGCGTTGTTTTATGGAACCGGGCCATACAGTCTGGTCTGGTCCAGTACCCTCTCCCTCTCTATCTCAATCCCTCCTTCTTTCCTCCCTGCAGTTCCCCCCCCCCCCCCCCCATCGATGGGTAGAGCCTCCTTAGCAGTGGCAGGCTCTGTTTGGTAGAGTGGATCCAAGAGAATATGAATATTCATGACTCACCCCCCACCCCCCCACTGTCGGCGGCAACACTTGGTAGCAGCACATGGCGAGACAGCTGTTGCAGGCCAAGCCAGGCATCTGTGCAGTGGGAGAGGGAGACACAGAGAACGCCAGGCAGTGGCCGGGGCATCTGGGTAGAGAGAGCCAGACAGATAGACAGACAGAAGGAAAGGGGCAGAGGCAGGGTCATCTGGGTGAAAAGAAACTGGAAGAGACAGACAGAGGGATAAGGGCACCGGCGGGGGAGTTGTCTGGAGAGGAAGAGGACAGACAGCTTGAGGAACAGGGGAGAAAGTCAGACAGTCAAACAGACAGGTTGAGGAACAGGGGAGAAAGTGAGACAGTCAGACAGACAGGTTGAGGAACAGGGGAGAAAGTGAGACAGTCAGACAGACAGGTTGAGGAACAGGGGAGAAAGTCAGACAGTCAAACAGACAGGTTGAGGAACAGGGGAGAAAGAGAGACAGTCAGACAGACAGGTTGAGGAACAGGGGAGAAAGTGAGACAGTCAGACAGACAGGTTGAGGAACAGGGGAGAAAGTGAGACAGTCAGACAGACAGGTTGAGGAACAGCAGAGAAAGTGAGACAGTCAGACAGACAGGTTGAGGAACAGGGGATAAAGTGAGACAGTCAGACAGACACAGACATTGTAATGTGACATTGTAATGTGTTTAAGCACATCTGAGTGTGAGGTTTCAATGGAATGATACAGTAAGGAACAGTCTATTACAGACTTATATACAGACGTATGAGCAGTCATGAAACGCAACTAATGAAGAAACAGAATCAGGCCCTAGCAATGACAGTAAGAGTGCTAGAACAATACTAGATCTGCTGACACGTATGTTCCGGTTAGCAGGGCCTGGTGATTCTCCACAGGGTGAGAGAACGTTCCTTTGCCAGCCATAATAACCTAGCCTTGCCCACCCCTGTGCCCCAGCACCCTGCAGTCGCCTCATCCCCTGCCACCCCCCTACGAGGGGCCCCAGTTCTGGCTGGCCTTCCTATCCTTCTCTCCTCCTCCCTCTCCCCCTCTCAGCAAGGCAGCAGGCCCTGTGGTGCCCTACATAGCAGTGAGCGCAGCAGGCTGGCACTGCAAGGAAGCCTGGGGTTTTCTAACTGTGTCAGGCCTCAGGACACCTCTGCGCTGTGTACCAACACGCAAAGGACAATCAATGCAATGCAAACAAGAGTGGTACAGAATGATCAATGCTATCAATATGTACTATTTAATATAAAGGGGTCTGATGTAAGGGGTCAAATGATTGGTGGCTGGCATCTGGTTCTGAACCTGAGGACGCAAAAATTGTTCTAGTTGTTTTGTATGTGTATAAAGCAGGATATATGATCTATATGGGTGAAAAATGTAGGCTATGTGGACGCAAAAATATGACCTAAAATCATTATGTTATGCTTGTTGTTAATTATACCTCCAATCAATCCTTATTAGAAACAGTAATCTGTCCATTTTTATTTAAAGACTTGTGGGGAAAACACTGAATATTAAGTACAAGCTGAAGTACATTTTGAAACTACATCCATTGGTATTATCTTTAATCTCAAATATGAGATCATTTATTATTCAGTAGGTGATATGATATGATAAATGTATGCAAGCCAAAAGTAACAAGCATTTTCAAAACATTTGAAGTCCCAATATTCTGAGAGTAATAGGATAGCAACAGAGATAAGATTGTATTTAATAACAGTCAGTCTACATTCCACGGCAATTTAAATATTGAATCTGGCACTGAATTATGTTAAATAATTGTGTGAGTGGCGTTACGTATCTACCAACTTTCACTTACAAAAACTAGCAATGAAAGTAGAGTTCAGGGCAGCAGCCTCATTTTGTACACACACACACACACACACACACACACACACACACACACACACACACACACACACACACACACACACACACACACACACACACACACACACACACACACACACACACACACACACACACACACACACACACACACACACACACACACCACTGAGATTTTTACCATTTAAAGTAGCCCAAAGAAAAAGCATTATTGAAAACACAAAATGATCACAATTGTCATCAGGATTTTGATGACTACACCATCATTCCAATATCAATTGATGCAGGCGACTCCAACTTCTCTACAGGAATACTTTCACCCAAGTCAACCAGACCCTCGCACAACAATACATCCTCTCACCAGAAATCACTTCATCAAACATTCAATCAATTGATTCCTGACCATCAACTTGCCATTTTAAAAGTAGATACCCACAGTAACAAAACATTTTCTATGCCCTATACCTGAGCAACAACCTCCACCCAAATGTCATTTTAATTAAATACATTTTTTTAATTTAATGAAGAGATGGTCAATGGAGAGAGAAGAAAGCGAGAGTGATGGAGAAAGCAATAGAGATAGACAGGGAGTATCCCTACCATCCACCATGACCTGGCAGAGAAGTCGTAGCACAGCTGCCACCTGAGCCCTGGGTCACACTGTCTGTCCGACGCCATTCCTGCGCTCACTCCGCCAGCCAAAATCCTCTTCCCGTGATGCCTAATAAATATATAAATAAGTCAATAAGGGAAAACACGGATGGAGCACCAATCAGGAGCTGTGTGTTACCAGGATGCACCCAGTGTGAGTGTGTGTGTGTGTGTGTGTGTGTGTGTGTGTGTGAGGGAGAGGACACGGACACAAAAACACCAAGAAGCCCTCTCCAAGCAGCTGTGCACGGGCTTTGCCAGTCCAGTCCCAGTACCCTGCCATATGTAGACTTAGAGAAGCACCATTTCTGAACCAATTCTAAGCTGTGTGTGTATATGTATGTGAGTGTGTGTGTGTGTGTGTGGGGGGGGGGGGGGGGGTCAATTTACCAATGTGTACTTAAAGAATTTACAATTTGTATTGTATGTTGGGCTGCCTATTGTCCTGGAAGTCCATGGTGGATACATGCTAGAAGGTGCTGTGAGCCAAAGTCACATGTCAGAGCCCCGTCATTGAAGTGCCTCCATGTTACAGACCTTTATCTTCAGTCTCTGTGAATAAAATATAGGAATTTCACAAAAATGGTTGCTACTGATAGTGAATTGAATAAAATGACCATTGACTTCAATAGCTGTGTCTCGTGTGTCCGGTCACCTTTGCCTTGTGGTTCATTCACCTTGCGACATGACATCTTCTTGGTTCCCCTCCATAATGCATATTCCAACTGGATGGAAGTCTGTTGTTGATGAGCATAATGAAAACAAAAAGAAAGTCATTTTCCTCAGTGGTATAAACATTTAGTCACTGCCCATGAGGAAAACATTACCGTGAATTCCATTTAGTCAAGCCTATTATGGAAAACAAAAAAGAAATAAGATACAAATGTAACTTGCACTTTCATTGACTTTGTGATTATTTCAAAGAAACCAGTACTATTATCCATTACACTGTTTGCCACTCACTGTAAGTCATTATTTCCATCAACTTACACAGATACCTGTCTGTCTGTCTGCATCACTGTCTGTCTGTCCAGTATAGTCGTAGCTGGATCATGATACAGATATGTGTTTATCCAGGGTCTCATTTGTAGTCATTGACAGACTGTGAAGGAGAGAGCCACCACAACGCCATGTATTCCCAGGTGATTTTGCGTAAGTGCTGCTGTCATCTGTGAATGTTACATGCGTGTGAACGAGTACGCAAGTGAGCATAAGATAGAGGAAAGAGGCTGTGTACGGAGAGAGAAAGAGAGACAAAGCCTGGATGGGGACCCGAGGTGTGGGATGAGTGGTAATTATAGGGCCTGTTATGGCGTGCTAGCTGTTACAGAGAAGCTGGGCTTGGCACGTCGCCCCAATTGAATTAAAAAGCGCTAGACGGGACCCTTTTGTGTGACCCCACACGCCCCCTCCCTTCCCCCAGCGCTGTCTTCAATCTCGCCAGGCCTTAGCGGGGCCAACAAGCAGAGGGAGTGGGCGCAATGCCTAGATGACCCCGGGTAATATGGAAATAGCTGGAGAAACTCCTAACAATACCCCATCAACACACATACAGAACATACATCCCTCATCTCTTGACTTTATCAAAACCATTCCGGCTCCAAAAGTTGCTGCCAACATAAAATCACCACTGCCCTCTTTAGGAACCTCGACTTACCTCTACAGTTCCCGTGCTGCTATAATGTTATATAAGTGTTCCAGATACATTTACATGCAGCTCAAGAGCTTTCAGATACTGATGGTGTATACTGTAGGTGGATTTGATCACCAAAAATAGTTTTATTGGCCAAAACCATACCACTAAAGTAATCTGTAGAGTGGTACAGCCGTATCATCCGTACTGTACCTACTAGTGGATGAAGCCCTCTCTGGCCTTCCCTGCCTGGCCCTCTACAGTTTCTGATCAGTAATCACATGTTAGCTATTTTCCACTCAAGGCAAAATGTATGCCTCAGAGACAGGACACACTAAAATGTCAAATTTACTCTCTCCCCTGCTCTCCCTCACACTCCCGGCATAATGTGCCGACCCACTAGTTTCACTTATTACATTTCAAAAGGTTTCTGGGCAACTGGTTTAAGAAAAAAAAGTAACCATGGCATTTTTTTTGGCACACCACTCCACCCGTCTTCCCCAGGACGAGGGGGTTACCATGGCATCAGTGGGCACATTATAAAGCAGACCATTGTTGGGGTTTGTGTGTGTGTTTGTTTATGTGTGTGTGCCACATCAGGTTGCATGCCAGCATCCTCTGAACACCCAGACACATACGAAACCCAGATCTAGAATACGGGAAATGCCAGGTTGTGATACAACTACACCCACACCAAGCCTTTAGCCCTGTCCATTACTCCATCATCATATTCCTACAAGATTTCACATAGTCTGCAATACATTTTCTTGAGGTGAAGCAACTTCAAACAATGTAAACATTTTCTGTGCATTGTGTACTCATTGACCATGCATTGCCCAAGCAGTTTCATCATGTACATACTCAGAAACATTTCTGCTTAAAACATGGGGAAAATTAAGACATATAAACACAACCTAAAATAACCTGAAGGGGAAACTGAATGTTTTATTTTTCTTTCTTTCCTACTCAAATCCATTAACAAAGAAGTGGTGTAATACAGGTTTGTTTGTAATTGTTTCTGTTCCAAATAGCCCCAAACACTAAGTTACTATGTGTGAAAACCTGGAAACAATTTGTGGTTCCCCTTAAAAAATATATGTGAGTGGAGGGGAAGGAAAGCTATTTCAGTTGATAAAAGTTTGGCAAGGGTTGAAACACCCTGGCGACAATAACCTTTGACAGGTGTCTGTTCTTTGGTCCAAATAGATCGTGTGTGAGTTGAGGTGGGGCTGGATGTGGTTGTGGTGTAACAGAAAGACCGGTGGCATGCAGGAGGAACAACCAACCTTCAGGGACTAAATGAGTACTCTGGCGCTCTCTGCTGGTGGCTTTGGAACATTGCATTGTTCACATCTCATTGGCTGTGATTATAGGTGTGGTATTAAAGAAGATGCCTGCAGAACAATGCAATACATACTGAAATGTATGTATATGATTATTTTAATATCTGTCAAATTATTTATTTTAATATCTGTCAATAATTTTTGGGGTGTATAGTGTTCACCTTAAATATCTGTCAAGAAGTGTTTTGGTGTATATAGTGTTCACAGATTATCATTTACAAGAACATTGGATTCATTTGTTCCAGAAGATGAAAAACAAAAAGACCAGTTTGTCCTTCATTCTGCCATACAATGAGACACTATACCTAGCCCTTTACTTCAGAATAGTCAACCCTATGTACAAAAACCTAATACCCTAACATGTGTGGAACTATAGGTCAACTTAACATTTCCATAGCTTCTTAAAGGCCCAGTGCAGTCAAAAATGTGATTAACTTGTATTTTTTTAATGTATAAATGTTGCCACACTATGAGGTTGGAATAAAAATGGTGAAAATGATCATAATGCCCTTGGTGTACGTTTTGGCGTGCCTTGTTGTCATCAATAAGAACGAGAGCTCCAAACCTCTTGACAATAACAGCTAGTTTACCCCTCCCCACTCAGACCACTCCCAGACAGTCATAGTAAAATTATTGCTTGAGAAATTGTTCTTTGAAAAGAAGCTATTATTCACAGTAAGGTACTTAATTACTACCCAGAAATAATTCAATATTGAGATAAAAACAGCTGCATTGGATTTTATGGAGAAGCCTCATTGACCACTGATGTCCTGGGAAAGATGGAAGGCAAATGTAATGTCAAAACGAATATATGTAACCACCTGGAAGAGACTCTTAGTCTGCCTGGCCAAATAAATACCAGTTGCATTTAACACTGACACAGACACTGACACAGACGTTGACACAGCCGTTTGGTGCTTGGCGATGTGCAGCATGTGGCCTACAGATTAAAGCTTTAAATTAGTCTCTCTCCTGTTCATACCATGAATGCACCCTCTGTTTGACTACAAGCCCTGGGTGTGAGAGAGTGGAGGGAATAAGAGGCGGTTTTGGATCTCCTCCTGTACTGAGGAGGCATCCCATTATGATAGAGGACCAGGGGAGGGCTTGGTCACAAAGGGTTAAACCTGAGTTTTTTTCCCCCACAATAAGCAGGATTGGCTTCTTTACATGTGGAAAACAGCTCCAAACAGATTGCAGCACAAGACAGGTGCCAGCATTACCATCTGCTTTGAATTCTACCCCCCCTTCTTCTCTCTCTCCTCTACCCTCATATACCACCCAATCCCGCTTTGTCCATCTATTGCTCTCTCCTGTTCTCTTTCTACCCATCATCAAGCAAGGCTCATTCTCTCATCAAGCCTGGCTGACACTTTTTAAGTACCTGGCTGAAAAGTGAAGAGAAAGCAAATAAAAAGGAATTATTTTACACACACACTTTCCCTTCAACCGATGTACAAATCAGTAAACAGTGGAGGCCTATGTGTAGGCCTATCATACTAAAGTTATCACTGTAGGCTACTACAGGTTTCAGGGTGAGAAATAAGGCCTGGAACTATTAATTGTCACAATTTGAGATTAAATATCCCATCTCTGAGTTGTAATTAATTATACATAATAGGTTTAGAAGACTTCTACCAAACAAGACAATGACTGCAGCCTACATTTCATAGCTCCCTAAGTTTCTTAAAGTCGGTTCATGTTATCCTTAGTTGAACTCTTGGCTTAAGGTTCTCACTCACTGGTTTAGTGGAGGCCCGTCAATAAATCACCTGTGAAAGTACATGAGGCCTGCTGTCGCCAACGCCAAACACAGGAAACCTTTGGGTCTCCAAATTTATGTTCCATACTATTCTCTAAACTTGCTCCCACTGACTTGAAATGTGCTGTAAGCACTTAGGGCAACCATTTAAACACAGCCTACAGTTGGCTATTCCTAAATCCGTTGTTTTTGCCTCTCAAGTAGAGAATATAAAACATTCCAACATGGTGAGATTCCCTTGTTGAATATAATATACTGTATTTCTTATGAAAATAATTTTTGTGTGTGCTATAGTTGAGTTAAAAAAATAGCATAGTTAAAATGAAACCATATTGTATTTTGTGAGCTTACCCAGAGTTTGAGGGCCAAGCCTAATTTACCGTGTGGTGCCTGTAAATTGGAGTCTCATTACTCTAACCTGTGATTCGCGCCTTGCCGGCACGAAGCTCCCGCTAATGAGCCCATTAGGACAAAGGAGAGTCCTAAATAAGCAGAAGAAAATAAACAAGCCAGGTGACAAATTGCTACACGGTAGAGTTGAAACTTCTGTCGTCAGAAACCCACAGGCATTTTCAGCTTGTGCTTGGGTTTCTTCTATACTTTTGAGTTAAACAGAGAGTGCCAATATTTTTTGGTAGGCTTAGAGAGACTTTTTGTTGTTCTTGTGAGGGACACATATCTTGCAGGTGCTGTTTTCAAAAGCAGGCCAATTGCCAGGCACTTTTTGTCTGATCTTGAATGTTGAGCTGCTTGCAGTTGAGCTGCTTGCAGGGCCATTTGTTTGCGTACTGGGTAGCCTATTTTATTTACAGAATTCAGCCATCAACACTGTCACAAGAGGAACATTTCAAGATGTTCTCTTGTCTACTATAAACCTGTAACAGTCAGGATAATGAGTCTGTTCATGTTGTTTCTAAATGTACAGTCAGGGGCGTCATGTACCCCAAAATCTGAGGGGGCACGAAGCTGTAGCGGTGTGTGGGTAAAATCACTGGGGAAGCCAAGCCAGAAAAAAGTCATATTACAACCTATGTGTTGTGATAATTGTGCTGTTTTCAGTATAACCGGTTAGTTCATATGCCTTGCCACTGGTATATGAACTAACAGGTTATACTGCAAACAGCACAACTATCACAAAACATAGGAGAAGTCCACAAAGCATATTGAATGTAACAAACAGTTACATGACCTACAGCATGGACTACTAAACAACTGTTGATTTAGAACCACGTAGAGTTACCGCAAGTCACAAACAAAACAGGAGCTGCCTCCACTATTCCAGCACCATTTCAACTTCAACATCATCAAATCACCTCTGATTACCGGTAGTCTAATACAGTGACAGCTAAAATATACCAAAAACTATTTAGTCCAATCAAAGTAAGCTAAATATGATGTGGCTGTCCATGGTTTTGATTTCTGTGCGTGTGTGTGTGTTCGTGCAAGTAGAAAAAAACATGTTGACTCACCCTACTTGTAGAGAAACGCCAATGCCATCCTCCTCTCTTTCATACATACACGCTTTTATTTTTTATTGCCCTAGGCTACCTGGCTAAAATGCTTGCTCGCTAGCCTAACTTCCTTTCATGGGCAATGTTAGCTAGTTAACATTAGCCTACTACATCTAGCTATATATTGAACTTCCATCCTCTCAGGCCAGGGGCACAATGTATGAATTTATGGTTGGATCAGCATTGCCATTATAATCATTGGTCAGTACAGAGAATTAAGTAAAACCACAAGTCTAAATCCCTATCTTTATCCATGGCTGATTTAGGAAAGGGCCAATTTTAGCTAGCTAACTAACCACTGGAGGACAACAACACAATGAGATGCAACAATTCAAGTTGTTTCTGTCAATGACACATTGCTCTCGATGTGATTGGAGGGAAGCCAAATCCAAACTGGCTTCCCTTGACACTTTTTTTTGGTGCGCCAGGACCATACCCAGGTGAGCTCACTCAGTTTACCTTAACACTGATTGACTATAATTGTATAATTTATTTTATCAAGGGAGGCCAAATGCTCACTGGCTTCGATTGCATTCAATGCTACAGGCGGCAACAATGTCATCATCTTTTTGACCAGATAGTATGAGATAGATGACCTGTTTCGCTCGCTCGGATGCTTTCTCCGAGGAGATACATTCAGCCTATTGAGAATTGAAGGATAATTAGGAAACACAGAAAGACGAAATATAAAAATAGTTTCTATGTTGTTGTTTTTTTCTTGGTACATTTTTGGCACAATGAATACACGCCACTGACACAAAGTACATGAGGATGTGTCATGTTCTGACCTTAGTTCTTTTGTTATGTCTTTGTTTTAGTATGGTCAGGGCGTGAGTTGGGTGGGTTGTCTATGTTTGTTTTTCTATGAGTTGGTATTTCTGTGTTTGGCCTGGTATGGTTCTCAATCAGAGGCAGCTGTCAATCGTTGTCCCTGATTGAGAACCAAACTTAGGCAGCCTGTTTTCACCCTTGATTTGTGGGGGATTATTTTCTGTTGAGTGTTTGTATTCTGCACCAGACAGAACTGTTTCGGTTTCGTTCGTTCACTTTGTTGTTTTTGTTCAGTGTTCAATTTCTCTATTAAAAATATGGACAATTACCATGCTGCGCATTGGTCCTCCGATCCTTCCTACTACTCCTCGTCAGAGGGAGAAGACCGTTACAGGATGGCTGTGCGGTGGAAGTAAAATCATTTTTCAAACACATGAAACAGCTTTTTCCTGCAATCTAGAGCTATAATCATTTTGTTTAATTCTATGTAAAAAATATGTTTATTTTTCTGCACATCTAAGCATACCTCTTGCGTTGCCTGTATCTTCCTGACTGGTGGTTATTCAAAACAAATACTAAATATGCTTCTCTGCATCTCTGCTAAAATCTGGGTAAAATACTGAAAGGAATGTTAGTCATATTCAGTACATTTAGTAATTGCTTGGTTTTCTAAAGTCTCCCAACCTTGCCAGCAAGTATGCCAGCTAAGATAGTTAGACAAGCTACTCTAACTTGATTGATAGCCTGAAATGTCTTCTTGATAGCTAGTTATGAGGTTGGGAACCTATCTGGGCTAAAGCCAACTTCATAAAATTGCTAGGTGGCTAGTAGTATTACAGAGAAACAACAACAACAACAACAAAAATGGTGGGAGGGGGGGTGGGGGGGGGGGGGGGGGGCAAATCTGAAGGGGCATGTGCCCCTGTGCCCCCAATGGGCATGACACCTCTGAGTGCAGACTGACCATATCCCAACCTGCCCATGCATTCGTTGGCCTGCTTTTGATGGAGAGGTCATTTGGCAATAAATTTGTTTTTTTCTTCTGATAATCACAACAGCTGAAAAGCAATATACTTACACCTACTTACAACACAGTTATAGGCCTTTTAAATGACATGACATGCCAGTGGCCCTGAAGAATGTATAATCTTTCAATATGGAGATTGTGTGCGGTTCCCCAACAACAATGATGAATTATTGCCCACTACTTTCATTCTGTTCTTGGGAGAGTATGTGAGAAGAGCGTGACACCCATAATCTTGATGTGCATGTGAATTTGTTAGCAGATTTGTTAGTGTACTGAGCAGCAGTACCACTCTATGTGGCCAGGGCACAGTTTGCATCCTCAGCTGCTGCCTCTAATTCACAATTAACTGGACAGAGTCATCCTCACTCTCTCAGCAGATGGTTTGGGAGCTCCACATTTGTGAGCAAGTGCATGTCTATTGGTTTAGAGGCAGCTGTGGGAGGTAAGCATTGCCCAATGTTCTGAGTCTAGCAGCTTCATGTGCAAGCACAGATAATAATAAGAAAAGAACCTTGAAATCTCAAAGATCAGGAAATCTCAAAAAGATCTTCTCTGCCAAGCCTTCCGTAAAATCCTCATATCATTCTCTGTATCATCTTTAGAGGCGGGCGTTGGTTTCATTCCAGAGTAATCCTTGAGATTATATCCGTGCATGGTGGACAATGGACATATTGTTTTGATCATGTTGCTGTAATCCAGATCAGTGCTTCAGCACCATATGGAGTAGGCTAGAGGAGGCCTCAGTCAGCAGAACTACTGCATAGACATGGTCTGTGTTGAATAACATTGCAGCACTGTGTAGCACATGCGGTTCAATTAGTGAAAATATATCTGAATGTAAAATACACATGATTATAATATTTATTTAGGGAGATACTATCAACCAAGTCATATTTACCATTGAAGTAGATGGTAAAATAACTCAGGTAAAGCCTGATATTTCTGACAGTCATAAACACTGCAACATCATGCATTCACATTTCCCAAAAATACAACATGCACACAGACTCAGTGTTACCCCAAATTCTTACAAAAAGAGAGTGAAAACAAGGAGGGGATGAGGCCATCTGTTTTACGGTATAAACTTGCAGGAGTCAAACCTCATAAAGAAAGAGAAGACTAAGGCCAAATTGACAGTCAGTGGATGGGATGTCATGCGAGCCAGATGGATTTGCCTTGAGGAGAATTTACCCAGTGTGCACAAGTCCAATCCAGCTGAATCACTGCACTCAAATCTAATATTTAGTTCTGGTGCTGCACTGTGGTTCCGCTAATGGAAACACCAAACATGCTGCTGTAACATTGGTTGACAAGGGCACCTTGGGTTTGCAGATGTTCACGCTGATGACAGATGGTACCTGTGCGGCTAAGGGAGCGATGGGGAGATGTCTGAACCAGCCTTGTGCCACCTGCACTCCTCTTAAACTCCCTCTCTGCACCCCATTCCAATAACCCAAAACAGTGTGTGTGTGTAGTGTGTAGTGTGTAGTGTGTGTGTGTGTGTGTGTGTGTGTGTGTGTGTGTGTGTGTGTGTGTGTGTGTGTGTGTGTGTGACATTACTCAGTGCTGTGGGATCACAGGGTACCAGGGATTGGCACGCTGCTACAGACAGTGGGTGTGTCTGAATCTCTGGTTGGGTCAGGTAACACAGGCAGGACAAGCTGGTGGCTGGAAGTCCTTCAGCATTTCCACTTCACTGGAGATGGAACATACAACAGCATATGAGGTCAAATCCATCTGCCACATCAAGCTTCAGATCTCAGAGTTTGCTGGGCTCTAGATGTAGGCATATATATTTTCTTTTGTAGTGATAAAATGCTATAAGCTGCCAAAAATGTCTTACTGAAGTGGAAGTATAAATTGTGTTTTTCCCATACCGGTATAAAGGGATATGGAAAATCAAGAGTTCTTAGTTACCAAAAGTATATTGTAACTTGAGTTGATGCACAGACAGTAGTGATCACATTTGTTGTCAACAATTACTCTAAAACAGAATTAAATGCCATTTTGAAAACAAGCATGGCTTTTTCATCATGACCACACAGTGAAGTGATGGGTTGAAACATAAAGGGGTGCCATTCAAATGCACGGTGTGCCATGTGTAAAGAGACAAATGACCAGCTCCTGAACCACAGGAAACAGAGAAGGGGAAGAAGGGCTGTGAACGGAGGAGAGAGACAGTAATTACCCCCATTCATCTTCATGGGACCCCAGCACCCTGTTATGGAGACGCGTCCCCAGCGGAGTGCATCCCCACGTTTGATAAATCTCTCCTTAAATTAGTAGCCACCGGTGGATAGGGCCTACATCACTCCTTATGCTACCATTCATCATCTCATTAAGAGTTTGGGCCAGGGGTGGGTTGAGGACTCCCAACATTGTGGGAGACTTTGAGCTCTTCCAAAGACAAGCGGTATGGGGTAGGTTATGGTTGTTTATGGTAGGCCTACGTCCAGTCGCATTGGATAATGATTTTAAAAAATCACTAATTAGTTAAATGCGGTTGCCATCTTTTGGAGGAAAATATTTTGATCACAGGCCACTATCCCACGGCCCAGGTGGATTAATCTTTTTAAAAGCCACAAGCATCTCTCTCTTTTTCCACAGACACAGAGGAGCAGGGCACTGAGCCCACGAGTCCCGTAGTGCTCCAAACACATCACTAACCGGATCTCCATGTGGTACATCCATTACCGTAAAATACGCCGCCACTCCCCGCTGAACGCTCTACACTCACCCCCATCGCATTTTCGCCAGCCCCCCTCCCGCCATAAAAGCGCTTACGCCAACAGTTCTGAATTGGGCTGTGTCCAAGTTTAACATTAGTGGGTGGGAGCTGTAAGAGTGATCACAGTCACAAGTTATGCTCCAGTGATAGAATCTGCACATGGATTATTCCGTACTCTGCAGTCAGTAAACTCTCTACCATGAAGACGCTGGTTACACCATTGACTTACAATACAGTCTAAACCACAGTCAAATATCCCTCTCTTTCATTTGGATGTGATATCCCATTGTACATTGAACTTTACAGTGGTCACTCAAGTGATTTATCAAGGTCAATTGACAAATGGAAACTCAAAACTAAAGCAAGATCTGAATTTATATAACAAATGTGTCATAGTTCCTCCTCCTCCTTCTCATCCAATCAGTTGTTGCTTTTTTTCTTGTACAGTATTAACAGTAGGACATTACTGCTGGTAAATGGTATATTTTTAGATTCACTGCGCTTTTTATTTGGAATTCGTCTTCATAGCTCGTTTTAAAGACGAGATGCTGACAAATCTGATTCTTGGTGCCAAATTCTGGAGGAAGTACTTTTCATTGTTTATTTCCAAGGACTATATTTGGGCCCATATGATTGTTATTTCTTCTTGTCAACAAATATTAATGTTGACTGTGCAAATGTTATATCAATGCCAAACATGGTGTGTGTGTGTGTGTGTGTCAGTGGGGGGTCCTCATTGGAGGATACAATAAAATTGTATCCTTTTTTTGATAAAACATACTAAACATAATCACTTCACCAAATAAGTGATTAAAACACACTATTTTGCAATGAAGGTCTGCAGTAGCCTCATCAGCATTCTGTAGGGTAGCACCATGATGTAGCCGGAGGACAGCTAGCTTCCGTTCTCCTCTGGGTACATTGACATCAATATAAAACCTAGGAGGCTCATGGTTCTCACCTCCTACCATAGACTTACACAGTTATTATGACAACTTCCGGAGGACGTCCTCCAACCTATCAGAGCTCTTGCAGCATGAACTGACTGACATGTTGTCCACCCAATTAAAGTATTAGATAATTAATCTAGTACTGAAAGCATAAACTACAGGTAGCTAGCACCGCAGTGCATAAAATGTAGTGAGTAGTTGACTCAAAGAGAGAGAAAGACACTATTGGAGTAGTTTTGAACACATGTATTTATTCCAAAATGAAGGAGAAGCATGGGAGAAGTAGAGAGAGAGATTGAAATAGAAAGTGAAAAAAATGACACTTACTTAGATAGCAAATGCAACTAGCTAGTTTAGCCTACACAAACACCCTGCTTAAATAGAGGGATGCTATGTTAGCTAGCAGGCTATGACTATCCAACACAACACTTGAAGTCTTCCAAGTCAAGGTAAACTTTTGGTTTTACTCATTTAATGCCACCGGGGCCTGCCGGTGTAAGAGCTAAACTCCTTACTGACTGTACACTGTAAAGTTACTGCATGATTGCAGCTGGCTTACTAACGCGTTAGTTCTATTAGCTATGTTGACTATGACCTTACTTTAGCTAATACGGTGTCAACGATGTAGGTTGTGTGTAGCGGTTATGATATGGTTTGGAAGGTTTTTTTGCCTGGTCACATACAGCTGATGTGTTGTGTATGGAAGTCCACAAGCGAAGGGAAAAGGTGAGAGGACGAGAGCGCATAGATGCGAGAAGGAATACAACGTGACTGGTATGAAAGTGAACTGTGTAAACGCATGAATGGGGATGTATTCATTCCGCCAATTTTGTTTAAAAATGTTTCTTAAATGGAAGCAAACGGAACAAAACGGGGATAAACATACTTGAATTTGTCCAATAGAAACTCTCGTTTGCAAATAAAATCCATTTTTATTTGTCACATACATGTGTTTAGCAGATGTTATTGTGGGTGTAGCGAAATGCTTGTATTTCTAGCTCCGACAGTGAAGTAATATCTAACAAGTAATATCTAACATTTTCACAACAACAATACACACATTACACACAAATCTAAAGTAAAGGAATGGAATTAAGAATATATAAATATTTGGGTGAGCAGTGTCAGAGCGGCATAGACTATGATACAGTAGAATAGGATAGAACACAGCATATACATATGAGATGAGTAATACAAAATATGTGAACATTATTAAAGTCACTAGTGATTTCAAGTCTATGTATATAGGGCAACAGCCTCTAATGTGCTAGTGATGGCTATTTAACAGTCTGATGGCCTTGAGATAGAAGCAGTTTTTCAGTCTCTCGGTCCTAGCTTTGATGCACCTGTACTGACCTCGCCTTTTGGATGACAGCGAGGTGAACAGGCAGTGGCTCGGGTGGTTGTTGTCCTTGAATATCTTTTTGGCCTTCCTGTGACATTAGGTGCAGTAGGTGTCCTGGAGGGCAGGTAGTTTGCCCCCGATGATAGGTTGGGCATCACCCCCTAGAGAGCCCTGTGGATGCGGGTGGTGTACTTGCCGTACCAGGCGGTGATATAGCCCGACAGGATGCTATCAATTGTGCATCTGTAAAGGTTTGTGAAGGTTTTAGGAGCCAAGCCAAATTTCTTCAGCCTCCTGAGGTTGAAGAGGCGCTGTTGCACCTTCTTCACCACACTGTCTGTGTGAGTGGACCATTTCAGTTTGTCAGTGATGTATAAGCTGAGGAACTTGAAGATTACAACCTTCTCCACTGCGGTCCCATCAATGTAGATAAGTGGGTGCTCCTTCTGCTGTTTCCTGAAGTCCACAATCACCTCCTTTGTTTAGTTGACGTTGGGTGAGAGGTTATTTTCCTGGCACCACACTCCCAGGGACCTCACCTCCTCGCTGTAGGCTGTCTTATCATTGTTGGTAATCAGACCTGTTGTGCCATCTGCAAACTTGATGATTTAGTTGGAGGTGTGCGTGGCCACGCAGTCATGGGTGAACAGGGAGTACAGGAGGGGCTGAGCATGCATCCTTGTGGGGCCCCAGTGTTGAAGATCAGCGAAGTGGAGGTGTTGTTACCTACCGTCACCACCTGGGGGGGGGGGGGGGGGGGGGGGGGGCGTCAGGAAGTCCAGGACCCAGTTGCACAGGGTGGGGTTCAGACCCAGGGCCTCGAACTTAATGATGAGCTTGGAGGGTACTATGTTGTTGAATGCGGAGCTATAGTCAATGAACAGCATTTGTACATAGGTATTCCTCTTGTCCAGATGGGATAGGGCAGTGTGCAGTGAGATGGCGATTGCATTGTCTGTGGCTCTATTGGGGCGGTAAATAAATTGAAGTGGGTCTAGGATGTCAGGTAATGTAGTGGTGATATGATACTTGACTAGTCTCTCAAAGCACTTCATGATGACAGAAGTGAGTGCTACGGGGAATTGTCATTTAGTTCAGTTACCTTTGGGAGAGGGAGAGATTGAATATGTCTGTATTCAGCCATATTCCCAGTCACCTTGCCATGGTTAAATGCGATGGTTCACGCTTTCAGTTTTGCGCGAATGCTGCCATCTATCTACGGTTTCCGGTTAGGGTAGGTTTTAATAGTCACAGTGGGTACAACATCTCCTATACACTTCCTGTCAACTCAGTCACCGTATCAGTGTATTCGTCAATGTTATTCTCGGAGGCTACCCAGGAACATATCCGAGTCTGTGTGATCAAAACAATCTTGAAGCGTGGATTCTGATTGGTCAGACCAGCATTGAATAGTTCTTAGCACGGGTACTTCCTGTTTGAGTTTCTGCCTATAGGAAGGGAGGAGCAAAATGGAGTCGTGATCAGATTTACCGAAGGGAGGGCAGGGGAGGGCCTTGTAGGCATCCCGGGAAGTTGGAGGTGCAGTGGTCGAGTGTTTTAGCAGTGTGAGTACTACAGTCAATGTATTGATAGAAATTCGGGAGCGTTTTTCTGAAATTTGCTTTGTTAAAGTCCCCAGATACAATACATGCGGCCTCAGGATATGTTGTTTCCAGTTTGCATAAAGTCCAGTGAAGTTCTTTGAGGGCAGTCGTGGTATCGGCTTGAGGGGGAATATACACAGCTGTGACTATAAGTGAAGTGGCCAAACTTAATGTACATCTGTACACCACGTGAGAACTCACAAGACATAATTATGAGATTAAATTGTAGAAGGGGTCACAGGAATGAAGAAGGAATGAAGAAGGGTACAGTGACACTCATGTAATTTAAACATTCATTTTACATGTGTTTATGAAAAAGTGGAGACATTTTAATATTTAATCAAAAGAAGATATGGATGTCCTCTATAGCTGCACTCACTGGGGTTGGCAAACACTGAATCAATCCTCATGCATCCATCTCTACTCTCCATGGGAAGCCATGTTTGGTGCCAGGGCCTCCTGCTTTTCCCATCCTCTGCCAACACTCCCCAGTAGATACCATGTACATTATCCTCATCCACACCATCACTTATCTCAATGTCTTTACAGCCAGCAGGCAGGAGGTGCTTGTCCACTTATGTGGTTCAGTTATTTTCTCTCCTTTTCAACTCAACTCATCTTGTCCACACAGTAACTCTAGAAGGGAAGGTCCCTGCATAGAACATTAGTTTGGGTTCATGTTAGTCAGTTCATATTTTGTTATCTATTTACAGATCCTCAGGTCATTTTGATAGCTTTTTGTGATAACTAGATTGGTTTATTTTATGATGTCCTACTTAATTTTGTTCAAACTTTATCTATATATCCCATATATAAGTCAGAAATAGACCAAGGCAATGTGCTTGCCATGCCATCCCATATCTTCTAACTGCTAACAAGCCTATGTGCCAGTGACTGACGTTGATTTGATCCCTAAAGCCCTGAGCTTGGCACCGGATTGCTCCTAAGCCAAATCAAGCCTCTGTCATACCCACCCCACCTTCACCCCTCTCCTCCTCCTGCCATGGGAACCCTACATCTTTAATGACGATGGAGAGTTTTGCACAGCTCCCGCAACACAAAAGCGGTGACATCTGTCTCAGTAAGTGCTGCACTCAAGACCCCCCCCCCCATTTGTTCTATCTCCCCTTCTTGAAAATAAATCTAAAATAAAAGAGTAGTTGTGGGAGGGGGCTGCTAATAGAGGAAAGCGGGGAGACGTTTAAACAAAGAACCTTTCTTTCAAAGTGTGTTTTCTGCATAATTCCCCACACAGTATTCCTAATGTTCAAAAAGGTGTTAAAGAGTCTATACTTCTCCCCTGGCTCTGGTTTTTGCTCTGTTGCCCACCTGCCCACTGCTGGTTCCAGGCCCCACTTGGATCTTGAAAGGACATTTTCCCCAGATTAATTTATACATTTGAAACTCAAACCCATTGAAAAAATGGTTTTCAAATTAAAAGTGGTTTGCAAGAGTGTATGATGGACTCATGAGAGATGTTGATATGATCGTCATAATTTAGGTCTGTGGCAGAATTTAACTTCATTAGACAACAAATAAGTAAGTTATTGAGCATAGCTCTATTTCATATGCACATGAGCTCTTAAAATAGTGTTAGCTTTTCCAGCATGACTTCCACTGATAAGGCTGATTGGATACAGCCCACATTCTGTAGCATAGGGTACTACTTGTCAAAATGAAGGCAATTTTGACCTAAACTTCATTATATGCTATGGATAGTAATTTGGCAATACAATAATATTTGTTTTAATTATAACACTGACTAGGCCTATAGCCTAAGAGTTTCAAATCAGAATTGTCAAGACTGTCTTTTGTCACAGCACCTTCGATACCTCTATGATCCTCTTGCTTATGATGATGATGATGATGATGATAAGAATAACGGACAGGCGATGTTGTAGTCAGCTATGAGCAATCAAATCTGACGCAACGAGGGTCCTCCGAACTTTGCCACCAAAAATGGCGACCTCCATGCTGTGCAGGAAGACAGCAATATTTAGCTGGGCTATTCGAATGGTTTCACCCTTAAAATCGTATAATCCTGCCAGCTCACACTGCGGGCTTCTACATCAGATAGCAAATTATAACCCTAAACCACTGAAATTAAATTTGAAAGATTCATACATACCAGATAGGGAAAGCGAGAAAACTCCGGAATGGCAGAAGACAGCGAAGTATGACCGCAAGCTATTCGGGCGGTATGGCTCTTCGTCGGGAATCGACCCTGCAAAGCTGTGGCCCAGCCATGCCCAGCTCGAGGAGATGATAGCAGAGGAGAGGGAATGGAACCCTCCGCTCCAGGTGATGCTGAAGAACGTCGAGGCGAAAACGAAGGAAGCCAATGCGAAACGTCTCGCGAGGTAAACAGCCATGCTAATACTAGCTATCTTTTTAGGACCTGTCAAATTACATGTTTGTTTCTACGCAATGTGCCATACTAGATAATATTGAGAGAAATTGAGAATAGTAGTTACTGCTTGACATTTGCCTATATGACTCAAGGCAACTAGTTACATAGGCATGACATCTCTCAATGAGACGCCTCTTGTTTGTTTGTATGTATAACGTAAATAAATATGCTCAACAGTCTGATAGGCTTTGGTTCCAATTCATATTGTTATTTGATAGTGTTGTGGAAGTACAGCATTTCCTTGACAGGTGGATAAAGCTCTGTCTACCCATACCTTTTTATAGTAGCTTTTATGATGACATGATACTTGGCTAACACTCCCTCCTTCTTTTGCAGAGAGAAACTGGTTGCAGCCAATATGGCCAAGATGCCTAAGATGGTGGCTGACTGGAGGAAGGAAAAACGTGAGGCGAAACAGAAGTTGAAAGATGAGAAGGCGCGTCGTGAAAGGCTGCTAGCCGAGGCCAGAGAACGCTTTGGCTATGCTATGGACCCCCGAAGCCCCAAGTTCCTGGAGATGGTCAGTGAAATTGAAAAGGAGGAGAAGAAGAAAAGGAAGCTGATGAAACGTAGACTAAAAGAAGAACAGAGCCACGTCCCTCCTGCTGCTTCCTCGGCTGATTCCTCGTCTTAAGGCACTGACTTTGTAAATATGACTATTTAGTCAACTTTGTAAATGTATTGTTGTCAACTGTGCGTTTTTAGTTTGGCTGCTGTAATAAATGAAACGCACTAGAACTAGGTCTAATGTCTCATCATACTTTACTGACACTCAAGAGTATTTTTTTACTGAGCTATAGACTAGTAGCTAGTATAGGAAGAATGATTTTTCATGTGATATAAACATGTTTATTATTGGAAAACAATTACACAATATATTAAAAACAGGCAAAATCCACATCACACCACATTTAGTTGTTTGGCAGACTTTTCTTATCCAGAGACGCAGAAGGAAAAACAAAGAATCACAATCTTGACTAACAGTCTGTCCTCACACAGATTAAGGGAAGCTGTATGTCTCATTTGGCATTTGACCAGCCGTCCTCTGTGGATCACCTATAGATACAGGGGTGGCGGGCCACATTGTTCTGTGTGTACCAGTTGTAGAAGTATGCTGCATGGTTAGTCCACATCCACTAACCCTGGAGGTAGCATGCCAGGAGTAAGGAGGGGGGTTGTTGTGCCTTGTTAACTGCTGCAAAAAGCTATACTCTGTGGAGTTCTGAGCAGAGGTCAGGGTTCCTTGCAAGTTGTTGCAGTGAAACTGCTTGGTGCCACTCCAGAGAGTTCACAAAGAGGATACCGTTTCTGATGGCTGAACCAGCCATCCGGGCAGTTCACAGATGTGGTCTGGGATTGTGAGACGGAGGCAGCTTATGGTAGAGAAATTAACATTCAAATATCTGACAACAGCTCTGGTGGCTGTTCCTGCAGTCAGCATGCCAATTGTACTCTCCCTCAAAACTTGAGACATAGTGGCATTGCATTGTGTGGCAAAACTGCACATTTTAGAGTGGCCTTTTATTGCCCCCAGCACAAGGTGCACCTGTGTAATGATCATGCTGTTTAATCAGCTTCTTGATATGCCACACCTGTCAGATGGATGGATTAGCTTGGTAAAGGAGAAAGGCTCACTAACAGGTATATAAAAACAAAATGCACAAAAATAAGCTTTTTGTGCATATGGAAAAGGTGTATCTTTGATTTTGGCTCATGAAACATGGGACCAACACTTTACATGATGCATTTATATTTTTGTTCAGTGTATGAGATATGATTAACATAAAACAGTCAGATCCAAAGACACAGGGATTTTAATTGGTTAAAGTTAGGTTATAGTTAGAGGGATGAGGCTAGGCATGGGGTTAGCAAACCACCATCCAGAACCATATGAAATCAGCAGGCTGTATATAGTGTACACCAGAAATTGAGTCTTGATCTTGAGGGTTGGTCTGAGACCAAGTAAATGTAGGCTTGGTCTGGTCATGGTCTCAAAACCCTCAGTCTGACTCAATATGTTAAAAATACCTGAATATCATTGCAACCATAAGGTGTCAGTTTCCCGGACACAGATGAAGCCTAGTCCTGGGTTAAGCATGTTCAATAGAGAATCTCCTTTAGAAAATATATTTTTAGTCCAGGACTATGCTTAATCTGTGTCTGGGATACTGGCCCCAAGAGTTTAGGTGTACACCCTACAATTAGATCATGTATGTATTATAGGTTTTGTGTATTTGTATGCTGACTTCACAAAATTAATTTCAATGTAAAATATTTATCCCCTGGCCTTACATAGTGCACACTGTGTATGTAACCTTTAACTAGGAAAGTCAGTTAAGAACAAATTCTTACTTACAATGACAACCTACTGGAGAACAGTGCCTTGTTCAGGGGCTGAACAACAGATTTTTACCTTGTCAGCTTGGGGATTCAATCCAGCAACCTTTCAGTTACTGCCCCAACGCTCTAACCACTAGGCTACCTGCTGCCCCATGATTGACACTGGGTGAGATGTCATGATCCACTGATTAAGTTCATCAAGGAAGTAGCAGGTAAGTTATACACAGTATACAAAACATTAAGAACACCTTCCTAATATCTGAGTTACACCTCCTTTAGCCTTCAGAACAGCCTCAATTTGTCAGGGCATGGACTCTACAAGGTGTCTAACGCGTTCCACAGGGTTGATGGCCAATGTTAACTCCAATGCTTCCCACAGTTGTGTCAATTTGGCTGGATGTCTTTTGGGTGGTGGACCAATTCTTGATACACACAGGAAACTTAAATGTGAAAAATCCGGCAGCGTTGCAGTTTTTGACAAACTTGTGTGCCTGGCAGCCAGTACCATACCCTGTTCAAAGACACTTAAATATTTTGTCTTGCCCATTCACCCTCTGAATGGTACACATACACAAAACATGTCTCAATTGTCTCGAGGCTTAAAAACCCTTCAACCCGTCTCCTCCCCTTCATAAATAAGGGATCATAGCGCAGTCAGTCTGTCAGGCAAAGAGCAGGTGTTCATAATGTTTTGTACACTCCGTGTAGGTACCAGTCATACATCTTTATCTGTAAAGTCACCTCTTAATCAGTGTGTTATTTATAGGGCAATCTGGACAAGGATGGGTTACACTCTTTCAGATACGTTCCAGTAAAATATAAAACAATGAGGGCTTCTAGCAAATGGACATATTTAATCATGTTTTTCAAATTGTTTAACCACACCTTTCTTTGTACAAGGTCTTGATTGACATTCATTACTTAAAATAATGTTTACACTATCCGAGGTTAAACTTATTTCAACTGACTCTACTTTCCTCTGTACATTGCAGCAGGGACAACTACATAAAACAAATGTAGCATGACCTATTGATTATTAAAGGTCCTTCTACATAAATGTTAATACATTTGTTAAAATAACTCTGGGATCAAAGCAATGTCATTCGTCTGTCTTATTCAGTTATCACCAAAGGGATGCTTTTGTCAAAATGCTTACAGTAATACTCAATCACTTTTGGAGAAGTTAAAAGCAAAACTATACCTCACATATCCAAACATTACTTACATTGTTAAGTTCATTTCAACATGTTTTCCCCCACAAAAAAAGTGGATATACTGTATTCAAATTGTTTTGAGCAACTGCCTCCCAACTACTGTTATGGGTAACCAGTACAGTGATGCAAGTACCACACATTGAAACACTGAAGATAGAATCCGAACCTAACCACAGGTTTTCATCACCCAGTAGGTGGATAAAATGCCTCTGATCTAGAACCAGCAGGTAGAGGCAACTTCTACCAACTCCCATTCAAAACTCAAGTATTTTAATCATGGAGAGACCACCATCCATGATGGACGGAGACTTTCACCACAAAGCAAGTAACATTTGGGAGGCAGTGATCAAAGTGGCTGAGAATGAAAAAGAGAGCAAGTCTTCCTGGAGCATATACAGATGGCAGGGGAAGCAAGTCCAGTGCTTGCTCAGCACAATGACACCTGTTATACTACAGTGGTGTGATTTCATCTTGGTCACTAGTGTCAGCCTTGAGTTTGGAGAGAGCAGCATGGATCCTGAACTGGGTGCGTGACTCCATGGAGTACTCCTTGTAGTTAGTTCTGAGGAACAGAACAAAGTGGATAGGAATCATGAGTAAGACATAGTAACAACATTTCTCAAAAGCATTGGGACAGTGACATGTTTTGGCTCTCCAGCACTTTGTACTTTAACCTGTATCAAATCCTCAGTCATTGTATAAATGTAAAATCCAAAGTGCTGGAGTACAGAGCCAAAATAGAAAGTCACTGTCCTAATATTTTTGGAGCTAACTACCTTGCAGCAGTCACCAACCCTGGTCCTGTAGAACAAAATAGTGTGCAGGATTTTGTTCCAGTCTGGCCTCAATGCAACCAATTCAAATACAATTTTATTTGTCACATGCGCCGAATACAACAGGTGTAGGTAGACAACATTAAATGCTTACTTACAAGCACGTAACTCTTATTTCTGGTAACTTTGTTGTTGAATAAGAAAATATTAAATAAGAGCAACAAAATAACGAGGCTATATAAAGGGGATACTGGTACCAAGTCAATGTGCGGGGGTACAAGTTAGTTGAGGTAATATGTACATGTACAATTGAAGTTAGAAGTTCACATAACTGGTTTTAATGACTCCAACCTAAGTGTTTCAACCACTCCACAAAGTTCTTGTTAACAAACTATAGTTTTGGCAAGTCGGTTAGGACATCTACTTTGTGCATGACAAGTCATTTTTCCAACAATTGTTTACAGACAGATTATTTTACTGTATCACAATTCCAGTGGGTCAGAAGTTTATATACACTAAGTTGACTGTGCCTTTAAAAATTCAAGAAATTATGTTATGATTTAGAAGCTTCTGAAAGGGTAATTGACATAATTTGAGTCAAATGGAGGTGTACCTGTGGATGTATTTCAAGACCTACCTTCAAACTCAGTGCCTGTTTGCTTGACATCATGAAAACATCAAAAGAAATTAGCCAAGACTTCAGAAAAAAAATGGTAGACCTCCACAAGTCTGGTTCATCCTTGGGAGCAATTTCCAAATGCCTGAAGGTACCAAGTTCATCTGTACAAACAATAGTACGCAAGTATAAACACCATGGGAACCACGCAGCCATCATACCGCTCAGGAAGGAGACGCGTTCTGTCTCCTAGAGATGAACGTACTTTGGTGCGAAAAGTGCAAATCAATCCCAGAACAACAGCAAAGGACCTTGTGAAGATGCTGGAGGAAACAGGTACAAAAGTATCTATATCCACAGTAAAACAAATCCTATATCGACATACCTGAAAGGCCGCTCTGCAAGGAAGAAGCCACTGCTCCAAAACCGCCATTAAAAAGCCAAACTACAGTTTGCAGCTGCACATGGGGACAAAGATCATACATTTGGAGAAATGTCCTCTGGTCTGACAAAAGAAAAATAGAACTGTTTGGCCATAATGACCATCGTTATGTTAGGAGGAAAAAGGGGGAGGCTTGCAAGCCGAAGAACACCATCCCAAGTGGGAAGCACAGGGGTGGCAGCATCATGCTGTGGGGGTGCTTTGCTGCAGGAGGGACTGGTGCACTTCACAAAATAGATGGCACCATGAGGCAGGGAAAATGATGTAGATATATTAAAGCAACATCAAGACATCAGTCAGAAAGTTAAAGCTTGGTCGCAAATGAGTCTTCCAAATGGACAATGACCCCAAGCACACTTACAAAGTTCTGGAAAAATGGCTTAAGGACAACAAAGTCAAGGTATTGGAGTGACCATCACAATGCCCTGACCTCAATCCTATAGAAAATTTGTGGGCGGAACTGAAAAAGCGTGTGCAAGCAAGGAGGCCTTACAACCCTGACTCAGTTACACCAGCTCTGTCGGGAGGAATGGGCCAAATATCACACAATTTATTGTGGGAAGCTTGTGGAAGACTACCCAAAACATTTGACCCAAGTTTAAATTGATTAAGGCAATACTACCAAATACTAATTGACTGTATGTAAACTTCTAGTCTGGGTAGCCATTTTACTTGCTGTTCAGCAGTCTTATGGCTTGGGGGTAGAAGCTGTTCAGAAGACTTTTGGACCTAGACTTGGCGCTCCGGTACCACTTGCCGTACAGTAGCAGAGGGAACAGTTTATGACTAGGGTGGCTGGAGTATTTGGCCATTTTTAGGGCCTTCCTCTGACACTGCCTATTATAGAGGTCCTGGATGGCAGGAAGTTGGCCCCAGTGATGTATTGGGCCGTACGCATTACCCTCTAGTCTAGTGCCTTGCGGTCGGAAGCAGAGCAGTTGCCATACCACGCGGTGATGCAACCAGTCAGGATGCTCTCGATGGTGCAGCTGTAGAACTTTGACGATCTGAGGACACATGCCAAATCTTTTCAGTCTCCTGAGGGGGAATAGGCATTGTCGTTCCCTTGTCACAACCGGCTTGGTGTGTTTGGACCATGATAGTTTGTTGGGGATGTGGACACTAAGGCACTTGAAGCTCAACCTGCTCCACTACAGCCCCGTCAATGAGAATGGGGGTGTGCTCGGCCCTTTCCCTGTAGTCTACAATCATCTCCTTTGTCTTGATCACGTTGAGAGGTTTTCCTGGCACCACACTTCCAGGTCTCTGACCTCCTTCCTATAGGCTGTCTCATCATTGTGGGTGATCAGGCCTACCACCGTTGTGTGAAAACGTAATGGTGTTGGAGTCATGCTTGGCCACGCAGTCGTGGGTGAACAGGGAGTATAGGAGGGGACTGAGCACGCACCCCTGCGGGCCCCAGTGTTGAGGATCAGCATGGCAGATGTGTTGTTGGCTACCCTTACGACCTGTGGGAGGCCCGTCAGGAAGTCCATGATCCAGTTGCAGATGGAAGTGTTTATTCCCAGGGTCCTTAGCTTAGTGATGAGCTTTGAGGGCATTATGGTGTTGAACACTGAGCTGTAGTCAATGAACAGCATTCTCAAGTAGGTGTTCCTTTTGTCCAGGTGGGAAAGGGCAGTGGAGTGCAATAGAGATTGTGTCATCTGTGGATCTGTTGGGGCGGCATGCAAATTGGAGTCAGTCTAGGGTTTCTGGGATGATAGTGTTGAGGCGAGCCATGACCAACCTTTCAAAGCTGGCTGGATTTATTATAAGGGTCCGGGTTAGAGTCACGCTCCTTGAAAGCTCCGCTCAGTGCGGATGTTGCCTGTAATCCATGGCTTCTGGTTGCGGTATGTACGTACGGTCACTGTGGAGACGACTTCATCGATGCCCTTATTGATGAAGCCAATGACTGATGTGATGTACTCCATGCCATCGAAAGAATCCCAGAACATATTCAAGTCTGTGCTAGCGAAACAGTCCTGTAGCTTAGCATCTGACCACTTCTGTATTGAGCGAGTCACTGGTACTTCCTGCTTTAGTTTTTGCTTGTAATCAGGAGGATAGATTTATGGTCAGATTTGCCAAATTGAGGGCGAGGGAGAGCTTTGTACACATCTGTGTGTGGAGTAATGATGGCATGGTTATTTATTTTCTCGTGGCACATGTAAAATGCTGGTAGAAATATTAGGTAAAGCGGATTTAAGTTTCCCTACATTAAAGTCCCCGGTCACTAGGAGCGCCGCCTCTGGATGAGCATTTTCTTGTTTGCTTATGGCTTTATACAGCTTGTTGAGTGAGATCGTAGTACCAGCATCGGTTTGTGGTGGTAAATAGACAGCTACGAAAAATACAGATGAAAACTCTTGGTAAATAGTGTGGTCTACAGCTTATCATGATACTCTACCTCAGGCAAGCATTTTTATAGAGACTTCCTTTATTTGATTTCGTGTACCAGTGGTTATTGACAAATAGACACAGACACAATAGACACAAGATATTACAGTTTATGGCCCTTTGGTAGGATAGTCTTGAACGGAGCTCATCCAGTTTATTCCGCTATGATTGCACGTTGGCCAATAGGACAGATGGTAGAGGCATCCCCTGTATCTGCATCTTCTCTTCGCGCGAATGACAGGGATTTGGGCCTGGTTGGGTATCTGGAATACTCGTTAAAGAAAAAAATCTGTCTAGTTCGAGGTGAGTAATCGCTGTTCTGATATCCAGAAGCTCTTTTTGGGTCAAAATAAGTTAAATAATTGGTTAGGAGCCCATAAAACAGCATCCATCTCCTCCAGTGCCATTCTTTTCAACTAACCAATCAACAGAATCTTCATTAGTTAAATAAGTTTTTTTCATGTCAAGCTGGAATGTAAGCCTGCTACATCCTACAACAGCTTGCAGGCTGTACTGGAACAACCAGTAAGAGATGACTCACTTGGCTTTCACCAGTAGTTTGATGGCCTCCTCCTTGCGGCCCGTGTCTATGTAGACCACACTGAGCTCCAGCAGAGCGTTGGGCACCAGGTAATGGTCAAACTTGATCTTCTTCTCACTGGAGGTTAGAGAACAGACGGCATATTAACAACCTCTTAGTCATTTACAAAGAGCATGTTTAAATATCACTGACTGTTCTAAAAAAAACATCTCTAGACATTATTCAGAGTGCATTTCACTGCTATGAGGTCTATCATAAAACATTGTGGTTTAATCAAAACAAAGAACACATTGATTAAATACTGTGAAAATATTTCCTTTTGGCATGGATGAGCTTGTTAAAAATGACACTCTGGACCTAAGGAAGAATAACGGCTAATGGGGATCCGAATAAACCAATAAATTCATTTTTAGAACCACTCAGCAAACATAATACGTATGCATCGGCATGCATTTACCATTTTGTTATGTAACACACAGATTCCAGGTGTGTATAAATGAAAGATACCCGGACTAAAAGACTCCCAACGTCACCTGTTGTACACCTTGTTGAAGCATTCCTCTGCAGCCCGAATGTGTCCCTGGTTCTTCAGACACAGCCCCTTCAGTAGGTGGATCACACAGCGGTCATCCATTGCATACTCATTCACTTCCAAAACAAAACACAGATGATAAAACCATGCATTCAAAATGACTCAACACAGGCTCAAGCAGAATGTGTGTAGATTCAGTCTTTATCCATTCAATTTTGGTGATATTATAAGAGTGGTTATTGCTTCATGACCCACTGAGGCAAGCAGGCTGATTTGGCCCAGGTCAGTCTGACTGCCTGAAACTGGTTAGCCCCGACATGTTGCAGTACCGGGAGATTCCAGTAGGATGCGCTCTGCCTCCACCAGTGTCTGCAGCATGCCCTCGGTCAGCTCTGGCCGCTTGCTGATCATGGAAAAGCCGTTCCACATGTACATCATCTCCTACAGAAGTGTAGCAAGAGAGAATACTGTCAGAACCACACAAATACAAGTGACCCTCACCATTTTAGCAACAGATTTGTGCATGTCTTTATGCAGCTTTGCGCATGCGTGTTTGTGGGGTCTCACCAGCACAGGTACTGGGAGCCTCACTGGGCAGCTAGCTTTGTAACGTCTAGCCTTGCGAATGGCAAACTTCTCTGTGGGTGGAGACTTCCCTGCTATCTTTTGCTTGAAGGTGGACACCTGTCTAAGAGAGCGGGCAAAGACAGAAAAAGAGAAGGGGCCAGGAAAGAGGGGTGGTCACAATGAAATGGGACTGGGGAACTTCAAGTTATATGTTTTTGTTGTGATGAACATGTGTTTACCTGAAGAGCTCCACCTCATCTTCCCCAAAAGGCCTAGCCTCCCCCGGAGCAAGCATGCTCAGGTAAGCAGCCTTCATGTACACATACATGGCCTGAAGGAAAGATGAGCCGTAGTCAGGACCCAGCCATACAGTAAGCAGAGTTTAATAATGTCAAGTCTGTTGTGGGGATAAAAATGCATCATTGGCTTTAAAAGCCATACAGTTAGTGGGCAGGTCAAAACCATTGCCTGGGTTCAATTAAGAGTGTCTGCACAAGTGTTTTTCTTCTTAAATTGGGTACTAGGCTATACTCAACACTACAGCACACACTCTCTTGCCTTGGACCAGCGGCTCTCATTGCTCAGTAGGTCAGCGTAGAAGTAGGCCATCCTCCACACGCACTTGTAGGTGAAGCACCACATCAGCTCCCAGTAGCACATGTGGTGGAACTGCTTCCACTGCTGCTGAGCTTTGCAGCCATCCTCAAACAGCACCACCGCCTGGTGACATATCGTCATTACAGTACCCCCCACCAGCAAACCACAGGCACACACTGATCTCATTCTAGGCCTATCAATGCAAACACCACTGCTAAATATGACTGGAAAAACAGACAGATAACAAAAATAGCATAGACATGTAGTTTGAGGCTCACCTCATCAATGTTCCCCTTGATTGCCTCAGCCCTGCCTGCAAAGAAGAGAAATATGGCCCCCTGAAGGGAAGTGGAGAGAAATGTAAACATTCTCTGATAACATAATAATTTGTCGGTGACTAGCAGTTGTAAAATGACACACTTACACAATGGTAGCTCAAGCATAAGCACCTCCTCTGACTAAATGGCCTACGCATGGTCAGTGCATTACTTACCCACATTACGCCCACATTGTAAACCTATTACTTTAGATTGTGTTTGCCCAGAAGTCTGCTGGTATCGGTACACATTGTGTTCCATACAGAGTTGAGTTTGCTTTGGGCTGGGTGAGAGCTTGGGGAGGAGTGTCACTCACCTGTGGGTAGCGGAGCCGGAAAGGCTTCAGCAGCTTCTCAGCATCAGCCACGTCCCCCTCACCGGTCCCTGTAGAGTGATAAAGAACTGAATACGATGCTGTGTATGGACAAAACCAGAAACTCACACAGTCTACCCTCTCGTTCTTTATCTCTCGCTCTTTCACACATGCGTGTATGTTATATGTAATTGTGTCATTTCCGAACAGCCAAGTAATTTGTGATCTCCATTCACTTCCTGGTTGTAAAGAGTAGAATACCGAGTATGAAGGTGAGGAAGGTGTAGTAACAGAGCAACAGCAAGGCACACAGCATGGAGCGCAGATTGTTTGTAGTGGCCCCATCATTCAGCTGGGACAGACCATACTCCTGCACACAAAAACATACAATATATAGTGAGACGGGGCAGACTGAGACAACCTGTAAAGCAGGGCTGCCCAACGCTGTTCCTTTAGAGCAGCTGTCATGTAGAGCATCTAGCAAACCGGACTATAATAATGACCTGCTTGTTAAGGTGAATCATGTTAATTAACTACAGCAGGCTAGCTCTCCAGAAACAGGGTTGGGCAGCCCTGCTGTAAACCAGTCACTTTCTAGACATGAGTTAGAATGAGCAACTATACCTTGTCTCCAGAGAAGCCAGCAAACTCTAAAACTTTGAGTAACCGAGGTGGAAACATGGAAAGAGTCTGTGGAAAACAGTACAGAATCCTGTGATACAGCATAAGGTCTGACTGACATGTGTGCTAAAACACGCAATGATCTACCAAATGGACCATTAATGGAATATGGGGATGCTTGTGGGACAAACCAAGTTGAATGCTCCAATCCCAAAAGACACCCCTCCCTCTAAGTGAATGTGGTTGGGTCCTTGGAGAGAGCTGTTTGACTGTATGAAGGTGTGCAGCTCCCTGTGTCATAAAAAGGCAATTATGTCATTCATAGTCTAACATGATTATACTGTAATAATGCCTGATTATTAAGCAATAAAAACACATCTAAATGACTAACGACACACTTACCGGTGAAAATTACCATGATTGTTTCAACAACTGAGCACAGTCTTATTGTAATAGCAGTGCATAATTTGGTAAACAGAATGATTGACTCCAGCTGTTGATTCACAATCACACTGTGTGAGCCTGTTTAATGTGAGAACCATTTCTGCCCTTTCTCCTGCAAACTTACTTGTAAATCAGGTAACTGTTGCGTACTTTGATTCCTCCTTTGATAAAACTCACCATGTTCTCATCCTTAAGAAGGAAAATAAAACATTTTAACAAAAGGTGTCAACTGGTGAGACAGTAATGTACTGTATTCACAAATGAATGAGAGGACAGGGGAAACCTGTTCGATCGCTCTTTAAAAACTATGCACACAGACTCAAAACACCAAGAAGCAGGAAGGCAAACAACTAGAATGCGTTCCATCGACCACTATCTAATCAGTTGGATACAGTTATCATACATACAGGTAACGGTCAAAACAGGAAACAGGAAAAGGAAACACCAGCATAAAGTGTCTTAATAGGGCCACCAGAACAGCTTCAATGCATCTTGGTATAGATTCTACAAGTGTCTGGAACTCTATTGGAGGTATGAAACACCATTCTTCCACGAGAAATCACATAATTTTTTGTTTTGTTGATGGTGGTGGAAAACGCTGTCTCAAGTGCCGCTCCAGAATCTCCAATAAGGGTTACATGGGGTTGAGATTTGATGATTGAGAGACAGACATACACATGCACCCACTTTAAAGCCTTTATGCTCCCTTGAGACCCCTTTTTCAAAATAAGTGATCTCTTCTTCTAATGGGCAACAAGGCCTTTTTATACATTATCCTAAGCATGATGGGATGTTAATTGTTTAATTGACTCAGAAAACCACACCTGTGTGGAAGCACCTGCTGTCAATATACTTTGTATCCCTCATTTACTCAAGTGTTTCGTTATTTTGGCAGTTACCTGTGCATAATTGCTAAACGAAACATCAGCAGTGTCATTAACCAGGATCAGTAAGATTTAGAGTGGAGGACAGGAGGACCCGTCTTACCTGTAGGAAGGTGAGAGCAGCCCTTTGGAGCAAGCATTCAGCATAACACGCATCAGCATGGAGAGCTTGGAGCTGCTCTGCAAACCCCCACACACACACCCGGTCAGTGGCTATTTGAAATCTGCCATAATAATAGGCTGAGATGCCCAATTATAAAAGCGCTCTTACCTTCAGTTAGATGCTCTCCAGGTGATTTACTGATATTACTAGGGGTCTTTCGTCGAAACCTAAGAAGAAATGAGACCATCTATGAGTGTAAGACTAAAAAAGATGACATCTCATTGAGCAATGCATGTTTCTCATGTTAATCACATGGGCATTAATGTGGAATATTATAATAACACACAACAGCCTTTCAGCCATCTCCAGCAATCTCAAGTGTCCTTGCTTACTGTAGGCCAGGGGTGTCATTCATTCCATGGAGGGTGTAGTGTCTGTAGGTTTTTGCTTTCAATTAAGCCCTAGACATCCAGGTGTGGGGAGTTCCTTACTAATTAGTGACCTTAATTCATCAATCAAGTACAAGGGAGGAGCAAAAACCAGCAGCCACTCGGCTCTTCATGGAATGAGTTTGACACCTGTGCTGTAGGCTCCTCAAACTCACCTCTGGACTTCGAAGCCAATTTCAGTGATTGTTTTTATTGTTCCCATCTAAAACCAGTGACTGATTTACACCTGGCAATTCATTCTCAGGTAGAACAGAAAACCAGCAGGCTCCTGACCTCATAGGGTAAGAGTTGAATACCACTGCTGTAGGCCATCAATAGAGCTGCTCTGGCCATGCAAACACAGGCAAATTCCAGCCGGGGCGCAAAGAGACCTGGTTGACATGTAAATGCTCTCATTTGCCTGCAGGTTATGGCTGATGGACAGGAGACTAATAGCTCTAGTGGTATATTAGGCCTCAATGTTAGAGGCCAGACCAACTGTCAGAGTATTCCAGGATTTCCCTCTATTTACCTTTTCTGGATGTTGCTTGTGTCTATAATATGAACTAATGTGGAGGACATGAAACAGATGAGTGTCCATGTATAGTAGCATCCTCACCTCTGGCAGACCTCCTGGGCACTCTTCATGGTGTTGCCTGCATTGACGATGTCATCCTGCTGGAAGGTCATCATAGCCTGCATCTCCAGCACAGTGGCGTAGATCAGAGCATGGTACATGCTCTCCTTCGCCCTTCAATGCAACACACAACATCATCATCATACACACCTCACTGACAATCAGAAAACAGCAAGTATTTATCATCCAGCAAACATTTTAATTTCCTTTAGAAAAAAATGTGGCTTTCTTCCAATATAGAGACTGGCTTTACCCTATTAGTAATGAGGAAAGACAGAGTAGCCAACAAGACACCTGATTATTTTCCTATTTCACTCCAGCAGTACGGTGTTTATTTTCCAGGGCCTCCGTTCTGCCCGTTGAGCCCTGGGCGTCAGCTTCAGTAAACACTCCATATCCTGGAGAAGTGACGAGGCCTGATGCCATGGGTAGAAGGAAGTGTGACACTTCACTGTACTACACCACAATACATCACACCTCAACAGCGCTGATGCTGCACTAAGTTACACACCACTCAACAACAAATGGCTAAAGGCTGCACAAATATACCTCAAGACACCCTCTACTTGCTAATTGGCCAATGGAGAGTTTGAAGCCCACTTTAGTCCAGAGAGAGTGGCACTGTTACCGTGGCCGCAGTTTGTCCAGGCTCTCACTGAAGTGGTTGTTGAGGAAGAGGTCCAGGGCCTCCATACACTCCTCAAGGCACACCTGCAGGGTCATCGGTGAGGAGCTGCGCGCACACACACACACACACTACAATGGTTACATGACAGTAAGAGTCAGCTTTAGTATCGTCGCTCTTCCTGAGAGAAAGGAAATAGGTAATGGAAGGGCTCTATGGCCCATAGGTAAGTAGCCTGTAACCGTGTCAATACACATGCACCCACCTGTTCACAGCAGTCTGCACACACCGCTCATAGTGTCTCTTACCTTCATTACTGCATTGTTGGGTTCAGAGCATGTAAGAAAGGCATTTCCTTGTACTTGTACACATAACATTAAAACCTGGCACGGATGGATCTGAAGCTCTCCGACGCACAGTAAAAATAACATTTAAGAAAATCCTTTCGGCCAATCTAGTCATGTGAAAAATTCTCAAATGTATGCATTTATTTAGAGTCAGAACTCTTAGAAATCAGCTGCAAGATGATCTAAGAAAACCTGCCTTCTTGTATGACTTCGAGATAACACTACAGTGGATTTCTCCCTCCACAAAGAGCTAGCTCATCAACATAAAACATATGTTCAACATAAAACGTGATATTCGTGGAAACATTAAATAAACATGCACTAAACTAAAACTACACTTCACTTCACAGGAATAAGTTAGAAAGGAGGAGAGTCATTCTAAAATAAATAAGACATCTTCAGCTATTCAAGCATTGACTGGTCTTTTATTTAATTATTTGATTAGACATGAAATAAACCCTCACAAAATATTAATTGTTAAACTACCATCCTGACCCTGTCCATCTCAATGTCAACACAACACCAATGTAAAGAGGAAAATAACCTTTAAAATAACTTCCGAATAAAGTAATGTAACTGAGTTACTTGATCAGTAAGTACTTGTATTGACAATATATAAAACAGAGCTGCGTATTTACATTAATTCAATTGATGTTGAATAACTATATAAACCGAACAACCAAGATATATAAATGTTTAAAAAGTTCAGTGCGGTAGGCCAAGCTTTCACGACGTTGAAACTTACTTCGCTGCCGCAGGTGCATCTTTCCCATTGGACATTTTTCTTCCGGGCACTCTGCCCAAAACACCTGTCGAAAAGTAGCCTACTCAGAAGGGTTTGAGAAAAAAAACATTAACTAGTGAATTGTCTTAAAAACAAGCTGGGTGGAGGGTTGATTGATTCCGCGTTAAGAACAGAAGTTGCATTGAGCTGTGGAATCGTGTTGGGATTGTAACTTGAGAAGAAGAGTAGCAGAGAAGCGTCAAGTGCTCGAAAGCGGTGTGGGAAAATAAACGAGAACTGAATCGACTCCTCCTTCAACATCCGCAGGCTCAATGGGTAATGTCTAGAAGGGATATTGCTTTTGTCAAATGGACGTCAAAAGTATATATTTTGTGTTTATTTGTTGCATTTTAGCTAACCCTAAACATTTTCGTAACCTTAACCTAATTATCCTAACCTGCTGCGTAAGTTCGACTAAAACTGCTACGAAAATGTTTTGACAAAAGCTGTATCCCTTCCAGACAAAACCGGCTCAATGCCACGAACACTTTGCAAACCTGCCATAACCTTTAATCAAAGAACATACATAATGGCTCAACGTCAACATGGCTATTTCTTCGTTTATTAGTCATTGGTCTATAATATGGCCATGGCCCATTTTATGCATAGCTTGGCAAAATAATAGGATAAGAAACTGCAGTTTTCTAACAGCCTACATTTTTATTAAGTAATTAATTCGGGAATATATTACTTGTGTTGTTTGACTCAGGAAAATGTCACATGCCAAGCCTCTTATATGTGACCCTTTACATATTAACACTGTTCTGTAAACTGTATAACTCACTGGAGATGGAAAACCCTAAAAGTAAACACCAGTTCAAATGAATTCCATTCTCACTGAAGTTATATAGAGCCCCACAGTGGTGTCATAATACCATAAAACCACAAGGTGAATTTTATCAATATATTCGGCTCTATTTACACTCAGATTCGAAAATGCAAATTAGCATCCAAGTAGACATCTTCCAAAACTACAAATCTCCGCACACTCCTGCACTTCATCTGTAGCTGACACCTTTACTAACAGTTATTGTGTCAATTTAAAACTTGCACAACAGTTCACAGAATTGTCTATTAAAAGAAATTTAGCCAATTTAGGAATTACTACATTTAACTAACTTTAGATAGTTAATCCAGAGATTCGTACCTTCTCGTCCAGATCATCATGGCATTTGTAGTTCTTTATGACAGCCACATTAGCAGTTTATTAGCTTTTCATTTTTGGGAGGTAAATACATGCGAGGTTATTGATAAAAGTTACCTTGTCCTAGAGAGATTTACAAAACGTCACGCCAGGGTAAGCCTTCACGAAACACAGCCCTTATTTGAAGTGTTTCTAAAATCCCCTATGGGAAAAATTTAACGTGGAAAAACAATTGTAATAATTTCCCCGTTTTATGGGGGTTATGACTCACACTGTGGTACTCTATAACCAGCTGAAGTACACCCCCATTTCTTTCCATTTAATCACTGAAAAATTATTGTGCAATATGTGGACTGATCACCCTTTTAATTCAGTTAGGAATTAATCTAAAGCTCAACCGACAAGGTTACAGTATTATCCAACTTTATGGTGAACACTATAACTGTTTTTTATTTTACCTTTAATTAACCAGGTAGGCTAGTTGAGAACAAGTTCTTATTTGCAACTGCGACCTGGCCTAGATAAAAATGAGCAATTCGACACATACAACAACACAGTCACACATGGAATAAACAAAACATAGTCAATAATACAGTAGAACAAAAGAAAACAAAGTATATATACAGTGAGTGCAAATGAGGTAAGATAAGGGAGTTAAGGGAATAAATAGGCCATAAATAGGCCAAGTAATTACAATATGGCAATTAAACACTGGAATGGTAGATGTGCAGAAGATGAATGTGCAAGTAGAGATACTGGGGTGTAAAGGAGCAAGATAAATACTATATGGGGATGAAGTAGGTAGATAGATGGGCTATGTACAGGTGCAGTGATCTGTGAGCTGCTCTGACAACTGGTTCTTAAAGCTAGTGAGGGAGATATGAGTCTCCAGCTTCAGAGACTTTTGTAGTTCGTTCCAGTCATTGGCAGCAGAGAACTGTAAGGAAAGACAACCAAAGGAGGAATTGGCCTTGGGGTGACCAGTGAGATACACCTGCTGGAGCGCGTGCTACGAGTGGGTGCTGCTATAGTGACCAGTGAGATGAGATAAGGCGGGGCTTTACCTAGCAGAGACTTGTAGATAACCTGTAGCCAGTGGGTTTGGCGACGAGTATGAAGCGAGGGCCAGCCAACGGTAGAGTACAGTAAATTGTAACTGCACACTCCTGCACTTCATCTGTAGCTGACACCTTTACTAACAGTTATTGTGCCAACCAACGAGAGCGCACCGATTGCAATGGTGGGTAGTGTATGGGGCGTTGGTGACAAAACGGATGGCACTGTGATCGACTGCATCCAGTTTGTTGAGTAGAGTGTTGGAGGCTATTTTATAGATGCCATCACCTAAGTCGAGGATCGGTAGGATGGTCAGTTTTACGAGGGTATGTTTGGCAGCATGAGTGAAGGATGCTTTGTTGCGATATAGGAAGCCAATTCTAGATTTAATTTTGGATTGGAGATGCTTAATGTGAGTCTGGAAGGAGAGTTTACAGTCTATCCAGACACCTAGGTATTTGTAGTTGTCCACGTATTCTAAGTCAGAGCTGGACGGGCGAGCAGGTGCGGGCAGCGATCGGTTGAATAGCATGCATTTAGTTTCCCCTGAGTTTAAGAGCAGTTGGAGGCCACGGAAGGAGAGTTGTATGGCATTGAAGCTCATCTGGAGGTTAGTTAACAGTGTCCAAAGATGGGCCAGAAATATACAGAATGGGCCTCCCGGGTGGCGCAGTGGTTAAGGGTACTGCAGCGCCAGCTGTGCCATCAGAGTCCCTGGGTTCGCGCCCAGGCTCTGTCGTAACCGGCCGCGACCGGGAGGTCCGTGGGGCGACGCACAATTGGCCTAGCGTCGTCCGGGTTAGGGAGGGATTGGTCGGTAGGGATCTCCTTGTCTCATTGCGCACCAGCGACTCCTGTGGCGGGCCGGGCGCAGTGCGCGCTAGCCAAGGTGGCCGGTGTAGCCTCCGACACATTGGTGCGGCTGGCTTCCGGGTTGGATGCGCGCTGTGTTAAGAAGCTGGATGGGTTGTGTATCGGAGGACGCATGACATTCAGCCTTCGTCTCTCCCGAGCCCGTACGGGAGTTGTAGCAATGAGACAAGATAGTAGCTACTACAACAATTGGATACCCCAAAATTGGGGAGAAAAAGGGGTTAAAATTAAAAAAATATACAGAATGGTGTCGTCTGCGTAGAGGTGTACCAGAGAACCAGCAGCAAGAGCGACATCATTGATGTATACAGAGAAGAGAGTTTGCCCGAGGATTGAACCCTGTGGCACCCCCATAGAGACTGCCAGAAGTCCGGACAACAGGCCCTCCGATTTGACAAACTGAACTCTATCAGAGTAGTTGGTAAACCAGGCGAGGCAATCATTTGAGAAACCAAGACTGTCGAGTCTGCCAATAAGAATGTGGTGTTTGACAGAGTCGAAAGCCTTGGCCAGGTCGATAATACGGCTGCACAGTAATGTCTCTTATGATGTCGTTTAGGACCTTGAGCGTGGCTGAGGTGCACCCATGACCAGCTCTGAAACCAGATTGCATAGCGGAGAAGGTACGGTGGGATTCGACATGGTCGGTAATCTGTTTTCGTTAACTGTAATGTCTAACTCTGATGTTTGCCTGTTTAGTACATGTTGTTGGTCTCCTTCCAATAAAGATTGATCAAGCATGAGGAAGCCAAAGTCATACACAAAATCCCTTGTGATGTGGACAGAGTCCTGTAAACACAGGGATTTTAGATGTGGCCTTCAAGTGTAACTTTTTGAATAAGACATATTCTACACCTTTTGAACAATAGTGGCAATAGATGCATAGATAAATGAAAGCAAAAAAATAGATATACATCAATCAGCTATTTTGTTTAAATAGAAGCAGCTATTGCATATCAAGTCACCTTAAAAATGTATTCTCTCTACACTTCACTAATTAATAATTTCACATGAGGGTGCTGTTGTCATATTTGTGAGCACTAAAATTAAACTGAGACGATTGCAGATTACACATCCTGTTGGAATTGAACATAACATTGGGGAAGCATGTAGCCGAGCAGTTAAGAGCATTGGGCCAGTAACTGAAAGGTCACTGGTTCGAATCCCTGAGCTGGCAAAGTGTAAAAATCTTCATTTTTGCCCTTGAGCAAGGCAGTTAACCCCCAACACTCTGCTCCCTGGGTGCCGATGACATCAATTAAGGCACCTCTCTGATTCAGAGGGGTTGAGTTAAATGAGGAAGACCCATTTCGGTTGAATGAATTCAGTTGTACAACTGACTAGGTTTCCCCTTCCCAGTGAAAACAAAGTACATAGCTTTAAAAATAATATATACACATTTTTATATAACCAAAATAACAGATACAATTTCAACTAAGGAAAACACACAAACTTTTATCATTTAGCAGAACTTTATTGTTGCCTGTGGGGGTTGTTGGTGTCCTCCAGGTGTGAATGGACCCTTTGGCTTCACCATGGATGCCTCATGAGCCCCAACTTCACAAACAAAACCATGGCAAGAATCATGGAGGATAACTGCAAAGAGGAGCGGACAGGAAAACGGACTTGAAGCCAAGCAACATTATCTATTCAGCCACCAATTGCTATAGAATAGATAGCTCTCAAACTAAGAATACTCTTTAGGTCCTAATGGTGAGCTACTGTAGAAAAAGCATTACTATGCTTTAAAAAGTGCAGTTCTTTTCAGCAATAGTCTTTGGGTCTGAGAGAGGTTAAAGATGAACTTGAGGGAGCAGTGTAACTCATAGGGAGATTCTCAATTGGGCAAAAGTCCACTCCTCAACTCCTCCGTGACCCGGAAACCGATAAGTGGTTAAGGACAGTTGAAATTCGTTAGTAAGCGAACAGAGGAGTTTGCTCCCTTCCTCAATTACTGTTCGGCAAAGGATACTGAAGTGCATCCTCTGCAAAGTGTTTTGAAATCTGCCAATCCCCCTTTGAATCAGCTGTTTACTCAGAGGAGAAAAGCATGCACAGATTTTAAAATTCTACGTTCCTAATCTTTTTATCCAAATTTATTTTTACCACTTTACACGTATTTTACGATTCCTTCTCTGTAAACGTCATCTGCCTGATGACGAGCTAGTGGAGAAAGAGTCACTTCATACAAGCACTTTTAAAAAATTTTTTTTACACGTTTCCTCTCCTCGATTACTTTTGAAATGTTTTAAAGAGGTCAAATCAAAATCAAATCAATCTTTATTTGTCACATGCACCGAAAACAAGTGGAGACTTTACCGTGAAATGCTTACTTACAAGCCCTTAACCAACAGTGCAGTTCAAGAAGAGTTAAGAAAATATTTACCAAGTAGACTAAAATAAAAAGTAATAATAAAAATAATAAGAATAACGAGACTATATACAGGGGGCACCGATACCTAGTCAGTGTGCGGGGGTACAGGTTAGTTGAGGTAAATTGTGCATGTAGGTGGGGGTGAAGTGACTATGCATAGATAATAAACAGCGAGTAGCAGCAGTGTACAAAAGGGAGGGGGGGTCAATGTAAATTGTCCGGTGGCTATTTTATTAGCTGTTCAGCAGTCTTATGGCTTGGGGGTAGAAGCTAATGAGGAGCCTTTTGGTCCTAGACCTGGCGCTCCAGTACCGCTCGCCGTGCTGCAGCAGAGTGACTGGAGTCTCTGACAATTTTATGGGCTTTCCTCTGACACCACCTATTATATAGGTCCTGGATGGCAGGAAGCTTGGCCCCAGTGATGTACTGGGCCGTTCGCACTACCCTCTGTAGCGCCTTACGGTCAGATGCCGAGCAGTTGCCATACCAGGCGGTGATGCAATCGGTAAGAATGCTCTCGATGGTGCAGCTGTAGAACCTTTTGAGGATCTGGGGATCTATGCCAAATCTTTTCCGTCTCCTGAGGGGGAAAGGTTTAGCATTAGGGTTAGGGTCATCTGTGGATCTGTTGGGGTGGTATGTGAATTGGAGTGGGTCTAGGGTGTCCAGGAGGATGCTGTGACCAGCCAGCCTTTCAAAGCATTTCATGGCTACCGACGTGAGTGCCACGGGGCCGTAATCATTTAGGCACGTTACCTTTGCTTCCTTGGGCACAGGGACTATGGTGGTCTGCTCAAAACATGTAGGTAATACAGACTCGGTCAGGGAGAGGTTGAAAATGTCAGTAAAGACACTTGACAGTTGGTCCGCGCATGCTTTGAGTACACGTCCTGGTAATCCGTCTGGCCCAGCGGCTTTGTGAATGTTGACCTGTTCAAAGGTTTTGTTCACATCGGCTACCGAGAGCGTTATCACACAGTCATCCAGAACAGCTGGTGCTCTCGTGCATGCTTCAGTGTTGCTTGCCTCGAAGCGAACATAAAAGGCATTTAGCTCGTATGCTAGGCTTGCGTCACAGGGCAACTCACGTCAGGGTTTCCCTTTGTAGGACGTAAAAGTTTTCAAGCCCTGCCACAACCGACGAGCGTCAGAGCCGGTGTAGTAGGATTCAATCTTAATCCTATATTGACGCTTTGCTTGTTTGATGGTTCGTCTGAGGGCATAGCGTGATTTCTTATAAGTGTCCGGATTAGTCTCCTGCTCCTTGAAAGCGGCAGCTCTAGCCTTTAGCTCAATGCAGATGTTGCCTGTAATCCATGGCTTCTGGTTGGGATATGTACGTACAGTCACTGTGGGGACAACGTCGTCGATGCACTTATTAATGAAGCCATTGACTGAGGTGGTGTCATGACTGGCCTCCTCGGGTCAGGTTACCGTGGACCACAATCCTACAGAGAGATCTCTCACACCCACCAGAGGGGAAGAGATCGAGAGGTATGGAGTTGGGGGGGGGGGGTTTATGACACCTCACGCCCATTGTAAATCTTAAGGCAGTAGACAAAATTCCTTTGTCCTGTCACTATGGAGAACCGGCCTCAGAACATGCAATAAATGGACTTTGGGACAATAGGTTTCGTCAGTCACAATGGTGGTAATGATGATAGATGGAATATGAAAATAATGTTGTTTTTGTTATGTTATTAAAAGTTAAGGGACGACGGTATAACAAAAACATTGTAACTTTAAGAGTTTTCCTAATATGTGCCTACTGTTTGCATATTGTACGTTGTGTGGAAAATGTCCAGATCAAAGATAATGTTTTTGTAAAGATGAAATGTGAAGTTAGTTGTCTAAATTGGATCTGAGTAAAATCCAGACTGTGCCTTGTAACTTGGTACGGCAAGAAAATTGCCCTAAAGGCGGAAACGGCCATTTCTGACCCCAGGGTATAAAACATGAGTTAAGAATTAACATATTAGACTAAGAGACCCTGAGCTGCAGCCAAGGTCTGAGTGGTCAGCAAACCCAAAACGCAACACAAGGTTGAAGAAGACAAAGGAACCTTTTAACAACCTATGTTACAGATGAGTAGCTGTATCTAAACAGGGTAAATTCAAGCAGGACCACCTGGTCACCACTCTCCAAGGAATTGTGTGTCTACATTGTTTTCCTTCCCATGCTGGAACCATCCACACGGCTGATTAGCCCTCCTCCGAAAACCACTTTTCAGAGCAAGGGTGAGGAAACAGACCACCAAGAGAAAGGACACTTGACATCGTGAGGAGAAACAGAGAGTTACACCCGGTAACTGAAGATGGACCGTCATCAGAGAAGTCGGAATCCGGTCCACGCAGAGACACCCATCTGAGACCTTCAACACGTAATTACATCATTATATTCTGAACCATAAGAGCGGTAGTTGAGGCAAGGTTAGGGTTAAAATAAGCATAGCTGACAAATGCACCCAAGTGTTTTTTTTCTCTCATGCACTCTCTCTCCCTTTTGAAATCCCCATTCTGTAACACGTGTCATATTGTGTTGGCCCGCTAGGGACCTGTTTTATCGTACTAAGTTCTAATCAATAGCCCAGACTGTGTGTTTGTGTATCTTATATGATAATATTAGCTTGTTGGCAAATAAATAATCAACTCAATTGGTGTGGTACGGACTTATTTGGTGAGACTTGGGTTTGTGCAGATTCCCGGATTATGCGACGTTCAGAATGAGACTGTAGAGGAAATTGATTGATTAGCGACTGTTGTAAAATCGATATTCTGATATTCTTTGAGTTAATTTGTGAAATATAACCAAACTTTAACATGGTGCGCCAGGTTAATGAGTTAATAATTGCCTGATTCATTTAAGCACGTAATTATAAACTTTTAATCATTCGACGAGTAGCAGTCGTCACATTAATTAATACAACGTCACGACAGTGGTGTACTACTCAATGCCATTGGATGAATCCCGGAACATATTCCAGTCTGTGCTAGCAAAACAGTCCTGTAGTGTAGCATCCGTGTCATCTGACCACTTCCGTATTGAGCGAGTCACTGGTACTTCCTGTTTTAGTTTTCGCTTGTAAGCAGGAATCAGGAAGATAGAATTATGGTCAGATATGTCAAATGGAGGGCGAGGGAGAGCTTTGTATGCATCTCTGTGTGTGGAATAAAGGTGGTCTTGGATTTTTTTTCTTTCTGGTTGCACATGTGACATGCTGGTAAAAATTTGGTAAAACTGATTTAAGTTTGCCTGCATTAAAGTCCCCGACCACTAGGAGCGCCGCTTCTGGGTGAGCATTTTCTTCTTTGCTTATGGCCTTATAGAGTTGGTTGAGAGTGGTCTTAGTGGCAGCTTTGTTCTGTGGTGGTAAATAGATGGCTACAAATTATATAGATGAGAACTTTCTTGGTAGATAGTGTGGTCTACAGCTTATCATAAGGTAAGGTGCTCTACCTCAAGCGAGCAATACCTCAAGACTTCTTTAATATTAGACATCACGCACCAGCTGTTATTGACAAAGACACACACTCCCACCCCTTCTCTTACCAGAGGTAGCGTCTCTGTTCTGCCGGTGCATGGAAAATCCCGCTAGCTCTATATTGTCCGTATCGTCATTCAGCCACGTCTTGGTGAAACATAAGATGTTACAGTTTTTAATGTCCCGTTGGTGGGATAATCTTAATCGTAGGTCATCAATTTTATTTTCCAATGATTGCACTACCATCCGCAAGAGGGGCGGCAGCGGGGGCGGCAGCGTAGCATAGTGGTTAGAGCGTTGGACTAGTAACCGGAAGGTTGTGAGTTCAAACCCCCGAGCTGACAAGGTACAAATCTGTCGTTCTGCCCCTGAACAGGCAGTTAATCCACTGTTCCCAGGCCGTCATTGAAAATAAGAATTTGTTCTTAACTGACTTGCCTGGTTAAATAAAGGTTAAAAAATAAAAAAAAAATAAAAATAAAAAAAAAGAACGGATGGTAGTGGGAGTTTACTCGCTCGCCTACGGATTCTCAGAAGGCTGCCCGATCTGCAGCCCCTTTTCCTTCATCTTTTCTTCACGCAAAAGGCGGGGATCTGGGCCTGTTCCAGTGAAAGCAGGATATCCTTCTTGTTGGACTCGTTAAAGGAAAAAGTTTCTTCTAGTCCGTGGTGAGTAATCGCTGTTCTGATGTCCAGAAGTTATTTTCGGTCAGCAGCAACATTATGTACACAATAAGTTAAAAAAATAAGTTACACAAAACAACTAACAAAATAGCACAATTAATTGGGAGAATGTCAGCCATGTTCTTCGGCGCCATCTTTTCATCAGGTGAGGAGAGGGTGGAGGAGACGACGCGAGGAGTCAAGCAAAACCAATTGAAATTCTCCCATACCATACCTCCATCATACATATGCAGCCAGCTGCTGATCCCAGGATGACACTCTGCTCTCTGATCACTGTGATGACCTTACCAAAGCAGCTCTGGGGGAAACACAAAGGGGGCATTTGGCTTAAGGCTTTACAGCCTTAGAGCACAGACTGATACAACAGTGCAGTGACTTACCTGTGGTTGGATCAGACTTGGAGTGATGGTGATACCGTCACAGTCTGCAAGGGTCTTGTTCACGCAGCAAGTCTTAGGGTAGTTCAAACCCGTGGTTGTACTGAACACAGAGCCCTTGAAATCTACAGTCGAGTTCTCAAAACCACAGCATTTGAACTAAGAGATGAAAAACCAATAAAGACATCAAAGACATTAGCTGTAATAACTACTGTCTGGAATGCTCTGGTGATCAAAGGAACCAAATAGTAAAGCCAAGCCTATTTGGACCTATCCCCATTAGAGCTTCTCACCTTGACCATGACTGTGTTCCATGCTGTTGAGATTGGGTCTGTTGCCGCTGGGCCCATATAGACAGTCATCAGGGAATTCTTGCTTGCATCACGTACCACTAAGCTAACCTGTCACATATAGACATCACAGCTTATTGAAAGGCATAGCCTGGCTAGGCTATATCATACAAATAATTCAATAATTTACAGGGCTCTAAATTACGATATAGGTTCGCCTACTTGATGATACAGATTTCAGCATGTTCATTTATTCTTACCAGATTCCGGTACGTCAAGACAAAAATAGTCCCAATGATTTCAGCAACAAATAGCATTGTCACGATGAAGAAAAACTGTTCAGGGTACAAAAAATGCAGAGATAGTGAAAATGTTGCCTCTTATTGAAGCTTGCCGGGTGAAAAGAGTGGGACATTTACAACTCTGCAGTAGTATAACACAGTAAGACAATTATTGTCTGGTGCCTTGAAATTGACTGCACAACTGTTGTCTCTCACCAGCATGATAAAGAAGCGGTTCTCTTTCCAAGCCCCACAGCAGCCGATGAGACCCGTGAAAGACAGCACTGAGCCCATACCAATACAGATGTAGCTGATGTAGATGAGCTGAGACGAGTAGGGGCCCAGGACATCCACAAACGTAGCTGCTCCATATCTAATCCATGCGCCAAGTCCAAGCAGCACAAAGCCACTTATCTGGAGGGGAGAGAAGGATGGTGTTCTTTCATTTTTAAAAAAATAATCTGCTAATAAATTGCATTTGAGTTGTTATGGCCTGTTTTTTTTTCTTCTATGTTTTGCCAGATGGATTTCTCAGGATAGGTAATATTACAATGACAACAACAGCAGTTGCTGTCTTCTTCTGTGTGTTTGACTTTTGCAATGCATTCACAAACCTCGGTTTTATGAGAGGGCGACTATATTTCTATAGCTAGCCAAGAACAGTTTACATTATCAATTATAGAAGAATGTTCATTATTTGCATTTCAAACACAGACAGTTCAACTGGGCTTTGTTTGCCAGCTAGGCAACATTTAGCTACTTACAACAAGTATCACACAAAGCAGCAACATCAAATACCGCATCCATGTGTACAGTTTGTCATGTCTAGCCATTTTGCAAGTTCGACCTTCTATAATGAAAGGAGAAAATGACAAAATTATACAGAACAGGATAGGCTTATAATAATACTAGCTAATGAGACACATTTTTGGTAAACAGCTGAGAGATGGGACTGAAGAAATGTAACCAGTCTCAAATTCAAAGATGGAGCTATGGATGCCAGGGCTGACCATCCAATAGATCCAAATGTTAACCATGTTTTGAAGCTATACAGAGTTTGTTTAAATGTACATTGTTTACAAACAATAGAATATATATGCTTATACAATTTTGGGTTTGAATGTGGTAAAGCAGTTTAACTAATGTTAAGCTCATGATAAATGTATGAGTTATATTCCTCAAGAGTAAATAGTGATCTAATAGTATCACTAATTAAAAATATGGATACAAAAATGGATGTACCAATCCCAGATTCTCCCTTTAATAACTAACATTAACGATCAGTTCGAGCTGGCTAGTGTTTGCTAACTAACGTGGAACGTGGCTAGCTAACTATTAGCCTAGCTAGACTAGCTATTGTAGCTAGCTAACGTTAGTGACCTGACCATGGATCGCTTGTTACTGGTAGTTAGCTAACTTAGCTAGACTACCCTCTATGTTTAGAGGTTATAGTTAAATTAACTATCTAGCTAGCGAGCTAACGTTCCCGTCTGTCCTTACTTTTAATAGGTCCAGACGATTTAGGCCTACTGCTATTAAGGCCTACTTGCTGCCAACTGTCTGTGTCTGCCTGGCCAACAGGTGTCATATTCTCTGTCCAGTCACAACACACTGCGGTCAAAACCAGTACAGTATGAAGAAAGGCTAAAACTGCTTCTCCAATAGAAATCCACGATCACACTTGTAGGCGATGTCATGGCGACGTTGCTAGCTAAACTCATGCTAGAAAACGCCATAGGCTCTAACGGTCGTCTCGCGCCGAAATGCGCATATGCAGGCCGTCAAAATCAAATGCACTCCTTAAAGTTGTTTTTTGACGAAAATGAAAACGTGTCCGTTTGTCACTTTCACGAGGTTGGAGTAATAACATGTTCAACTACTTAAGACATTGCCTCGAATCTACATTGTGCCTTTAGATTTCACTTCTCTCATTGACTATTTAAACCACAAACCCCTGCCTGGTCGATTGTCTGTTTTGCAAGCGTTCTCGGAATTCTCGCGATGTTGCGCCTCTGGGTTTAGCAACTCTGTGCTGCGTTTTAATTTTTTACATTTGAAACCAGACGTCATCGGTCGTTTTATTAGGGGCGTTGCACTATCACACACACACACACACTTACAATAACCACTCATGTTCAGAGTTCTATAAGATATTGTAATAGCCCTGGGGATATTGTACATTCAATACACTTTTTTGTTGCCAAAAATATTAATATAACATTTATGTTAGCTACATTTCAAGGAAGTTGGTATAGAAGGGCATGCCAACAATTCCAGAGTGAGTTTAGTTTAAAGGAAAACTACAGCTATTGCAGTACAGACTCAACAGGAAAACATTATGTACATCTGCAACACAGACTTTTGGCAGACCTCTAGATCTTCTGCGTTTCTCAGAGCACAGCCCTTTCCTTAAGCTCTCCACTGCGGGTCATTTGACCACTTTTCTTTTCTTCGTAGTCTTCTCTACACCTGTAACTACGGCTTCCTCTTCTTCTGTTGCACTCTTCTTCGCCTGGTCTTTTATCATCTCCATAGTGTCCCACACCTCATCCACTTCAGCTTCCTCTTCTTTCACTTCCTCCACATCTCCGGTTACTGCTGATCTGCTCAGCTCTAGATCTTTGCTGGACAGAAGCACACAGTTGAGTAGTGACTTCAGATACACCGTGTGCTGTAGGGAGCAGTCCTCCAGGCTGTGTACTCTCATAAAGTGATCCAAACCACAGGAAGCCACCAGAGGGAGAGGGGTGGCACTGCAGCCCCAGCACTCCTCCTGCCAGCCCCTTCAAACACCCACACACCAGACCTTTCCGCAAAACTAAGATGGCGAGTTCTCCATGTGTGTTGCCCACTACAACACTGTCTTGGTTGGCAGGGAGGGAGAGGGCTGTGAGGGGGTACTCCCCAAAATGAGCCTCCAGAACCGGAAGCCTCTGGGGAGATGTGTAACTCACTCTGGCATTCGCAAGTCATTACGTACATTCTCGGAGGTGAAAATGGGTGTTTCAGGACTCTCCAGATCCCAGACCTTTAGGTCATTCTCCTTCCCTCCTGTGGCCACTTGGTTGCGCTGTGAGGGATTCTGTCACATCCGACAAACATTCGTCCCAGCATTTATCTCAACTATGTCTATGCTGCCCTCCTTCCAGACCCTCAGCAGTTCAGTCTCCACACACGTGATCAGAGCACTGTCTGACGGCAAGTCCTGTGAACCTGCCCTGGGTGCTCTCCACACACTGTCTGGTCTCAGAGAAGATGCCCTTCTCTGTGCTAAATGTCTTCACTGTGCCATTCACAGACCCCACCAGTACCTCAGTCTCATGTTGATCTCCCCAGCCTACGACACACACTTCCTGGTCCAGGCTCGGGCAGCTCATCTCACAGAAGTTGAAAGCCTGTTTTTTGGATAGGCTCACTCCTTTTAATATCCCTGTTTCCGATCCCACCCATACTGAGCACACTTGACTTTTGTCTGCCATGAAAAATAACAAAAATGTTGTCAACAAAACAAAAATTCTAACATGTTATTCCCTGTGCTGTGGTGAATCTCCGTTTTGCATCCTTTCTGAGCAGACAGACACTAAAGAAAGAAATTCAAACAGCGGATGGACACCACACAGATTGAACTATTTTAGAGAGAACTTGGAAAATGAAAGATGTGTGCCTTTGATACCAAAACGTGAGTTAAACAAACTTACTTTAAAAACATTGCCGTTATACAATAGTTAAAATGCAATAAATCAGTTAAACTTATTTTCAGAGCGTTGCAAGTTGCAACCTTTTTATTAATTCTCCAGAGCATGTAGCATCTGTAGAAAATCAATTATTACAATTATAAAAAGTGGCACATATGTCCTAATAGTGAATTGATAATGTTATTATAATATGAATCGTGATGATACTGTGCAGAGTGGAATGGAGTTAGGACGCAATGTATTGCTTCAATCTAAATGTAAGACAGCATCATTTTTAGGTGAAATATTTATACAATACAATAAAAGACTTCAGTACAAATAGACATTTCCCATATCCAATAATCTTGTACAGGATTTTATTTAAACTGGCTCAGTGGTGGGGCGCCTCTCCTTATCACAAAGCTTCCTTAGATTTCTCTTCAGCCTTGGTGGTTTCAGAGATTGTTATGCATCCACCCTGGTAGTTGTCCTAAGGAGTGTCCAGAGATGCCATCCAGGCAGATTACTCTACGGCCCTCCCTCCTCCACTGGTTTTCAGTCACTCTTTGAGCCTATTATGCAGTACAATGTCATGGAGACAACCATCGCCAATATCTAGGGAAACAGGAACAGTAAATAAATGCTTTGGTTATGCTAAACTTTTAAACAAAGCCCGCTGTACGAAACTGAACACATCACATTACTTTTGTTGAATTTGCATCTACATTTGTGGCATTTCAAAACAATGAGATTGTGACCTTGAAATAGACACAGGGGAGGAGTCAACAGTACCTCAAGGGCAGCGATTCCCAATGCCACTGCCACAATGCCAATAGTGTTTTCATCAATCAGTTGCTTAAACTTTGGGAAGCAGCCAGTGATCGTCTGTGGGGACACACAAATGTAATAGTGATTTAGACAGGCGAGGCCACTGGGTGTTCAACTGTAAAGTGTGTTACATTCTCAAATGGGCCTTCCATTGATGAGTTTGAGTATGGATGTAGTGTGATTAACTTGAGGTGATGAGTTCACATCTCGTACCAAGTTTGGACCCGCACTGACTACAGTGTTAACTCAAAATGACAACGACTAGGTTCCAGTTTAACAACGTTTACTTCACCGTACACCGTCACCCTTATACTCAGGCCAGTTCCATCAACAGTGAGACTACTGCGCAGGTGTACTAATAACAGTGTGACATCATAGTAATAACAGAAATATAGGGATACTTAAAACATGAACTTAACATACAGCACTTGTATCATTACAGGAGCTGAAAACAGCACCGTGGCAGCACTGTTGAGGATAGAGATGGGTGCGTATTTCAAATGGAGAGCCAGTGAAGTCTGTATAGTTGTAGAATCCACAGCACTTTAGCTAGAGTGGACACGGAGACAGTTCATATTAGAACAATTCTGTTGACAAAACTGAATAAGCTTTCTAATACACAAGCATATAAAAATGACAATGTAATTTGAGACATTATTTGTAGGCCTAATATGTTATTTCCAAGGTATTAAAACAGGCCAGCAGGATATTGTAAAGTACCGTATCCATAGTAGCATTCCAGAGAGCAGTGACGTCTACATTTTCTCCATAGTCCTTCTTAATGTTCTGAACCACTTTGGTGCCCAGTTTCTCAATCAACTCACCTGCCTGAAATACATAACACAAATCACACACACTTTGAAAAAAGGGTTCCAAAAGGTTCCAGGTAGCATTCCAGGTAGAACCGTCTGTGGTTCTATAGAACCCTCTGTGGAAAGGGTTCTTATGGAACCCAAAAGAGTTCTACCTGGAACCAAAAGGGTTCTACCTCGAACCAAAAGGGGTTCTTCAAAGGGTTTGCCTATGAGGACAGCCGAAGAACCCTTTTTAGAGAGCACCTTTTTTTCTAAGAGTGTAGTCTTTTTTTCAAATTCTCCACAGACAGTCTTTAACCCCCTTTAGCAATATGAGGAGAGTGAATGGGCTCCATGTACGCTTACCAAGGGTTTAAACACCAGGATAACCACTGCTCCAGCCACCTCTGCAATGAACACCACCAACACAATCACAAAGAACTAGAAAAATAGGAAAAGGAGACCATAAGAGAGATTGAGTGGTTGGACTGAGAAAACTGTTTACAGTGCATTTGCACACATTTCATATATACTGAACAAAAATATAAACACAACATGCAAAGTGTTGGTCCTATGTTTCATGAGCTGAAATAAAAAGATCTCAGAAATGTTCCATATGCACAAAAAGCTTATTGTTCTCACTTTTTTTAATTTACTTCCCTGTTAGTAAGCATTTCTCCTTTGCCAAGATAATCCTTCCACCTGACAGATGTGTCATATCTAGAAGCTGATTAAACAGCATCATTACACAGGTGCACCTTGTGCTGTGGACAATAAAAAGCCACTCTAAAATGTGCAGCTGTCACACAACAATGCCACAGATGTCTCAAGTTGAGGGAACGTGCAATTGGCATGCTGACTGCAGGAATGTCCATCAGAGCTGTTGCCAGAGAATGTAATGTTAATTTCTCTACCATAAGCCGCCTCCCAACATTGTTTTAGAAGATTTGGCAGTATGTCCAAACGGCCTCACAACCGCAGACCACATGTAACCACGCCAGCCCAGGACCACATCTGGCTTCTTCACCTGCGGGATTGTCTAAGAACAGCCACTGGGACAGCTGATGAAACTGTGGGTTTGCACAACCAAATCATTTCAGCACAAACTGTCTCAGGGAATCACATCTGCATGCTCGTTGTCCTCACCAGGGTCTTGACCTGACTGCAGTTTGGTGTTCATAACCAACTTCAGTGGGCAAATGCTCCTCTTTAATGGCCACTGGCATGCTGAAGAAGTGTGCTCTTCACAGATGAATCCCAGTTTCAACCGGGCAGATGGCGACATGTTTGTTTATGTCAACGTTGTGAACAGTGCCCCATGGTGGCGGTGGGGTTATGATATGAGTGGGCATAAGCTACAGACAACAAACAATTGCATTTTATTGCTGGAAATTTGCATGCATAGAGATAGAATCTCATTGTGAGGCCCACTGTTGTGCCATTCATCTGCCGCCATCACCTAATGTTTTAGAGTGATAATGCACGCCCCATGTCGCAAGGATCCGTACAAAATTCCTGGAAGCTGAAAATGTCCCAGTTCTTCCACGGCCTGCATACTCACCAGACATGTCACCCATTAAGCATGTTTGGGATGCTCTGGATTGACGTGTATGACAGCTTTTTCCAGTTCCCGCCAATATTCAGCAACTTTGCACAGACATTTAAGAGGAGTGGGACATCATTCCACAGGCCACATTCAACAGCCTGATCAACTCTATGTGAAGGAAGGGCCTCTCAAGTGGCGCAGCAGTCTAAGGCACTGCATCGCAGTGCTAGAGGCGTCACTACAGATCCAGGTTTGATCCCTGGCTGTGTTGCACCCGGCCACGACTGGGAGGCCCATGAATTGGTGCACAATTGGCCCAGTGTCATCCGGATTAGGGGAGGGTTTGGCCGGCTAGGATGTCCTTGTCCCATCTCGCAACTCCTTGTGGCGCCCGGGTGCATGCTCGCTGACTTCAGTCGCCAGTTGTACAGTGTTTCCTCTGACACATTGGTTCGGCTGGCCTCCGAGTTAAGCGAGCAGTGTGTCGAGATGGGTCGTGTTTCGGAGAACTCATGACTCTCAACCTTTGCCTCTCCTGAGTCCGTACTGGAGTTGCAGCGATGGGACAAGACTAAGTACAAATTGGGGAGAAAAAAGGTTTAAAAAAAGCATAATAATATGCAAAGTAGTTGTCGCCCTGCATGAGCAAATGGTGGTCACACCAGATACTAACTGTTTTTTTGAAATACGCCTTTTTCTTAAGGTATCTGTGACCAACAGATGCACATCTGTATTCCCAGTCATGTGAAATCCATAGATTAGGGCCTAATGAATTTATTTCAATTGACTGGTTTCCTTATATGAACTGTAAGTCAGTAAAATCTTTGAAATGTTTCATTTATCCGTGTAGCTACCTACTCTACTGTAGAAAATTCTGAAAGGAGAGATGAGGAGCTTGACAATCAAGCTTGTTCACTGAGTCAGTGTCAATCACATTGGTGACAACATAGCACATATACTGAAGAGCTCATGTTTGAGGTGACCTACCAGGAGCAGCATACACCTGCTCTCCTTCATGGCGCCACAGCAACCCAGGAAACCTATGATCAGCAGCACTGCCCCCACAGCAATCAACAGGTAACCCACGTTTAGGATCTGGTTCATCTCCGCTGGAGCATCTTTTATCCCCTTGAGGAGCCCCAGGATCGAGCCGCTGTCCACCTTCACCCAGATCCCTACGCCCAGGATGGCAGCGCCCGCCAACTGGGGGAAGAGAGCATAGCATTGTTGGGTGATTTCTATTAATTCAATGAAGACCACATCAACTGCTGCCCTTCGTCTTACCTAACATGCCCATCCAGTGCTTTCTGAAAGTATTCCTCCCCCTTGACTTATTCCGCATTTGGTTTTGTTACAGTCTCGATTCAAAATTGATTAAGGGGCGGCAGGCAGCCTAGTGGTTAGCGCGTTCGACTAGTAACCGAAAGGTTGCAAGATCGAATCCCAGAGCTGACAAGGTACAAATCTGTCGTTCTGCCCCTGAACAAGGCAGTTAGCGCACTGTTCCTAGGCAGTCATTGAAACTAAGAATTTGTTTAACTGACTTGCCTAGTTAAATAAAGACAAAGTTTTAAAAAATCCCCTCATCTACATACAGAAATCCCATTTACTTTATATAAGTATTCACACCCTTAAGTCAACACTTTGGCTGGGCCACCCAAGGACTTTCATATTCTTGTTCAGAAGCATTCCAGCGTTGCTTTGGGTGTATGATTGGGGTCATGGTCCTGTTGGAATGTAAATCACACCCCAGTCTAAGGTCATTTGCACTCTGAAGCAGGTTCTCATTAAGGATTTGCCTGTATTAAGCTCCATTCCTTGTTCACTCTATCCTTACCAGTCTCCCAGTCCCTGCTGCTGAAAAGCATCCCCATAGCATAATGCTGCCACCACCATGCTTCATGGTAGGGATGAAGTTAGATGGCCTGGCTTTCTGTGCCTGGCTTTCTCCAGACATAGCACTTTGCATTCAGGCCAAATAATTACATTTTTGTCTCATCAAACCACAGAATATTTTGCCTTATGATCTCAGAGTCTTTCATTCCAGGCATGCTGTCATGTGTCTTTTTCTCAGAAGCGCCTTCTGTTTTGCAAATCTCCCACAAAGCCCAGATTGGTGAAGTGCTGTGGAGACTTGTCTTTCTGGCAGGTTATCAGCCAAGGAACACTGTAGTTCTGTCAGAGTGGTCATTGTGTTCATGGTCACCTCCCTGACCAAGGTCCTTTCCCGGTTGTTAATTTTGGTCGGACGGCCAGCTCTAGGCAGAGTCTGAGTAGTTCCATATTTATGGAGACCACTGTGCTCTTGAAAAATGTCAACACTCTTGAAATTGTTTTATACCCTTCCCCAAATATATGCCTCATCACAAGTCGATCTCGGAGAGTAACTTGGACTTCATGGTAAGGTTTCTGCTTTGACATACGCTGTTAACTGTGGGACTTATATAGACAGGTGTGTTTCTTCCTACATCGTGTCCAAGCAAAGGGGTGTGAATACTTACACTATCGTTCAAAAGACATTGTACAGTGTAGTAATTGTTAATGTTGTAAATGACTATTGTAGCTGGAAACGGCTGACTTTATATGGCATATCTACATAGGCATACAGAGGTCCATTATCAGCAACCATCACTCCTGTGTTCCAATGGCACGTTGTGTTAACAAAGTCAAGTTTATCATTTTAAAAGGCTAACACGGAACCCAAACCGGCTGCGTGCGTGCACACATTTATTTTGTCCGCCAACACCAAATGCAGGTTAAAATATCAAACTCTGAAACAATTACATTAATTTGGGGACAGGTCGAAAAGCATTAAACATGTATGGCAATTTAGCTAGCTTGCTGTTGCTAGCCAATTTGTCCTGGGATATAAACATTGTTGTTATTTTACCTGAAATGCACAAGGTCCTCTGACAATTAATCCACACATAAAAATGGTTAACCGAATCGTTTCTAGTCATCTCTCCTCCTTCTAGGCCTTTTCTTCTCTTGACTTTATATTGTGATTGGAAACTTTCATAAATTAGGTGCATTGCCGCCACTGACCTCGTTTGTCTTTCAGTCACCCACGTGGGTATAACCAATGAGGATTTGGCACGTGGGTACCTGCTTCTATAAACCAATGAGGAGATGGCACGTGGGTACCTGCTCCTATAAACCAATGAGGAGATGGCACGTGGGTACCTGCTCCTATAAACCAATGAGGAGATGGGAGAGGCAGGACTTGCAGCGCGATCTGCGTCCCAAATAGAACTGACTTCGATTTTAGCGCTTGCCAATGCAGATGCTCGTTGGCGTGCGCGAGAGCGGTGTAGTCAGCCTGTAATTGATCATTAGAAAACCCTTTTGCAATTTTTAGCACAGCTGAAAACTGTTGTTCTGATTAAAGAAGCAATACAACTGGCCTTCTTTAGACTAGTTGAAGGCCAGCATCCCGGAGTCGCCTCTTCACTGTTGACGTCGAGACTGGTGTTTTGCGGGTACTATTTAATGAAGCTGCCAGTTGAGGACTTGTGAGACGTTTGTTTCTCAAACTAGACACTGATGTACTTGTCCTCTTGCTCAGTTGTGCACCGGGGCCTCCCACTCTTTCTATTCTGGTTAGAGCCAGTTTGAGCTGTTCTGTGAAGGGAGTAATATACAGTGTTGTACGAGATCTTAAGTTTCTTGGCAATTTCTCATATGGAATAGCCTTAATTTCTCAGAACAAGAATAAACTGATAAGCTTCAGAAAGTGCTTTGTTTCTGGCCATTTTGAGCCTGTAATCGGACCCACAAATGCTGATGCTCCAGATACTCAACTAGTCTAAAGGCCAGTTGTATTGCTTCTTTAAATAGAACAACAGTTTTCAGCTGTGCTAACAATTGAAAAAGGGTTTTTTAATTATCAATTACAGGCTGACTACACCGTTCACGGCGCGTGAGCGAGCGTGGCAAAATACATATTATTCAATTATTGCACCCACTGCTCGCGAGCGTCTGCGTTGCCAAGCGCTAAAATAGAAGTCAGTTCTATTTGTGATGCAGATCACGCTGCAAGTCCTGCCTCTCCCCATCTCCTCATTGGTTTATAGGAGCAGGTACCCACGTGCAATCTCCTCATTGGTTATACCCACGTGGGTGACTGAAAGATGAACGAGGTCAGTGGCGGTAATGCACCTAATTTATGAAAGTTGCCAATCGCAATATAAAGTCAAGAGAAGAAAAAGCCTAGAAGGAGGAGAGATGATTAGAAACGATTCGGTTGACCGTTTTATGTGTGGATTAATTGTTGGAGTAGAAGACCTTGTGCATTTCAGGTAAAATAACAACAATGTTTATATCCCAGGACAAATTAGCTAGCAAATGCAAGCTAGCTAAATTGCCATAAATGTTTAATGCTTTTTGACCTGTCCCCAAATTAATGTAATTGTTTCAGAGTTTGTTTTGATATTGTAACCTGCATTTGGTGTGGGGGGACAAAATAAATGTATGCACGATGGTGCACGCGTGCAGTCGGTTTGGGTTCCGTGTTAGCCTTTCAAAATTATAAACTTGACTTAGCTAACACAACGTGTCATTGGAACACAGGAGTGATGGTTGCTGATAATGGACCTCTGTACGCCTATGTAGATATGCCATATAATGCCGTGGAGGAGATCTTTGTGGGCTATACTCGGCCTTGTCTCAGGATGGTAAGTTTGTGGTTGAAGATATCCCTCTAGTGGTGTGGGGGCTGTGCTTTGGCAAAGTGGGTGGGGTTATAGCCTGCCTGTTTGGCCCTGTCCGGGGGTATCATTGGATGGGGCCACAGTGTCTCCTGACCCCTCCCGTCTCAGCCTCCAGTATTTATGCTGCAGTAGTTTGTGTCGGGAGGCTAGGGTCAGTCTGTTATATCTGGAGTACTTCTCTTGTCTTATCCGGTGTCCTGTGTGAATTTAAGTATGCTCTCTCTAATTCTCTCTCGGAGGACCTGAGCCCTAGGACCATGCCTCAGGACTACCTGGCATGATGACTGCTTGCTGTCCCCATTCCGCCTGGCCGTGCTGCTGCTCCAGTTTCAACTGTTCTGCCTGCGGCTATGGAACCCTGACCTGTTCACCGGACGTGCTACCTGTCCCAGACCTGCTGTTTCAACTCTCTAGAGACAGCAGGAGCGGTAGAGATAACCCTTTTTCCTAGCCGGTCTGAACGGTAGTGTATGTAAATGAGATATTTCTGTATTTATTTTTCAATAAATTGGCAAAAATTCTAAAAACATGTTTTCAGTTTGTTATTATGGGTTATTGTATGTAGATGGTTGAGATTTTTTATTGATTTAATCCATGTTGAATTCGGGCTGTAACAACAAAATGTGGAAAAGGTCAAGAGGAATGAATACATTCTACATTTCTCTTTTCATCTTTATTTTGTTATGCCTACATAGGTATTTTCCAGTAAAATTCAATATTTTTTATTTATTTCATAGCTCCTTCGCATTCTCTGACATTCATGCTGCATTTGGCTTGCAGCACATCACACTATTCTACTCTGTGCCTAATCTTATCTGGTCCAAAATGACATGTCGGTCTCATAAAAAGTAGTAAAACCATAGCAAATGTCTGTCCTTTTGTTTCATGTTCTCATAGCTTTCTCACGTTGCAATTTAGATAGTGTTTTTCTGGGGGACAGAATAAGGATAAGAAGTGGTAAGTGATAAGGAGTGTTCTGATTGCCTGCAGATTCATTATAGTGAAGCATAACTGAACTCTGCTATTATCTGCAATAATTTACTCAAAAAGATGAAAACATCTCCAACTTACAAAGATGATGCCATTAAAAGCAAACATCATGACTTTGAGAAATCCGAAGCAACCCATTCTTGATGAATTATTCTGCCTGGAAGAAAAGAAGAGGAAAAGGGTGAGAAAGGGAACATTGTTATGAATAATCACCTATGGTAATGATGAGAATGTTTCGAAATTCTATGAGACTTCTGAATCATTAAGATGGGATCAGAGGTCAAAAGTCTGAACTAAATCTACTGCCTATGTCTGTAGGCCTGTTTAGAGGAGGAAGCATAATAACCAAAGGTTCTCTTTAATTCAATGGGGAAGTACCATCTTAACAAAACAGCTAAATTATGTACTTCTTATGATGTTCTATATCAATGACATTTTGGAAATTGTATGTTGAGGGTTTTGGTCACAATCTTATCTTGCAAACTTACACCACTAACCCTTCTACACCTGAATAAACATTTGACTCATATTGAATGATATTGGAAGGTGACAGTTATGGTTTTGTGGACACAATCAGTCACTAAGGAAGCAAATATATATTCTTTCAAACAGAGACAAAGCGTTTCTCTACTACTCTAGCAGAGTTGTTCCGAGTCATTTGCAATGAGTTGTTATGTCTGGCTAATTAGGTGACGGATTAACAGTTCTACACAATCCAGTTCTACACAATGCTGTTTGCTGTCTTTGACTTGTTACCAGGAAACCAGCCCTTTGTCATCTACAGTAAGACGTGGGAAGGAAGGAGTGGGGAAAAACACCCTCCCTATCACCGTATCGTCCTTGAACAGTCAAGAGCACCCTTGCTTTTTTTTGTACTAATGTAATTTACTGTACAGTACACTTTCCCAACACCAATGAGAGTTAAGTGAGCTTTTGCTTTAGAATTAAGGAAAGTACAAAGGCAATGACAAGGCAGCATGTCCCACTGCATTGTCATTTAAAATGGGCCCCTAAACAGATTAAAATTATACAAGAGGCAGACCAGTCCCATAGCCTAATTGTCAGAAAGAGTATTCACAGTAATGCACTCGATGTCTGAAAAACCCTTCCACCTGGGGCCACAAAATGTTCAATGTAAAAAAGTTATCTAATTACAAGAAAGCTATCAAAATGTTCAACGTGGTCTGCTATTCAGATGAGAACAGTGTCCATCACCTGTCCAGGCTGTACAAGGAAATTGTAAGGAACTTTATCTTCCTCACCCTCAGTGTCAATCAGAGGCCTATTAAAACACAGGAGCCCATTACACACACACACTGCAGGTTTATGTCCTGTCCCGTTTTGCAAGTTTAACCATCTATGGATCATCTCATCCTGCTCTGATCTATGTGGTGGTGCCCTTTACCACTATGTGTGTTTAGGACTGTCTGTCTGCATATGACCCTATAGGGTGGGAACAGTGATTGAGTGACTAAATGACAGCTGGTTTGTACTGTACTCTTAATAACAGCAATAACAAACCAATAGCACTCTGTGGCAGTAGCACCAGTAGTGTGACAGTGAACTCTGTCAAGGAGTTTCTGATTGACATGTGTCATTTTCTTTCTGTTGTTATGACTAAAGTATCCATAAGTGTGTTTATCTTATACGGTCCCAGATAGAGTACTTAGAGTTCATCAACCTGGCCAAGGCTTTCGACTCTGTCAATCACCACATTCTTATTGGCAGACTCAACAGCCTTGGTTTCTCAAATGATTGCCTCGCCTGGTTCACCAACTACTTCTTTGATAGAGCTCAGTGTGTCAAATCGGAGAGCCTGTTGTCCGGACCTCTGGCAGTCTCTATGGGGGTGCCACAGGGTTCAATTCTCGGGCCGACTCCCTTCTCTGTATACAGCAATGATGTCGCTCTTGCTGCTGGTGATTCTCTGATCGACCTCTAAGCAGACGACACCATTCTATATACTTCTGGCCCTTCTTTGGACACTGTGTTAACTAACCTCCAGACGAGCTTCAATGACATACAACTCTCCTTCCATGGCCTCCAACTGCTCTTAAATGCAAATAAAACTAAATGCATGCTATTCAACCGATCATTGTCCGCACCTGCCCGTCCATCCAGCATCACTACTCTGGACGGCTCTGACTTAGAATACGTGGATAACTACAAATACCTAAGTGTCTGGCTAGACTGTAAACTCTGCTTCCAGACTCACATGAAGCATTTCCAATCAAAAATGAAATCTAGAATCGGCTTCCTATTTCGCAACAAAGCTTCCTTCACTCATGCTGCCAAACATACCCTCGTAAAACTGACCATCCTACCGATCCTTGTCTTCGGCGATGTCATCTATAAAATAGCCTCCAACACTTTACTCAGCAAACTGGATGTAGTCTATCACAGTGCCATCCATTTTGTCACCAAAGCCCCATATACTACCCACCACTGCGACCTGTACGCTACCGTTGGCTGGCCCTCGCTTCATACTCGTCGCCAAACCCACTGACTACAGGTTATCTACAAGTCTCTGCTAGGTAAAGCCCCGCCCTATCTCAGCTCACTGGTCACCATAGCAGCACCCACTCGTAGCACACGCTCCAGCAGGTATATCTCACTGGTCACTCCCAAAGCCAATTCCTCCTTTGGTCGCCTTTCCTTCCAGTTCTCTGCTGCCACTGACTGGAATGAACTGCAAAAAAAAAAAAAAATGAAGCTGGAGATTCCCCATCTCCCTCACTTGCTTTAAGAACCAGCTGTCAGAGCAGCTCACAGATCACTGCACCTGTTCATAGCCCATCTGTATACAACCCATCTATCTACCTCATTCTCATACTGTATTTATTTTGCTCCTTTTGCACCACAGTATCTCTACTTGCACATATACCATTCCAGTGTTTAATTGCCATATTGTAATTACTTCGCCACCTTGGCCTATTTATTGCCTTAATTCCCTTATTTGCACTCACTGTATATATACTTTGTTTTCTTTTTTTCTACTGTATTATTGACTATGTTTTGTTCATTCCATATGTAACTCTGTTGTTGTATGTGTCAAACTGCTATGCTTTATCTTGTTCTCAACTAGCCTACCTGGTTAAATAAAGGTGAAATAAAAAATAAATAAAAAGAGAGTGAAATGGCATCGGCATACAGTACAAGTACTGAGAGACGGATGCTAAACGTTTATCACGGTGTCAATGTTTAGCCATGCGCATCAGGTTAATCATATGAATGGGCCAGAGGGCGCATAGCAACATATCCTGAATTGGTTTTCCCCCTTTCATTCCCAGAGGGTTTCCTGCAAGTGGTCACTCATCTTCTGCCTTCACAAAGCCATGGGCAACAGCGGTGGCCATAGTTAGCCTGGTGATGTATTAACAAACACAGTCACATGCAAATGACTAAGAAAACATCCCAGCCAGGAGCCATCAGCACACGGTACAAAGACAAAGGTGAGTATAATATACAGTAGCTATGGCCCTTAGGACTTTACATGCTTTGAAAATTAAAATGCAATAAACACAAAGCAGCTAAATGAGAATATAATTTAGACAAGAGTAACGTAAAAAAATAAATCAATGATCAGGTGAATTTCAGGCAAGTATTCTTTAAGCTGCTGAATAATATGACACAGTGAGTGGCATAGCTTTGTTGATATCATGTTAGGAGTAATGTGGTATTCAGTCATGAAGACTAGGATAATGAATTCATCCACAAGGAAGCCAGTGGGGACACACCTGGTGACAAACATTTCCAGGAATGATGATCAAGATAACAAATGTCTGTTGACGAACATGCCAATTAACGACTAGAGGAAAGAAAGTATAGACATCATATTTATCAAAGCTTTATCTCAGTCAGCTGTCATCCCGTGTAACAGTTTACCTAATATGGTTCAATGACAATTCCTAACATGTAGTCTACACCAAAATGGGAATGTTTTAAATGTATGAAGGATTACATTTTTGAAAGTGGGTTTCCTCATGAGCCCTAGGGTAGTGCTTTGAGTTATGGGGTTTTGGCTTACTGGTAATACATAAAAATATTCCATCATGACAAATCTAAATAATTGTCAGGAAGAGTATATACACTCACAGAGACAACCCAGTCAGACTCTCTGTCTGAGCTGAGCATGCTAAAACTCTAAACACTGGACAAATCTAAAAGGATGTCATGAGCTATGTTCCGTCCAATTGGTGACAGATTTTCATTCGAATATTCTAAAATGTGCATGCATATAAACTATGCGCATTTTCCCTGCAGAGATAAGTTTCCATCAAATTGGCTTGCTGCAAATAAAAGGCTATGCGTGCAACGTAGTACACATCAAGATATATTTTGCAGTTAAACAAGTTTCCATTCCATTTTCAACTCTACTGATGGTTTTCTCACAAAAAAAAGTGCCTTAGGCTACATAAAGTACCACAGCATGAAACACGTGTTTCTAAAAATCCCCTATGGAAAAAAATGAATGGTGGAAAAACAATTGGAACCATTTTCCTGTTTGACCGCTAGCTTTTATAGGCATTATGACGCCTCCATTGTGGGGCTCTATAGTAAGTGTCCACTTGTATTGGCACGTGCTAAAGCGTACGTATGAGATTATCATGGACAAAATAGTGAGATTTATTTTTAAAATGGCAGCAAAACATCGATTATCATGTCACCATAATAAGACCCTCGATATTTATTGGGAAGGCGCATCAAGCTCAGCACCTTTCACTATCACCACCGTGTTAAATTCATCCTGATTTATTTTATCTGTAACCTAATACAGTTCATGCTTTCCGACAAATCGTAGTGGGGGACTACAAATCATCGCGTGACTCCCAAATTTACTTCGACATGATGGTTATTATATCAATATTTGCGCATAAAAGCGTTTCCACCTACATTTCTCACATTATTAATTTTACCGACACAAAAAGGTCTCATCTTGTCTAGCGTATTTTGTTTTGTCCACATTTTGAAAGTTTACCGAAAAATGTTCTGTTGCCATTAGGTCGGTGACATTCTTTTTTAATCCGACATCTACTTTACTCGCCTAAAACGTTTGGATGGAAACCTGGTTGTAGAGAGGAATAATTACAGGCTTGAGTCAAGGTCTCAGGAGAGGAACAAATAATGAATTGTTGGAATCCATGTTGTCACTGCACCCGACTACAGGAGAATATAAAACACATCAAATTACTACTCTATGGGGCATTTTCAACAACCAGATGAGTCAACCCTCGTTATTCTCACTTACAATTGTTTACCCTACAGTGGAGTGGTACAACAGGTTTCGTTGAGACTCAGAGAAAGAAAGGGAGTCTGGGCCTTACCTTCACTGGGGTGATGGAGGCTGTTGCTGGGAGAGCGAATGTGGGCGTCAGTAAACAGGCTGATTTACCTGTGTTCTCGGAGAGTGACCTGTACTGCGTTTTTCTCTTCCTGTGCTTCTCGGTGGCTGCAGGTTGGTTATAAACAGTGAGGGAGGGGGCGTGCTGAGGCAAACAGGTGGGAGTGATTCAGGTTTCAGAGGCAAGGAGCTCACTTCCCTGTGGAGTGGAAGTACGACCTGAGGGAGTGTCACAGCAATGTTACAGCTACATACACACAGGCATAAGCACATTCTATCACCATTTTTACCTGTGGCATCACTGTATATCAAAGTGGGCTTTTGGAGACGTGAATGGTATGGAAGCAGAGAAAGAATATATCAATGGATTTTTAAGAAAATGTTATTTAATTAACATACTATAAGACCTTACTATGTGAGTTCCATTGAAAGCATTGTTTTGTAGACATAGGATAATTCATCAGTCGGAATGTCTCTCTTGCTTAGAAATTTTCTCAGACTTTGACCTAAATCTTCCCATGACAGCCTCTAATGAAAAGTAGACTTTCACAATCATGCAGGAATCTGAGTTGAGCTTTAAAAATACCCAGAGTGACAGTGATGGAGGAATTTGGAGGAGGTAAATTGTAATAAATGTATAATAACAAGATTAACTTTTATTTTTCAATTCACCACCTTCGATGATAAGCAATCAAACAGTATCCTACCAGTTGAAACAGTGCCTGTTGAAACAGAACCTTATGGAGTCGCAAGCTTCTGTGAATTGACCATTTCACTGCCTATCTATTTTTCAACATTAACCTTAAAGTAACAGTCCATTGAAAATCTAACTTGTAAAAGTTAATATTCTGTTAACTCATACCCAAATTACATTGTTGACTCATCCTATACTCTTGTGGCCAAAGCATTAATTGGAGGGGGAAAAAACACTTGAATAAAACCCACCTCAAACCTGTATCTCAAACAGACCGTTTCAAAAATGCTTGTAGTTCCTCAGAGGATGATGTCATTCCAACACAGAAAAGCTGCTTTTTAACATACTTAAAATAAACTGGAAGTAAAACTATTTCACTTATATTGTAATGAATTACCCTATAGGTCATATTTAATAGAAATATGGAAACACTGGACAGATACTTTCATACAGTATTGTGGTGAGTATATGATTTTAGCTCAAGTCTAATGACCATTTATATCAGGTTAGAGCATTAGCATTCAAGTACCTTGACTTACTCATCATCAATGAAATTATTTAGAACATTTGTCATACTAGCCATTGGTGACATACCTGATGTGTCTTACATTCATCCCACCATGCACTGAAAATATGTGTTTGGCAGTTCCTTGTGTCAGTGTGACAACGCTCACATTATGCATTTCCTTGCCACATCAGACAATCCCAAACTCCAATACAGTACTCCTTTTTTTATTTTACATTTGTCTCAAACAAATGTATCTTCCAGAAATATGTACATAATCTATTTAGGTCATATTCACATAGATAATTTCAGTGATACAGGAAAAGAACATAACTATAAATTAGCGATTCTGCTTTGGAACTTTACAAAAAAAAGGTTTTCAAAAACTACATTTGCCATTTTAGAACCACAAGACAACATCACTCTGTTCATAGACACACAGCACAACAGACAGACCTGAAAGATGATGCAAGACTTTCACACAAAAAGACTACTCCTTGGTCAGGTCAACGACAAAAATGACCAATTCTCTATTTCAATGTAGGCAGCCCACTTGTGTGACAATACAACTCTTCTTTCTGAATCCATTGACATGTCCTTTACATCCATATGCACATCGTTACAATTACTACTCAAGATGTAATTATCATTTCCCCATGAATATGTAAGTTATGTTAGTTTTGGCATTTTACCAGCAGGCATCAGTTCATGTACATGTATTGACATGAGAACACAAGCATTAACAAAAAGAACATACTTTTTTTCCAACAAGTACATTACAACTGTGGATGACAAGTGTATAAAAGTGAATAAAAAATAATCTATGGATATGTTAATAATATGTTATAGACAGTATGGTTTAGAGGCATACAGCACATTATGTAAACAACTGTGCTGAAATGTACTATATCAACAGCTAGGCTGTCTCTGTGAGCTCTAAAAAGGCTGTGTCCAGCACAGCTTTGAGAGCAGGGTCTAAAGTCCGTTATAGTGAGCGAGTCTAAGCAATGTCCTTAGAGTGTTCATTCAAAAGAGCTGCTCTTTCCCCAAAAAGGCATACCCGCCTCTATGGGCACTCTTCTTCTCTTGTTCTTTGTGTCAACAGATTCAGTCCCTTTCTGGTCTGACCCTGACCAGTTGATATTTAGTGCACATTCCAGCAACACTGCGTCTTATGTTGCCTGTTTGTCTGGGTGGCTTTTTAACTTGTGGAACTTAACACTGTCAAGCTTTTCAAACCTCTTGCCACAGTGTTCGCAGGTGAAGTTGTAGTGGGCCTCGGGGGTGTGTTTCTTCATGTGCCAGTTGAGAGATGCTCGCTGGCGACACTGGTACCCACAGATCTCACACCTGCAGAAAAGGTAGAGGAGTGGAGGGAGACAAGAGATGAAGGGGAAAAATGTAAGATGATTCAAATCAGCAGAAAGTGTTTTTAGGAGTGCAATGTAGTCATTTCTGTTTGTGAGACAAAATTGCATTTATTGTACAAAACCAAAATATGAAATGTTTAGAGAAAATGAAATAAACCGTCTGGGAGTAAAAACTTGAGTGATCAAAGTGTTTCACTCACTGAAGGGGCGTCTCTCCTGTGTGCGTGCGCCGGTGAACCTCCAAGTGATTCTTCCTTTTGAACGATTTCCCACACGTTTCACAGATGAAGTCTCGGACTCCTACACAAAGTTTGATGACAAATGTATATCACATTTTATTTGTCACATGAGCAGAATACAACAGGTGTAGTAGACCTTACAGTGAAATACTTACTTACAAGCCCTTAACCAACAATGCAGTTCAAGAAATTGAGTTAAGAAAATATTTACAAAATAAACAATAACGAGACTATATAAAGGTGGTACCGGTACCGAGTCAATGTGCGGGGGTGCGGCATCTGTGACAAACTTAGTTGAAAAATGAGAGGACAAAGTTAGTTGGGGTTGGGGTTGCGCAGAATTCAGATGCTTGTAATGTTGAGTCGCCAGGACAGCTCACAACTCATTTAGCCTCTCTGCTGATTGGGGCTCTCAACAATTAGATTTTATTTGGAAGTGATTCAGAATCCCCATTAGACAATATTACTTAAATCAGTCTGTGTATTTAACAGCCATTGTATTTGGTAATTCTACAGACCAGTGTAATGTTTGGAGATTTTACAATCAGGTCAGCAATTATTTCACAGGCAGCACGGTTAGATGCGAGGCGATTGTGAAGCATCACCCAGTCAAGTTCCATGCGGTCAAAACCATTAGCTTTAGAGACAGGTTGACATTCAAAGCTGCATTATACAGTAGACGTCATGGCAGGATACATATGAATACATTACTACTAGCTCATGCGCCAATGTACAGTTTATCAGTATAGCCCAGATTTAGAGTTGTTTGTGCCCACCTGAGTGGATGATCATGTGGCGATGCAGGTGGTTTGACAGATAGAACTTCTTGCCACAGCCGGGGTGGGGGCACACCTTGGTCCTCCCCTTCCTGTGAACCAGATTCACATGGTTCTGCATGGGAACATAAAAAACATATTATGAATCACAGCATGAAATGGTAGTTACAGCAACATGTGTGCATTTCTATTTTCTTTATTCGTAACTTGATGGCACTACAAGGTCAAGGTGTTCCAAATCAAGGCAAAAGCTGAAGTGTAGAGTGCCTAAAAGGGCCTATTTACCTGAAAGCTGCTGATGGCTACATAGACTTGACTACAGCCTTCATACGGACAGTGGAACATCTTGAGCATTCCGTCTGCCTCGATGACAGGACCTCGTCTGCTCCTTCTACATCTGAAATAGAAAAGGGAGTGATGCCCGTGGTTCGTCTACAGAAGTGCTCTGAGGAAGTCAAGATGGGAATGAAAATGGCATGTCCATATAAGTTTGTCTCTACAGATGTGATCCCCATAATTCTGCATGCTGGCCACTCACCTGCTTAGGCCCCTCTGTAGCTCCCTCTCACAGGTCGGCTCCAAGCCATGAGACTCAATACTGGGCTGGAGCAGCTCCTTGTCACTGAGGCCTGAGAGAAAAATATCTCAAACCATTGGAATAGCAAGCTATTCATCATTGATTTTTGTCAATGTCAGTATCCTTTAAATCAACATATACAACAATTACAGCATATTCTAATGCATTGTCTGTCGGCGTAAGCAAAGGCTAAAATACTGTGCCAGCAGTACCTGTGATGGAGTCTTCCTCTGTTGTCTTAAAGTCTGCCACTGACTGGCACATTTGGTTGTAAGCCACGCCCTCTATGACAGTGCAGGTGACCTCCTCCACGTCTCCACCCCCCATGTTGAGCTGGATGCCCTCGGATGCCAAAGCCTCATAGCTGGGGCCAGTGATGATGATCAGCTACAAACGACAGGGAGAGGGACATAGGATAGGCTACATGTTAATATTACTATATAAAGGCAGTGCTTGATTGTGATAAAATTCCAAGACAAATTACTAATGAGTATTTTTAAAAGAAAAATTTAAACCTGAGAACCGTCCAGAGTTCCTCGCTGGTTTGGTATCTCACAGGTGGTCCCCACAGTCTGTAGTGTCTGAGAATCAAATAGCTCCCCTTGCCCAGGCACCTGCATAGAGGCTGGGACTGGATGGAGGTTGGTCTGAGTGTCTACACCAACTGTGTCACCCAATGTCTGTGTGGTGTCCTCCTCATCGGCTTTGTCCAGTCTGTCAGTTAAGGATGCAGTCACTACAACACACTCGTAGCCATCTTGTGATGTACCCACTCCTTCATCTCCCCTGTCTCTTCTCAGGTCTTCAGCCTCCTCCTCTGGGTTGATGTCCTCCCCTACAGCATTGTAACCTGTCTCCTCCTCGTCAGACTCCTGGGCTTGCTGTCTGCCTGCCTCCATCACCGCCTCCATCTCCCAGACAGACTGATTCTCAGAGAGATGCTCCATCAGTGGAGTGTCCCTGGATGGGGCCTCCATCCCTGGGAGCTGGCTGAGAGCCGTGGCCTCCTCCACCTGATCCATAGTCACCGGGGCTCCGGACACTTCCAAATCCCCTCCTGCATCTAGGAAAGACAAGGGTACAGAATACAGATGCATTTAAATACAGGTTACCTGGTTTGTCAAATCAGTGGTTCCCATACAATTACATGTGACCCAGAACAATTAAAAGCCAACTTAGTATCTGAATGTACTGTATCTCTTACCAGTGAGCTGTCTGTGGGCATCTGTCTCTCTCCTCCTCCACCTGGTCATGATTCCTCCAGTTTCCTCTGTCCTTGTGTCCCTGTCAACTTCCTCCTCCATCTCTGTCTCCATCTCAAGCTCACTGGCCCCTCTTGGTGGCGAGGAGAGGTGCTGCACAAATGAATGGTCAGCATCACACTGCCAGATAGCAGAGGTGGAGAATCCAGGTTGGGGTTCCAGAGCTCTGAGCTGCGGTTCATGTGGGCAGGTCTGGGAGTGATCCTGGTACCAGGTCACCATGCTACAAAGGCTAGACACTCTCTCATTTTTCCCTGTAAGAAAATAAGTATCACCAGTGACAAATGTATCAATCCCTCATGTAGGGCTACTTTTCTTTATGGGTAAATGGATCAAATGTGGTGTTTTGTCTTACCTATTTTCAGTTTTGTACATACTTCTGGGGTTGTCTTCCTAGCGGCCAGGAATATAAATATGACAGTGACGTTATTGCATGAGGATACTGTGTTAACGTTAAGCACTATTGAGTTGATAGCCCGAGCTAGCTAACCCAATTGATTGAAGGAGGTGGCCTGGGGAAAGGACTCACATTTAACAGATGACAAGAGAGGGGATAAACTAGCTAAACAATATTAGTTACTAGCTAGTTTGATATTCTGATTTTATGTATTATTCGTAAACTTACCCTCCGTATTTTTGCCGGTATATCTCCCCGTACGTGGAGTTGAGCAAGATTAGGTACTCGGCAAGTCCAGCGTCACTCAAACTCGTTCGCCGACGAAGCTCACTCCAAACCTTGTGAGATTCTCCAAGATAAACTCGCCTAACATCATACTTCTTGCGGGACTCGAGGCGTCTTTGTGCTCGGTCAGAATCCGTGAGCCTGGGACGGCCTCTACAACGCCTCGAAATTGATTTAATTTGATCCCCGGCTTCTTCAGCGTCCAGGGGACCCTCCTCTCCTCCATAGCCATCCGCCATCTTGACAACAGCTGTCTGTTGTTGTCATTCCTAGCGGAAGTTGTCTTACAGGAAGTGACACCACTTGCACAATATGCATTGAGCAGAACGTTTTATCAACGATAAACCAAGTTCATACATGTAGATATATAGCTAAAGAAAGATATGGCCGATATTTTGACCCTTGTCTTTAGGATATTTAACCAACACAATGGAAAAACGAAGGATTTCAAAATGCAGTGCCTTGGTGGTCGGAGACTGTAGCATCAACCATTAGTTGCCTTCCAGAGCCTTCCAGGATCATTGCAAGAATCCATGTCCAACCTGAGCTCCGACAATTTGAAGGTAATTAGCTATTCACATACTACTAGGCCGACCATTTCGAATCTCACCATACCCTCTCTGCTATGCAATCTGGTTTTAGAGCTGGTCATGGGTGCACCTCAGCCACGCTCAAGGTCCTAAACGATATCTTAACCGCCATCGATAAGAAACATTACTGTGCAGCCGTATTCATTGATCTGGCCAAGGCTTTCGACCATGTCAATCACCACATCCTCATCGGCAGACTCGACAGCCTTGGTTTCTCAAATTATTGCCTCGCCTGGTTCACCAACTACTTCTCTGATAGAGTTCAGTGTGTCGGAGGGTCTGTTGTCCGGACCTCTGGCAGTCTCTATGGGGGTGCCACAGGGTTCAATTCTTGGACCGACTCTCTTCTCTGTATACATCAATGATGTCGCTCTTGCTGCTGGTGAGTCTCTGATCCACCTCTACGCAGACGACACCATTCTGTATACTTCTGGCCCGTCTTTGGACACTGTGTTAACAACCCTCCAGGCAAGCTTCAATGCCATACAACTCTCCTTCCGTGGCCTCCAATTGCTCTTAAATACAAGTAAAACTAAATGCATGCTCTTCAACCGATCGCTGCCTGCACCTGCCCACCTGTCCAACATCACTACTCTGGACGGCTCTGACTTAGAATACGTGGACAACTACAAATACCTAGGTGTCTGGTTAGACTGTAAACTCTCCTTCCAGACCCACATCAAACATCTCCAATCCAAAGTTAAATCTAGAATTGGCTTCCTATTTCGCAACAGAGCATCCTTCACTCATGCTACCAAACATACCATTGTAAAACTGACCATCCTACCAATCCCCGACTTCGGCGATGTCATTTACAAAATAGCCTCCAACACCCTACTCAACAAATTGGATGCAGTCTATCACAGGGCCATCCGTTTTGTCACCAAAGCCACATATACTACCCACCATTGCGACCTGTACGCTCTCGTTGGCTGGCCCTCGCTTCATACTCGTCACCAAACCACTGGCTCCAGGTCATCTACAAGACCCTGCTAGGTAAAGTCCCCCCTTATCTCAGCTCGCTGGTCACCATAGCATCACCCACCTGTAGCACGCGCTCCAGCAGGTATATCTCTCTGGTCACCCCCAAAACCAATTCTTTCTTTGGCCGCCTCTCCTTCCAGTTCTCTGCTGCCAATGACTGGAACGAACTACAAAAATCTCTGAAACTGGAAACACTTATCTCCCTCACTAGCTTTAAGCACCAGCTGTCAGAGCAGCTCACAGATTACTGCACCTGTACATAGCCCACCTATAATTTAGCCCAAACAACTACCTCTTTCCCTACTGTATTTATTTTTTTTTTTATTTTGCTCCTTTGCACCCCATTATTTTTATTTCTACTTTGCACATTCATCTACTGCAAATCTACCATTCCAGTGTTTTACTTGCTATATTGTATTTACTTTGCCACCATGGCCTTTTTTTGCCTTTACCTCCCTTATCTCACCTCATTTGCTCACATCGTATATAGACTTGTTTCTACTGTATTAACTCTGTGTCGTTGTATGTGTCGAACTGCTTTGCTTTATCTTGGCCAGGTCGCAATTGTAAATGAGAACTTGTTCTCAACTTGCCTACCTGGTTAAATAAAGGTGAAATAAATAAATAAATAAAAACTACCTATCTAGTTTCGTCCAGCAGCTGTGTTTTTTGGCACTACCTTGATAAACATGACAGAACATAACACACAGCACCACACTCCCTATTGAAATCATTGGTCAGCCCACTGACCTAACAATGTCTTATGACATCAAGCACTTTTATTTTGTGTCATGTTCAATTGGAAAATGCAGCAAGTCAATTATACATTTGTATGTACTTTGTTTGTGAGGTAGGCCCAATGAAGGATGCTTATCTCTTCTCACTATCCTGCCTCCTAAGCAGATAAGAGAGCCCACTCTAAGTACCCCTAATCAGTCACAGAGATGTGCATCACTTATCAGCACAAAACATGCCTGATGGGCCCACTGCCAAGTTCTCCCTAAAAATCAGAGGGAGAAAATGTTTTCCTGAAAATTCCTAAGCAAACAGTTCTGATTATTGTCATGACTTTATTGCAGAAAATCAAGTTAGCTTCAGGACGTTGCCTCTTTACATGAATCAGCCTCTGGATCTGCTGCCCCTCCGTCGCTGATCATCGTGGACGGACTGGAGGGCTACCTGCGCGGGCCTGGGGTGAGTGGTGGCCTTCAGCAGGCGGAACAGTCCTCTGCTGCCCCTCCGTCGCTGATCATTGTGGACGGACTGGAGGGCTACCTGCGCGGGCCTGGGGTGAGTGGTGGCCTTCAGCAGGCGGAACAGTCCTCTGCTGCCCCTCCGTCGCTGATCATCGTTTGACTGACTGGAGGGCTACCTGCGCGGGCCTGGGGTGAGTGGTGGCCTTCAGCTGGCGGAACAGTCCTCTGCTGCACACATCTCTGCTCTGCTGTATGACACGGCTGCATTTCTCTCACAGACCTTGGAAGAGAGAGCCGCTAGTCTGGCCCCGTCGGGTCATAGCCTCGTTCCAGTCCGAGAGGGAAGGGCATGCTGGTTGGGACTCCTCAGACCCTGTCCTCTCAGTGTTAGACCGCTACTTTCAGGTTAGGTGTACCTTGGACCAGGACTGGAACTCTGCCCCTGCTGTAGCAGGACCACAGGACACGTGGCATGTTTACCTCTCTGGTGCTGGGATCACAGAAGACCCTATTGCTAAGGATGAGGATGACTCAAGTCTGGCACGGGAATGGCGACTGGTCATTTGCCCCAATCGCTCAATGGAGTTTACAATGGTTTGAAATCTATTAAATGACTTCACAGTGGACGAGGAAGAAATAAAAGACATGCAAAAAAAGTATATACTTATATCAAACAATCGCATTCCTAAAGACTGAGATGCAAGGGGAACAGTTTTTTTCCAATGCACAAATGGTTTTCACTAGTGTTTACAAAAAGTTTTCAGCAAAGTTTTTGTGTGAATTAAACCACTCCTCCGACTGAATCATACCGTTCCTGACTGCTTTGGCACAATATATTTTTAGTCTGTTCTCCTCCCTTGCCCTGTTGTCTTCTCTCCTACACAATGTGACTTCACATTCAACCATTCAACTCCCCTTTACATTACTTTTCTGTCTAACCGTTGTGCCTGTGGTGCTTTCTAAGATCATTTGTAGAGGGAAGATTAGGCTGATGCTATAGACGGGATAGCAGAGAACGTCACGAAAACGATGCGCACGCTTCAATGGGGCAGAAGGCGGTATGTTGTTGTCATTCTGGGTGGCCAGATAGCTAGCAACAATGACAAGAAACTGCCATGTGGGGAATCTTAAGTGGCTTGTTTCAGCTAGTTTTATCTTACCATGTCTTGTTTTGACTGATGTCATGTCTATGCTAATATGGCAAAAATTTGCTAGCTAGCTAACCATCAACTGTAACTATGTATTTGAGACAACAAGTGCTCATTGTACAAGTTTATTTATGTTTTCAATAAACATTGGAGACAAAATATAGTGTACATGTTGTAAACAATCTAAGCCAACCCTGTCGATTTTGCCACATAGTTGGGCACCTGTCGGTTTTATTGCTAAACAACCAAACCATCTATAGCTATTAGCTGTCAGGGACAATTAGAACGTCTCCACATTTTTCTCAACTAACGGACAACAAGTACATCAAATGGTGCACAGTTTACAAGCATTTCGCTACTCCCGCAATAACATCTGCTAAATATGTATATGTGACCAATAACATTTAATTTGCTTTAATGCCATACATTTTTTTAAATCGTATTAGTACAAAAAAAAACAATATTGTGAAGATATCAAATATAGAAGCGCATCAGAATTGATTAACATTTATGTTATATTTCAGGCATTATATTGACATTTTTGTTGACCATAAAAAAACTGAGTTACAGAAATGATAGGTTGTCAGAAGTTTCATATAGGTAATCATCACAGTATTATCATAACATGTAATGAAAAAGTCAGGAAACATTCACCAGTTTGTTTAGAAATGAACACAAAAAATAACTGAAAAGCAAAGGGTTTAAAGATAGACAAATTAGGAACTAATTGATATTCCAAATGTTAGTAAACTAAAAATAAACAAAACATTTTTGATTGGAGCCTTTATTCTAAACAAATTTTCACATGGGTTGTTTTTAAAAGATTTCCCCTTATTTACTAGGCTATGTTCTATACCTGTGCTCTGTGAGGGGATTGTGCTCCTCATCTTATCTGGACAGATCAGAACCTCATCTCATTATGCGAAGATCTAGGTCAGTCATATAAGGAAAGTTGTGAACTTCACTTGTTATGACGTCCAATACCCTTTTCCCCAATGCCCAGGCTACTCAACTACTGTCCACATTCTAAGGAACGGGACGATACCACTATCTTGGCAAAGAAACAAAACACGAAGCAGATTTAACTTCTTTAGGAAAACCGCCCTAATGTTGGAAACAAATCATTTTGTTGTCATCCACGTTTATTTATTTTCCAAGCTATAGCGCATAATATTTTACATATAGCAGGCTTTTAAAGGACCAAAGAGTTTAATCTGCTTTGTTATAGTTTTGCCATGGAAAGAATATTGCGATACTCTACCACCCTCAAACTAAACTCTGGACCTCGAAGCCAGTTCAACTCCGTTTTCATTGTTCGCCTCTAGTCAGGGACTGATTTAGACCTGTGACTCCAGGTGTGTGCAATTAATTATCAGGTAGAACAGAAAACCAGCAGGCTCCGGACCTTGTAGGGTCAGAGTTGAGTATGCCGACCCTACCACATTGAATTGTCATATTCACATGTGCCTATATATACAACTGTATTTTTTACCAATGGACAACTTAAAATGTGACAAGCTTTTTTCAATCTACCCATGCATTTAGCCAAATCACAATTTTTGTTTGTTGGGTGGGAGGAATTACCTACATTTTCAACAAACTGGTGTTTATTTAAACCAAAAAAAATAACATTTGAATTATTTACAGTTTCAGCAATTATGGCCTCTCAAAATGTATGATAATATGTAAGATTCAATGAGGTGACAATTAGACAGATATACACACATTCATACACTGGAACCATCATGACTTTTACAACCTTTGTTGATCTAAGCATTGCAAGCAAAAGGTGTACAATAGCATCATCCTGAAATGTGACACATTGCCTAAACACATTCCTGCACATCCTACAGTACCTCTTCATTCTCGCAGGAGCTCCATGTTAAGACCATGGCTACATCTTAGTGATACTCTTGTACAATACACAATAGACAAACACAATATAAGTGTCAACATTATCTAGTTATTCCAATAAAAATATAGAAAATAACCTTATAAATTGACCTACAAGATCCAGTGATTTAAGAATATACACATTACACGTGTTTTATAATATCAGCTTTAGAGTGTTTTAGTTGTTCATGTTTTTCTCAAGCAGCTGCCTTCTGATTGACGGGATATTGTGAGAATGAGCATGTGACATCCAAAGAAGTATGAAATCCTTATCAGGGATACGTTTGACTTTTCCTCACCAAAGCCTTTGAGCTTAAATGTTGCTTTGTCTGTTATCTCATAGTTATGAGAGTAGCCTACACCCTGGCTTTTTACATTCCACTGACAAGAAGATGGAGTCCGTGTAGAAGCCTTGGCCAAACATCCCAACTGTTTTTCAGCTTCAATGGACCTTTAAGCCTCAGTTCATAGCCTGCTACATAGCTTAGCCTTAATTCAGAATGCAAAGTGGATGGGCGTACCTATGGGTCTTCTGTGTGCAGGGATCTCGTTCTTGTACTCATTGGTATAGATAACTCCCTTCCCAATGTCATCGATCTTATTCGAGCTCATCGGACTGTAATCCATGGAGACGCCTGAGTCGGCCACTGCCATGTAGGTGTACCCGGGGCCCTTGGACGGCCAGGTGTGGTTTGGGTACTCAAAACTGGACTGGGACGAGAGGCGGCCCGATCCTGAGCTCTGTTGGACGGAGCCCAAGTCTGATCGAGATTCAGAGGATGTCCTTCCAGAGGCAAAGAGAACCTGCAGGGGCAAGGTTTCTTCCAATATGTCGTCCAGAGGCTCCTCCACACTGTGGTTCTGAGCATTGAGGGTGACATAGGCATCATGGGACTCCAGTAGAGAAGACTGGGTCCAGGGTGCAGGGTGCTGATGAATAGCCCGGAGCTGGTCCATCGGCCAGTGCTCCTGGGGGGTTTCTCTCCACCCCTCCATCAATGCAGGATCCACCCTCTTTAGCTTCTTGTCTTCATCCTCCTCCTCACCAAGTGCCTCTGAGGCCTTGGGCGGCAAAGCGGAGCTGGGTAAGGCGGGACCAAGGCTAACCTCTGAGAGCACCTCTAGTGGCACAGGGAATTCCTCGGAGTAGAAGTAGGTTGACCTCAACCATAAGCCTCCAGTGCTGTGGCCCAACCACTCCTATTGACAAACCAAATGAGAGAGGTTCAGGAGTTTGCACTAATATTGAGTCAAGATGAACAGACTACGATACACACAAAGGATATAGATAAGCACTGCACAGGGTACTTCATACCGAGTTTCATATTCCAAGGATACGAAGAATAATACTTGATTTATTTGTCTCACCTGAAAGTCACCGCCATAAACCTTAAAGAGGCCTTGGAACTTGCTTTCAGGGGTGGGAATGATTGGCCAGATCTTCTTCAACAGGAACCTGAGGACAATATTGTACAGCCTTATTCCATAAATACACCACTGAGGATGTCTCTACAAAGGAGATCACTAAAGAGTGTAGTTACAGTGGTAGACTAAGAACATTGGAAACTTGTTGTTTATGGTAACTGACCTGCGATGAGACATGAGCACAAGGAGAGACAGCAGGGTGAGGACGAGAGAGATGATGAGACTCAGGGACACGATGAGAGGGTCCAAGTCTGCAAATAAGATAACACATCAACAAGGTTACACCAGGGATGAAATCCAAGGGAGGGATCCCTCACAAATAGAACAAAGATGTTTAGCTCACAAGACAAGCACATTATTTTGGTGACCGTGTGAATGTTTGAAGCTTACCACCAGGCATTGTTTCCATCAGTACCGGGTCAGTCCAGGCGCTCCAGTAGCCGCTGTAGCTGATGCCGTCCAGTTTGACACGAATGCGCACCTTGTACTTAGTGCCTGACTGCAGACCACGCAAGATGAGCTCAGAGCTGGCTTGCACCTCCTCCACCTGAAGACGAGATGATAATGCATTGTCATTGACACATCTCTGCCGAAGGCCAGGAAAGGAACGGCACCATTATTCACAAGAACTTCAAACGTTTCTCTTGTCTGGTAACAATCTTCTACCTCTGATATGAGTGTGTGTTGTTCATACCTTTCCAATGTGGCTCCCTGCCATGGCGTAGCTGACCTCGTACATCATGCTGTCACCCATGTACTTGAGAGAGGGAGGCAGCCAGCTGGCCTTCAGCTGCCCCTGCATCCCTGTACTCGTCAATGTCAGATTGGCAGGCGGGTCTAACAGGACTGACACACAGACATGAAAAGAAAATGTAATTCCTAAATCCTGAGAAAAAACTAATGGAATAGTTCCCAAATGTCACCCACAACCAAAACTCTATAACTCACAGACAGCTTCAATGAAGAGACTGCGGTTGTGGATCAGCAGGTCGTCCCGAAACACCCGGATGTCAAGGGGCACAAATAATTGAGTCTGGGACAACCTGCAAAAATACAGCCTCTTGCCACCTGCTGCTGGTAGGGCAGTTACGGAACACTCACTGCTGTTCTCATTCCTGCAGAGGAGGAGAGACATTTGGATTGTTTACACTTTGTATCAAGTTTCTAAGCTAAATGGAAAATTGAGGTGATCATTCTTCAAAACACATGTTCATAGCAAGTAGCTACCCTCTACCAAGACAGGGTGAGAGGATATGGTACACGTAGCAGCAATTATTAACTGAACGCTTTGCCTGATCATGACGTACTGGTATGTGTATATGAATGAGTATTGGTCAGCAGAGCCAGTCCTTTCCTCATCCTCCTCCCAGAAGCAGGTGAGGTCTGACATCCCTTCAGCAAAGCACTTTGGATTCTCTGGCTCAGCGTGGAGCAGCAGAGCCACTGTGTGGACAAGGGAGGGAAGTCTTAGTCCACAAGGAAAATGTGTGTTGGGGCATTATTGGTTTGAACAATTTAGTAAACACAGGTGAAGACTTAAAGTAAGTCTCCAAACAGCTCCAGAGGAATAACTATTGATGATTAAGTTATTATTATAACTATTTTTAACAGCTATTAAATTGACCAAATTGTGCAAGGAAACACAAAAACTTTTGACAATTGATAACCTGTATCTATCTTAACCCAAATCTAAAACATCAAACCTATTATGTTGAAATACAAAATAAAACATGATTGAAAATCAGCGTTGTAATTGTAAACACTTGTGTTACAGAAGGTGAAGAAAACAAGTAGGCTATTTGGGAAAATGTGTCCTACCTTTAGTTTCCAAAGCTTGTGCACCATGCACGATGGACGTTTTCTGAGCGCAAAATAATACACAAAATACCAACAGCTTATTCAGGTTATTGTTTGTCATCTTTTTGTCTCCTCTGAGAACAAAGCGGCCTAGGCGTTCTGTTGTACTGCATAACTGGTAGGCAACCAGCTCCAAACGTCTGTTTTCTCCATCTCGCTTCGTGACAGTCTGTCTCCGAGATACTATGGATAGTGCAACACAGTTGTGCATGCATCACAGGAGATAAGGTGTGAGCGGGTGTCCAAGCCAAGCTGTTTACTTTTTACTCAAACCCAACTGTAGAGGTGGAGCATACAAAATATTTTCACTCATGTCTGTGGGCGGGACTAGAGTAAGGTTACAACATGCTTCCAATGGAACAATATGTCCCTCCAAACCACAGGGAACCTTGGAGAAAGCTGAGGGCCACAACACAACTCTAAGTGACAACTGCATTTAGTTGTAGTGGGTATTTTTTTCGACATGCATAAGTGAGGTTCCTTATTGTGAGGAACAAAGGAGGCACGTGACAGACATACACAGGTAATAGGGTAGGCCTAATAACTGAAAACCCACATGGAGCCAGTGAACTCACAACTCGGCATAAACGGTCTCTTATCTCTGACCTACACCCATGTTTTTGAGCTCGACCTGCGTTATCTGTATTGCAAAGGGTAGTGTCCCGTGATAAGCATGGGGGCGTTTAGGCTCATCCCAACCCTACATCATTTGAATGTAATTTAGCCTGGCCTTACATCACTTGACTTGTGGGTCCAGGCGGAGGATTTCTCATTTGGCACTAAGGAAGATCACTGATAGGCACCAGTATATGATGTAAGACTACTATGATGTAAAAATATAAAAAGGTTACAAAACATTGCAAGTAGATTAACTGCAAAGGACACAGAAAGGATGTGGGTAACTGGTAGGTGACAGGAAAGGGCACCAGGAAACCTCTTATTGTTGAGGAGGACCACGGCAGTGTGGTTTTCTGTGTCGTTAGATAAACCCCCCCCCCCCCCCCCCATTCCAAATGGGAAGGGAGGTAGGACGTAAGGCCATAAATTATAGATGGTATCACCATGAAGACTAACCTAACCACATAGAACATGGGTCTCGAGCCTTTGTCCGCTTGAATGCATAGATGTTGTGCTTTCACAAGTTCTAATCATCTAAACGATTTTAGCATCAGGATTGCACAATAAAACGACAACTCAGCATTTATATTTTGTAATGAAGTCTTTATTTTCATAAACACATTCAATGTATATGCCTTTTCTAATAAGATTGTCCATCAAACAAAGAGCCTTAAATAGGAACAAAACAAATATACATTAAGACACAACAGTATAGTTCCCCCTTAATAGTATTACAAACCTCCTATATAACCTATGAAATGCCAGACTACATAAAACGAACCAATTCCACAGAAAAGAAATAAAAGGATAAAATGACTCACAACTTCAGATGAACATAATTATCCCAAAAAATATGTTTTTTGAATCAACTGACATTGAAGTATTTAGATAAACTGGGTATCAGTGCATCAGCAAATCAAATCAAATTTTATTTGTCACATATACATGGTTAGCAGATGTTAATGCGAGTGTAGCGAAATGCTTGACGCGAAGCGAGGCGGCCATCTCTGTCGGCGCCGGAAGTGATTGAGAGAAGTCCTCCTCAGGACTTTCAGTAAAACCTCACCACTTTCAATCCAGTTACCTTCAGCAGCAGAAAGAAAAACACTATTTAAATACACTGACACACACCACCCAGGAGAAAGCTTTACAACTTGGGCATAATGCAGATGTAATGTGGGTATAGTGTTTTTACACAGCTATAAAAGGTTAACAGTTAAGTCTGCAGTAAAATGTTTCACACCACAACGAGACCACTTGCTCGTGGTAGGAGATGAACAGGGGAAATCACTTGATACAAATCAGCCCGCTAATATCAAACAGCGAGTCAGCATCAGCTGTGCATCCAGGTGGATAAGTGTCTTTGTGATAAGCAATGGGAGAGAGTAGGCGCTCATGAATACTTTTGGCAGGCTTTGACCCAACCCCTCAGCTTTAGCAGTGCTTTGGCGTGAAAACATAAGGCTGCTATCACGCCGAGACCGTGCCTGTCCCTAACTGATGGCCAGTGAACAGTGTGGGGCTAGTGATAGGGAAATGGCAGTGTCTGTGAGTAACAGAGGACCAATGAACAGTGTGGGGCTAGTGATAGGGAAATGGCAGTGTCTGTGAGTAACAGAGGACCAGTGAACAGTGTGGGGCTAGTGATAGGGAAATGGCAGTGTCTGTGAGTAACAGAGGACCAGTGAACAGTGTGGGGCTAGTGATAGGGAAATGGCAGTGTCTGTGAGTAACAGAGGGCCGGAGAACAGTGTGGGGCTAGTGATAGGGAAATGGCAGTGTCTGTGAGTAACAGAGGACCAGTGAACAGTGTGGGGCTAGTGATAGGGAAATGGCAGTGTCTGTGAGTAACAGAGGACCAGTGAACAGTGTGGGGCTAGTGATAGGGAAATGGCAGTGTCTGTGAGTAACAGAGGACCAGTGAACAGTGTGGGGCTAGTGATAGGGAAATGGCAGTGTCTGTGAGTAACAGAGGACCAGTGAACAGTGTGGGGCTAGTGATAGGGAAATGGCAGTGTCTGTGAGTAACAGAGGACCAGTGAACAGTGTGGGGCTAGTGATAGGGAAATGGCAGTGTCTGTGAGTAACAGAGGGCCGGAGAACAGGGAGATGCATGTCTCTCCAGTCCAGTTGGAGAGATGCATATTTTTTCTACTGAAGCCATCCAAGCAGTACAATGGAATGTACTGTACATGCTTTAGGTGCACCATTTGTCTTTCTGTTTAAGCATATGATTTGGAAAATGTATTTGCATGGGTGTCATGCTTGGCCAATCACCACACTTTAATTAGGCTACTTCATAGACAGTAATGTAAGAACAGTACAGTAACACCATGCAAGTAATGCAGGCAGTTTAAACTGGCACATCCAGATTACAATTGCAGGACACTGTTGAAGCCTTGTGCAATCGGGTTGGAACGTGTAAGAACAATGAGTAGGAAGGGAGCACAGAGGGGTGAGCGGGGACATGCCAGAGCAGATCACATGACGCGTGTCAGTGTCACTAGTGTTATACGACTTCCTCCCAGACAAACATCCTAGAGCACAACATTGCTCTAACATTGTTTGGAGCAGAATCTCATACTTTTCACCTTCTCTTTCCCATAAGCAGTAGTGGTTCATTAAGAAAGTCTCAAAATTATTGCACAATTATTCTGAGGACATGGCAAAATTGCAACTTCAGTGTCACAGAGTAAAGCATGGAGGTCAGGGAAATAAGGAAGCAAAAGGCCAAAGCAGCAGAATAACTCAGTTTTGTGATTGTCTGGATGATGTCATCTGATTTCATTAATTACAGTTACATGTAGATTTTGATCAAGGATATGACAGCAAAAATTTGGATTTTTTTTTTCAGGTTTTGGGGTGCTGTTTTCTGTCCGGTTTTGGATTCTGAGAAGTTTAGTCCAATGAATACATTCGAAGCAGAGCACCTAGCCAGGGGGCATCCAAAACAAAAGCACCTTCTGCTCTGTTTGAGTCTAAAACTATTATATTTTCATTAATTAAACTCTGAACACAATGACCTAAAATAATGACCAGGGGTGAAGGCCCCTGTACACAGTACACAAGAGAGATGGGGCCTTTTCAGGGAATACAGAAACTAGAGCAGGGGATATGTGGGATAACGCTGGATGGACCGAGGGGAGGGGACCAATGGTTCTCAGCTGGCTGCTTTATGGTTTTCACTGTAGTGGCTGTGTTAGGGGGTGTGAGATTGGGGTGTAGTTTGAGGTGTACTCTCTATACTTCAGGCACAGTGCCAGGGTTTGTTGTGGGGCTGTGAGGAGAAGTGAGGCGGGATTTAGCAGCCACAGCCCCCATGGTTCTCTGAAGGCGAGTCCTGTAGACTGGTGCTCCTGTGATTGGACAACATGTTGGCATCTCCGCCCATGCTCTCGTTCATCTTCTCACAGATGACGTCTACCAGCCGCTCAAACACCTGCTTCACGTTGATGTTGTCCTTGGCGCTGGCCTCGAAGAACTGGAACCCTGTCAGACAGAGACAGGAAAATTGAGTAGAGTAATTACTTACTGTGGAGAGATTTCAAGAAAAGCAGATGAGATATTTAGACTTAAGTGTTCGGTGTCCCCTGTTATATCTGTGTGTAAGTGTGTTCTCATGAGGTCAGTGTGCTGTGGTAGTGTGACCTCTTGGTGTATAGTCTTTGCGAAGACTGCATGCTGTCGTGGATACTACTCACCAAGATCTTCGGCCAGTCTCTGGCCTTCCTCTGTGGGGACTAGCCTGTCATCCTCCAGTTCACACTTGTTTCCCACCAGGATCACCTGTGCGTTGTCCCAAGAGTATGTCTTAATCTGAGTTGCCCTGTATGACCGAGGTGAGAGTAGACGAATACACAGTCTGAGAAGGCAGCAAGGTCAATATGGAAATGATGGAACCTTCCACCTTTCACTCACCAGTCCTGAACTGCGTTGAAGGAGTCCTGGTTGGTGATGTCATACATGAGCAGGAAGCCCATGGCTCCTCTGTAGTAGGCTGTGGTGATGGTACGGTAGCGCTCCTGTCCCGCTGTGTCCTGTGGGGAACATGATGGATGGTCATTCTTTACAGGTTGGGTTTGGGAACATGTTACATTGTGTGGTATTTTGTGAGACCAGAAGGGGGCAATATTGACTAAGGCCTACAGACTTGAGATGCTAGAGGTGAATGTGTGTGTATACGCTTGTAAATATTCAGTAGGTCTAGAAAAGACTACAATTAATAAAAATAAAAAATGTAAATAGAAAATTGATATTTGACATTAATAAACATACTTCTGTGATAGTGCCTTGTTCTTTAAATTGTCCTATCAGCCTAAACCTTCCCACCCAAAGCCACTGTCAACTTCAGACTATTAGAAATTAAAGTGTCAGATACATGATTAAACAAAGACTAATGTCTACATTCGTCATGTCCATCTTGTCAAACAACAAACCCTGGCCCAAGAACAAAAATAACACGGAGAGCGTCAGATGTCGATAACAGCTCTCTGGTGCCGCAGAGCTGTAGAGACCTGTTTATCGGAAACATCTTTAAAAAAAAAAAGTCAGTTAAGAACAAATTCTTATTGTCAATGATGGCCTAGGAACAGTGGGTTAACTGCCTGTTCAGGGGCAGAATGACAGATTTGTTCCTTGTCAGCTCAGAGATTTGAACTTGCAACTTTTCAGTTACTAGTCTAACATTCTAACCACTAGGCTACGCTGCCACCCCTTTCAATTAAGTAGAGGTTGAGTGTGATGTCAGAGTTGCATCCCTAGAAAAGGTTAACGTGAAAAAAAGTCAAGCAGGTGTGGGGATTAAATTGGCACGGCAACGATCCTTGGCCGTCGCTTGGTAACCTGGCCTGGGTCCCTCATTTGCATTGGAGGACTTCACATCACTGAATAGCGGGGTGGGTGTTTTATGAATGTTTCATTAGGGCTAATAGTGTGCAGGGTAGTCAGCCCGAACAAACTGCCACCGATTTAGAGATTGCAAGAAATAGAGCTGTTCTTAACTTAGAGCAGGTGCCGGGCTAGAGAGACAAGTGCTCTGTAAGTGTGTGAGGAGGTGTATCCGCAGCGGTGTACTTCTGTTAAATGACCTTACCCAGAAGGAGAGTCTGCGTCATCTCAGGGTAATTTGTTTCATTTATGAATAAAAGATACCAGATGCATATCTTATCTGATATGTGCAGACATTATCAAATATTTGGCATCGTAATGGATCTTACAGTAGCACTAACCAAATACACTGTCTCCACAACTATCTATACACCAAGTAAAGAAAATACTGTCCAAAAGCATATGCATGATGACAATAAGTGTAAAATGGTTGGGGGTCAGAGCCATTGATGTCACTAGGACCCTTCTCAGCATGCGTCACCTGGTCCTGCCGCCCACACAAAGCAGGGACACAATCTAAGCCCTGGGCTTTGTGGTTCCGACACCAGGTGTGTCATTGTGCAGTTAACATATTGCCATGTGGTGTATCCTCCTAGAATAAACAGTATGGTTCAGGTTGAGGAAGTAGAACCATAATGGTACTATAGAAGGCTTCAAATTAAACTCATTTTTAAAACCATGATAAAAAATAATTTCTAGCCTTTCATGCCACAGACGCAGAGGAAAGCTTGCAGCAGTGTGGACAGCGCACCACCTGTACACCCTTCATAGATTGGTGAGGCTCAGAGGGTTTGAGTGAAAACAGGACGCTGCAGATTAAACGCCATCCAAATAGGGTTGTTCATTAACTGTACACTTGCTCTCGAAGCCAGGGCTCATTTATTGAACATGGTTGCTACTTCCACACCTCCAATGTATGAGGCAAACTGAGGAAGGTTTCATTCTTCTCTGATTTGAAAATTACTGGATGCTCATCGGATGGCATTCAGTGATCCCAGCCACCACTGACGACATTAAGCCAAATCACGTGTCCTAGGTGGAAACAGGGTCAGTCAGCTTGGTTTTGGTGTGTTCATTGGTGTGGACACGGTTGCTGCTGATTCATCTTGATTGAATACAATACCATATAGGATGTTTGTCTTGTTTAAACAGCATTCACTGTACGTGGAAATAGTTTGCTTTGAAACACTTTCAGACCTCAGGGGACTAGGCTAAAGATAAATAAATTGTAAAAATCTGGTAGCTCTGTAATTCAAGTATTTTCACAGAACCTGATTTTTTTTTTCCACTAATTGGTCTTTTGACCAATCAGTTCAGCTTTGAAAAAGATCTGATGTGAAAAGATCTGTGGTTGGTCAAAAGACCAATAAGTGGAAAATGGATCAGAATTGGTCTGCCTGTCCAAACGCAGCCTTAGTCTCTAGAGCATGTGGTACAAGCAGCAGCAAAACATTGCAGTAGCTTGAGATGAGAAACAAAGTTTTCTGCAAAACATACAAGAGAGACAGAGGGTAAAATCATTGATGGAAAAAAATACTAAATTGTCATACTTGAGTAAAAGCAAAGATACCTTAATAGACCTCTAGTGACTACCCATCCCGCGACACTAATTTGCATAACGCAACAGACATAAATATGCCTCGAAAATATTCCTATTCATGAAAATCACAAATGAAATATATTGAGACAAAGCTTAGCCTTTTGTTAATCATCCCGTCATCTCAGATATTCAAAATATGTTTTACAGACAAAGCTAGACAAACATTTGTGTAAGTTTATCGATAGCCTAGCATAGCATTTTGTCCAGCTAGCAGCAGGTAACTTGGTCACGGAAATCAGAAAAGCAATCAAATTAAATTGTTTACCTTTGATGAGCTTCGGATGTTTTCACTCATGAGACTCCCAGTTAGATAGCAAATGTTCCTTTTTTCCCAAAATATTATTTTTGTAGGTGAAATAGCTCCTTTGTTCTTCACGTTTGGCTGAGAAATCGCCGGAAATTGCAGTCACGAAAACGCCCAAAATATTCAAAATTAGCTCCATAATATCGACAGAAACATGGCAAACGTCATTTATAATCAATCCTCAAGGTGTTTTTCAAATATCTATTAAATAATATATCCACTGGGACAATTAGTTTTTCAGTAGGACCGATTGGAATAATGGCTACCTCTGTATTTTACGTGAGAGTCACTCTGGGAGCCATCAGGTGACCACTTGCGCAATGTAGCCGCTTACGGGTATTCTTCATCATAAATGCGTAAAACTATGTCACAATGCTGTAGACACCTTCGGGAATACGGAGAAAGAGTAATCTGGTTGATAGCCCATTTACTGCTCAATAGAGACGCATTGGAACGCAGCACTTTCAAAACATGAGGCACTTCCGGATTGGATTTTTCTCAGACTTTCGCCTGCAACATCAGTTCTGTTATACTCACAGACAATATTTTTACAGTTTTGGAAACTTTAGAGTATTTTCTATCCTAAGCTGTCAATTATATGCATATTCTAGCATTTTGTCCTGACAAAATATCCCGTTTACTACGGGAATGTTATTTTTCCAAAAATGAAAATACTGCCCCCTAGTCACAAAATGATTTATTAATAGAAAATGACTGAAGTGAAAGTGACCCTGTAAAATACTACTTAAGTCTAAAGCATCTGGTTTTAAATGTACTTAATTACAGTGGTGGAAAAACTAATAAATTGTCATGCTTAAGTAAAGGTAAAAAATGACATGCTATAAATCTAATTCCTTATATTAAGCAAATCCGATGGCATGATTTACGGAAAGCCAGGGGTACACTCCAACACTCAGACATCTTTTAAAAATGCAGTATTTGTGTTTAGTGAGTTCACCAGAGGCATAATATTGATAGGTGTGTGAATTGGACCATATTGTTGTCCTTACTGAGCATTCGAAATGTAATGTATACTTTTGGGTGTCAAGGAAAGTGTATGGTAGTAAAAAGTACATATTTTCTTTAGGAATAAAATGGAGTATACAAATATTAATTGTAAAGTACCCCAAACAGCGACTTAAGTAGTACTTCAAAGTATTTTTACACCACTGTGTAAAATGCAAGGGCCTTGCAGATGAAAGTTGGTGATTGACCCACTATAGAATTATCAGCCATCTTGTCAGAAAAACTCAATTCAATAGCAAAGGATTTGGCCTGTGGATTTATATTCTGGTTTAATACAGAAGACAACTTTCCTCTTGATGGGATGTGTATGATAGTCCACTATGATGGCAAAAATGTGGCACAAAGGTGGCAATCATGTTTTAGAGACCATAGCTGGCATGTGGGACAAAATGCATAAGGCTAACTTACCCATATCTGTAGCTTTATCCTTTTCTCATTGCGGAAGACGGTCTTGACCTTGAAGTCTATGCCCACGGTGGAAACAAAGGCTGGGGTGAAGGAGTCATCAGCATAGCGGAACAGGAAGCTGGTCTTCCCCACGCTGCTGTTGCCAATGATCAGCAGCTTGAACATGTAGTCAAAGTTCTGGTCAGCCGCATCCTTCTGGGCAGGCTGCTGCTGAAGGCGAGAGTCATTCACTGACGCCATCTAGAAGGGAAGGCAGAGGTGTGAGAGGTGATACTACAGCTCAGGGTGAATTAAACACAATCATCAGGTTAGAGGCTCGTAAGTAAGCATTTCACTAAGGTCTACCTACACCTGTTGTAGTCGGCGCATGTGACTAATAACATTTGATATTAGTCTTTGAATTTCATACCAATACAACTCAACAGTTGGTAGGTAAAATCAACAGGCCAGGCCCAGTCCCCTCAATTGTTATGATCCAGTAATGAAGGGTTGCGGGGAATTTAAAACCTGCTCGTCATAGCTATTATGACTCAGTCACTTGCAGGCTGCAGCATCTGCCACTGGGTATCAAGTTGCACACCATAAAGACCTTTTAGTGTCTGTCACTCGTTCCTAAAAGTGGGTGTAATGACTGCAAGGAATGGGCGTGAAAGGAGAGTCCATGGTCTCCCCCCTCGCCCTCAGCTGATCAATCAGGGCTGCACACCACAGCTTCCCTCTGATGAGGACTGTCTCCTTGGAGACCGGTCCAGAACATAACCGCCAGGCCAATTAATGGGCCAGGCCAGCTAGCTCAGCATGTCCATCTTAAGATGTAGTGATATTTAACAACCAAGGGGAATGTAGAGGACAGTCCACATACACTATTGTGGGACAAAGAAAATCTGTTGTTGAAGCTGTATCGCTATGATTCCATGTTTGTGCCCACAGAGATTATAGGGGTGTGAGAGTGAGTCACTGCCCCTTACTTTTAACATGGGGGATGACCTGTGCGGTAAATGTGTTAAATATGGCAAATGCATGATGTACAGGCCAAAACGATTTTGTAAAGATTCTGTGCAAAAGGCAGGTCTACTATAATCCCCTATCACATGGCACCAATCAAACTTTCATCTGACCATTGCTTTGTGGGTCTGAAGTCATTGGATCATAGGTCCCACACTGTGTACAAAGAATATGCGGGAAACCCATTGGATCAAATGTTGTATTCCTCTCAGAACGTAAGCCTGCTAAATCCTGGTCACATCATGCACATTTACACTGTGGCTCAAGAAGTCTTTAAGGCAAAATAATATTTGGGGAAACTGTTTTTCTACCCTAAATCTGTGACAACTGTTGTGCTGCTGGGGCAATGAGTAGCCTACAATATCACTCAATTCAATATCCAATAATAATATGATATAATCCAGCCCAATGCTGCAGTCATACTGTCCAAATTATTCTAAGATATTAGAGACCAAAGTCACTGAATTATGAAGTGTTGAGAAACACATGGCCAAAACTCTTTGTGGACAAGTAGCATTAGATCACTTTGACCAGGGGGTGATGAATTTAATACTGGCATGCCACCATCTGCCACAATAATCGGGTACATCTCTGACGGGACAGATTTTACATCACTGTCATCACAGAACAGGCCTCCACTTAGTAGAGTTGAAATGGGAGTCATTTTTTAATGCATTGGAGAAGCATTAGTTCTGTAAAACAAATAGAGGCCATTATGGTGAATAGGCCTAGTGTGGTCTCTCAGCTGGCACTGTTTGCAGAGTAAGGTCCCTGGCTGTTATAGGAAATTAACTCTTGGTTGGCAGCTGTCTGTTCCCTATTAAAGAATGGTCGTAAACACAGGTGAAGGAGGTAGGTTAGTAAATTATAGTGGTTTCAGTATACCTGGACAAACTCAAATGAGTAGCACAATAAGTAGGCCGATACTTTTGTGTCAACTCACTCACTCACTCTACCCATCATATTGAAAGTTGTCAAGTGTCCATTCTCCATCTCTATAAGCCCTTGATCATGACTCTCAGTTTCATGACATTACACATAAGTTATTGGACAAAGGCATCTTCTGTATGGGGGAGTTTTGTTAAGAGCCCCGATGCTCAATCTGAACATTAACAAGCGTCTGTTTTGGAAGCATAAGGACCTTATCTTTCATACCAGTGAAAAACCATTTAAAAAGGTTGAATTGATACACCTTGATAGGGTTAGTGTCAGTGGAGGACGACTCCTAATAATGGCTGGAAAGGAGTGAATGGCATCAAACACATGGAACCTATGTGTTTGATGTATTTTAACCATTCCACTCCAGCCATTAGCACGAGCCTGTCCTCCCCAATTAAGGTGCCACCAACCTCCTGTGGTTAGTGTTCCCACAAGGCCATATCTCCATGTTACAGAGCTTGTTTACTGAAGATAAGAGGCCTACCTGTGCTAATTAGCCATGGTGCGTGTTCTGAACACCTGTATGTAAGCGTAACTCGGGAGGTATAGTTGTCAGATGGAGGCACCCATAGCTGCATAGATCTGTGCATTTTTTTATTTTAAGGATTCTTTCTCGCTAATGCAAATGCCACATAGCAAGCGATGATTTGACGTTTCAAAACGTTGAAACACAGCGTCAGGATTTTAGTTCACATGAGGTAGTCATGGATGAAGCTAATGGCTGAAAACTGTAGGGAGAAGGCACATGCCGCCAGAGTGTGACCGCTATATCTCTATATGATATAGAACTGCCAAAGTAGACCCTATACAGAGAATGCGGGTGAAGAAAATCCGTCGGTACATCAAATCGCACCAGGTGCTCGAGCCTCGAGGATTAATTGGCGATGACTCTAAAACCTGTTGTCACATTATAGAAACATGTAAAACTAAGTCCAGTGTACATTAAATTGAGTTAAGTAAACGAGAATACAATGCCCAGCAAGTTATTTATATTTGTACATGAAGGAAGCTGGACAAAGGCGCAGAAAACATTTACCAAACTTTTTCCAACCACTTACCTAATCTATGGAAAAGGAAATTCTTTGACTTTAACCTTCAATGTTATTTCCTTTCAAGTGAAGAGTGAAAGTTCCCTAGGGTCTTCAACAACCTGAATTCTCTTTCCGCCCACGGCTTTCTGCCTCACCGTTTTCCTCTGAGCGTTTGCGGAATAGAACAGGCAGCTCCCGGATCTCGTTTGTGTACAAAGGAGCACCCACCCTTCGAGAGCGCAGCAGTCAGTGTAGTGGCCACCTCACACGACAGTATTCACACAGCTATAATCTCTCACACACTTCCAGAGAGCAAATTTCCTGTACTTTATGATCCCTCACTCAGCTCTAGCCTGTTTCGAAATAAGAGCTTTCACAAATCAAGGCAGCATATACAGTATGTTTGACTTATGTTAATGTATATTAAATTGTTGAATAAAATAGGGAATACTCTCAGCTGGGTCAGTCTTCTGATCTGAATTTTGGAGATGCTCTGCAGTCTGCCAACCTCATAATTTATTAAGTATAACTCAACATTTGATAATGAAGAGTTGCAGATCATTAGAAATACACTAATGAGATCACTGGGTTTAGATTCTAAAATGTTGTGTAAGTTAATATTTTCATACAGATATGGTAAGCCAACTTTGTAAAAGCATCCACTAGTTAATAAATCTGAATTATTTCCGTGAGTGAATAAGTGTACATCCTTGACACTTCCTGGTCTTTTAGACCAGGGTTTCCCAAACTCGGTCCTAGGGCCCCCTTTAGGTGCATGTTTTGGTTTTTGCTCAAGCACTACACAGCTGATTCAAATAATCAAAGCCACCACGGCTTTGTTGGTTAGTGCTAGGGCAAAAAATAAAACGTGCACCGAGTTTTGGAAATCCTGTTTGACACTAGCACATAGTCACTACTTAGGAATTCCAGAAATCAGCAGTGTGTGAAATGTTTTTTCTACTACTGCACATGAAGGGTACTTTGTTTTCTAGTTCACACGGCCTTACTTCCAGCAACACCATACCACCAGTTTGTGGCTCATTGACCTGCTGTGGTATCTGGGTAATGTAACATGGGGAGTGAATGAGTTTGGTTGTGGTGTACCTGTATATCTGTAGATAATTTAGTATTTTCCTTTTTTTGAAAAGTAAACCAAGAAATTACAGAATTGGTGGCCTGGTTTACCTCTAATTACATAGGGAGAGATTTCTCTTGAAATCTCTCCTAATCAGAGAGTAGGTGAATTTGTGCTGCTGGAGTTCAAAGAATGCTATTTCCTGGTGCCACTTAAGCCTGTCTGACAAGGCTCATCTCAAGAGGAAGTCTTTCCTTCTGATCCAAGAGGAGTGGCCCAGACTGCTGAGAGACATGAAGTATAGGCATGATAAGGAATCTAAACAAGATATCCTATGACACTGTCACTCTCTTTCCATACTAAACGGTTTCATCATGGTGATTTATGCTGCAGTAGTTTGTTTCGGGGGGCTAGGGTCAGTTTGTTATATCTGAAGTACTTATCCTGTCTTATCCAGTGTTCTATGTGAATTTAAGTATGCTCTCTCTAATTCTCTCTTTCTTTCTCTCTCTCGGAGGACCAGAGCCCTAGGACCATGCCTCAGTACTACCTAGCATGATGACTCCTTGCTGTCCCCATTCCACCTGGCTGTGCTGCTGCTCCAGTTTCAACTGTTCAGCCTGCGGCTATGGATCCCTGACCTGTTCACCGGACGTGCTACCTGTCCCAGACCTGCTGTTTTCAACTCTCTAGAGACAGCAGGAGTGGTAGAGATACTCCTAATGATCGGCCATGAAAAGCCAACTGACATTTACTCCTGAGGTGCTGACTTGCTGCACCCTCGACAACTACTGTGATTATTATTATTTGACCATGCTGGTGATTTATGAACATTTGATCATCTCCACCGGCACAGCCAGAAAAGCACTGGCCACCCCTCATAGCCTGGTTCCTCTCTAGGTTTCTTCCTAGGTTTTGGCCTTTCTAGAGAGTTTTTCCTAGCCACCGTGCTTCTACACCTGCATTGCTTGCTGTTTGGGGTTTTAGGCTGGGTTTCTGTACAGCACTTTGAGATATCAGCTGATAGGGCTATATAAATACATGTTATTTTTTATTTGATCTGCCACTGTAAACTAACTATTCCGAGTCAAAATCTCAACATTGTAGTTTGACATTAACGCTAATAAAGATACATACATGCATGCAGCTAAAACAACCAGACTAGAAGCCTTTTCACTCACTCTGAAACACCATTAGTTTTGGGTTCTGTCCAGTTATCCATTAGTGATATTCTAACTTTATTAAGACATCATCCCTCTCCTCCCAGGCTTGCCAGCAAAGCACTGGTCGGTCCATTTATTCAAAGCTGTTTAAAAAAAATGTGATGTCCATCACAATAATGAAGTTAGAACCAGTCTGTTCCAAGAGGTGGGCACTAACTGTGTGGTCTGGTCTCAATATGTTGCATGTTATTGACCCAGTATTGCACCTGATTTTCCAAAGAAAATGCTCAAACTGTAGGAGAGTGCATTTCCTGATTCCATCAAGGGTAACAACTCAAACTGAACTTAATTTTTTCTTGTTTCAACATCAAAAATGACTTAACAATATTATTGGTGCTATTGAATTCATTATTTGTAGGAATTTCCATAATTGTGTTTTATTCACAGTACATAATTCTGTGCAACAACCCTGAGCTAAATGTTATATTGTTAAAAAATATCTGCCTAATGATTGTAAAAAAAAAAATTCTGCAGACAGTACCCTCTAGTGGAAGTCATAAGCAATACAATGTCCCCTCATTTCATAACAGTCCGGAAGCTTGTGCTTTTCTAAAAAAATATATATATCTTCAAGTTCTGTGTAAGTGTTAAACCTCCGTTCTGAAACATTATCAGGATCACTGCACATTCTACTTCAGCTCTACGCTTCAAGTACATCAATGTAAAATGAACAATAACTGTAGGGAAATCAAAAAGAGGATCACTAACACATTTTTAATCATGTACTTCTGAAAATTATAAATCGATCTTTATTACATTCATCCTTTCCCGGTTTAACAAGGGAAAGACCAGAAATCCTTTGACATTGTGTGCTATGTTTTCTATTGACAGGTGAAACAATTAGATTAAAAAGGCACATTTAAAAAAATATGGTTAAGCGTTGTGTTTGAGGGCCGTATGCATCAAGCGTCTCATTAGGAGCGCTGAACTAAGATCCATATGTAATATGTCTAAAGCTGCATTTACACAGGCAGCCAATTCTGATATTTTTTTTCCCACTAATTGGTCTTTTGACCAATCACATCTTTTCAGATTTTTTCCAGAGCTATGTAATATTATTTATTGTGATTTAAAGGCAAAAATCCTACATCAGCACTCCTACTCTGAGACACTTGATACATACATCCTCTCATTGACAGACAATATGAAAACCTGTCACCAAACACCACATATACACAATCTCTAAATGGTGTGTAAATTGAGAGCTGTGTACACTATGTTGGTGGTTGTGCAGATAAACCCAATCAGGTTGCATAGGTTGGACAGGCCATGATAGTGGCCAAATGTGCTCTTGTAGGCCTTGTACTTGGGGTCCTGCTCCCTGAGTTTGGCGTAGGCTTCCCTCTGGCTCCCTATTCCTATTTGGTTCCCCAGGCCATGCTCCTGCTCCACCTCCCGCAGCTTGAACATGACCTCTGTGGCAGACGGGCCAAACCACTGTGCGTTTAGACCTGTCATGATGACTGCCAAAAAGTACAGGGCCATCTATAGGGGAAGAACAATTTTTATTCAGAATTGTCGACGACATAGGTGACGTCTATAATGTAGATACAACCATTATCTAAATCGGAAATAATCTTAACATTTTGATTGCGCAATCTGTAACGCTTCACCAGTACAGATTGAATCCTGCCCTAAATTACAAAATAGAATGTGATATAACCTGCAGGCTTTCGTGCCAATCCAGCAGCTCTCTGGGGTGGTAGACTGCATACACAGCCAGGCTGACAAAGTTGCTGCCCAGTAAGCAATAGAAATAGACAGGGAACAGCTTGCTTTGCACCAGTCCAAAGGTGTGCAGTGTTACCTGTTTCACCAGTGTAAAACCTGTAGGTGGGAAAAGAGATAATGTAAGTGAGAGAAATGGGGAGACAAATACGGTGCCTCAAATTCTTAATCTTGGCTTCTTTTGATATGCCACTTCAAGTGTTAGCAAAACCCTACAATCTAACAGATTTCCTCTGCTCATCCCCTATCGATCCCAATATCATTCATTACCTGCTATAAAGGAGACCCACAACTGCATTCCCCATGCGAAGGACAGCACCAGCAGGTGCAGCACTTTCACCAAATCTGTAGGCTCCCCTTCTGTGACCATGGTATTAATCTGGGGGACAAAGATAGAAAAAGTCCCAGATAAATGTTAGCAAGCAAACCAGATAATGAAACGTATTCATTTACAGCATTGGGGACATAAAACCCCCAAAAAACATCCCCACCCAAAATCACTAATTCAATAAAGACCTTTTGAAACCCTTTAAAACAGCATCATTTGATGACTGGAAAGTGGTCCGTTTACACGTGCAAGCTTGATTAGCATGCAAGTGATAGTGGCTTCGAGAGATGAGTTCTGACCTGTTTACTAAGACTAATACTTCAAAGTTGGATAGCTAGCTAACAAAAAATCTAAAAATGATACTGTTGAGGATTAAATACTTAATTCAATATCACATTTTGGGAATTGAAAACCATGAGTGGAATGGCATTTGTCAGATAAACTACACATATTGCTAGTACAACCCATAGTAACTCGCTAGCTAGGTGAGTTACACAACTGCGCGCATGTAGTGTTGCAGTACATTCCAAAGAGAGGAAAGTGGCTTCTTACTTGTTTGTCTTCTTTTTTCCTTCAAAAAAATCAACTGAAAAATAACTACCTGGATGTGGTATGTTGACTGAAGGGAAACACTCTTTTCGCAACTCCCGTAGATCGAACACTAGAACAACACTTCCTCTCTCAAACGTCAATTGCCATTAACCACGCCCCCCAAGCAATATCTACAAATCACATTATCACAAAATAAATTTTACGTTAAACTATAACCCACAAACCAATTATCAATGAGATAGAACGTATCCCCTTGTCATTGTGACACCGTTTTTATCCACCCACTTAGCTCAGACCAGTTGACATGGAGGACAAGAGGGCCTTGGTGAGTAGAAAACACATTTGGCACTCAATGTCATACAGTACCAAAATAGTTTGTTAGAATGATTTTCAATACAATGTCGATTGTTGTTTCAGTGTGAACCACCGCCCCTTCCCGCTGAAGGTGTTTATTGTGTCAATGTGATCATCAGAAAGTAACATAACTTGACAATGCCTGGTGTAATACTGCATGGTCATTGTTCATTGAGTTGTCTTCTAGTAGCAGGAGGTGAATCTCAGGAGTCTCTCCGAGATGTGGAAAGAATTAGGTCAGAGGTTGAAACACAAGCCAAGGTGTCTTAACTGCTTCCTGTAGAATGTTGTATTCTTCCCATATTCACGATTGTCTACTGTTTTATTTGATGGCTTACATTGGTTACTGTTTTATTCAGGGGATATTGTTTCAATTAATATTTGTTGTTTTGTAGACTATTGATTCCCTGTGCAAAACTCTGTCCATGCACAAGGCAGAGAGAACCCAGAATCTCAATACCATGGCAGTCCTTCAATGTAAGGGAGGACACAACACAATCGCGCCTGAAACACACCTGACTCTTGATTCCCTGATTATTATTATTTTTTGAATGCATGGGTTACTCTTTACTTGAGTTGAACCCACATTCATAAGGGCTAAATAGCACTGTTATAACAAGGACTTAAAGATGACATAAACTGTCCTCCTGTCCTCGTTCCTCCAGCCGAGGTGCACCATTTGGCTGCACATGTTGCCGCCCAGCACTTTGAGGAGCGTTTTGAGGGCCTAGGCTGTGAGGTCTCCACTGAGCTCCCCTACCTGCGCACTCTCCTGTCCCACTCTCCCTGCTCCTGTCCTACTCTCCAAGCCTCCTGCTCCAGCACTCACCCCTCAGATATCCAGAGGCAGGCTGCCATCAACCACATCTCTCAGGAACTCTACCACAGGTAGATCTGGATAAGGCAGTCTGAAGTGTGGTGTGGTGGGGATACTTTGGTGAACTACACTTGCATGATGATAAGTAGACTTTAGCTCAGTGGGATAATGCAATAATAACATGTAATTCCCTCTCCATATTTTTCTGTGTATGTTGTCTGTTTCTTCAGTCGTGTGGGAGCAGATTGTTGAGCTAAGGGAGGAAGTCCACAACTTTCATGGCCTGCTTAGCAAGTTTGATTTGATGTTTTTCAGAACAAGACCCCCTTCCATGATGTTGCTCTAATGGAGGCTTTTTATAAACCTTACTAAAGTTTTCCTTTCCTTTTTAGAAAAACTAAGAGACGAAACTATGCGCAGATTGACAGAGAAATACTGCAAATATTATAAGAGCTCAGAGCTCACATTTCTTTCCCCCAAATCACTTTGACCTGAATGATTTCACTCATCAAACAAACAATACAAACTTTACACTTGAAACAATCTTCTGAACTGTACATGGGTTATAATGATTTGGACTGCTGAAGCTTATCTCATGTTATGTGACATGTTCTGGAATATATATCTGGAATATGTATCTATCTGTCTCAATTTTCAGTGCTTGGAGAGGATGATTGACAGCTATCAGATGAAGGACGACATACTCAAACTGCAGAGGCCTCAGGACATGCTCAGGTGAAATTTAAGGTGAAAGTTCTGGGGTGAGGTTAGAGTAGACAAGCATGGCAAGCAATCTGACAGACTGCTATTACTAAAGTAATTATGATGATGCATCCTTATAACAAGTGTTCTCCCCTAGGTCAGATGTTTCTGAGTTACAGAATAAGCTTCAAACTATAACAATATCGAAAGGCAAGGCTCCCAATAAAACGGGTAAGATATCTGGTAATTAGCTTTCTGTTGATCTACAAAAGATCATTGAAATGCATTGAAATACAAAGTGTATTTTTCTGTTTGCTGAGATCAGTTTTCATTGCTGTGTGCATGGTCTCTTGCATCGCATACTAGGCCGAACTGAACAAATAGGACAGAGGGTTATGCCAGCCGGTTCAGATTCAGGCAAAGTGGAACATGCCAAAGGAATGACACCAAAGATCAAACTGGAAATCAATGTGTCTGCCAGGTAAATGAAAGCACACAAATAACATTCTTTGCTGTTTCTCATCTATTACTGACAACAGTAATTCTTGTTATCATCTAATTAATAAGCACACTTAAATTGATGAATATGTTATAAGGGTAACCACATTAGAAGTGAATTCTTCATTTTGTCTCTGTTGCAGAAGGAAATAAAGTTCATAGCTGGAATCCTCAATCTACCTTTTGCCCTACCTTGTCTCACTGCCAAATAAAATAAAATGTGTTCTACACTGACAATTATTTTCTGTTTGAGCTTTGTGCATTCAACACATTTCTTTATCAATAATTCAGGTAAAAGGCTGTTTTTTTCCCATCAATATTTATGTACTGTAGACTATTAAACACAGGAGGTTGGTGGCACCTTCATTGAGGAAGACAGGTTCATAGTAATGGCTGGAACATAATAAATGATATGGTAATCAAACTCATTAATACATTATTTCCATGTTTTTTGATACCCTTCAATTTATTCCATTCCAGCCATTATTATGAGCCGTCCTCCCCTCAGCAGCCTCCTGTGGTAGACTGCATAATCAATGTATATATTGTAATTATTTTGGGATTGTATCAAAGAGGTTTATAAATTCTGAGAGGCGGGTTGATAATTTGTTTGACCAATGACAACCCTAAAAAGCGCCTTAATCTTCCAATCAGATGAAAGAGTTCAGAATAATTTCCGGATACAATTTCTATTTGTTAGCGTCATTATTTGGGTCACTTATCTGGTAAGAAAATGCTTAATCCAGCGGGTTTTATTATATGGCTAACATGCAAACAACTAAATTATACATCCATCACGATTTTAAATTACATGCGTGATTCTCCTATTTCAAAAAAATTGTGCATAGCTAGCATATTACAAATCCAGCGTTAGTTAGCTAACACAAGCTAACTTTGTTTTCCTCGCGCTCTAACGTTATTAGCTATTACTATCTAGCTGCCTCTTCAGAAATCATCCCAAAATATACTGTTCATGCAATTAACAATATTGTTGGAAATGGACTTGTAGAATTTTCAGGACGTTTTGTATAAAAGGCAGTATTGTTGAGCTCCTATTTTTATAGCTGCAAGCTATAAAAAAAAAAGTCCATGCGCGATGGCGGGGAATTTAGCTACTACACTATTGTGTAGTGTGAACATGGCCCCAACAAGAGAAAAGTAACGTTAATCATCGACATCTGACTAAATTATCGGAAATAAAATATAGTTTGAATTTATGTGGAAAATACGGTAAAAATATGTTTGTTTACACAAGCGTGACGTATTAGCTCGCACATGCGTACTAGCAGATGGTCTATAGCGGCAGAATATTGATGCAGTTATAACATCTCGTACATTTGCAAATAGGGGCAAAGGGCTGGGGAAAATAAATTAACGCACCTCCAACTCGTAATTACTAATGGGAAACTTGTCTGTCATCCCTGTGCTCCAATTTGCTCTACTGCCCATATGATGAACTCTGTCTCTGACATCAACTACTAAGGCCAATATCTCGATAACAGCAATTTCAGCAGTTCAATTCAACAACAAAAAAATGATTTATAAAAGTGTTATTATAACACTAATATGTATATGAGTGTGAAAGCTGTACTTTTCCGTTCATGGTTGACACAGCTTGTTTGCCATTAACCGGCAATCAGCATTCTGAACGAGTTCAAAGCACATGGAACCCACACATTCGTTGTTCCCAGTTTTTCATGTAGTATTTTTCAAAATTACGAGATGAACGCAGCATGACTGCCCAAAATCAAATGAATATCAGCACCATACACTAGCTATAATATATGCTAGCTAACACGATTGACATAATTATTTATTGAATTTGACCGTCAACAGAACTTGTTTTGTAAACTCCGAAAAATGTAGCTATTGTATTTTACAGGTTATACATCGAGAATGGGACGCCGAAAGTCAAAGAGGAAGCCACCTCCCAAAAAGAAACTGACGGGTAACTTGGACACCCAATTCACCTGTCCCTTTTGTAACCACGAGAAGTCCTGTGATGTCAAAATGTACGTTCACTTGGTTGTGTTGAACAGTATATGGTCTCGCTGTAAAATATGATCACTGATTACATGTTGATACATATCCTGACACCCTATCCAAATGCACATTTTATTTTATTTTTTCAGGGAACGCACTCGAAACACAGGGATAATATCGTGCACCGTCTGCTTGGAAGAATTCCAGACTCCCATTACTTGTATCCTTTTGATTCTTTGATTGGATCACTATATTCACTTATCTACACACCATATAGCTTACATATTGGCTTGTACATTTGTAAAAAATATATATATATATATATATATATATATATATATATATATATATATATGGGAAACTTGTCTGTCATCCCTGTGCTCCAATTTGCTCTACTGTCCATATGATGAACTCTGTCTCTGATATATATAAATAAAAAGCAATGTCTTTACAACTGTACCTCCCAGATTAACTTTTCCTTGACATTTGTCCCCAGATCTTTCAGAACCAGTGGATGTTTACAGTGATTGGATAGATGCTTGCGAAGCAGCCAATCAGTAGCAATGGTCCCCCTGACTCTATTCCTGTCTGACCTCACCCCTCATTCCCTATGATGGGTCACATATCTCTGGCTGGGCCAGGGCCTTGTCAAGTAGTGATTGTGGAGAACAAACAAAGACAGATAACACATCTGTGAAATCTTCAGTGTCTACACACTAATGGATTTGATATGAAGAAAGATACACTTCCTGTCTTCCCTCTCTGTGGCAGGGTGGGATGTGGGTAGGGCAATGAAATGTCCCAATGGTCCTGATCTTTGAGAATCCCACTAAGTTTCAAACCACCTCATCATTTGTTATGTTTTACAGGTAAGCCTATTGGTGGATATGTCCCCCTTTAATGGAGCAAGTAGGTTACATTTGTAAACATTTAAAAGGGGTGATTCTGTAGTTTTTTGTTTGATGTCATGATTTTTATTTCAATTATGTTTTTTTTGTACGGGAATGACTTGATCAATAAACACATCAATGTAATTCACACCTAACTGCATCTGTCACATACCGCTGAAATGGTTAAAATATCTAGAACAAATATGAATGAAAATTCATCTGATATGGCCTGGTGGCAAGTTTTGCACTCACAACCCAAATTAAATAATTGTAATTTTGATGTGATTCATTGTATTGCAGCTAATTTCATTGTAAGTGAAAGCCAAATAAATACAAGATTTTCAGAATACTGAACAATTGATAGTCTGAACTACATTGACACACATTTTTAGACCAGAGGGTAATATTGCCAATTGTATTTTAGCTAGGCGCTGTTGGCTCTCATTCTAAACTAAAAATATTTTCTTCATGCACAACTGACTTCGTATACAGCTATTGGACATGTGACGATACAGAATAAGTTAGGTGCTTTAATAAAAGACACCTCTTGTGGTACATATGACTTTTACCTTAAATCTGTGGAATATAGTTTTTTTTTTCTCCAAATGTTAAAGGGATTTCAAAACACTAGATGGCACACTGATGTAGAGGGGAAAAATTCAATATGGCCTTCAGATTATGAGCTCAGCATCAAACAACGTTCCTTTTAAAGTATTAAGCCTTCAAAAGTTTGACAAATCATCACTATAATTTCCAGAGGTCAGAACCTCAGGAGGGACTCTATTTTATGTAGCGTTATCTCCAATACCTCCTATTTAAAAACATCACAATACCACCCAGTAACGGATATCAAGACCTTTCAAATGTAACTTAAAGGGATAGTTCACCCAAATGTAAAAAAAAATGTTTTCCTTCCTGTAAGCAATCTATGGACAAGGTATAACCAATGTGTGATCTGTGGAACGTTCCAGGTGCAACACAGGAAGTGTCTGATCTTGAACAAACCTCTTAGCAAGCAAACAAGCCTGCTTTTCAAAGGTTTGGTCAAACATGCACAGTTTAATGTTTAAACCATTAGCAGCTGTGTTAGGCTACATTATCCCGAGCATAAATATGTTGCAGACTAATGCTATTAATTTGCGACTGCTGGTACAAGGTGATTACTTAATGAATCCACAGAATGACTGTCACATCTTGCAGTGCTCAAAATCACATTACATTCAAGATCTGCGGTGGGTACCCCATATCATGTAGTAGTTAGTGATACAGGGTCTGCTGTTTTGAGCTATGACTAAGTGGACGTTAATTAGACCGTTATCTCGTGTATAACAGTGTGCAGATGTTATGGCTCTCAATGACCTGACTTATCCTCATTTCTTCTAGTCATAAACAATTCTATCCATGTACATATTCAACAAGGTGATGCAAAGTGCAAATAGCGCAGCAATATATTAAAGCTGTGTGACATGGAAACTATAGAGGGATTATAACTTGTCTCATGCAAACTGGCCTATGTGACATCCACATTAACATAGCTGACACAATAGCTAAAATTTCATCTGCATTGTTTACCACTAATGAAGTATGCGAGACGTGTTGAATACTGCTTATAATACTACAAATATTCAAATCTATTGGCTTTTCACAATGCCTTTAGGGGCTCACATTAATTCAAGTATCAGGTTTGAGAACCCTACTACTGATCTTCTAATGATTTAAAGAATACTAGAAAAAACATTCCATCTGTGGTATAAAATGGCTGGTTGGCAGTCCTGTGAGCTAGAGCAGGGGATGTCAGCACAGCGCAGAGGTACATACACAGGCAAAGTCATAAGGAATACATCTGATCAAAGCTTCTAGTCCATGCCCCGGTGTCCTGGAAGACTCAGTCTGATTCTCTGGGCCTCGAGTCATCCAGAGGGATTGAATCCCAGAGCGGACTCCTGTTCCTCAGGGGTTAAAGGTTAACAGCAACATGTCGGTCACTTCTTTCCATTCAATGAACTTTTTCCTGTATTCTCAATGTTTAAGCTTAAACTATAAACTTAAACTTTATAAACTATAAAATATCTATCAATAAAAAATGATTGATTAAGGAATGGGTCTCTTGACATTATTAGTATTTTTAGTATTTATTTTGACCGTATTTGAATAGAAAAATCTCCATTGCAAAGGGAGAGAGGGATGTGGGCCACTACATTACATTTATTTTAAAAAACAAGGTCAAAGAGATTGAACCAGGCATAAATCCCCTCAAAGGACAACAATTATTTGAATGGTTGATCACAAAAAAAACAGCAAGGGATGAGGATAATGAAAACAGTAAATAACAGTTTGGGTGGTCTTGCTGGTGGAGAGGGGTTATTGAGAGGAGTAGACTGGGGTTATCCTGTTCTCTTTAGTCATAGTACACAGTACCGTCAAACTCAGCCCTCTCCCCGTTGTTGATGAATTCATCAGGGTTGGAGCAGTACTTGTTGTCGTAGACCTGCCGAGGGAGGCCGTATGTGGTCATGCCCTGTTGGGACGCCATCTTGTTGGTGCCCATCTGCAGTGAGACGGTGGAGGTGTCGCATTCCTCCAAGCCCAGACTCTTGTCATAGATGTGTCTCCTGGTGCCAGGGGCCGTCATGCCAGACTGAGAGAGGAAGAAAAGCAGGGGAGGATTAGATATAGGCTACAAAGTGTAATATATTATATCATATTAATTGCTTTCATGATAGGCAGAGAGAGGGAAAACTCCCAAGATGTGCAGAATGTTAGTCAATTCTATCTCTACCAGAGAATATCTATTTGTGAAATCAAATGCAGCCCCACCTGGTTGGCACCCTTATTGGTGCCCATCTGGAGGCTGATGGTGGACTGGTCCAGAGGGTTCTCCATTCCCCCCCTCGGGTCATACAGGTGACGCCGCGTGCCATAAGATGTCATGCCCTTCTGGCTGGCAAGTTTGTTGGTACCCATCTGGACAGACAGGCAAAGGTAGCGCACTGGTTTTGCCTGAACTATAATACCATTAAACCAACCCTATCGGCCAAACTAAAAACAAATGAAGGTATGTTATAACATGCTGCTACTACTACTTATATTACACCTGTAATAACAGTGATATCTTAGTGTATAAGGTGTATATGATACAAAGACTGTTCTGACCTGCAGGCCGATGACATTGCGCCCTTCCTTCAGCATGTCTGGGGCGAAACGGCGCTGGTGTGCTGTTGCATACTTCACTCCCATGTCATGCTTGGAGTGGAAACCTTTGGACTGGGCCTGGTGAAAGAGGGGAAGGTTAGAAAGACACATTATGGATCCTCACGTGAAGTAGAAGTAGGTTTCTTACAAGCCACTGACAATACTTTCTACATACAGTACTGTACAATGTACTGAGATTCCTCTATGGGTTTCCACTCACAATTCCAGCCAGGGTGATGAGCGTGCTCTGGACCTGGGTGTAGTTGGTATTCTCAAACAGGTCGTTGGCCTCAAACAAATCGTATGGCTTCATACCATAAACTGTGATGGCTCGGACAAAATTGCCAATGTTTTCCAGCTGGGCAATGAAAAGGAAAAAGAATTAGCCAAGAGAAAATGGTCCACTGAGGTAAAAGCAAGAGTACAAACAAAGAGGACACCAGTTACTGAGTTATTTGTTATTTTGATATTGTCACGTTTGTTTAAATAGTCATTGTATTTGAGACTCAGGACTTCAGAATGGTCAGCTGTGTGGGGTTTTCTTCAAAGCCCTACTCACCAGTTGGATAATCTTTTTCTCTTTTATTCCTGACAAAGGGACCACATGTGAGTGCATTGATTCTTAGTAACATTGTATGTCATGGATGATTCTTTGGAAGTGCCTCAACAAACACTTAAAAGTGCTGTTTTCTTTTTGAGTCTCATATAAAAGAGCTGAAGACACACGCGGAGATGTGCCTCATTAAAAAACGTAGCTGCAGCTTGGAATGTAAATAAATAATCACTATGCCAAGCAAAAGACTATCTATCTGGTTACATATTTTAGCGAGTTCAGTGGATGAAAGGTATGGAGTGGAAAAAACTACTGACTCTTGGCATGCTTATGCTGCTCAATACTATGCAAAGTATCTATAATAACTATAGCCTACTGCACGTCATGATGGGCATGATATTATATAATAATATAGAAACATTTATTCTGTCTCAAAACAAGCTTACCTGATGCCAGTTTTGAGGGGAAGTGTTAATCTTTCTCACAGATCCTGGCTGAAGTGTGTTGATAAGTCTACACACAAGGAAAGAGAAAGCACAGAACAACAGTCAAAATACTGTTCTGACTTTGAGTGGCCCAGTCATCATTAACAGTGGGGAAATTAATGAGACTGAATGATATTGGAAGCAACAGAAAGTAATATGGTGATATGACACACAATATGCTCTGCCGTTCTGCATGACATTCTGCACGGCCACAGTACTGAGGAGAGTATCGCTCACTCACTCGCACAAGATGACCCCATCCTTTAGGTTCTCCATGAAAGGATCAGCGATCTTCTTGCCTGTTACGTCCTGGATCCACAGCCTCAGCTCCTCCTCCTTCTGGGGGTCATACTTCTGGGCCAACTGAAGAGGCATTCGGAAAGTTTTCAGACCCTTTCACATTTTCCACATTTTGTTACATTTCAGCCCTATTCTAAAATGGATCAAGTTATTATTTTTCCGCCACACACAATAACCCATAATGACAAAGCGAAAACAACGCAGGGAAGGGGTCTGAATACTTTCCGGATGCACTGCAAATGTGTTGCATTTGACTGCATCCTAACATCTGCAGACACTCAGGTTAATGTCTTGTAACTGTCAGTTCTGCATGATGAATGATCTTGTGACAGGTGCTTGGCTACCTGAAAAATACAAATGATCTTACAACAAACTGTAACTATAGTAAAAGAGTCATTGAACTATGATATTCATCAGAGCTATTATCCCTCCTCCCTTTTCCTTTCTCATCTTGTAACAGAGGGATAACATTCCTCTCCACTTTCCTTTGAAAGCCTACCCATTGTAATAAAACCTAAAGATGAAGATTAGAGTTAAAAAACAACAGGAAGAAAATGAAAAATGGCCAGGGGACATTCCTGCATGGAGAAACACTGATTCTCCGCTTCCTTGTATCTCCCTATTGGCACAAACGCATCCCCCTAATACCAGAAATTCTATGGTGGGTCTGTAGCCCCCCTCTTGCTCTGCGCTCTCTCCTTTTCTGAATGTTCTGCTCACTCACAGTCTGGGAGAGGGCTTGTGAGACCAGGAGCCAACACAAACAGGTATTTCAAAGCAGCAGGGTTTGCGTAGCTTCCAGTCCATCACACCAAACTTGGGAGAAACAGCTCTCCCTATTACTCCTCCCTGTGCTCCCTCTCTCCCTCTGGGTTTTCCGGAATCTGTCCTTTTACAGTGAGGCAATCTACTCAGGCAAACCACATCTGATAATGAGATGCCAAGACCTGCAGACAGCACTTGCATCCAGCCAAGGTATTTTGGTCAGAGTTTCATTTAACTGTGTCAGGAGGTCAGGAATGTAATCAGAACTGGTTCATTTATTTAAAAATGTACAAGTCTTTGATGCCAAAATTGGTACCTATCCATTGATTCTATCAGTGTTTTTCATGTATGAACTCAGTGGAGAGAATATAAATTAAATCATCGTAGGTCATGGAATTAGGAATAAAATGGTTTAAATTGATACAAACAGGGGTGAAAGTAAGACGGAACGGTCCAGTATGGAGTACTGGCAAAATAACGAGTGGGTTTACGTCATACCGGTAAAACATGAACCTATCACAATAATGAAAACAGATTTAAAGAAAACTGTAGGCTATCACACTATTTATCATACCGCATGTCATTCGCATGAAAAATTATGGACTTGAATGGACTTGAAAACTTGTGGAATACGCTCCAAAATGCAGTGTGGTTCAACTACAACACTGACGTTTTGATAAGGCAGAGATGAGTGGCCAAGACTGAGATGCACGAGGACAGCAGTATACACATCAATTCAGGTTACAAGACTTGTGCAGGCCTAATGAAGGACAATCACCGAATGTCATTCAGAACACTTTTTGGTGTTTTGTAAGTGATGTATCTTTGCATGTATCAAAAAGGCACTGCTGTGTGGATGCCGGAATTATTTTAGTGTGGAGAGGCGTAATAGTTGGAATAGTAACTAAAATCTGGACACTGACTATAGGCCTCATATGTCGCCTATTATAATGTTAACTCCAGCAGAATTAAGTGTTCCTCGCAGTAAAATTATAAACCAAATGCTAATTTTGTCTCCGGGAACAGGAGTGGAGAAATACAATTGATTTATTTCAGCATCTTGAGAGAATGAGATTGAGGCTTTTAGGGACCTGTTGTGTAGCCTTAAAGTGCAATTTTCTTCAGCTACATAAAAGCTGACAGTATTTCATTTTCAGCCACATTAAATATGCTTCCAAGACGAACTGAAATACTATCAGAAACATGTTGGATCGTTTTCACAGCTTTTCATTTCCTTTAAACCGGTCAAACAGATGTCATTTGGAAATCTCCCTGGTCCCTAAACGTCTTCACTCCGTGAGAGAAGCAGAAATGAAAGAGAAACTTTAACTATGTCACCTATAAGGAACAAAGATTTAAACGCAACATGCAACAATATCAAAGATTTAACAGAGTTACAGTTCATAAAAAGAAATCAGTCAATTGAAATAAATTCATTCACATGACTAGGTAGGGGCACCGGGGATGGCATAGGCCCACCAACTCGGGAGCCAGGTCCACCCACTGGTGAGTCAGGCCAAGCCAATCAGAATGAGTTTTTTTCCCACAAAAGTGCTTTATTACAGACAGAAATACTCCTCAGCACCCCCACTCCCCCTCCTCAGATGATCATGCAGGTGAAGAAGGTGGATGTGGAGGTCCTGGGCTGGCATGGTTACATGTGGTCTGCGGTTGTGAGGCCAGTTTGACATACTGCCAAATTCTCTAAAACAACGTTGTAGGCGGCTTATAGTCAAGAAATGTATATTAAATTGTCTGGCAACTGCTCTGTTAGACATTCCTGTAGTCGGCATGCCAAATGCATGCTCCCTCAAGACATCTGTGACATTGTGTTATATGACAAAACTGCTAGTGGCATTTTATTGTCCCCAGCACAAGGTGTGATGATCATGTGGTTTAATCAGCTTCTTGATATGCCACACCTGGCAAAGGGGAAATGCTCACTAACAGGGATGCAACCAAATTTGTGCACAACATTTTAGAGAAATAAGCTTTTAGTGCATATGGAACATTTCGGGGATCTTTTATTTCAGCTCATGGAAAATGGGACCAATACTTTACATGTCCCATTTATATTTTTGTTCAGTGTAGATTGTAGATGTTGCACTGATAATTCTATCGATTTATGCCATCATTAGCAAGGCTTTATCTAGTATTCTAGATGAGCATCAAGTAATGACAGAAGAGGAGCTGTAAGTTGACTAACAAATGTAACAAAATAAAAAGCAGAAAAATATCTAAATATAGCTTAAAAACTATTCCCGCACCCCCTGTTGTTCAGACGTCCCTGATTAACTTGCGCAGGTAGCCTACATTAGCGTTTTGAAGTCATTGATTGACACTCAGATGAAAACACATGACAGGTCATGTTAATGCCACATTAAAAGGTAGGCTAATGCATTTTAAAAGTTAAAGGACAAATCTTCACTATTAGGCCTGTAGAGATCCTATTAAATGAATAGGGATTCTATATATGTAATTCTACACACACAGAAGGTCCCTGTCCCGGGAATACATTACATTTACTTTCACCCCTGGATACAAACAATCATGTTGAAGGTTGACATTCCAGTGAATCCACAGGGCTTTGTTCTGTCTGTCTCTCCTCTGCCTCAACAGTGTTTTGTCATTTCTCACTGGAGTGTAAATTGTTTACAGAGAGACACTTGCTCAGGTTGTAAGACAGAGCTCAGGGACACCTTAAAAGGAGGTTTAGGTTGCTGACGTACCTGTCTATCAGTCTCTGGTGCATATCCGCTATCATCGGATGTCATGCCATATATATATATATACTGACTGGTACACGTTTGAATATGACCTATTTCTATACTACAGCACTAATGACAATGGTGGCCAAGTATAAGGAAATGTTTGTTTGAAGAGTGCCCCTATAAAAGTATGGACAGGAAACCACTATGTATGCAGGAACCAGGGCTCTTCGAACACGATAAGGTTGATGATAGGGATAGCAAATTCAGTTGTCATTGACAGACATGGAGTTGGGAGTTCTGGAATATCCTGGGATAGTTATTTGATCCCATTGGCAGAGTTATGCTGTGTCCCAAGCTGAACATGGGTTGTCAGCAGTTATGACACACACACACACATATCGTGCATCACTGTTATTGCACTGTCACTGAAAATACAATCTCTCCCAAACATTAGTGGATGTTGATAGCACAGTCCTACCTACATGGTAGGCCTACAGTAGCTGGTCCATAGACTCTTGGTTGGTGTTGATGACTCATTTAGTTCTTGCCTAGACTTTAAAGGGGCAATCTACAGTTCAAACAATAACAAAGCGGACAAACCGCCACTGATTTGGTAAAATAGCTTAGGGATGGGTCTGTAGAAATGTAACCACTGATGGGTTCTGATGATGGGGTAAGAACAAGGAACTAAGCTCATGAAAGACTTATAAGTCATATTCTTCAAGAATCAATGGGTATCATGAATTTAAAAGTCCAAAATGAATGTAGCGATCACAGATTGACCCTTTAAAAAATATATACATACTGGTAGCCTTCTAGAGACACCTTGAAATCAGGCCTTGTGGGCTCATCTGGGAGGAATTATGTCATTGTGTTCTGTGACATACAGGTTAGGTGATATCACCTGTAATCTAAATGACCCAGTTCGAAGTTGTGAATCAGAGACAATTGGTTTGGATGCCCTCACATATTAAACGATAAAGTAAACTTTAAGAACGGTAGGCTGCCATTTATCAGTATAGGCCTAGGCCCTAGACCTATGATCACCATTGACAGTCCAATTTGACAGTCCAAAAAGCCTATTCGATAAAATATCCTAACAGAAAGCAAAAATATATTATTGGCCCTCGATATACCATTGGTTCCCCTACAACTAATACATCTGAGAAGATGCACGTAGTGACAAGATATGCGAGCGTCAAGTGCGCACCTTCCTGAGCGCGAGCATTCTCTTGGCCCACTGATGTCAATTACGCAAAGACCCCATTATTTTAATTTCAATTAAAAGAAAAGCTACATGACATGCGAGATACATACCTTACTTTTGACCTCAGCAGAAAGTCCGAAGGATGGTCCACCTTTGAAATTCTTTGACATAGTTATCTTTGATTATTCACAGAGGAGATTTAAAAATGGTGAAATACACCCCTCTATCCTGGCACCAGAAAACCCACAGAAAAGTCCTCTTTCTCCCTGGACTCCAATGGATATGACAGACCCGCGGATTCAGATTCTGTAACGTTCTTGCTCGCTCTGGTGAGGCTGTGGACCACTTTGCAACACTTTTCTCAATCTTTTTTAAACTCTTCCCATCTGTGGATTTCTGGAGTGCGGCGCGATTGGCTAGGGCCACCATCCAATCCCGACGTTGCCTCTTCCTCTGGGTGATGTCACTAGTATGGCATTTGACTCGCTCAGTGTCACTTTTTCCACCTTAAGGGGAATTGGATGTTGGATGGAGGATCCTTTTCAATTGCCTAATTTTACTGCATCCCAATTTCACTTTCATTACCAAATGAAATAAATATCAAGCACATCACAAATTCATAGACCTATAGCTATTATTAAATCGTTGAGGGTCTACCTCACAATCACAGGTCAAGGCAGACCTTTAGAGTTTTGAATTACACATTTAACTTTATATTTATACAAAGTATTATAAAGTAATATTTATACATGCTGCAAGGTGTTTCATTACTGTAGATGTAGATCCTATATGACACAATTATTTGTCAGGCCTGAAAGTATTGACCCATCCATCATAAACCTGAAGAAGCTTGGTTTATATTGTTGGGCAAAGAGGTTCAAGACCAGTGTAACCCTAATTACGGTCATGGTCAAGGATGGCTAAGAAAGCAGATATTGAAAAGGCTAAATGGATACTTTCTCACTTGAGCATATTTAATTGATCACTTTCTTATGTAAAATTATTTCAGTATGAATAGCAATATGATTCATCCTGATAATAATACATTAAATGTATCCCAAATGTATTTACGCAGTGATTAACATTTTATATGTATTCTTCCTACCATTTTCAACCCTGATGCTTTACAATTCCTGTCTTGGTTTTTCCATAACAAACTTGGAACTAAATACTACAATCTACTTTTTAAAAAGTGCTTCACTCCACTTCTCTGCTCGTCCACAGGCAGATGACAGGGGAATAGAATGCAAAGCCAGAGGGCTGTGGAGTGTCAAAGGGGAACAGGCAGCACTGCTCCCCAGAGAGCAGCATGATGATTCACCCTACTGCTATTAGTCCTGTCCCACTTTCACTCTCACATACATATGGTGGTAATGTGTTACCAGACAGGGAATGAAGAGAAGGTTCTGGAAAGAGCACTATGAGGGGATGGAGGATGGGGAAAAGGGTTATGTGGGAATGCTGGAATAGTGGAGTTCAAACACCCTGACCCAGTAACAATACAGGCAGGATTACTGTAAATCAATCAAATTGATGATAAAATGCCAAGAGTAGTATGGTAGAGCAGCAGTGAAACGGTCTGCAAAGCTAACATGATTCCAAGTGGTTTTTAATATGGAGTTTTCCTAGACAAGGATGGATAATTAATGACTAATTCCAGTTACAGTGTAATTACACGTTGGAGCATATCGTTGGGACACCAATGTGTTTTTTTGCAGGGCTTCTCAAATGAAGAAGAGTGGAAGTCAGGTGGACTTTCTCTGCCTGCGACAAAGACAAATGAACTATTTCCACCAGTACACCAGCATGAAATACCTGTTTTACAATGGTTTCTAGAAGATCACAGACCTGCCAACATTATAAAAGTAAATGATTTGGGTTGAGAAGAGTAATAATGCCTCAGCTCAGACGATTGCAATTGCACTGCATTTGTGTGGAAAAGGTCACACATTTTTTGACGATAAATGAGTTTCAACCTGATAGGCTAGCTGTGGTGGTAGTAGAAGTTTGAGTTTGGCAGACATCTTTACACACAATAGTCTATAGTGTATAAACCAAGAGGTTATGAAGCTTAGACTCTTACTGGGCTACTGATCTAACTACTGAGCACCATTAACAATGTTAACAACTACGTTATAACCCAATAGTTGACGTTTAATATCAAAACATAGTCATGAAGAGTTTGAAGAACACTGTGAATCTGAGTACACACTTTAACAAACAATGACCAGAAAAAAGATACACTAAGCAAAGCTTAGATAGAGCTGGTTTGTGAAGATAGGACTCATACACCATAAAGGGCCAATCAGCAGTTAAAACAATAGCCACTGTTTTGGTAAAAAGCTGAGGGATTGAGCTGTAGAAATGTAATCACTCTCAAATTCATAGACAGACCTATGGATGCAAGGACTGACCATCCATGATATCAACATTATAGTTTTAGCCATGTTTTGAGGCTATACAGTGTTTGTTTACATTGATTTTGTTTACAAACATTGGAGTAAAACTGGCTTATATTTTGGGTTCTGGTGGGGGCAAGACATTACAATTAAGCTCATGAGGCATTTAAGTTACATTCTTCAAGAATCAATGGAAACATTCATTTATGTCTAAAAAAGGATGTAATAACTGATTGCCCCTTTAAAGCTCACCTTAAAGTCTTACTTTAGGTATGAGGCTGCGACTGTGATGACAGACTAAAATTATAGTGAAGCCTTGTGTAACATGGCCATAAACAGACTGTCAGTGAAATACAGAAGCGCACAAGCACAAAGAGAGAGAGTAGCTGAGTGTGGGACCAAGCAAGGGTCTTATAAACATCTCAAGGAGAGAAGAGGCACACGGGAGGAATTTGGACACTTTATTTGGGCATGATGGGAGAAGGAAGGGCCATAACTGGCTGGAGCAGCCCAGATGTAATGTGATGTGAAAGTGGAATCCCTCAAAGTGATAATGAATTACTGTTACATGCTTGCTGTGCAGTGGGTCTGTTGTGGGTCATGTACAGTGAGAGGAAGCATAGGGAACATACCACACCTCCAGATTGGAAACCTCTTATGATGGTCTGTTTATTTGAACGCTAACATGCTGGAAATACTGTGTTGCATGGAGTCTTGAGATGACAAGGTTTGGATAACTTTACAACTTTAAATTCAAACTGAATTAGAAACACAAGAAAAGAGCCATTAGAGAGGGTACACCTTGGTAGGAAGGACACCTAAGGCTACAAACAGAGCTCAGGCAAAGGGAGATGAGAAGACTGAGGCTTTGGGAGAGCTATGAGATCCAAGAGAGGCAGACAAATTGTGCAAGTCATAATATTTGACAAAGCAAAGAAATAATGTGCACGTGTGTAGCTGGAACCTGTTGAGAAACATGGAGAAGCAGCGAGAGACAGAAAACTGCTGTTCTGGATGGAAGAGGGGCATTTCCAAAGTTCCAGCTACCCCCTCCACACCCTCATCCACTCTGTCTGGCTATTTATGGTAGAAGGCCTCCTCAACCTAGGCTGAGAAGAATTCAGAAAGCTGGGTTCTTAGCATCATAATTTGGGGTGTCTATGTACAGTAGGACCGAAAGTTGAAACAAAATATGGGCTTGACTAATACATTTTTTGGTGAATTAATACCCAAGTGTCTGTGTGCATTTATAAAGTGTTTGTGTATAGTAGCTGATAGCAAAGTGCTATTTGATAAACTGGTTAAAAGTCATGTTAAATCCCCACTGAATTGTCAAGGGTTTTAAGTACCTTGTAAAAAATCTGTTATTTTTATAGCCTCTCAGAAGTCTGGAATGTTGATTTCAGAGTAGTTTTTTTAAGTCTGGGAAAGCTTACTGCACAAATACCTCCTCAAACATCCCAATACTGCATTTGTTACTTTAATGTAACAATATGCTGCTCAATAGTGCTGGTTAAAGACATGGGGAGCTTGATTACTGAATGGAACTGCTGAAAGCTGTAAAGATGCTATGTAAAAATGGAAAAGGAGATTTCACTAATACTTATAGACCTAAATGATTGAATCCGTGTTTTCAAATACACTATCCACTTACAGTAAACATACAGATTTGTGATCTAAGGAGCACCAACAGATTTGCAGATTCAGTCAGACTACATTACAAGCACTGACGTCTGTGCATTTATGTTGTGTACTAGTGTAGGTGACAGTGTGTGTGTGTGTTTGAGTGTGTAGCAGAAGAGATTTTCCTCGAGTCTCATGTGACCATGTTTGGTAACACTCTCCAGGCCCAGTCTGTGACCCAGCCCCTTGACCGGCGCACACGGTAGAGCTCGATTCTATCAGAGCCAAACAGTGGTTCAGATGCTTCTTTCTCTCTAACTCCTGTAGAACGGGCAGAAGAGGAGCGGTAAGCTGGCACCCTCTCACACAGGTAACTATTATCTATCCTGTTGCCTAGTCACTATCCCTTCATTTTTTTTAATGCAACCTTTATTTAACGAGGCAAGTCAATTAAGAACAAATTCTTATTTACAATGACAGCCTAACCCGTACGATGCTGGGCCAATTGTGCACCGCCCTATGGGACTCCCAATCACGTCCGGTTGTGATACAGCCTGGATTCTATCCTATCTATCTGCAGTGGCACCTCTAGTACTGAGATGCAGTGCCACTGCGCCCCTCAGTAGCCCTACCTATATGTACATATCTACTTAAATTCTCGGACCCCTGCACATCGACTGTACTGCTACCCCCTGTATACAGCCAAACTATCATTGCTCATTGTGTATTTATTTCTCGTGTTACTTTTATCCTGCATCGTTAGGAAGGGGCCGTAAGTAAGCGTTTCACTGTTAGTCTACACCTCGTTTCCGAAGCATGTGACAATTAAAATGTGATGGACTAGCTAGACTGGACTGAGCCAGACAAACCTTAGAAGGCTTAGAACATTCCAACACTGCTGTACGCATTCTGACTACGATGCATCCAACATGCAGTATTTTCATAAAATTGTCTGTGTGCACCAGTGTAAACAAAATACATGAAAGTCAATGGTGTTTGAATTGATACTCTGAAGCCAAAAAGCCATGATTGAGACAATTGCTTTTTCTGTCTTCAAATTTATTGAAGAGCAAAACTTTCAAGTAAGTCTCAACTTTCAGTGCTACAACAACATCATTAGTAGTGGTCATTGTAGACAATTTAAATCACATGGTGTTGAGACAGGGACCGTAAGGCCCGTGTATTGTTCTTTTCACATTAAAATATTCAGAAAATAAACAATGTCATTGCATTAAAATAAGAAATAAAAAAAACAACCAAAAATCCACTGGCAACATTTGATCTATGCTTTTTTTCCTCATTAGTTCATGTTCACTCGTTTCATCACCATCATGTATATTAGTTATTTTCTTGACTTAATTTGTTCCATCTCCGCACCTCCTTGTGACTGAAAGGATGCGACTGCTGCGGTCTACAGATCTGCTCCACAGGTGAAGCAGGACTATCTGAGAGAGTCCACAAAAAGCTGGGGCAAGAATTCATTGATTCAGTCAAAGGTTATTTTCTGGCTAATCCATGACATTTAGTATCAAATGGCTAAAAGTCTTGAGACGCTGCTAAGTTCAACCTTACACAAGAGATGAAATGCAGCTGAAATAAATGCAACGGTTCTACCAGTTCTTCCAGGAGCTACAACATGTCCTCATTTCTCACCAGGGCCTGAGACCCTCTGTACCTTCTCTTAATACACAATGTTAGCCTTTCAAAGGGATAGAAGGCCACACGGTTATTTCTTGCGGATACAAGTGCACTCGGGCATGATGTTACAGAAACCGCCGTGTCACTTCCTCATTTCCAAAAACCAAAGCGTTAACTATTTTAAAATCACCCAGGAGGTCTACATTGCAATTCAACACACCACAGACACACTGAAGTCAAGTGACAAACACTACACATCCAACTAATAGTTTGTACAAACATTGGACATTGTGCAGAAGTACAGCCTCTCTCACAGGCATCCGAAGCAGACTTAAATGCACACCACAGCCTACTGGTGAACCAGAAATCTCATCAGGCTACACATGTACTCAGTTGTTTTCTTGACTGATGAATGATACAAACATGTTGCTCTATTCACAGCTTGACGTATTGGAGGACTGGGTGAAAAGAGTGAGCTGAATCTCACTAGCTTCTCAACAGAGCTGAAGTAGCTGAATAACTACACAACAATAATTACATTTCCAATCTCATCTTCATTCTGATCATAACCAGCAGCCTCTAGGCCACTTCCCACTCCTCCTAATGCCACTAGAACCACCACAACATTTATATCGGGGCCCGCTCCCATATTCAGAAGAAAAACAAGCAGAGGGGAGGGGTCAACTTTGGAGAATACTGGTCTGGATTCATTATTGTGCAGGGTACAAAAATATATACATAACAGTATCCAGAGAGAAGAAATTACAATAGCGAGAAAAAAGGAAAAACAGCAGTTTTACATTAAAATGTCATGCTAATCTCGACCGGACTGCAATAGATTTCCTGTTTGCGTAAAGGCACGACAATACAACCCTCCTCGGTGGTACATGGAGGGTCTCAAAAGGTTATTGCTCCACCATGGGGAGCGTGCTTTCATTCCACAGTGAAAAGTCAAACATTTCAGACCCCCCGTCCCAAACGACATCAACGCTGTAGGGACAGGGAGGAGGACAGAAAACAAAACACTTAACATGCACTCAATACAGCTGGGTGAAACACATAAAATACACTGATTAAAATGAAGTGCAGAGGAACCCATAGATTAATGCAATTCATATTTATCCTGTTTAGTGATCCAAACTAGAGTATGAATCATCATAATCCAACGTTTCCTTGACAAGCTCTGTGATTTGAATCAATCAATTTAACTTGATTTGAAAGGAAGATTTCCAACTGAGTAATACAGTAGGACTTTACATGGCTACACATATAGTACAACATTTCCAGCGTATGGCTGTTCTTGTCAGATAGGTCATTCATAATTGATCTTACATGAATATCTAAAGAAACGATTGGGAACATCCCATTTCCAGCATTCCTATGGCTGCCACTCTGTAGGCAGAACAGCACCTAAGACAGGAGAATGTTTCCCCCCTAAAGGGACCCGCTCTTGTTCCAAATTCAGTTCTCAATAGAACACAGAAAATAGAGAAAAATGGAAGTTAAAATCCCCAGAGGTACCTTAGATAAACACAACACTTGTTCTAGTGTCTAACAGTAGTTACACTGCAGCGGCTGGGAAAATCTCCAGAGAAACAGAGAAAACGTCCTTTCCAGTCCACTAGAGATAATGGATGAGATCTTTCCAAAGGCTAAAACATCTTTACAGAAGGAGAAAACAACTCATTGTGATTATTCTCATATGGAGGGACTGACAAGTCTTTATAAGGCAGGGGAGAGGTAGAACAGAAGCATCAAACTGGATGGATTCAACCGCTCCGCTGTGACAGAGGGTTATGATAGTGTAGTGAAGTTAAGACGCGTTGATGTCAATTCCTGGTTTTGATGTTGAGTAACAGGAGGAACAAATGGGATAACTGAGACCCAAACAGAGCACAGACAGACCCTGAACGAGGTGAGGCAAAAGCGTCCAATAAAAAAACAATGATTCCGGAGAGTTGGCGGCAGTGGTAGGATCCAATCGCCACATCCCTGTCTCCATTTCCCCTGGATGTGCATCCAGGCTGTGGATGGGAAATCCAGTGGTGATTCAATCTGAACTGTTGCTGTGAGCGGGGGACCGGTCTGCTGGCGATGTAGGTGGTGTTCATAAAAAGGACGCCATCAGCAAATGCAGTAAGAGGCATTGTGGTGTCTCGGTCTGTCAAACTAGCACACTAAGAAGTCCTTATTCTGAGGGCAAAGCAGGAGGCTCCCCTCTGGGTGGACGGGTCAGGGAACTGAAAAGGGTAAAGGATGATGGGCGAGGGAGTCTGACAGAGCCAGAGTACGGTTTCTTCTTTTATTGCTTTCTACCTGTCCATTACAGGCACTTCAGATGACTGAGTTTGGGTTGAAGTTGAATGTCAACAAGAATGAGTTTACTTAACAGCTACTCTGTCATCTCCAACCAAACCCAGCCAGGGTACCACCATACCATTGATGAAACACTGAGGTACAGAAGCTAGTGTGGGACCAGTCTAATTCTGCGAGGCTGAATCGGATGAGGACCTGACCCCATTCGGCTGCATGATTTCCAGGTATGGAGATAATAGCAAGGCTGGAGCTAGCAGGGGCTATAAGAGCCCTTGAAGTCCTTCCTGTCTCCCTTCCACAGAGTCTGTCTATCCCCCCCCCCCCCCCCCCCCCCGGCCAGTATCTCTTAGTCTGTGTGGTTATTCACATGGTTCTGCTTGAGCGGGGAGACCTCTTTGACCTTCCTGCCACTGGCGCCCATCATGACCTTGTAGCAGCCGCGGGCGATCTTGTACATCCAGATGGTGTTGAGGATGTCCAGGGCGATACAGGATGTGATCCAGGCCACCTGAGCACCGATGCCCAAGCGCTCAAAGGCCTCCGTTCCGAAGGTGGCAAACACCCGAGCCCAGTAGGGAGGCATGACGAAGATGCGCACCATGAAGAAGACCACTGCCATGGCCATGCCGTTGGCCACAACCAAGCGGTCCGAGCGAGGGTACTTCAGCACCTCGTAGAACCACCTATACGTGGAGGAGAACGGAATAATGTCAACACTGACAGAGGTAGGGGCTGATAAACAGGAGTATTCATTCATATATAGTAAAAGTGGAGCTAGCTTACCTTTGGTTCACAAAAGGTGTGGATAACTCTGAAATGAGACGGAAGTTGGCGAAATAGGGAAGCACACCACGAGACTGCAGAGGGCGTAAAGATGTATTACCACAAATAGACATGGGCAGAAATAAACTAAAAACAGACTAAATGTGCAACACATCTTTAGAAAGAAGACTTGAGTATTTCAATACCAAAACCCAAAGAGCCATCTAATATTAGCCACTGTGCTCATGGTTTTCCCCCCATGGTTTTCCCCCAGACTCACCAAGACATATCCATATGCATAGAGCGCCGCCAAGTGGTGGCAGACAAAAAAGCTGTCCCCCATTGTGCTCCAGTTAGTGGCCAGAAGCACAAGGTCTACACAGAACAACAAGTGGGTAGTTAGCACACAGTTTATTATTTTCATCTACTGTCTACAGGGAAATGTGGATGGCTTATTGTTATACAAGAAGATAAACATGAGGAGAGAGAGAGAGACTCACCATAGAGCAAATAACCACACGTTATGGCCACATTAAGTTTCACTAGTCCAGGCTCCCCCCTGTACAGCAAAAACAAAACAAAGTGTTCTTTCAGAATAACAGTTGCCACATTACAGATTAATGCTAAAACTACTGTAAAACAGAAACAAAAGCTACTTACGATTTCACAGAAATCTAGTGAAGTCCACAAAACATTCTACATACTATATTAGTGAAGTCCACTGCAGGGGTCTCCAATGAGAGCTAATACAAAAATAAAAAAATGAAACTTCACCTACAATCTTTTCTCTAGCATTCAAATAGGCACATTCTTCTCATGGCCATGTCATGAGTCATAGTCTTGCTACTACTGAGATACCCGTGTCCAGGGAAGGTCCAGTTTAAACAGCACTGTGTTGACAAATGCGTTGTGCTCACACACAGAGAGTGCGTTTCCGTTCGACTGTAGGAGTGGTTTGTACGACTCAGTTGTTCAGACAAGGTTTTGGCAACGCCATGGTTATCAGATCACTGTATCACATGGGCAACATTTACTGCCTAGGCCTGTGAGTGGACTGTAGCACAAGATGCTCTTGACAAGAGCATCTGCTAAGTGACTGTGGTCATAATGTGTGTCCGTCTCAGTAAAGTGACACTGGATCTGATTTTGTCCTCTCTCCATCACAGGTATCCTGTTGCTGAGGGCGGGGTCATGGCTCTCTGTGACAGCACACCACGACGTGCTCTCTGGATCAGAGGGGGGCTCCACGTGACACCGCCCTCCTTCACCTCTACCGACCTTCACCCCAACGTACCCTGAACGGGTATGTCTGAGTGCAACATCCTCTCTGAACCCCACTCATGTAGCCACAATCAATGTCATATGCAGCCAATCGTTTCTCCACTTCCTCATGTTTACTGTACATCCTGGAGCCCACCCATAAGCCTAATAATCTATTCAACCATATAGAGAATCAAAGACATTCGTAGATAAACTTGTGTATCTGTTAAAGCTAAGAAATGAACTTAGATAGATCAACAGGAGGGTCAGGATGAGATCGGTTCAAAGGTTCTCAGATTCCATGACTGATCCAGGTATGGCAGGGCAGCAGGTAGCCTAGCGGTTAGAGGCGAGCCAGCAACCGGACGGTTGCCAGTTTGAATCTCGGGTCTGCCGAGAAATATGTCGGGAAGTGAGCTGGCAACCGGAGGGTTGCTGGTATCAAATCCTAGATTCCATTGTCTGCCGTTGTGTCCGTGAGCGAGGCACTTAACCCCCCAGCAACAGCTCCCTGTGCGCCCAGTGTGGTAGTCCTCTGCACCTCTCCAAAACCTCTATATTTATGTGTATGTATGAGTCTTTTGGAAGTGTTGGGCTAAAAAGCAGAAGTCACAGTTCAGTTGGACCTTGTGTGTATTTGACCAATAAAGGGATCTTAATGTTACAGTAAACCACACCTGGGGTTACATCACTGAACTCTGATCAACCAACTGAGCACTATTGTTTTAAACCAATTGAGTCTGTATTCTGCTCACATCGCACTTTTAAAGCTCAGATAAACCAATCAGGCGATGTGAGGTAGGCGGATTTGGAAAGCGATTTGGATTGATTGGATTACGATGACAAAACCCAGGTAGCCAGAGTGACGTTGCGAGAAGCTGAATCTGTCACAATGCAGGTTTTGTGGGCGGTTAGTTCTGTGAAGCCCAGCACAATGCCAGTCTGTGGCATGTCTAAATGATGCTGTAATGCAATCAGATTGTCTGAGGATTTAATACTTACGCCATTCAGTGTTGCAATAAGAGGAACTAGCTACTGCGCTATCAAAATAACATGGCTACCAGTCTAAATAGAGGAAAAGTAAGAGACTAAAAGAGATGGGCAGGAAAGCAAATACATAAGAGACAAAAGGACAGTGCCAATACTACACAGACACAAAGACCAAAACAAAGGAAAGAAACAAGACAACATGGCTTAGGCTGGGAGGGTACAACAATTACACCCCTATTAAACAAACCCTATGAGAGTAAAGGAACAACAAAGAAAGAAGGAAAAAGAGAGTAGTCTAAATGTGAGACATTTGGACACAGAGTAGATGAAGGGGGGTGACAGGACTCCTCCCCATTGGCCCTTCACTTCCCCTTTCTCCTCCATCAGCGACAGACAGACAATGAGAGCGAGGGAAGTGCTGTATTGATCAGACAGCCAGAGACTCAGGGTGCTGCTGGGGGTGGGGGGGAAGGCAGGGGAGACCGTCACCAGAAGGGGGGGGGGGGGGCTGCTGTTTGCTATGAAAAGGAGCCTTGTTGGCAGGACTCTGGTCTGTCTAATCAGAACAAGAGAGGAAGAGAAACAGAAGGAGAGAAACAAGAGTAGAAGACAGAGAAATAGGAGAGAGAAGACAGAAACAGAAGGGCGAGGGAGGGAGGGATAGGGGGAAATTACCATTCCTCTTTCAGGATACAATGATGTAATCACACAGTCAGCAGTAGGAGAGAGAACATAGAAAAGACAAATCCACTGAATCTACACCTCTGGAGACTCCACTGAGATTTCTCTCTGACCGTGGGGAATGGCAGCATCATCCTTCCCACCCTCTTGGGGTAGGCTAGTAGCCATGGCTGCTAGAGTGACAGAAAGCAGACAGTAATGCAGTTAATCTTACCAGACGGGGTCTGCGTTGACAGCATCATCAAACCACAGGATGTAGAGACAGAAGAGGCCCACGATCAGAGCATGGACAGTGGACACCAATCTGGGCAAGCACACAGAAACAGGGACAGTTAGAACCATGGCAGAGAATGATGCAAGACTAGCACCACGGCAGCAGTAATACTAATAAACAGTTCAAGTAACATAACAATAACATCCTTTATAGCACTTAGAACACAATGAAGAAACCTCATTGGGGCCGTGTGGAACCTTGGCAATGGAACTAATTTGAAGGAGAATCGTGTGTGTAAAACTACTCAGGTTTCGTTGACCTCTGGGACTCTTTATCTGGGCTAGTGAAGAGAACTCCAGTGCTACCATGCCTCGTATCTCCCCTCATCCGCACACATAGTCCCCAGACCCTGAGCACACCAGCAGTCACACTGGCCTAGCAATGCTGGCTCCACAAACCAGACACTGTACAATGAACATTGTTATTTTTAGTGTCACCATTATAACATGACTATCTGAGAGCATTTAACTGCCATGACCAAGGAGGAGAGTGGAATTTGAGGCAGTCTCTTATGAAGCAAAAGGGGCAAGTGAATTTGCTCTCCATCTAGCCCCACCCTCCCTCTTGCCCCTCCCTCCCTCTAGCTAGTGAGGTGTTCCTTAGCCTATGCCTCAGGGTTACACCTCTGATGTGCATCTTTCTGTAGATATTCTCTGTGTCCCTTTACAAGCAAAGCTTGAATAAATAACACACTGACACACTGGGAGCCGTTATGCAATGTAGGGTAACTTTGAATCAAACTTCAACCACTATCAGTGCGTCACCTTTGGCTTGTTATGCCATGGTACACACATCCTGTAGCAGTGTTTAGTGTGAATGACCCCTGTATGAACTGAGGCCCAGGACTTCCGCGCAGCTCCCCCCCCCAGGACTGCCGCGCAGCTCCCCCCCCCAGGACTGCCGCGCAGCTCCCCCCCCAGGACTGCCGCGCAGCTCCCCCCCCCAGGACTGCCGCGCAGCTCCCCCCCCCAGGACTGCCGCGCAGCCCCCCCCCCCCAGGACTGCCGCGCAGCTCCCCCCCCAGGAATGCCGTGCAGAAGAAATATCAGCCCACAGGGGGAAGCACGAGACTGAACTTTTCTCAACTTTCTAGAGCAGTGGTCACCAACAGGTGAATTGCGATCCACTGGTCGATCTCCAAGGCATTCCTAGTCGACCGACAAACCTTTCTGTAAAAAACAAAAATAAAGCCTTGTGTTCCTATTTTATTTGTCTCGGGCTGTTGGTGGTAGGTGCACCTGATTCAGCTGCCTGTGTGCCAAGTAGGTGAACTGTTGTCATTGTGAACCATTTCATGTGGCTGAAAGTACAAACTGCCTTCCCGGCGGGGCCGGAGAGCAAATTAAGTGCACTATAGGCCTATCGCTAGCCAATCGGATGGCTCAGATTACTGTGTTGGCAGTAATGTAGCAGGCATAAAAGAAAGCTATAGCAAAATTGATACTGTGAGATTTCAAAATGTTTAAAACCCATGACTAGAGAAACTGTCAACAAATATGTCAAAGAGCTGCTGTTTTATGAGTGAGATCACATTAAAGTTCTTAGCACTGTCAACACTTTGTATTCAACACTTTTATAAGCCATAAAACGTGTGTTTTTCCCATTTCCACCCAGCGCTACAACACACACTGCAGCAGTAATGAATGTGTAGGAACATGTATCTACAGGCTTGCATTGTTGTTATTATTAGCAGCTTGGGTCTTTTTAATATTTCACTTTCTCTGTTCAAAGGAGTAACAACATGAATTTGTGCATGAGCCAGAAATAACAGTGTGACTCGAGATGCCATCAGCTGGAAGACGGTGTCCCTTTTTGGTCAGTGTCAGTGGAGGAAAGGGAGAGCGGAGGGATGTTGAGAGGTGGACCCTCAGTCTGCTGTTCTCTCCCTCCACTGAGACTGACCATTAGATGTGGGCACCATCAGCCCAGTAAAATAAAAGACAAATTATTTAAATGTATGCTCACACAGCTGTGCCTCACAAGTAATGCAACAATGGATCTATTACCGGTCTGATCATATAGCCTTCCTCAAATTTTGAAATATATATATATATATATTTTAAATGGCCCAAACGACAACGCATGGGCAATTCAAGCAAAGCCAATATGAGGTGATAATGTATTGTGCCTATAGCTTACTGCACAAACCTCAGTGCTACAGTACTGTTTTTAATTGGTCAATGTAGCATGGGCCGCAAGTTTGTTTTGTAATGTTTTTTTAAATTTTTATTATTATTATTATTATTTTTAAATGGAGCGGTAATTCTCGGCTTTCATTTTGACTCAGAAAGTGATCTTGACATTGGCTTGCGTTTTTTTAAATCATGTAAAAAATAAAATCTGAGCAGTAGATATCGGCTTGCATTTTGACTCAGAATGTAATCTTGACTCGGAAAATGTTGGTGACCACTGTTCTAGTTTTCCCTGTTAACATGATCAAAGTTTCCCTTTACTGTGCAATTGTGATCAAATCAACATTAGCCACTGTCAATGCAACATACCAAAACAAACTATGCAAGAGATTTTGTTGTAGGCAGAACACATCGGAGTAGGATTTTATTACATTGACACGCACTACTCAGCCCGTACTCTACAAATACCAGTGCAGCATAAACAATCAGAGCTGCTGTAGGCCTATATGCAAATAGACCATTGCCATGTATTTACTTTGAACTGGACTGTGTTTACAGCATGAGCGTTCGTGAGTAGATGCGCTTGTTTTGAGATCAAAGCGAGAGCTGCATGTAGCCACGTGTGCACATTTTGTTCATATCCTTTGCCAGTTAATAAGTTATTAGCCTAGTTATAGAGAATTTATAGTCAGTAATGGGGGAGTGATTGCTTCCTATAAGAGCACATAATGTGTACATTTCTAGACATCTTTGAAAAGCGAGTCAGGTAAAGAGCTTTTTTTTTTGAATTTTACCCCTTTTTCTCTCCAATTTCGTAGTATCCAATTGTTGTAGTAGCTACTATCTTGTCTCATCGCTACAACTCCCGTACGGGCTCGGGAGAGACGAAGGTTGAAAGTCATGCGTCCTCCGATACACAACCAACCAAGCCGCTGCTTCTTTAACACAGCGTACATCCAACCCGGAAGCCAGCCGCACCAATGCGCCGGAGGAAACACCGTGCACCTGGCCACCTTGGCTAGCGTACACTGCGCCCAGCCCGCCACAGGAGTCGCTGGTGCGCGATGAGACAAGGACACCCCTACCGACCAAGCCCTCCCTAACCCGGGCGACGCTAGGCCAATTGTGCGTCGCCCCACGGACCTCCCGGTCGCGGCCGGTTACGACAGAGCCAGAGCCTGGCACAGCTGGCGCTGCAGTACAGCGCCCTTAACCACTGCGCCACCCGGGAGGCCCCGTAAAGAGCTTTTTTTGTCTTAAAGGGACAGTGTTGTATTTTGAGACAGGCTTGAATGAGTTAATTAGCCAATAGACAGAGGGTAGCATAATTTGTCAGATTTTTTGTCATAATGATATGGAAAAGCATTTTATTTTGTAAAATGGTTTCTTGCGTCAAACACCACAACATTTTCAGTAATCTCCTTGTCCAAAGGACAAGTGGATTAACAGGTTAATGTCAAGCCCTGCAAGTTTTTTTTCAAAAGTCTCATGGAATGTGGGCTTTTGATGGTGTCCACTCTGGTAGTTCTACATTACAATCAAATAGCCACAGTAGACTACTTGGCCATTGTTAAAACTTTAACTTAAAGTGGGTACAGCCTCAGTGTTCACAGAAACGAGCTGGAGGTTGCACAGAATTTTCACAATGTTCAAGTTACCACTCAGTAGACCTGAAATTTGCTCAGTGCCAACACTTTTTTGAGGGAACAGTGGTAATAGTGAGTACAGCCCACCAGCTCAAGACAAACTGATACCAGAGAAGAGATACCATTCAGTACATGGAGTAACTCATTCCAAACACAAATTGGCAACTTTTGAACTTAACCCCAAACTAATTACACATTTCTGGTCTTTGAATTCAAAGCCCAGCCGCTGAAGTGTACTATGGAAAGTTGAGAAGATGACCCATGACAACCTAAATGACAATATTGTAAATAGATAATTAAGATTTGTCTGATTAGAGCTGAAGTATCAGCACAATAAAACTATTTGAATGCAAAGCCAGTACAAGAGCAATGTAGAGAATAAATATCTACATAATCATTAACTTGTTAGCCTACCTTTCAACTAGTTATCATTTCTGACCTCAGATCAGTGTGCCTTGGTTAATGTCTGATAGAGGTGTGTTACAGCAGAGTCGGTACAGTACTAGTCTATAATGTGAAACCTGTTAAGAGGCCTGTTGGAAGGGTATTGTACCTGGAGTTCCACTCAGTGAGCTTGGTGGAGGGCAGGCGGCCGTAGCCAGGGGTGAAGGTTGAGGAGAACAGCGGGCTGGCCACGGAGAAGAGCAGCTGAAACCCCACGAAGCTGCCAGCCACCACGGTCAACTCTCTCGTCTCCATCACTCACCTACAATATACCACACCAGGAGAGAGACGGGGTGAGAGGCATGTACTGTTACTGTACAGAAGACCATACCCCTAGACTGGCAGGGGGGAATGTAGAGGGAGGCCGGAAGGAATAACAGAAGAAGTGGAGGATGGAAGGGAGGAAAACAAGGTGGCAAAGGAGGGACAGGAAGGCAAGGGAGAGAGCCATTGAAAAGGAGATGTGGTAAAAGAGCAGAAACGAAAGAAAATAAATCATTCATTATTGGACAAATATTTTGCGTGGGGATTAAATGTGCAATTGTGGCTAACAATTGAAAGAAAAGAGAATTGTAAAGATGGAGCTAGAGGTTCCTGTTGGTGAACGCACGCTATTGAGAGGAGGAAGAACATTTGTGATGAGAGATGCAAAAACACAAGTAGAAAGACTGACTAAGTCTAGAAACTAGCAGTGTATGTGCATCTGTGTGTAGGGGTCATTGCCCTGCAGTGTCCAGCGTTGGAGACTAGTTGAGTAGCCTGAGGACAGGCATGGATCAACTGCAGCACTATTACATCGTATCAACAGAGCTTGGAGTCCATGCTCCCTGTTTACACTGTACTAAGAAACAGCCACTCACTCCCTTGACCTCGTTTTCCCAGAAGAGGGATTATGTTTCATGAAGAATTGGATTTTCAGTAAACTCAAAAGGTCCTCAGAGCTACTGGCTCTGACTGAGGTCCATGACTGGTCATGTGTCCTCACCTCGACCCTCAGAGTACTCAAGGAACTACAATACTATCATTCCAAAAAAACTGCATCTGGGACCATTAAATCCACAAGAATCTGAAATCCAGAGAAATTGGCTACTTGGATGAAGCAACAACAATAGTCTCTAAGGTTCTAACTGCTTATCCTAGTACAAACAATGTGTTGCCGATTACAATTGGGTAAGGCAACTGATTCAATGACTAGTCACCAACAGGGAGATTCTGGTGATACTGGAAAGTTTATAATTTCTCCAATATCACTAGACCTAAGCCCAATAGGCTTTAACCTCTGCCCCAACTGGCACTTTAAACTTGTACAGTAGGTTCTAATACTCAAAATCCAATGTCATAATACCATGTCATGACTACAAACGGTTCTCTCTCCCTATAGGCTTACATCCCTCAACTCTGGACCTCGAAGACAGTTCCACTGCATTTTTTCATTGTTCCCCTCTAGTCAGGGACTAATTTAGACCTGTTACACCAGGTGTGTACAATTAATTATCAGGTAGCACAGAAAACCAGCAAAATAGGACTGGACCCACAGAGCGCCAGCCAGACAATAGGGAACACCCCATGTTCACTCAGGGTCTATAGTGTTAAAATCAACACACGTTTCTAGTACAAAGGAGCATTGGTACAGTACAGCCTAATGCCACTTCAGTCTGATACAAACACATGTACTGTTTAACATAGGCTACTACAAACCACAGTTTCATGTGCTCTGAGCAAAATAATTGTTCAATCTCCAGATCTATGGATGTGAGGACAGGCCATTGTGGCAAGCTGATCAACACCATCACAGGAAACCCGTAGTTTAGCTAATGCAGTGGCCCATACAATAACCCCAGCTCTCCCTGGAATAGGCCTAACTCTGTAAGCAATCAGGAATTTGTAGTATTATCCAGATAGCATTGACCAATAAAATAGCAGTGTTTGAGAGAAGCCTCATTGTTCCAGAGCATGCTGATCATATGCTGCATGTGCTTCAATTATTCATTAGCATTCTTCACATGGCAAGCTGGTTCTGACTGCCTAGGAGGGCAAAGGCGCACATACCCGACAACCACCATCCACTTTTGACCTTGTTCTCCTGCACTATATGCTGTAGTCAGCAAACTATGACCCTTTGGTATATCGACCAACACAAATAGCGGTTCCCATGTTCCCTTGGAAATATACAACGCCCTCTCTCTCATGCAATGCATATGCCATTGAGGTTTTTATAAGACAGGATGTGCAAAAATACAATGAATGTAATATTATTTTAGTCTAAATGCAGCTCACATGACTATAAAATTACGACTGGCATTCTAGGCCAACTGACAAGTGACGAGATTTCCGTACACTTTAATAACGCAAATCTTGAGATGCAGACAAAAAAAATCCTCCCCAACAATGGTGCTACTGAGTACAATTACTTGCTATGGCCTAGAGTTAAAAAATAATGAGGATATTAAATCATAACTGGGAAATGGACAGCTTCTCCCGTCTGGTGTAGTGCTCTTTCTTGCAGAGGCAGACATCATAGCTACATCATTATGCATAACTTGTCAGCACAGTCCCTTATTCTCTGCCGCGAGTGACCCAGCAAACGTGTGCACGACAAGAAACGTGTACAATCCTTCGATTTTCGGCAACATTGTCGCCAGTAGCACACTTTCCAGTTTAGCCACAAGTAGACTAACCAAGCTAGCTACACGAATTATGAGAGCACAGCTACTGACTAGAAAGCAGTGCTATATTGCCGCAACCAGGGTCGTATTCATTGGTCGTATTGCGGTCACTAGCTAAATGTTTAATACATACCAATTGCAGTGCATTAGCTCAATGTATCGCTGTGTTGTGAACAAAATAATAAGTGAAAGGCTAGCTAGATAAATAACTACCTGATATCAGTCGCATAGGTCTGAGTAAGTTGGTATAGCTTCTGTTCAGCTGCCGTCTTCTTTCACTTTCTTAGATAGCTAACTTAGCAAGTCAGCTAGCTAGCAATAGCCCACTAGCTAGCTCTCTAGTGTAAGTCCTCGTGAAAAAGGCTATACGACGAAAGCAGCGGCATTCATGCATAACTATTACAGTAGCTAGATAATTGCGGATTCCAGGCTCATTTCCCTGCCACCATGCGTTTCAAGTTTTGCCTAAAATATAAAGTTGTAGACGTTTTGTTATGCAATTGACAGCTAGCACTAACCTGTGACGCGTACACGCAGATACCACCCACCCTCTAGCCCACACCCACAATAAACAAAGGCCACATTCATTACAGCGTTATATTCTTCAATGACAAAGACAGGGAACAGCTGATACCAATAACATGCAAAGGCTTAGTTAGCATCGTTGCTATGACGAAACCTGCATGTGTATGATGTCCACAACTAAAACACGAAGAACTGCAGGCAGCTTGACAAGCTATTGAATATACCGCAAATAGTTAGGTCATATTTTTACACTTCCCATAGGCCAATTAAATCAAGCCTACATTTTTTATATTAGCACATTTCCATGTGTATTTTACTTATTATAATTGGAAACTGAAAGGGTTTTACAGACAGAGATATTATGAATCCAATGTATTTTGAAAGGAGTGGTTATTTCTGTCATTGTATGGCTCTGTGCTGTCACTTACTGAGTCATCCTCCTGAGTCAAGGTTGTCTGTCTGGTTTCCCCAGCACAGGAGGCTGCTAAGGGGAGGACAGCTCATAATAATGCCAGGAATGGCGCAAATGGAATGGCATCAAACACCTGGAAACCATGTGATTGATGTATTTGATATTCCAATCATTCCTCTCCAGCCATTACCATGAGCTCCTCCTCCCCAATTAAGGTGCCACCAACATCCTGTGTTCCTTACACTTCCCATGTTGACACGTAGGTATTTGGCATTGATTGTAGGCTAGATTAGAGCCTTCTTGTAAATAGAAGGCCCTGGGCTAGAGATCCAGTGACAAAGAGTGAAGTGCTGAAAGAGTGGATGGAGACAGATGACACCGGTGAAAGTAATCCTATCGTTAACAATCAAGGGCTTCAAAGATTAACCAAACATGAACTGCTAATCAGAGCAGATTAAACACCACTCAGTCTTCCAAACAATCACATCCTTGGGAGACATAATGCAATCACATGCAATGGAAATATGAAATGAAAACTACTTCAGGATTGTAAAAACAGTTATATAATTTTTATAAATGTGTTGTTATTTAACACTTTATTGGTCGTGAAATATTGCACACAGTAGCACGTGTTTTATTGACGTTCAGTTTAAAATTGAAGGGAAATAGTGTTTCCCTTCCTGAGGTTTCATGGTCATGAGTGCAGGCTACATTCAAAACTTGCCCTACAAAAACTGTGTGAGGGCAGTGCTTTGCCATGCCCACTGTTATCGGTATGCCTAGAGAAAGATAAAGTAAATCCTTACGGCAGGCCTCTAACATGTAGCCACTTATTCCATAAAGGCTGCTTTTAGCTAAATGAGTAAAACAGTATGCTATACAGTCCATTATGGTACAGTAGAGTGGTAAAGTACATAGCTTATTCCATAACGTTTGCTTTCTGCTAAACTATGTGAATTCCTCAGATTGCCGCATTGACCTTTGGTCATACCACAGATGTCTCTACCGGGCATGTGTTTTTATAATTATATTTAAAATGCAGAATGCCTGCTCTGTGCACATAGCCTGTAGAATAACTGGCAGATAATTGACACCAAAGTGCTGCCTGGTTGTCATACCATGTTTCTATCAGCACTAAGCAGTAGTATTAACAGGTCAATTCTTATCAGTTGTGACTAGATAGGCTACAGTTATGGACGTAAGTCACTTTTCGTAACAGGTTAGGATAGTATTTTAGCTAACCCTAACCCTTTTCATAACCTTCATCTAATTATCCTAACCTTCTAAGTTATCTTAACCTGCAGCTTAAATTCTACTAACCTGCTACAAAAAAGTCACTTTCATCCATAGCTGTATATCATCTAGTCAAAACCATTCTAATCAATTTCTTCTGGTGCATGATTGGAGGTTGCTGTGTTTACCACAATCAAGGCTGTCAAACAAATGTAATTTCTAACAAAATCATACTAAATTGCCAGTAACACATTCTTTACACACATTGTCACTCTTATTTTTGCAACATATATTTCTTTAACGTAATTCAATCCATTAGATCATGATAATGATATGTGTATGAGAGTAGCTATTTTAAGGAAGCTATTCTAGGTTCATGCTAGCCAAATTCTCCAGTGAATGTGTCACCTTACTGCTGTGCCAATTGTGGGTGTCCTCCTCAGTAATGATAAGCAATGAATCTTAAGCACTACTAGCTGGAGGGCAGAGTAGATTTCAAGATACTATCTGAATCTTTGTGCGTGTGCCAACAGGAACAGTGAACCACTGTCATGTTCAGGGGAAGAATAGGGAAAAGAGAGTGGATTGTGTGATGTCACTGGCAAAGAGGATGGAGGTCCTGGATAGTTGTCATCCAGCCCAGGAGAAGGTCGTCGATCGGCAGGCTGAGGAGAACATTTTTTCAGAGGAAAAAGAAGAAAGGAGATGAGAGTCAAAAATAAGACAGAAACACAGACATACATAGCCTTGGCCGTGGCCTGAGGAAACAGCTGTTTGGGACTTGATTGGATTTCAGGAAGATCATCTAGAGGAGGAGGTCAGCAGCTGAGAAAGAAAAGGCCCCTCCCAGCTAAAGTACTTTATATCATTAAATTATAGTGCAACGAGCATCACATGTACTGTAGAGACTAAGAGACAGGTTATTTTGCCCAGTAGGGACAGAATTGATGATCCATGAGATCTCTCTGCAATAGACACAATCTTGCGAGAAGACGGTACTCAATTATACCAAAGAAAGTAAGTGGGTATTCAATGTGGCTGAATGAAAGGAGATGGGATGAAAGGAGTAAAATAAGTCGGTATAGTGGCTTATGGAAAATAACCACATAATGTCAGTGGTCACTTAATGGGCATAATTAGGTAACATGAAGGAATTTTGAAAAGCTTTGTTAGTGCATAATGATGCCTTTGGAAGGCAACTGTGTCAATTGTGTCTGGATGTGTGACAAGAAATGCAGGTTATGCAGGTGTGAAGGAAGCGAGAGAGTTCAAACACACATTCTTACATGCCCATTGCCAACTAACTCAGATAACAACACATATAAATAATAATAGCTCTGAAATAACTGTCTCGATATATCACAAACGGGAAAAAACGGACTTACGAAACAACCGTGACAAAATAAGAGAATGATGGGTAAACACTGCTTTCTCTTATGGCCATTTTTGTCAAGAAGCTGATTTGTGTGTGGTTCAGAAAAGACAATGGAAGGGTCACTTGTGAGCAATGCAACACCAAACTCCATGTTCAATTGTGTTAGCCTACTGTCTGAATATAAAAAAGTTTCTGTTAGTAGCTTATGTATGTTTAATTAGCTCATCTGGGTATTAATCAGTAGCCTTAGTTTATTGCAAGTACCAATTAACTTGTAAAAGAAAAATGGAAACAATTATAGAATTTTAATGAGGACAAACTAACCTGGAACATGCTGACTTCATCCATAATGACATTAGATTAGCAGTTTTAGTAAAGTGGCCCAGTTGTTTGGACCTGGGGCTTAGTGCTGACAAGCTCAAGATTGTGAGTAAAATGTCCACAAAACCTGTATATAAGGAACATGTATGCTAATTGTATGCTAAATTACCGTATTATTATTGTAATTTCTATTAAAAAAGAAAGGTCAAAGGCCAAAACGAGACAAAGCTTTCAAAATATGGCCTTGTCGTACCGGTGAGGAACACAAGATGGCATTATTGTTATCTTATAGTAACAGGCAGCAGCTCTGAAGGGAGTCGAGGTGTTTATTGTCGTCAATGACTCCTGTGGTTGTGAAATTCGGCATTATGAGCACCAATATTTTATGATGTAAGAAGTGAATATAGCAAAGAAACAAATTATAAACCATATTTACCAAACTCCTTTGCTCTCTTTGCCCTCGTCCCAAAGGAATATATTCTGTGTGTATATTCAGTTTATGCAACATTATGTAATATTCTGCTATTAATGTAAAACAGTTGGAATGAGATGTGTAGCAGTACAGATTTTGCCAGGTCTCTGTGTGTGGGGGCGTGTGGAGGCGTCTGAAAGGGAGGGCAGTAGAAGATGCCATAAATTGTACTGTGCCATGCACAATCTATTCCATGCAACACCTACACACACACACAACTAACAGAAACATGCACATACACACAACCAAGCAGAGCACACATTCATATAAAGCACCAATATTGCACACAGGTCACACAGACACACACACAATGACCACAAACAACATCTCAGTCCATACATTTGCCCTAATGAATGTCAAGCAGAACTTAACCCTGTTTACCGTCTATCACAAGGCCTGCCATGCCCAGTTTAAGCGCAGCCATCAGACAAGGCGCAATGTGTTCTCTAAGCAGCTGGGCTCTGGTCTGTTATGACTCTCACTGACACATCTGGCCTGAGATGGCTGCTCTCCATCCTGAAGACACCCACACACCTGTCACCTGGCTTACCTGGAGCCCAACTCCCAGAGGCTACTTTACATCCTTGGGGCTCTAGCTACATCTACTAGTCTAAACACTGGTGCAAAATACCTGCAGATACTCCAGTCCAGACACTGTGGTGCATGTGGGTCAGGTGTAGAGTTCAAAAGCACTGCCAGTGTTTGGTTTACATCTAAATGAGAATCGTGAACAGACATTGTGTACTGTTTATGCACTTTAATTTGTTTTATCTGTATCTGGTGAATGTGCAGGTTTGACCTGGCTGACATACTGCTGTGCTATATTCTGCCCATCTTGGTTGAATAACCAGTGAACAAAGAGGAAACTCTATCCAGGAATAAAGAACATATTCATGAGGGTTCCTAACCAACAAGCAAATACTGTATACATGTATAGTAATGTTCACCTCTTTATCAAATTACTCACTCATCTGTTCCTTGGTCTGTCTCCCCCGGCTCTCTCTCTCCCTCACTCTCTCTCTCTCTCTCTCTGTCTGTGTTTCTGTCTGTGGGTCCAACTGTCAGTAACTCTAGATTTGTCTCTCTCTCACTGCACTCAGCCACTGAAAAATCTCAACGCTAATTAACGGAGATTACACAGCAATTAGCAGACCATTAATCACTCACTTATTAGTTTAGCCATGCAGACAGAGGAAAGAGGGGAGAGATACAGCGAAAGAGAGATAGAGTGAAGAACAAGGATAGAGATAGAGAGATGGAGAGGGAAGAGAGAGGCCCTCCTCTTGGCAGAGCAGTTCACATAATGATTTCACACTGCCTTCTGTTTCACATAGCTTCAGGAGCAAAACAATGCCTTGCTGATGAATACAGGTGTGCTGAGTATGAGTGTGTGTGTTTTTTGCATGTGTGAGAGATAGTGTTGAGTAGATACTGTACGTGTTTGTGTGTCTGTAGGTGGGGGTGTGATAGAATGACTGAGTGAGAGAGTGTGAGTTTGGGCTTGTGTGAGTGTGTGTGTGTGTGTGCAGGCGAGCAGCAGGAGCGTGTGTGTGTTAGTATCTGTGGTAGTTAAGTGTGTGTGCTGGTGCTAGAGGGGAGAGGTTGAGAAGGAGGAGTGTGAAAGAGGTTTCAGAAGATGAATATCTACATTTTTATTTGATCTACTCTTTTCCATCCCCCCCTCTCGCTCTCTCTCTCAGCTCCCCTCTGCCCCCTCACCTCTCCTCGTCAGCAGGAGGGGTCAAATGTTATTCCCTCCTCGTTGGCATGGTTGCCAATCACCTCACATTCGGTAGCAACTGTTGCCACGGCAACCAAGATATCTGGTTGCCAGGCACCAAGAGCAATGCATGTGATTGCATCTTATTTATTTAATTCTATCTTTATCTATTTGTTCATTCTAAATGCATCCAATCACTCTCACACACATACATGAAATGATGCAAACTCTTTTCTCTTCCACTCTTCCACTCTCTCATATACACACACACACACACACACACACACACACACACACACACGGTTAGTCTGCATTTACCACAGGTGCAAACGTGCGCGTCGTTGGATGACAAATAGTGATGATCATTGCAATAACGGTCATCATCTCCATTACTCTCTCCTGGCCTTCTGTTCCCTCCTCTAATCTGCCACATCTCATAAGAGCTCCTCCATGATAAAGACAGGGTCCTAATGAGAGGGCTCTTATTGCACAGTGATTTCCTCCCTGCGGCCGGCTGCTCCCGCACACAGCCTTTAGTTTTAGATAAATATTACAGGGTAATTGTAATGGAGTGACCCATCCAGGGGAAATTACAGCTATCCCCACCCAGCAAATCCAAGACCTCCTTATTTATTCCCAGTCTGAAGTCTCTGTTCTGTTTGCTCACTAGGATGGTTATTAGAAGTGTACAGAGAGACAGGCTGCAGTGAGACTTGTCCGGTGTTGATGTAGTTGTGAACAATATACAGTAGCATACCAGCTTCCTCACAGATGTAGACATGGTAGATCTCATTAGTGATATGCTAGTGTCAAGAGCATGCAAGATGCACAGAAAATAAACATGGTCAGTTGATATAGCCAAAATAGAAAAAAATAGTAAATATGACATTGTAACATTGTTGAGTGCAAGACGATGGGACTGGAGGGAATAACAGTGTGAGCAATCTCTTTAGCATTTATTGATAACTTGAATACATACAGTACTGTATGTAATTAAGTAAACAAACCCAAATCTTGGGCATCTTACCCGCCAAGTCCGTAGTTTACTTTTTAGCTTTCCATTACATGGGGTCAACATGGAATTTGGTTTATTAGGGACTAATTAAGTTATTAAAATGAATAATGAGCGGGGGCTTAGAGATCAAGTTCTATCATGAATTAAAGGATGGAGGAAGAGACTGGAATACAGAGTCTGGAGGCTTGTGCTAACCTTAGGCCAACTGTCACACGTGCATGCGAACCCACACCCACACCCACACACACACACACACACACCCCTCCCTGAGAGAGAGGAGCTCATGTCAGTGCTGTCTCGATGGGCTGCTGTGGAGAATCCTCTTGGCTGAGTGTCTCCAGTGTTTAGTACAGAGACACTGTCAAAGACCCTTTACATGGATGAGACCCAGACTCCTCCCACTGTGAAATCAAGGTATTTACATAATCTTATTACACCCTATTAAAAAAACATTAAAATGAAAATCACCACGGAGGGAAGTTATTAATTTGATCCCCCTACACAACCCCACTAGTTCTCTTCTGCTTTTCCACGTACAGGTGCAGTTAAACAAGTGGAAGTATTAATAAAAAAATGGAAAAGAAAATGAATGTACATGTACAGTGCCTTGTAAAAGTATTCAAAGCCCTTCGATTTCTTCACATTTTATTGTGTTACAAAGTGAGATTAAAATTGATTTGTCATTTGTCAACAATCCACACAAAATACTCTGTCAAAGTGGAAGATTGAAAAAATATATAAAAATGTAAGATGAATACAAATGTTATAAATGAAATATAGTCCTTACATAAGTATTCAGCTCCCTGAGTCCATACATGTTAGAAACACCTTTAGCAGCAATAACAGCTGTGAGTCTTCTTGGGTAAGTCTAAGAGTTTTGTACACCTGGATTGTGCAATATGTGCCTATTATTCTATTTAAAATTATTCAAGCTCTGTCGAGATGTTGGGGATCATAGCTTGACAACAATTCTCAAGTCTTGCAATAGTATTTCAAGCAGATTTAAGTCAAAACTGTAACTTGGCCACTTAAAAACATTCACTGTCTTCTTGACAAGCTACTCCCGTGTAGATTTGGCCTTATGTTGTAGGTTATTGTCCTGCTGAAAAGTGAATTCCTGAAGCGGGTTATGCTCTAGAATTTTGCCTGTGCTTAGCCCTATCCCATTTCCCTTTATCCTTAAAAACTCCCCAGTACCATGCTTGAAAATAAGGAGGCAGTTACTTAGTGAGGTGTTGTGTTGGATTTGCCCCAAACATAGGGCTTTGCATTAAGGCCAAAAAGTGTATTTCTTTGCTATGTTTTTTTTGTTGCAGTATTACTTTTGTGCCTTGTTTCATAAAAGATGCACATTTTGGAATATATTGTATATTTGTGTTTTTCTTTTTATTCTGTCATTTAGGCCATTATTGTGGAGTCACTACCATGTTGTTGATCCATCCTCAGTTCTCTCCCATTACAGCCATTGAACTCTGTAGCTGTTTTAAAATCGCCAATGGCCTCATGGTAACATCCCTGAGCAACATCCTGCAGCTCAGTTCAGAATGGATGACTGGTTCTTGGAGGTGTCTGGGTGGTTTAATACATCATCCAGAGCATAATTATTAACTTGACCATAGAGACATTCAATGTCTAATTAGTTTTTTATAAAAATGTGAAAAGCTCCCTGGTCTTTGTAGTTGAATAAGTGCTTGAAATTCAACACTTGACTAAGGGACCTTACAGATGTTGTATGTACCGTATGGGGGACAGAGGAAAGGTCAAGACCTTTAAAAATCATGTCAACCCCTATTATTTCACACAGAGTCCATATAACTTATTATGTGATTTAACTAAGCCTTTCATAAACACATTTTTTTGTATAAAAAATAAATGTTCTTCCACTTTGACATTACAGAATACTTTGTGTAGATTGTTGACAAAAAAATGACAATTTAGTCCATTTGTATCCCACTTTGTAACACAACAAAATGTGAAAAAATTGAATACTTTTGCAAGGCAATGATACTGTCTACATTTGGATGTGCGTTACAAAAAGGTAGTTTAACCAAGATCACGGTATCACAAATACACCAGTTCACACAAACATCTTTGGTTGGAATGCGTGTTAAATCTCCCACACCATTCAGCCTAGACTGTCCTTCCCTGTTGCCCTGCCTCAACCTGCCCGTCTGTCTGTCCCTGTACCACCTCCAACCAGCCTGGAAAACAGCATCCAGGCTGAGATTTATCTTTGTGCTCTAATGCATTCAGTCCATGCTCCTACCTGCCAGTCTGGATATTGGATTTGCTCTTTGGCTGTGACCTTATTCGACACGAGCCACAGGAGCTGCTGCTGGACCTCTGATGTGTGGTATGGTGTCGCCCAGGCCCACTTCCTCACAAACTCTTATTGGATTCCCCATCCACCACGCACTGCCTCTGATAAGGGCATCTGTCAAGCGGAGGAATAATCAGAGCAAAAAAGGGATGTGATATATGGCTGGGAGGCGCTTACCTTCTGAAGAGGATGTCTGGTTGGGGCTCAAGGTACCGGTCACAACACAGCTCCGAAAGAGAGAGTGTTGGGCAGCGTTGAGGCTGCTTGGATCAACACTAAGGGTCCATATAATGTAGAACATTTAAAACAAATGATAGTACAAAAGTGAAGATTGATCTTTGGAGGAAGGTGTTGCTCCTGTATGTCTATATGACTCCAGAAGGAAAGGTTGGTTGAGGAAAATGGCTTCCACTCAGCTACGCGTATTCTCAAGCAATAACATCGACATCTGTATTATCAACCCAAGAATACCCGTGGTCGAGACGGGAGCAAACGTTCCGGCCACCTCCTCCCCTCCATCTTCTCTCCTCCCTTTCCTCTCCCCATCCCCTATCCATGCTTCATTACAGTGGAAGAGAGATGGAGGGGTGGGCGGGGGTTCATTTACCGCTAACATTGTCCAGGTCCTAGAGAAAAAAAGAAAAACAACTTGCAAAGGAAGAATCGTCTTTCAGTTTGGAGTAGTAATTTGGAATTAACAGTCAATGAATGAATAATTCTCCCCTATCTATGTCTTCTATATGTCTATATGTCCTGTATCTATGCCTGAAATAGTATTAAAATACAGTAACTCTCCCATATCTAGTCCATATCTGACATCTAGTCCATATCTGACATCTAGTCCATATCCCACAGTGTGGGGTGACTGAAAGGCCAGTTGAACGTAATGTACCTGCAAGCTCACGTGTGCTGTCACCTTGTCACACCACACCAGTGTACAATAAAGTTGGCAGTTTTTGAATTCCCGGCCCCTGACTGAGTGTAAACTGTGAGGCTTGCCATCCCTGTCCCTGCGTTTATCAGTGAGAGCCACAGTCACACACACATCTGAAGGAGTGTGCTTCCCCCGCAGCGCCGGGAGCCCAGGCCCCCACGCTGAACACATGAGAGAAACGGAGAGAGAGAGAGAAAAAGAGAGAGAGCGTAAAGGAGAGAGCAGGGACTGAGTGAGAGATATGTTTATTGGGACAGGCAGACTGTAAACTTAAAGGACCTGCTATCGCCTGGCTTTGGACTGGCATTATGAGCTGTGATTGGCTGTCAGTGGAGATAAGGAGACTTCACATCCTCATGCCCTTGCTTCCTCAAGGGGTGGGAATCAAACCCAGAAAACACTGCTCTGCACGTCTCTGCTAAAAGGCGAGCACATGAAAGGAATGAATCCAGCTCTATTATTCTAAAAACCTCTGCATGTGACATACCACACGTTTGGAGGAGGAGTGAAAGAAGGAAGACAGAAAGCCCTGAAAGGGTTTAAATGGGAGGATTTTGGTAGGAGTCTGATAGCATCCTTGTGGTTCCAAGGCCTGAAATTCAAAGCTGTCTTTTTTCACTCCCTCTTTAAAACTGCCTTAGGCTCTCACACAGGAGAGTGAATTAAAGGGAAGGATGGAGAGGGGCAGTCTCCCATATCCCAAACCCCAATGGGATGTAGCTAGTACTGTAGCCCTGAACCAAAGATGCCATCTATAACATGTACATGATCATGGAACATACTGCATGAGGTTTACATATGGGCCTTTATGACATATAGTCTAGGCAACTGTTTATATGATTTCTATTGATGCCTATATGTCTATACTGTATAGAGGTATATACACAATATAATGTCTACACTGTGAACATGACAGGGCTGTCTAACAGGACTACATCCTGGGTATGGACACCTAAAGTAGAAGAGGAGATACAGCTATACACCTATCTACCACTGACAGTCTGTGGGATTCCAGGAGCATCAGTGCCACTCCAAACCAGCTCCCCACTACGCATCACATCAATTATTCACCATATTTATCTATGCAATTTAACGGACGCTCCCCTCTAAAGCTCCTAACAAATTGCGGAAGCTGCTAATATGGCTTCTGTCTCAAATCACCACACAACATACAGAATGCTCAGAGGCTATGGTGGAAAGGCTGTAACAAGCTAGCTTGGCAGTATGATAGTATTCAATACCCGCTGGGCACAGACGTCAATTTAACATCTATTCCACGTTGGTTCAACATAATTACATTGACATTATGTGGAAACAACATTGATTCAACCAGTGTGTTCCCAGTGGGTAGTCTCTTATATGACTACCAACAGTGATCTTTCTTTGTAAAGAAGTAGAATAACTGTTGACCAATGCGACCAATGAATAGTATAGTGCTGTATGTATGCAAATATGAAACCTGTGGAGCCTTTACCAACACAAAAATGACTTGTCAACCTAGCGGCCCTTCCCCCATTAGTTTAAACGCACAATAACACACCTTTGTTTTCCTCTCCACCAAACCTGCATTTAGCATGACCGAAGCCGAGGAGCCAGGGAAGCCAAGTATCAAACAGATGTCAATGTATGTTTTACAATACTAAGGGGAGCCCAAAAACCACACAGATGTTTTATTTTCACATGACAAGATGGTGTCGACAGATACAGTAGCCCAGTTTCTAGCTCCTAGCCAACTTTGCAATATTTTTTCTTACATTATTTGCTCAGAAGGTTTATTTTATTATTACCTACAGCCGGAAATAACTTTTGGATATTAGATCGGCAGTCACCCACCAGAAATTTGAGCATAAACGTGGATCCTTTGTTTGAACTTCCCGAGACAGGCGCAATTCATCCTGGGGGCTGCACCAAAATGTTGAGGCCAAAGAAGATTGGGGCCCTAGTCAGGAGTGGGGCCCTACTCGGACTCAGACGGCATGCATACCATCCACTGCTTCCGAGTATATTACTTGTTGGACAATAAACTGGACAATAAAAGGTAGACAAGCTCAGGGCGAGGATCTCCTTCCAGAGAGACATCAGGGATTCGTTCTCCCAATCTGGAATACCTAATCATCAAATGGCATTACCTCCCGAAATGTTTTGGTCATCGTCACTGCCGTGTATACCCCCCCAAGCCAACACAGAGACGGCTCTCAACTAACTACACTGGAATGTGCAAACCATATATCCTGAGGGCGCATTTAGATTAGCTGGGGACTTTAATAAAGGAAATCCTGTGCTACACGTGCAACACAGACCCTGGATCATTATTACTATCCCTTTCAGGAGGCGGCAAGACCCTTCCTCTGCCCTCGCTTCGGCAAATCAGATCACGCCTCCATTCTGCTCCGCCCCACCTATAGGCAGAAACTTAAACAGGAAGCTCCTGTGGTAAGGACTGTTCAACGTTGGTCAGACCAATCTGATTCTATGCTGTTTTATCACGTGGACTGGGAAATGTCGCCTCTGAGAATAGTATCGACGTGTACACTGACTCGCTGACAGGGTTCTTCAGGAAGTGTATAGAGGATGATATTCCCACTGACAATTAGAACTTATCAAGACCAAAAACCGTGGATAGATGACAGCATTTCCACAAAACTTAAAGTGCAAATCACTGCATTTAACCATGGCAAGGTGACTGGGAACACAGACCAGCTATGACCTCCGTAAGGCAATCAAAGAGGCAAAATGACAGTACAGGGACAATGTGGAGTCGCAATTCAATGGCTCGTGGCAGGGACTCCAGACAATCACAGATTATAAAGGGAAACCCAGCCACATCTCAGACACCTTCTTTGCCCGCTTCAAGGCAAACAAAATGGAGTCGCCGACACGGGCCCCTGGCGCTTTCGAGGACTGTGTGCTCTCGTTCTCAGTTGACAACGTAAGCAACTTAAGCATGTTAACTATCGCAAGGCTGCCAGCCCAGACGACATCCCAAGCCGCATTCTCAGAGTATGTGCAGACCAGCTGGCTGAAGTGTTTACGGACATTAAATCTCTCCATATCCCAGTCTGTTGTCCCCAATTTCTTCAAGATGTCCACCCTTGTTTCTGTACCCTTGAAAGTGAAGTAACTGAACTAAATGACTATCACCCTGTAGCACTCAGTTCTGTCATCATGAAGTGCTTTGAGAGGCTAGTTAAGGTAAGAATATCACCTCTACCTTACCTGACACCCTAGACCCACTACAATTAGCATATCGCTCCAACAAATCCAACCGCCATTGCACTGCACACTGCCCTATCCCAACTGGACAAGAGAAATACCTATGCAAGAATGCTGTTCATCGTCTACAGCTCAGCCTTCAACACCATAGTGCCCTCCAAGCTCATCACTAAGCTTGGAGGGCACTGGGTCCTGGACTTCCCGACGGGCCTACGCCAAGTGGTGAAGGTAGGCAACAACACCTCCACCACGCTAACCCTCAACACGGGGGTCCAACAGGGTTGCGTGCTCAGCTCCCTCCTATGCTCCCTGTTCAACCATGACTGCGTGACCAAAACGATAAGACAGCCTACAGGGAGAAGGTGAGAGACCTGGCGGAGTGGTGCGAGGAAAATAATCTCTCCCTCAACTTCAACAAAACGAAGGAGCTGATCATGGATTACAGGAGACAGCACAGAAAGCACACCCCCATCCACATTGAAAGGGCCACAGTTGAGAGGGTTAAAAATTGAATTGTTCCCTTCACACAGACACCGTGGTGAAGAAGGTGCAACAGCGCCTCTTGAACCTCAGGAGGCTGAAGAAATTCGGCCCCTAAGACCCTCACAAACTTCTACAGATGCACCATTGACAGCATCCTGTCAGGCTATATCACTGCCTGGTATGGCAATTGCACCTTCCGTAACCACAGGCTCTCCAGAGGGTGGTGCGGTCAGCGCAACGCATCACCGGGGGCACGCTGCCTGCCCTCCAGGACATCTACAGCACCCGGTGTCACAGTAAGGCCAAGAAGATCATCAAGGACCTCAGCCACCCGAGCCACGGCTTGTTTACCCCGCTACGATCTGAAAGACTGAGACAGTACAGGTGCATCAAAGCTGGGACCAAGATGGCCTCCCAAGTGTTGCAGCGGTCTAAGGTACTGCATCGCAGTGCTAGAGGCATCACTACAGATCCGGGTTCGGTCCCGGGCTGTGTCCCAGCCGGCTGCGACTGTGAGACCCATGAGGCGGCGCTCAATTGGCCAAGCATCGTCCGGGTTAGGAGAGGGTTTGGCCGTCCGGGATGTCCTTGTCCCATCGCGCTCTAGCGACTCCTGTGGCGGGCCGGGTGCATGCATGCTGACACCAGTTTGACGGTGTTTCCTCCGACACGTTGGTGCGGCTGGCCTCCGAGTTAAGCGAGCAGTGTTTCAAGAAGCAGTGCGGCTTGGCAGGATCGTGTTTCGGAGAACGCATGGCTCTCGACCTTCGCCTCTCCAGAGTTACAGTAATGGAACAAAACTGCAAACACAAATTGGGGAGAAAAAAGGGTAAAAAGTACCAAAGAAAAATACTAAATTAAGCTGTGACCAAGAGACAGAAAAACAGTTTATATCTCCAGGCCATCAGACTGTTAAATAGTCACCACTAACCTTAGTCACTGTTCTAACTTGCACCTTAGAGACTTCTGCCCTATGTTCATAGTCATTGAACACTGGTCACTTTAATCATGTTTACATACTGTTTTACCCAATCGTTGAACACTGGTCACTTTTTTTATTTCACCTTTATTTAACCAGGTAGGCCAGTTGAGAACAAGTTCTCATTGACAACTGCGACCTGGCCAAGATAAAGCAAAGCAGTGTGACAAAAAAACAACAACACAGAGTTACACATGGGATAAACAAAAGTACAGTCAATAACACAATAGAAACATCTATATACAATTGTACAGTGTGTGCAAATGGAGGTAAGGCAATAAATAGGCCATAGTAGCGAAGTAATTATTTAAAGATGGGCTATGTTCAGCTGCAGCGATCGGTAAGCTGCTCAGATAGCTGATGCTTAAAGTTAGTGAGGGAGAAATAAGTCTCCAACTTTAGGGATTTTTGCAATTCGTTCCAGTCATTGGCAGCAGAGAACTGGAAGGAAAGGCGGCCAAAGTAGATGTTGGCTTTGGGGATGACCAGTGAGATATACCTGCTGGAGCGCGTGCTACGGGTGGGTGTTGTTATGGTGACCAGTGAGCTGAGATAAGGTGGAGCTTTACCTAGCAAATACTTATAGATGAGCTGGAGCCAAATGGGTCTGGCGACGAATATGTAGCAGCCAGCTGACGAGTTCATAGAGGTTGCAGTGGTGGGTGGTATATGGGCTTCGGTGACAAAACGGATGGAACTGTGATAGACTGCATACGGTTTACGGAGTAGAGTGTTGGAGGCTATTTTGTAAATGACATCTCCGAAGTCGAGGATCGGCAGGATAGTCAGTTTTACGAGGGTATGTTTGGCAGCGTGAGTGAAGGAAGCTTTGCTGCGAAATAGGAAGCCAATTCTAGATTTAATTTTGGATTGGAGATGCTTAATATGATTCTGGAAGGAGAGTTTGCAGTCTAGCCAGACAGCTAGGTATTTGTAGTTGTCCACATATTCTAAGTCAGAACCGTCCAGAGTAATGATGCTAGTCGGGCGGGAAGGTGCGGGCAACGATCTGTTGAAGAGCATGCATTTAGTTTTACTAGCATTTAGAAGCAGTTGGAGGCCACGGAATGAGTGTTGTATGGCATTGAAGCTTGTTTGGAGGTTTGTTAACACAGTGTCCAAAGAAGGGCCAGATGTATACAGAATGGTGTCGTCTGCATAGAGGTGGATCAAGGAATCACCCGCAGCAAGAGCAACATCATTGATATATACAGAGAAAAGAGAATTGAACCCTGTGGTATCCCCATAGAGACTGCCAGAGGTCCGGACAACAGGGCCTCTGATTTGACACACTGAACTCTATCTGAGAAGTAGTTGGTGAACCAAGCGAGGCAGTCATTTGAGAATCCAAGGCTGTTGAGTCTGCCGATAAGAATACGATGATTGACAGAGTCGAAAGCCTAGGCCAGGTCGATGAAGATGGCTGCACAGCGGAGAAGGTACGGTGGGATCCAAAATGGAGTTCTGTTTGTTAATAACTTGGCTTTCAAAGACTTTAGAAAGGCAGGGCAGGATGGATATAGGTCTGTAACAGTTTGGGTCTAGAGTGTCACTCCCTTTGAAGAGGGGGATGACCGCGGCAGATTTCCAATCTTTAGGAATCTGAAAGAGAGGCGATATGAAAGAGAGGTTGAACAGACTAGTAATGGGGTAGCAACAATGGCGGCGGATAATTTTTGAAAGTGAGGGTCCAGATTGTCTAGCCCAGATGATTTATACAGGTCCAGGTTTTGCAGCTCTTTCAGAACATCAGCTATCTGGATTTGGGTGAAGGAGAAGCTGGTGAGGCTTGGGCAAGTAGCTGCGGGGGTGCGGAGCTGTTGGCCGGGGTTGGGGTAGCCAGGAGGAAACCATGGCCAGCCGTAGAGAAATGCTTATTGAAATTCTCGATTAACGTGGATTTATCGGTGGTGACAGTGTTTCCTGTTTCCTATCCTCAGTGCAGTGGGCAGTTGGGAGGAGGTGCTCTTATTCTCCATGGACTTTACAGTGTCCCAGAACTTTTTGGAGTTAGAGCTACAGAATGCACATTTCTGATTGAAATAGCTAGCCTATGCTTTCCTAACTGACTGTGTGTATTGGTTCCTGACTTCCCTGAAAAGTTGCATATCGTGGGGACTATTCGATGCTAGTAATATCTGATTTTAATTATGTTTACTGCAGGAATGTCCAACAGAGCTGTTGCCAGAGAATGTAATGTTAATTTCTCTACCCTGAACCGCTTCCAACGTCCTTTTTGAGAATTCGGAAGTACGTCCAACCGGCCTCAAAACCGCAGACCACGTATAACCACGCCAGCCCGGGACCTCCACATCCGGCTTCGTCTCCTGTGGGATCATCTGAGACCTGCCACCCGGACAGCTGATGGAACTGAGGAGTATTTCTGTCTGTCATAAAGCCCTTCTGTGGGGAAAACCCCATTCTGATTGGCTGGGCCTGACTCTCCTGTGGGTGGGCCCACCCATGGCTGCACCCCTGCCCAGTCATGTGAAATCCATAGATTAGGGCCTAATGAATGTATTTCAATTGACTGATTTCCATATATGAACTCTAACTCAGTAAAACCTTTAAAATTGTTTAATGTTGTGTTACATTTTTGTTCAGTTATATATATATATATATATATATATATATATATATATATTTGCACAAAGGCGGAGGTAGCGGTCCTGCTGCTGGGTTGTTGCCCTCCTACGGCCTCTTCCACGTCTCCTGATGTACTGGCCTGTCTCCTGGTAGCGCCTCCATGCTCTGGACACTACGCTGACAGACACAGCAAACCTTCTTGCCACAGCTCGCATTGATGTGCCATCCTGGATGAGCTGCACTACCTGAGCCACTTGTGTGGGTTGTAGACTCCGTCTCATGCTACCACTAGAGTGAAAGCACTGCCAGCATTCAAAAGTGACCAAAACATCAGCCAGGAAGCATAGGAACTGAGATCTGGTCTGTGGTCACCACCTGCAGAACCACTCCTTTATTGGGGGTGTCTTGCTAATTGCCTATAATTTTCACCTGTTGTCTATTCCATTTGCACAACAGCATGTGAAATTTATTGTCAATCAGTGTTGCTTCCTAAGTGGACAGTTTTATTTCACAGAAGTGTGATTGACTTGGATTTACATTGTGTTGTTTAAGTGTTCCCTTTATTTTTTGAGCAGTGTATATATTCATGTCTCTGACATTGCTCGTTCTGATGTTTCTTAATCATTTTTTCTGGATGATTGTTTTTATTTATTTATTGCTAGGTGTTACTGCATTGTTGGAGCTAGAAACACAAGCATTTTGCTGCACCTGCAATAACATCTGCAAATCTGTGTATGCAACCAATACAATTTGATATGATTTTGATTTGATCCTCCCCTCTCTTGCCTTTTCCCAACATGGTATGTTCAGGGCCCACTGAGGATATCCCTAGCCCCCCCTCCCTCCACCACACACACACTGCTTGCTAAATGGAAAGGCTGAGATTGTCAATTAGCAGAGTGGGAGAGGGGGAGGGGGGATGGGAGATGTTGGGGGGAGGTTGGGAAGGTGGAAGGGATGGAGGAGGGATGGAGCACAGATCAGAACCAAGGACAGCTCCCAGTGGAGAGATCTGTGCTGGTTTACTAAATGGATGTCCCGCTTGTTTGGCTTTTAGAGAAACACACACACACACACACACACTTGTCAATTTCCCTCTCATTTTCTATTTTCCCTTGGTTTCTTTTATTCCTCTCTATTCTCATCTCCTTCCTTAGAGGAGGTACACTCACAGTTTCAAGCCCAGTCCAAAAACAGATGTGACGGAACTCTATGTCTCTCTCTACTCCTTGATCAATATGAATTTAATAAACAAGGGTTGAGTTCAGGGAGTTCATGCTGGCCGGTGTGCCTATGGGCAAACTGACTGCACACTGAGACTGACACACACACTTGCATGCTCACACACACACTCACAATGTTCCCTGCAAATGCTACTAATTCAATCCAATTTAGTCTATAGGCAGTATGTGTCCCAAGCTCATATTACTGACATTCGAGTAATAATTCACACATTATTGAATTATGTATCTCACTAGGATAAACCTTGGAAGTTTTATGGGCTAAATGGGCTAAAATTGATTGACAGAAACAAAATACCTTGCCTGCCTCAAAGTGAATTTAAATATACAAGATAGAGACTGAGATACTTACAAATAGTGATCAAGCGATACAGACAATTCACAACCCAAAAAATGTATGCAGGACAAATGCAAATAGTTACAGTGTTTATAAAGATTATCATTCAACTCTAAATAAGATTGTGGAAGAACACAACTGACACATCAATCCCTTTCTTTTTAAAGAAATTATGTTAACCATGTAGCGACAAAAATTATATTTATTTCTTTAAAAGCTTGAATACCTAATTGAAACAATAACAAAGCAGCCACCGCACCTCAGTTTTGGTAAAAAGTTGAGGGATGGGCCTGGGGAAATGTTACCACTCTCAAATTCCTAGTCAGAGCTATGGATGCAAGGGCTGACCATCCAGGAAATCAAAATGATAGTTTTAACCATGTTTTGTATTTTTGTTGCTATACAGTGTTTGTTTACATGGAGTAAAACAAGCTTATATTTTGGTTTCTGATGGGGTAGGCCCTACTACAGTTGAAGCTCATGAGGCATTTATGAGTTACATTCTTAGAGAATTAATGGGTCACAGGAGGCTGGTGGCACCTTAATTGGGGAGCACAGACTTTTGGTAATGGCTGAAGCAGAATGAGTGTTTTCCATGTGTCTGATGCCATTCCATTTGCTCTGTTCCGGCCATTATTAGCAGCCTCCTGTGCAATGGGTATATATCATTAATTTAAAATAAAAAACAAATGATGTAGCAATGAAGGATTCTAGCTTTAAGATTAAATATAGTGTTAAGTTTTAGGTGAATGAATATCATTCATCTGTGTGTTGCATTGTGCATTGGATTGCCACCTGCTACACAAATTCAATACGGATAGTCCTGTTTCATTTGTGGCATTATTTTAAACCAAATGACAAGCCTTTAACTTTTCCAAAGGTTTAGGTTATTGAGTGTTGTATCTATATCAACTTCTATTCGCAAATAATAACTTGAATCTACTGTAAAAACAAACAGACATGGTTAAAGTAAATCAATGGCAATACACTAGGCCTCACTCTCAACATGCATTCATAAAGTCGCTCGTGACAGATTGAGCTGTCTATTGAGGAATACGAATTTAGTACAAGGTAGTCTACCAAGTCACGTAGGTCTATCTCTGAATGCATAGACTAGCCTTTACAAAAACAGTCGGTCCTGTTATAAGGGAATTTGAGATCAAACAATTACATTTCAGATAAGTAAAATGGAATAACATAGCTTGAGAAGTCATAGCACTGTTGGCTTTGTGATGCGTTTCAAACACTCAGCGCTTTTTCCACTTGATGATAGAGGGCTATCTTTTACCATGGCCAAACAAGTATTTGCCATCACGTGTAGCCTACATAGCAACCAGTTAAGAGTACCGTTCCTTACTGTATCAATGAAGATCAATTTATCACAAATGTTTGGTTAAGAATATGATAATTTCAACCAATCTAAATCCTCGTGGGTTTCGTAATTGTAAGCCATTTGGTTATTTTTTCGGCAAGAAGAGAACATATAAAGCATTACCAAATATTACATTCAGATGCCATATACTCACCAATTGTTTTTAGTCCTGTCAGTTTCCCCCACTCAAGTAGACGACACGATGTTGACAATGTATTGGAAATATCTGATAATCATAGCCAGGAGAAACGCCCCCTCCAACTCTCTCTCTCCCGCTCTCTAGATACTCCATCCCAATGCCTCTCCCTTTCAGAAAAAAACCCGAAAGGCAGAAGCCACACGCTTACACCCTTTTTCCTTCGTTATCTCTTGCATTTCTTTCTCGCTCACTCTGTCTCTCTTTCTCTATGCCTCTCTCTCTCTCTCTCTCTCTCTCTCTCTCTCTCTCTCTCTCTCTCTCTCTCTCTCTCTCTTCTCTCTCTGACTCTCTCTCTCTGATTCTATTTCGCTTCTAACCTCCCATTGTTGAGATTCAAACGTGGTCAAAGGGGCGAGGCGGAGGCGACTCGAGTTGGGAGAAAAATACATTCACGCTCACACATCATCATGATGCATAGCCTACGGATCAAGATAATGAGAGTTATAAGTGCCAAAAAGAGCGGGTGATGACTGTGATTGTGTCATAATAGCCTAATAATAATAATCCAGTGAAGTCTAATGCCTACCATTTTATTGTAATCAATCAACTGCCTTCATTGTATTAATAACCACATTAAACAATGGTGCTAAAAATGCAGGACAATTATTCAAATGTAACCTTCAGAAAAGTGGTCGAATTATAAAACTGCACACCAGGGACACTAATTACACCAGTGCCATGTTGCTAAGAGACCTCCCTCTTTGAGCCGTTTTGCCCTAAACATGACCGTGGTATGCGTTAATTACCTGTAACTTAAAATTACAGATGGTCCTGAATTTAGATTCAGGGTAGACTGATCGACATTTCTGTTTTCATTTCATGATCCACCTCGCCCTTGCACTACAACATGGTTATAAAACAGGGATCATCAATTTTTCCTTGGGGTGCCTGAACATAGTTGTAAATCATTTATACACTGGAAATTGACCGCAAGAATCCAAAACAGATAAAACAGTATTTCAAAACGTGATTACCTTTGGTGGGATACGATCACAAATGCCTTTCTATTTATACGTGGGAATACTTGGGAAAAGGCTTCCTAAATTAAAATCACTGTGAGCTGATTTCCTGGTGATTTTACAGTCTATGTACAAAATTAAAATAAAGATTGTCTTTTTGCTTAGAAAACACAGGGCCAAATAAAATGAAGGCTGCCAGAAAATTGTTACCTAGATGCTGGGTATACTATACTTTAAAACATATACATAAATTATAGGACTAATAAAGAATATTTAAATATATCTTAATAAAGACCTCATTTTAAAAATGTGTATTTAACCTTTATTTAACTAGGCAAGCCAGTTAGGAACAAATTCTTATTTACAATGACAGCCTACCCCTGCCAAACCCTAAAGACGCTGGGCCAATTGTGCACTGCCTTATGGGACTCCCCAATCATTTTTAATAAAGGATAACATACAGAACATATGAGGCTATGATGGATATATCATTGCAATGAGTGCATATGTCTTGCTAGTGCATGCAGAGTCCTATGCATTGGCCACTCCATGTTGTCTGAGGAACACAGTAGGCTATGTGGTGAGTGACAGTGACATCTCAGAGATGGGTTGTATCCACTCTAATCCAATCTCACGGGATTTCCAGGTGTGGCATTTATACACAGACAGCTTCAATTCTATGATCTATGCTTACCAAATCTCCCCAAACCATCCTCATCCTCTGGGGGATAACACATGCCTGCACCATGGATAGCCTGCTCTCGATGCATCTGGCTATTACACAGCTCCCCATTGGCCTGTAGATCTGCCATTAAAAAATATAACAATGGATTTTGTCTGTCAATCAGTTGATATTGTGTGTTTGTCACAATTTATTAGAGATACAAATGAATATTTCTGAAGTGAAACTGTCAGAGGCTCAAATAAATCTGCCTACACAATGGAAGGAAAAAAGTAAATATTTTATTTCAAATCTATGCCTAAAAACATGTATTTTACCTTTTTTGTGAAGAGATTTTCCACTTCTTATCTGCTAGACTGAATATGCATAGGCAATGTGGCATTGTGATGTGTGCAGTTCCAAATGGCCTAACTAACTGCCCGCCCGTCCTGTTGTGTTCTGTTCTGTCTGACTCTCTCCTCTCTTTCCTCTTTTGCAGTCTCCTCAGATCCCTGTTGGAATGAGCACATTTCTCATTCCTTCTATCCTTCTCTCCCGCTCCCTCGCTCCCTCCAGATTGCTGCTTTATTAAACAGACTCTCCCTATCTTTCATTTGTCAATCTGCTTCCCATTCCCTCCTCTCTCCTTCACTCTATTTTTCTCTTTCACTCACGCACGCGCACGTCCCTGCACACACACAGAGCTGGATACATCAGTACAGCACATCAGTCATTGCTCCATGTAGTTTCTGCTCTTACACTTTCCTCCATATTCTAGTTCAGGGAGAGAAGAGAGAGAAAGAGAGAAAGAGAGAGAAAGAGAGATAGAGAGAAAGAGAAAGAGAGCAACGAGCAGCAGCCCCACAGAGAGCTCCACGCTGCTCTCTGTCTCCTCCTCTCCACTCCTCTCCACCTCTCTTCCCTGTGCTCCGTCTCTCCCAGAACCGGCCAGGGCAGCTATATTTAGAGCCAGGTTAACTGCTCCTGTCAAAGGTCTGATTTGTATTCCTTGCATGTCTGTCTGACTCAGGACTGGGAGCAACACAAACAAAAGGGCTAGTTTGAATATGCACTGATCCACTGGCTTAGAAATCAAAGCCCCCTTTGCCTCATTGCCAGTGGCGCCACCTGCTCTGGGGGGAACTCAAAGTCAAGCCCATTCACTCTGAACACAATCAGCAGAGAGGACTGAACTCAAAGCAACACTTCAGTTTGCTCTATCACATAGTCAAATGTAGGATGGTTAGATTGAAGGCAGCCTATTGGCCATCTACCATTCCCCTGAAATGTCTTCATAGGGCCCCTACAGGAACATCTTACTTGGAGTATTTCTTGACATTAACCCCCAGCTGAAATGACAGAGGAAATTGTATTGAAAGACATGCACACACACAGGGGCAAAGACGTGTAATGTTCAGTTGAGAATGAGGTGTGATGCTTGCTGCTGCTCACCTCCTCCTCTCTTCCTCTCATTGGCTCTGACTACAACTGTGAAGCCTTCTTCCCACAGGAGCCTCCCCAGTACTCCCAGCCAGACTTGAGCTCCAGCCCCTGGGGAGACAGACTCACTCCGCGCCCACTGTAGGCCATGCTTCCAGTACCACTACTTGGTTCCAGATGCCAAGACTCTAGATGGGAAGTGGATCCCGTAGAGACCCTGACAGTCTGTCTGGTCCGTGATCGGCTAGAGATACTGCATGAGGTATGGACTCACATTGCAATTTACTTGCTGTCTCTTGACATGGAAATATCAACCAATCCATGTTTATACCGGTCCAACTGCATTGGATCAGAGATGACTTCAAGGAAGAGAGAAAAGGAGGGAAGGAACTCAGGCCTCTGCCCTGAGTTCACTTCCTGACTGGCTGGTAGCCTGACAAGGGACGTTCCTATGCAGAGCCCCAGCTGGGTCTGTGGTTGGTTGGTTGATGCTTCCGATGCTTCCTCCTGCATTCAGAGTTCAGACAACAGACACTGTTTGTCGTCAGTAAGGCAGAGTCACAAGAACACCTTTGTTCCCACCTGTCATCCCATCAAACACTTTTGCTTTTCACCAAATACATAAGACTCTCTTTCCTGTTCTGTAAGAGTATTGCATTGATAGTACCAATGTGGTGGACTTTCACCTTAACAATCTCTAGTCCTTAGTGGATGCATGTTCAGTTTTAGGACATAACTAATCACACCCAGAAGATTCCTCTGACAGCATGTGCTCATGGGCCATTACCTTACTGTGTTCTCCCTCTCCCTCTGTCTTTCTCTGTGTGTGTGTGTGTGTGTGTGTGTGTGTGTGTGATGAGGTCCTGATCCTGCCATCAGTCAGATTAACAGCAGGCAGAGAGAGGCATCTCATTCCCTCAGGTCACCGTCTCTCCCACAGGCTCTGATGGTGGCTCACGCTGATGATGTCATGGTATAGATCAGCAGGGCGTCTGTTGTGGGGTTGGGTGTCAGCGGCGCTGGCTGGGATAGAGGAGGGAGGGAGTGATGTAGGAGTGGGGGGTAGGGACAGCAGAGTGCCTCACTGGCTGAGAGTGACTCAAGCCTTTTAGCCAACTTCAAGAGACACTGGGGAAATGTGAGGAGGATGAATCCACACATTACTTCCAGCTACTGCTCATTCTCATCCATGGGTGGGTCAATATGTTAACTGTAAAACTGTTGTGTTTCCATCACACAGACAGTGAGTGGGGTGAAGTGAGTGCAGCATCATGCCCCCCAGGGTGGTGTGGGACAGAACAGTGACACTGTCTCTAAGGGCTGCTGGGCTCTTGACTGTAGCTCCGCCTGATACACAAAACTATCCTTCCCTCCTCCTCCTCTTCCTTGCTTCGCAGTTTCAATCCCACTCTCTGTTCCCACTTCTTGGAACCAGCCCATGCAATTGGATTTGGTCTCTGTCCGTCGGTGCGTCTGGCTTGTCTCAACATCCTCTTCACTCACTATGGCTCTCCATTCCCCCCTGCCCTGCCTTTTATCTTTCTCGTAACTGGCCAGTGGTCCATTGCAGTCTGTTACAACATGACTGTGCAACAACAACAGCAGAGATCCGTATGTACTTGTGCTGATGCTGTGTACTGAGACGCGGTCCGCATGCTGCTGCCTCTAGGAGCCTTTGTGTGATGTTTGATGCGTGCTCTGGTGTTACACTGGCTGTTTGTGTTTAGATATCTAGGAATCGGTTGGGGGGGATGGAGAGATAGACAGTTCATTGTTTACATTCATTGATTGCCAGGGAGCCTCTCTCTCTCGCTCTCTCTACCCGTCTTTTCCACCAAAACCACTTTATCAGTACACCCAGTACCCTGCTCCCTAAGCAGCTGCAGGCCAGGGGTTTGGTTAGATCAGGGTAATGGGTGTAGAAACAGGCTAATAACATTACTGACACTGTAAGGAAGGGAGGGGGAGGGGGGGCAGAGTGGGCTGATGGGAGAAAAGGGTGGAGAGGGATGCTGGGAAGGGGGAGGGGCAGGTGCATCACTAATAGCTTTTTAAAAAGGTTACAGCATGTCGCTCCCTCTTTATAATGGGCCCTAGCTGTGCTGGAAATGCAATTTCCGGGAAAGATAATGCGCAAGTGAGAGGGGGGAAGTGTGTACCTTGTGCTTGTGCTTGAGAAGGGGAGGGAGAGAGAGGGGATGGTGAGAGAGAAAGACATATAGAAAACAATAGAGGGAGAGAGAGAGAAAGGCGGGTGGTGAGTAGAGGTGTAGCGAGTGTACTCTGTTTATCACTGCAGTGTAAAGGGTGGCGGTGTAAATGTAGAAATACTTCATGTGAGCATTATCCGTGGACACTACACTGTCATGTATCTGAACAAACATGATTCCTGAGCTTCCTGCATGTCTGATTCAGCCATGTACACTAATTAACCTCGTGCCTCCACTGGATAGGAGTTTAAACATAGCCTGATTACATGCGCATGCTTTTCCAAGGGTAAATGTAATTGCTAGTCATGTTCTGGAGACAACTTCATTGCACACTGCCTATAAGGATACTCTTACCATTTCCTTCTCACTCTCTGCATTTTACATGCAGGTACAGAATTGATTAAATGTATAATTTCTATTTCATTGTATCAAGAATGGAGAGTGTAAGGCTGTTGATATGCCAAACTAAAGAATTATAATCAATATTGACCTTCAGTTGGCGTGTGTGTGTAGAGAGAGAGTGAGAGAGAGCACTGAAGAACAAGTCAGAGAACATTGCCTGGGTTTCTCTCATCAATCAGCTTCCCTCCATCTCTTTCTATATCTCTATACCCTATCACCTAATCTATCAACCACGGAACATCCGGGACTGTCTGTCACTCTCTCCCCTTCCTCCCTGTAGAGTGTTATACACCATCTCTCTCTCTCTCTTTCCCCATCATGACTCATCCTGCCTGCCTCACCTCCTTCAGTTAATGATGATGATGACACGTGTGACTTTCTCAATGGAGTGACTCATCTGATCACACATAACTTCCTCTTTGACAAGGGAATCTGCTGCTGCCTCAAGTCACTGCACCTGGAGAGACTTTAGGATTGAGCAGTATGGGTCTGGGGTTGTATTCGGAATGTGTGACATTATTAAACGTAATAAATATGAATCTGACCTGTTTTACAACTTCTATGTATGTTAAGGGTGAGGAATTTAGCACGGTTTAGATAAGAAAAATCAATAGCAGAATATACACATAGAATTACACTCTCAACTGATATTCAGAACATTGTTCACACTTTAGAGTGCTCAGTCCAGGTTTAAATCATCCTGAATAAACCCCAGAGGAAGTGCAGATGGAGTCCGGCTGTGAGGGGAACATTTCTCCTCATAGGGTCTTTCAACCTCTCTTCATGGAGTCTTTGGTTCTTTACATTAATTTACCCAGGTTTATAAATTGCAGGTGCAATTCTAAAAGGTCTTGAAGCTTCCGAAATCATTGTGAGTCAAATGTTTATTTTCTAAGATTTCAATTAAAACCTACATTTGTAGTAAAAGAGGCGAGCCTAAGAGAGCCAATGCTACTGTGTCATTGGAATACCTTAACATGTTCACAGCTGTGATATTGGAACATCACCTAGAAGAAACAGGAATGGCAACCTCGTAATCAGTGATGCACTCTGATAATTGCTTACCTTGCATTATTAACACAGGTACGTTGCCTCTGAATAACACAGTCATAGCACCGGTGGAAATATCTGATATAGGTCGCCATCTTGTGGCCTTCTACTGTCACTGCATAATCAACGGACGTAATCAATAAGGCCCAGTCCTTGCTATGACAGTCTGTAGGGTCTTTGCTATTACTATCACATGATAGCTTGCACATAATACTTATATTCTACATTTTATCCCAACATACATTTACCATTTGTGAAACCATTAGGCTAAGAACATAAAATACTGTGTTTCCTTGTTCAGTAATTTGCACGTATGCTAGTTTTTAGACATTACTGGGAGTAATTAACAACATTGTACTGAGGTAATAAGGACATTTTAAAACTTCTTAGGGCTAGGCCACTTTTTTCTCCACTTCCTGTCTGAATGACATGTCCAAGGTAAATTGCCTGTAGCTCAGGTCCTGAAGCCAGGATATGCTGATAACTGATACCATTAGAAAGAAAACACTTTGAAGTTTATAGAAATGTTAAAATAATGTAGGAGAATATAAACACAATAGATATGGTAGGAGAAAATCCAAAGAAAAACCAACCGGAATTTATTTTTTGAGAGGGACCATCCTCTTAGAAATGCAAGAGAAAGGTCATATTGTAAAATAGCTCCCTGGATGCAATTCCTATGGCTTCCACAGGGTGTCAGCAGTCTATGTTCAAGTTTCAGGCTCACAAATAAGAAATAACAGTTTTTGTAAGAGGACACAGTCTTGTGTCTTGACACAGTCTTGTTTTTGTGCGTCTTGATAAAGTTGTGCAACTGCTAAAATCGGTTTCCTATAGAACATACTTCTTTCCAAAATAAATATTATAGTTTGATTACATTTTAGGGTGTCTGAGGAGTAAATAGAAATGTAATTTAACTTGTTTAAACAAAGGTTAGGGGTAGAGTGGATTACTCAAAACTAAACAGACTTTTTGGGAATAAAAAAGGATTTGATCTAACAAAACAACACTACATGTTATAGCTGGGACCCTTTGGATGACAAATCAGTAGAAGATTTTCAAAAAGTACGTGAATATTTCATCTTTATACAGTGCCTTGCGAAAGTATTCGGCCCCCTTGAACTTTGCGACCTTTTGCCACATTTCAGGCTTCAAACATAAAGATATAAAACTGTATTTTTTTGTGAAGAATCAACAACAAGTGGGACATAATCATGAAGTGGAACGACATTTATTGGATATTTCAAACTTTTTTAACAAATCAAAAACTGAAAAATTGGGCGTGCAAAATTATTCAGCCCCTTTACTTTCAGTGCAGCAAACTCTCTCCAGAAGTTCAGTGAGGATCTCTGAATGATCCAATGTTGACCTAAATGACTAATGATGATAAATACAATCCACCTGTGTGTAATCAAGTCTCCGTATAAATGCACCTGCACTGTGATAGTCTCAGAGGTCCGTTAAAAGCGCAGAGAGCATCATGAAGAACAAGGAACACACCAGGCAGGTCCGAGATACTGTTGTGAAGAAGTTTAAAGCTCCAAAAAGATTTGGATATAACAAGATTTCCCAAGCTTTAAACATCCCAAGGAGCACTGTGCAAGCGATAATATTGAAATGGAAGGAGTATGAGACCACTGCAAATCTACCAAGACCTGGCCGTCCCTCTAAACTTTCAGCTCATACAAGGAGAAGACTGATCAGAGATGCAGCCAAGAGGCCCATGATCACTCTGGATGAACTGCAGAGATCTACAGCTGAGGTGGGAGACTCTGTCCATAGGACAACAATCAGTCGTATATTGCACAAATCTGGCCTTTATGGAAGAGTGGCAAGAAGAAAGCCATTTCTTAAAGATATCCATAAAAAGTGTAGTTTAAAGTTTGCCACAAGCCACCTGGAAGACACACCAAACATGTGGAAGAAGGTGCTCTGGTCAGATGAAACCAAAATTGAACTTTTTGGCAACAATGCAAAACATTATGTTTGGCGTAAAAGCAACACAGCTGAACACACCATCCCCACTGTCAAACATGGTGGTGGCAGCATCATGGTTTGGGCCTGCTTTTCTTCAGCAGGGACAGGGAAGATGGTTAAAATTGATGGGAAGATGGATGGAGCCAAATACAGGACCATTCTGGGAAAAAACCTGATGGAGTCTGCAAAAGACCTGAGACTGGGACGGAGATTTGTCTTCCAACAAGACAATGATCCAAAACATAAAGCAAAATCTACAATGGAATGGTTCAAAAATAAACATATCCAGGTGTTAGAATGGCCAAGTCAAAGTCCAGACCTGAATCCAATCGAGAATCTGTGGAAAGAACTGAAAACTGCTGTTCACAAATGCTCTCCATCCAACCTCACTGAGCTCGAGCTGTTTTGCAAGGAGGAATGGGAAAAAATGTCAGTCTCTCGATGTGCAAAACTGATAGAGACATACCCCAAGCGACTTACAGCTGTAATCACAGCAAAAGGTGGTGCTACAAAGTATTAACTTAAGGGGGCTGAATAATTTTGCACGCCCAATTTTTCAGTTTTTGATTTGTTAAAAAAGTTTGAAATATCCAATAAATGTCGTTCCACTTCATGATTGTGTCCCACTTGTTGTTGATTCTTCACAAAAAAATACAGTTTTATATCTTTATGTTTGAAGCCTGAAATGTGGCAAAAGGTCGCAAAGTTCAAGGGGGCCGAATACTTTCGCAAGGCACTGTATGTGAATGTATGAAACCTGTGCCGATGTAAAAACATTTTGATGTGGGGCGCCGTCCTCAAACAATCGCATGGCATGTTTTCGCTGTAATAGCTACTGTAAATCGGACAGTGAAATTAGATTAACAAGAATTTAAGCTTTCGGCCGATATAAGACCCATATGTACCTAAATGTTTAAAATCCTTAAGAACTATTCAAATTTATTTGAATTACGCGCCCTCCAGTTTCACCGGAAGTTGTTCCCCTAGCGGGACACCGATCCAAAACAACTTGTATATCACAGAGGTTAGAGAGTTATCAGCTCAGAAGTTGCAGATCTGCATTGACTAATAAATGATTTACATGTAATACGTATCTCTCACCAGCCTTTAGAGGTTGTTGCTAAGGCAGAAGTGCATATTATGTCCAATAGAGAAAATAAAAAGAGAACATTGATTAAAAAGTATAAAACATTGCTATTGGCTATGATCCACACCCTGGGCCACATTTGAGCAACAATCAGCATTGTGATTGGTCAAAGGATAAAATCAATGACAGTAAAACAGAATGTGTCCTGCCCTCATAAAAGGCAAGAGCAAACACTCAACGTCCTTTTTATTGCAATATCCATTTATTGTTCTCATCCGACAAATCTTTACAAAACAGAGGGTACGTTGTAACAAGATGAAATGAAGTGTTAAAACTCAGAACACTCTTCTTTTGTTACTGCATTACTTATCATCTTATTATTTTAAAATATAACTAAATCAAACTGCAGATGTATTGTATGTGCACCAAGGAACACACATTCTGACCAAAAACATAGTCAAGCCATCTGTGTAGTATTTTGTAGCTGCTGTCAGTTTTGGCCTAGCAGTTAAGAGCTCTGGGCCAGTAACTGAAAGGTCGCTGGTTCGAATCCCCGAGATGACAAGGTGCCCTAGACCAAGGCACTTAACCACAATTGCTTCTGTAAGTCGCTCTGGATAAAAGCGTCTGCTAAATGACTAAAATGCAAAAGCAACAGTCCCACTCAAGATTGTGATAGTAGTATACAGTGCATTTTGTCCTAATTCACTGACTTTGGTGTATAGGGAAAGGAGGATACCTAGTCAGCTGTACAACTGAATGCATTCAACCCTACCCCTCTGAATCAGAGAGGCATGGGGGGCTGCCTTAACCCACTGTTCCCTGGGAGCCAATGACATTGATTAACTGTCTTGCTTAGGGGCAGAACGACAGATTTTTACCTTGTCAATTTGGGGATTCGATCCAGCAACCTTTCGGTTACTGGCCCAATATGGACTGGCAGGTGAACTATTACAAGAGAAACTAAACCATGAGGGGATTCTACTGTTAGCATAAAACCACGGGCCATCTTCGGTTGACTCCAACCTTGGACCGGGAGGGTACCTGGTTTGATGCAGAATGGCTGCCATTTTGGAACGAGGAGAGGTCCAATCCAGGCTTGATTTAGAATGGCCCAGGACCTTTACATACACTCTTGTCTTTAGTAATACAGTTGATATGATTAATGTTCCCATTTCTCCATAACCACTTAATGTAAGGAGAGCAGTGGGGTGTCTGTGTAAAAATCACCTTCTCATTACAAAAAATAACTATTTACAAAACCATACAAACAGGTTTAAGTGTAAGAAAGTGGAAAAGAGGGGAGGTACAGGCTAGAGATTAGGAAAGGTAAGTGAGTGTGTGTGTTTGTTTGTTTCGTTGGGTTAGTATGTGTATGTTCGTCCAAAAGTGTGTGTATTTTGGTAAGTTTGTCAATATTAAATATATGTTTTCTTATGAGCGTTTTCGTGTGTGTGTGTGTGTTGTCCAGCAGAGGGAAACATTCCACAGCACAGTGACAGTATAGTCAGGATACAACACAAAGAAGAAAACCAAACAGGGGAAGAAAACCATACGCCAGAGGGAGGGAGTGGAAAGTGGAGGGTGAGATATGAGCAGTGGTGGAAAAAGTACCCAATTATCATACTTGAGTAAAAATAAAGATACCTTAATAGAAAATGACTCAAGTGAAAGTCACCCAGTAAAATACTACATGAGTAAAAGTCTAAAAGTATTTGGTTTTAAAGTATCAAAAGTAAATGTAACTGCTAAAATATACTTAGTTAGACGTAAAAGTAGAAATCGTTTCAAATTCCTTATATTAAGCAAATCTTGTTAATTTATGGATAGCCAAGGGCACACTACAACACTCATAACTTACAAACAAAGCATTTGTGTTTCGTGACTCCTCCAGATCAGAGGCAGTAGGGATGACCAGGGATGTTCTCTTGAATAGTGCATGATTTGGACCATTTTCCTGTTCTGCTAAGCATAAACATTTTTTGGGCTGTCAGGGAAAATATATGGAGTAAAAAGTACATCATTTTCTTTAGGAATGTAGTCAAGTACAAGTAAAAGTTGGCAAAAATATAAATAGTAGAGTACAGATACCCCAAAAAACTACTTAAGTAGTACTTTAAAGTATTTTTACTTAAGTACTTTACACCACTGGATATGAGTGAGGGCTGTGCAAATCAAAATGAAACTGTTTGTGGTAACCACACCATATATACACATCAAATAAATACATCTACGATCAATCTCCTCATAAATAAAATCACATTATCACATGAATAGGCAAAGTCCAATAATATCTCTCTACGGCCCAGAGACAGGGAATCTTGGTTTTCCAGTGTGGCGTTCCGTTCCATGCCGATGTGATCCGTTCCATTCTGATGTGATCCGTTCCATGCAGATGTGATCCGTTCCATTCTGATGTGATCCGTTCCATTCCGATGTGATCCGTTCCATTCCGATGTGATCCGTTCCATTCTGATGTGATCCGTTCCATTCCGATGTGATCCGTTCCATTCTGATGTGATCCGTTCCATTCCGATGTGATCCATTCCATTCCGATGTGATCCATTCCATTCCGATGTGATCCGTTCCATTCCGATGTGATCCGTTCCATTCCGATGTGATCCATTCCATTCTGATGTGATCCGTTCCATTCCGATGTGATCCGTTCCATTCCGATGTGATCCATTCCATTCCAGGCAAAAGGGATGTGTAAGTAAACAAGTATTTTAGTGACATCACAATGACAAAGCTTTGGTAACCAAGGTTCCCTGTCCAGATACATTGAGTGTAAAATAAAATGTTTTGTACTGTACAAAGCTCATGTCTTGTCACTTGTGATGTATTTCAAAATGTGTCTCATCCGGTCTTACCAAATCTGTATATATATATATATATATATTTCATGCTGACTTGCTGCAGAAGCAACCAATCGAAAGCGGAGAAAAATAAACTGTCTGCAGTTTCATCCTGTTTGTTCTTGTATTGTCTACTCCTCAGTGATATGAACAGAATCCTTTGATCTGGGTAATGTCATGCAGAGCTGAAGAGAGATCTGCCAGAGAGCTAATGCGGTGCGTGTAGACCTACCAGGATCCTGATCTGTGTGTGTTGTCTCTATGCTGTATTTGGAAGGTACAGTAATTAAGTACCACACTTGCTACAGAAAGTGATTGGTCCGTAAACATTTGTTCACTTGAGTTTGTTGACTCGTGCAGATATTTGATGACTGGCGCATTCTAGGATACAGAAAATGATCTCTAAAGCCAGCAGAGAGCGCTCATTCAGCGGTTGTTTGGGTTCATCTTAAAAGTGTACAGAGACACAAATGACTGAAGTGTTTCAGGATGACTGGCTGCATTGCAGACAGTTGAAAACACAAAGGAAACACAGTTGTCAAATGGATTGACAGTTTCTCCTTACAAGCACGTAGAAGATGAAACACCACCTTGTGATATCAGTGAAATGTGTACTTCACACAATGAAGCACATTCCAAAAAAAGTCTGCAAAACAAAAAAGAAGCCTCTGAAAACAACTAAATGAAAGAGGCATACCTGTACCTGACACTGTACTGAATGTTCAGCTGGACAGCTGTTAAGTCTTTGTGAGTCTCACTTTGAGATCTCTCAGTTCCCCCAGGGGTTTGGGCTTGGACAAGGTTAGGGGGAGGTTTGTAGAGGTCTGAGTATGCTGTGTGTGTTGTGTTTGTGTGCGTGTGTTTTGAAAGTCTAGACCTGCGTGGAGTAGGATCTGTAGAGGGTGGAGTAGCGGCCTGCCGGGTGGGCGGCGCAGTGGTGTTCGTGTGAGAGTTCATGTTCGTGTGGCTGGTCTAGACTTCGCTGGAAATGGAGCGAGACGGAATGAGGACATCTGGGGTTGCGGGGAACCGATACGGCTGATGGTCATGTGATCTCTGTGAAAGGAGACCCCCTCGGAGTCTGCAGGGGAGAGAGAGGAGTGAAAAAGAGAAAGAGAGGGACAGAAGAGAAGAGAGGGAGGAAGAAGAGACAGAGAGAGAAAGATGGGGCGGAAAGAGTGATGAAAAAAAGAAAAACGAGTGAGGAGCAAGAGAAACAGATCAAAAGTTGGTCAGAATGGCTGGTGAACGTAGGGATGGTAGGGAGGGCAGGAGGAGGAGAGTGCAGGATGCTGGTGATAGAGATAGAAGGATAGAGATCAAGTGAGGGATAAGGGAAAGAGCAAGGTGGGAGACAGGGGAGAGGAGGTCAGGTGAGGGTTAGTGTAGGTGACTGACAAGAGGAGACACAAGCAATCTCAAAGCTGCTCCCTTGAATCACACTTCCAACAGGTTGTGCTTCCCCAGTGCCTTCTGCTCTCCCTTATCTAAAGAGCTCACAGTGCACCTCTCATTCACTTCAAAGTTCTAAGAGGCCTTCAAAGCTTCAACCACTGAGGGATGGTGAATGAATGCTGAGGAAGAGACTACTGCAAACGGCTCCCTCTAAAGAGCCACACATTTTCTGAGTAAAGGGTTATTGGCTCAAAGACAAGGTTGGTGTTCTTGTGCTTTGGTCGGGTTTGAGGGTTAGGGGGTGGTGCTGGGAGATGCGCTGTGAGGGGACATCCTCTTTTGGGATTGGGGGGACGACAGAAGGGGAGAGAAGGGGTGCATGTCTGCCCCCCCCTGTGTGTGCAACCCTGCCACTCACCCACCCCCACCCCTTACCTGAGTTCCACTTAACTTTTCGAGAGGACTCTCCACACATGGCAGAGCCACCATGGGCATGCCTAGCACCGACTCAGGGCGCTGTGGCCGCGGGGGAGGGGGAGGGGGCCTCGTCTGCTGGAAGTTGTTGATCACACACGTCACCTGGAGAGAGAGGAGTGAGAGTGAGAAAGAGAAAGAGAGAGAGAACGAGAGAGAGAGAGAGAGAGAGAAGGAAAGAGAAAGGGAAAAACTGAGTTAATAAGAAAAGAAAAGGTAATGCCAAAAGTATTGGGACAGTAATAATTGTGTTGTTTTTTGACTCTGTACTCCAGAACTTTGGATTTGAAATGATACAATGACTATGAGTGTAAAGTGCAGACTGTCAGCTTTAATTTTAGGGTATTTTCATCCATATCGGGTGAACCATTTAGAAATTACAGAACTTTTTGTATATAGTCCCTCCATTTTAGGGGACCAAATCAAATTGTATTAGTCACATGTGCCGAATACAACAGGTGTAGACTTTAGAGTGAAATGCTTACTTACAAGCCCATTCTCAACATTGCATAGTTAAATAGTAAGACAAATACTTACACAAAAAAAACAAAATAGTAAGACAATAAAAACAATAACAAGGATATACAGTGGGGCAAAAAAGTATTTAGTCAGCCACCAATTGTGCAAATTCTCCCACTTAAAAAGATGAGAGAGGCCTGTAATTTTCATCATAGGTACACTTCAACTATGACAGACAAAATTAGAAAAAAATCCAGAAAATCACATTGTAGCATTTTTAATGAATTTATTTGCAAATTGTATGAAATGCAGGCCTCTAAATTTCTCACTCCTCATTATTATACTTTTGGAGCTCACCGTAAGTGAAATGAGAGTGACATTTCTCATCCCATGGTGAGAAGTACCAGGATTAACAGCCCCTGAGCTTATGAAATTAAATATCAACGTAAAATGTCAGCAATATACATCACTGTTACATTCTATCACCCTCATCTCATCTCTCTGAATAATGACTTCCCTAACCACCCTCTTCTCCCTCACCATTCCATCAGCTCCCTCCATCCTTCCCTCCCCTCCCCTCGCTCCCTCTCACCAGAAACACAGCGATAGCTCCTCCAGTGAAGAAGCCGGCCAGGACGTCGGCCCAGTGGTTGCGGTACTCTGCCACCTTGACCACTCCCACCAGCATGGCCAGGCATAGCAGGGTCAGGCTGACCGTAGGCTTGGTCAGCCGAGTGCCTTTGGTCCGGAATACCAGCGTCACATACATCTGAGACAGACAGAGGTAGGGGGAGGAGACCAGGAGGACTGTCAGGAATTGTAATACTGTAGGCTGGGTATCAACTCTATACTATAGGGTGGTATACCATAACATGTGTATCAAACTGTCCAAACTCCTACTCCCCAGACCAGAACCTACCACAGTGTAGACTGCAGAGTAGACACTGAGGGCTGCGTCCTTGGAGGGGAAGGATTTGCGTGCGGATGCCACTACCAGGGGGTTTCCAGTGCAGGCACGGGGCTGGGTGATGTACTGCATGTTAGATGTGCACCCCAGGGCCGTGTAGTTAGGCCGGCAGGCAGACAGGAAGTGAGGCGTCTGGTTTCCTGTAACCGCCTGACCCGCGTTGGCAAAGATGGTGGTGGTGAACAGGCCGAAGGAGAACACCCCTGAGGGAGAGAGAGAAAGAGAGAAAGAGCGAGAGAGAGCAATGACAGCCAACTAAAAGAGGAGGAGTTTAGTTATCCCCCAGCCTACCTGGGATCCGCTGTTATCAGCTGAGGTGTGAAATTGCAAAAGCCTTCATGATCACCTGAAGTGATGAACATGCAAATAAAGTTGAAGTCGGAAGTTTACATACACCTTAGCCAAATACATTTAAACTCAGTTTGTCACAATTCCTGACATTTAATCCTAGTATAAATTCCCTGTCTTAGATCAGTTAGGATCACCACTATATTTTAAGAAAGTGAAATGTCAGAATAATAGTAGAGAGAATGATTGATTTCAGCTTTTATTTCTTTCATCACATTCCCAGTGGGTCAGATGTTTACATACACTCAATTAGTATTTGGTAGCATTGCCTTTAAATTGTTTAACCACATTGAAATGTTTTGTGTAAGGCTACGCAGAACATTTCACCGTGTTTAAACAATTTAAAACTTCCCACAAGCTTCCCACAATAAGTTGGGCAAATTTTGGCCCATTCTTCCTGACAGAGCTGGTGTAACAGAGTCAGGTTTGTAGGCCTCCTTGCTTGCACACACTTTTTCAGTTCTGCCCACATATGTTCAATAGGATTGAGGTCAGGGCTTTGTGATGGCCACTCCAATACCTTGACTTTGTTGTCCTTAAGCCATTTTGCCACAACCTTGGAATTATGCTTGGGGTCATTGTCCATTTGGAAGACCCATTTGCGACCAAACTTTAACTTCCTGACTAATGTCTTGAGATGTTGCTTCAATATATCCAAATAATTTTCCTCCCTCATGATGCCATCTATTTTGTGAAGTGCACCAGTCTGTCCTGCAGTAAAGCACCCCCACAACATGATACTGCCACCCCCATGCTTCACGGTTGGGATGGTGTTCTTCGGCTTGCTAGCCTCCCCCTTTTTCCTCCAAACATAACGATGGTCATTATGGCCAAACAGTTATATTTTTGTTTCATCAGACCAGAGGACATTTCTCCAAAAAGTATGATCTTCGTCCCCATGTGCAGATGCAAACCGTAGTCTGACTTTTTTTATGGAGGTTTGGAGCAGTGGCTTCTTCCTTGCTGAGCGGCCTTTCAGGATATGTCAATATTACTATGAATATAGATGTTTTTGTAACTGTTTCCTGCAGTATCTTCACAAGGACTTTTGCTGTTGTTCTGGGATTGATTTGCACTTTTCACACCAAAGTACGTTCATCTCTAGGAGACAGAACGCGTCTCCTTCCTGAGCGGTATGACGGCTGCGTGGTCCCATGGTGTTTATACTTGCGTACTATTGTTTGTGTAGATGAATGTGGTACCTTCAGGCATTTGGAAATTGCTCCCAAGGATGAACCAGACTTGTGGAGGTCTAGAATTTTCTTTCTGAGGTCTTGGCTGATTTCTTTTGATTTTCCAATGATGTCAAGCAAAGAGGCACTGAGTTTGAAGGTAGGCCTTGAAATACATCCACAGGTACACCTCCATTTGACTCAAATGATGTCAATTACCCTTTCAGAAGCTTCTAAAGCCATGACATAATTTTCTGGAATGTTCCAAGCTGTTTAAAGGCAACTTAGTGTATGTAAACTTCTGACTCACTGGAATTGTGATACAGTGAATTATAAGTGAAATAATCTGTCTGTAAACAATTGTTGGAAAAATCACTTGTGTCATGCACAAAGTAGATGTCCTAACCAACTTGCCAAAACTATAGTATTTAACTAGAAATTTGTGGAGTGGTTTAAAAATGAGTTTTAATGATTCCAACCTAAGTGTTTGTAAACTTCCGACTTCAACTGTATGTATGAAATTCTCTTCCTGTTTTATTGTTGTGTTACTTGCATTCTCGAGTTTCTTCAAATGTAGCAAGTTCAATCAGGAAGGCTGGTCTGAATGTTTGTTCAACTTCATCAAGCCGCAAACATGTCTGTTTCTTATTATACGGGCATATTGGGAATGAATACAAGTGTTTCATCATCAGCATAGCATCTAGTTCTTCTCCTCTATCCTATTAGCCATGTGCAGAATGTCATTCACCTATTTCCCTTAAGCCTATAAGCACGGCACAATAATGCACATTCTGCAGGGTTCCTGTTTAACCTATCACTTTCCTCTCTTTACTGTCCCAGACCCTCCATTTGTGGCAGCTGGAATTGGGTGAGAGCCCTCCGACCTGATGTTTGAGGACTGGCCTGGCCCTGGATGAGAGGAACGATTTGCCGTGGTTGGTAATTGGCGGAAAGGCGAAGGAGTAATGCTTTGTCCAGATGGAGGAATGCTAACTTGTGTCACTGGCATAGAAGGCGTTGGCAGAGTGGCTTGTCTCCCATGCTCCGTGTTGGCCCCGGAGCCTCCGGGGACTGTGTGCCATGCTGTACCAGAGGGGCAGATTGGGAAAGAAAGGCAGACAGGTCAGGTCAATGTGGAGGGGTGGTCAGGTCAACTCCCTGTTCGTTCCTCTCCAGGAAGGATGAGACCATTCGTGCCTCCTCCAATTCCCTTCTTGCTTGACGGTGCCGTCGCTGCTGTGCCAGGTCCTTGACAATGATTTCCCGTTCCTGTAGAGCTCTATGGGCCTGCACATCCAATTGGTGACATCGTTTGTCAGCCTGTCGTTCCTCCTCAATCTGACGCTCAATTTCCTCCAAAGCTAATAGTTTCATCCTCTCTTGTAGGACAGCGTTCTGTGAATCGCTGAGGGCTAGTGAATGGGGCGGTTTCCTATCTAAGAGTGGAGGATAAGGCAGGCCACACCCATGTCTCCTTTGTCATGGCCAGGTCCAGGGTCGCACCCAAGAAGCAGTTGTCAATGCCTAGCCTGGAACTCAGTGCCGCCCTTTCCGGAGCCCAGTTGGCCTCTACCTTGCGAGCCGAGCTCACCTTGCTAATCCAAAGGGTCATCTACTGGAGTGATTCGACCACTGTATTGACCTGGCTCAAGTCGGAGTCCTGCAGGTATAAGGTGTTTGTCGGAACTCGCATTGCGGAAATCCAAGACCTAACAGAAGTCCAGGACTGGAGGTATTTATATTACTATCTATATTATTATTCATATTTATATCTGTATTATTATTATTATTATTATTATCTATTTTATTATTATTTTCTATATTATTTACATTATAATTTATATTATCTATATTATTATTATTATCTACATTATTATTATCTATATGATTATTATTTATATTATCTATATGACTATTATTATCTATATTATCATTAATACTAATATGTATATCTATATTATTATTATCTATATTTTTTATTTTATTTGTATTATTATTATTTTCTATATTATTATTATTATCTAAATTATTAATAATATCTATATTATTATTATCTATACTATTATTATAATTATTATTATCTATATTATTATTATCTATATTATTATTATTATTGTTATCACTGCACTGTTGGGAAAGAGCTCTCACTGTATTGTTTTATACCAGTTATATCCTGTGCACAGTGACAAATACAATCAACATCTACATTTTCCTTTAAAAATACATCAAATGTAGGTACCCTTTTGTAGATATTTCCAATTCCAGGTGTGTTTATATCATCTTGTTAGACACACTAATCATTCAAGACTAGTTCAGGCAGGGCTGGGTGGTGTTGGCCTAAACTCTAGAGGCTGTAGTGGGTACCTAGGAAGCGGACGATGCGTCGCAGCAGGGGGTTGAAGTAGCAGCAGTCTGCTGTCACTATGGTCTTCTCTTGTGTCCCCTCAGCCTTCAGAAAGAACGCCACCAGCTCCCCTACCAGGATCTGTAGAGAGAGAGAGAGAGAGAGACACACACAGAGAGAGACAGAGAGAGAGAGAGACGAAGAAGAGACAGAGAGAGAGAAAGAGAGAGAGACAGAGAGAGAGAGAGGGAGGCAGAGGGAGAGAGAGAGAGCAACGGAAGGGGGAGGCAGAGAGAGAGACACAGAGAGAGAGAGAGAGGGAGGCAGAGAGAGAGACAAAGAGAGAGACAGAGAGAGAGATAAGCGAGAGAGAGAAAGCGAGAGACAGAGAGAGAGACAGAGAGAGAGGGAGGCAGAGAGGGAGAGCGACAAAGAGAGATAGAGGGAGGCAGAGAGAAAGAGAAACAGAGAGAGAGATAAGCGAGAGAGAGAGACAGACAGAGAGAGACAGACAGGGAGAGACAGACAGAGACAGACACATAGAGACAGAGAGACAGAGAGAGAAAGAGACAGACAGAGAGAGACAGAGAAACACAGAGAGAGACAGAGAGAGTGAGAGAGAGACAGAGAGAGGGAGACAGAGAGAGAGAGACAGGGAGAGAGAGAGACAGACAGAGAGAGACAGAGAGAGAGAGAGAGAGAGAGAGAGAGAGAAGAGACAGCGAGAGATCCCATTAGCTTTATTGAGGGCCCTGAACTGAGCGAGAGGGCGCGTGTCTTGAAAACAACAAGTTATTTTATTTAATTTAGGCAATGCACAAGTTCTCGAAAAGCCACATGCCCACACAGACCTCAACTCTCTCACACAACACGTGGCTTAATGTCAGCGCGTGGCTAGTGATCCCCATGTTCACACCCACACAGTTTCATTTGAAACCCTCATCATCAACATCACATTCGCAGGAGTCCAGCCATTCATTTGTGTTACAAAAAACACCCACCATTGGAGCGAGGAACGTGCCAGGCTCGTGACAGCCGCAGAAACCAGATAACTGTAGCTACATTGCACACCCACTGAGTGCATGTGCTGACATGATTGCTTTATTGAGGGCCCTGAACTGTGAAACTCACTCTTTTATGCATGGTACTCAAACAACATCAACTATTTCCACTTTCTGAAACGACTTGCCTCAACAAAACATTTGCTTGTCCTTCTGGAGAAAACCATGTGTTTATTACTCCAACAGCAAGGACTTAAGCTAATAACCACCCTAACACTAAAGTATAACCGAATCCAAGTTATGTTCATGAAATATAAATGTAAAATGCACTCGGGATCCACAATACAGAGGAATAGCAGAGAATAACATATTACCTCCCCTCAGATCTAAGAAAAAGTAAGACTGGAGAGTTTGAATGAGCTAACAGCCTCTGAAGCAGAGACTCTGTGTTGCTATGTGCGTGCCCAATAGCACTCCCCCTCCATTAGGGAAACATAGATCATAGCGACTAATGGTTCCATAGCAACATTAAACTAACTCTAATATGAACCATGACTTCAAATTGGAAGGAGATGATCAACATAAACTAGAGGTTGCAGAGGGCACCGCTGACTGACAAACATATGTCCACACAGTAAATCTGTTAGCATGTGTTAGGGAAGTGAGGTATTGGGCTTCATCCCATCCCACTCCTGCATGGATCATTACTCTGAAACGCTGATTCTCAGTCTGCTAAAAGCTGTTCAGCAGTAGGGTGGTGATCCTGTTCGGAAGCATATCACATAGTCAATACTGTACAACCATCCCTCTTTCACCACTGTTAATAGCTACGTCCTCCAGAATTGGAGCAGATGAAAACACTTTGGAGATACAATCAGTACAGAGAGGGAGATAGAAGTGCGTGTCGAGATGGAGAGGGAGCGAGTGAAGGGAGAGGGACACAGAAAGAGAGGGACGAGGGAAGAGAGAGAGAGAGAGAGAGAGAGAGAGAGAGAGAGAGAGAGAGAGAGAGAGCAAACTGTAGCAATTAATTATTCACAGATGTGCCTGGACCCTGTCTCCATGGTGAATCATGTTGAACATTATTTCAACTGACATCTTTTAAATAATCCCCTCCATAACGCTGGAGCTCGCTCTGCTGCGTGTCTCTATTCTTACTGCTCTCTTAAAGAGTGAAGGTAACATTGCCGGAGTGTTTGTGTTTAACGTCAAGGAAGTTAAGTACGACAGTCAATGTGCTGTCTACAACACAATCCCGTAACAATTCTGTTTCTACACAGCACCAGTTGACTGGGTGCAGGGAAGTGAGTGTTTGTTCGCAGTGTTATTAGACCCACTCCACCACACCTCTGAGGAGGAAAGGAGAGAGAGAGTGGAAAACACACAGGAGGGTTGGGGTCAATTACATTTGAATCCCAGTCAATTCAGGAAGTAAACCAAATTCTAACTCCAAACTTTCCTCATTGAAAAGCATTTTATTTACCTTTATTTAACTAGGCAAGTCAGTTAAGAACAAATTCTTATTTTCAATGATGGCCTAGGAACAGTGGGTTAACTGCCTTGTTCAGGGGCAGAATGACAGATTTGTACCTTGTAAGCTCGGGGATTTGAACTTGCAACCTTTCGGTTACTAGTCCAACACTCTGACCACTAGGTTACGCTGCCACCCCATTGAAAAGCATTGAAGGGAATTGGAATTGAAATGTGAATTTCAGTATACTTCCTAAATTGACTGGAATTAAACAAAATGTTTAACCTCAACCTTACTTACCTCAACCAACTGCAGACAGGCAGTATCACCTCAACAGACTAAGAACAGTATCTGACCAATCATGTGCCTGGGCTGTGACATCAGTCTAATATGAGTTGCGTGGAGACACAGAGCGGACAGGAGAAGAGAAAAGAGAACGTCCTGCACTTCACCCTCGTCTGTCGCTGAATCAGACAAAAGCTCTGACAAGTGGGATGAACTGGACCCTGACACTGTTGGGGTGTGCGCGTGTGTGTGTGTATGTGTGTGTAAACATTCCTGCCAGAGTTAGAGCAAGTTGGAGGAGTCAGTTTGTGTTTGTGTGTAAGCAACTGGGTAAATATCTTTACTGTGCATATCAAAATATGTGTCTTCTCCAAAACAAGTTGGGAATCAGTTCTAATCACGTGGGAACGAGGGGGAAGGAGATATGAAGACAGGGAGAAGAGGCAGAAAGAAGATAAGGAGCAGACGAGGCAGGGAGATAACAGCCCTAGGTAATCATCTGAGGCTAATTCCAAGAGGCCTGTTAGATCCCAGATAAACACAGACAATAAAACCGAGAGTGACAAGAACAGCAGCAGCCTCCTGACAACAACACAGCACTGGAGCAGAACCATTGTTCCTCAGATACACACACACACACACACACACACACACACACACACACACACACACACACACACACACACACACACACACACACACACACACACACACACACACACACACACACACACACACACACACACACACACACACACACACACACACACACACACAGGGCTACGGATGCTCAGCGAACCGACACATACCGCTCTGGTCCAACAGCTGACTCTGTTAAGATGAGTGTGTGGGGAAATGGAAGGCTGACAATTCCAATCCCATAAACAGATGCATTATGGTACATGGCATACCACCTCTACTGCTATTGTGTGTGTCATCACCTACAGTGGAATCTGACCTGAATCACCTCAACATACTGGGCTTTAGATAGGTCTACCATGTAGGGTACATGTCACAGTGGATTGAGTTGATTATCCTCTGGTGCTGAGAGAATAAGCTACAGCCTACAACACTATGAATGGTACGTAAAGGAAGTGTTAAGGGCCTTGGCGACTTGGAGTTAGATCCCATCTAGTACATACAGTAGTGGCTGGGATTGTATAGTGTATACAGTATCATGTTAATATGAAGAGGATCCAGGCTGTACCACATCTCCACGGAGGGTAGGAACAGCTGGCCAGGCTGGGGATTGTTAAAACCATTTGTTCAACATGAACCGTTACAAGAGAGAACAAGCACTATCGCGGTTGAATGAAATCTGTATACGCGCGTGCATTCACGAACGCACGCACGCACGCACACACAGACACACGCCAATTAACTAATGTGTGAGTGCACTTCATGGACATTGATATAGCTCTCTGATATGAAGGGAAAATAACTGTTTTCAACGCACTTATTTCAGTGTAAACAGCTGAACTTGACTGTTTCTATGGTTGACATGTATGGTTAATCATTCTGGTTGTTTTCAGTTTACTATGTTCTAATGCTGTGATTTCTATAGTCTTTACCAACCATAACCCTTTAGTCGTGTGTTATATCACTCTTCTCTTACCCACTCCTTCCTCCCTCATGTCTTTTTCTATGTCAGTCAACCTTTATAGATGTTTCCTCCCAGTCCCCAACAGGGAAAGTAGGTTAGGATTTCTCTCTCCCTTTGTCCTTCCCCTCCATTCTTGAACTCTTTCATTTCATGCTCTCTTTTCCCAAAATCTCCTCTGTTAAATCCCTATAAATTCCCTGTCACCAGCCAAACAGCTAAGCCACAGCTGCATATGAGGAACAGAGTCTGTCTTTAGTGTGAAAAGTACAGAGATGCAGGAAGAGAGGCAAAAGAGAGGAGCGAAATGAAGAGGGAGGAACCGAGAGAAGGAGAGCAGAAGCTGAAGAGAGTGAGGATGAGTGAGTAAAACAGAATTAGATGATGCTGCTAACTGGTCTCTGGGGTGTTGAGTGAAGCATGTCCCTCTGCCAGGACCACTGAGGTGTCTCTGCTTTCTGCCTGAGCGTAAAGGGATCAGTCATCCGTGCTGTGGAGCTGTGACTGACGAGTTCACTCTAATCACATTGCACAAGCGGGTATATGTCTTCAGCTGTCACATACAGTACAACTAGATACTGGAACATAATCTGCTTATATTATACACATATGTACATTATACACACATACAGTATTACTTTACATGCAGGTATATGTAGGCTATCCATGGCCAATCAGGTCAGTAAAGAAACCTTCTCAGGAGAACCAGGCTAATGCTACATGGAGCTGATAGCGGCAAAACTCTGCCATGAACTATACATAAACTATACTAGAATTATACTATTCACTATACCATAAACTATACTATAAAATATACCATAAACTATACCATAAACTATACTAGAATTATACTATTCACTATACCATAAACTATACTATAAACTATGCTATAAACTATGCATAAACTATACTAGAATTGTACTATTCCCTATACCATAAAATATACTATAAAATATACCATAAACTATACTATAATTATACTATTCACTATACCATAAACTATACTATAAACTATGCTATAAACTATACTATAAACTATACCATAAACTATAAACTATACCATACACTGTACTATAAACTATACCATAAACTATACTATAATTATATTATTCACTATACCACAAACTAAACCATAAACTATACCATAAACTATACTATAAAATATACCATAAACTAAACCATAAACTAAACCATAAACTATACTATAAAATATACCATAAACTAAACCATAAACTAAACCATAAACTAAACCATAACCTATACATACACTACACCACAAACTAAACCATAAACTAAACCATAAACTATACATAACCTATACATACACTACACCACAAACTAAACCATAAACTAAACCATAAACTATACATAACCTATACATACACTACACCACAAACTAAACCATAAACTAAACCATAAACTATACATAACCTATACATACACTAAACCACAAACTAAACCATAAACTAAACCATAAACTAAACCACAAACTAAACCACAAACTAAACCATAAACTAAACCACAAACTAAACCATAAACTATACATAACCTATACATACACTACACCATAATCTATACCATAAACTATATACAAACTATACCATAAAATATATATAAACTATACATACACTATACCATAAATTATACATAACCTATACCCACTCTCAGAGAGAAAGTAATGCAAATAAAGAGAGCAAGAGCCAAAGAGAGAGAAACAGTAGAGAACAAGAGAACCAGATCAGAAAAGAGATAGATAGAAGCGATAAAGGGATGGAGTGAATCATTTGATGGTGCGATCAGTGTATCGCTCTGTAAAGTGATTATCAATGTGGTCAGTCATATAATCCTTGTGATTGTGTTGAGGCTGAGCGGGACTGTGAAGCTGCTTGTAAATTGGCCTGCTGCACGGATACCAAACAGATATAGCACCACTCTGAAAGCTGGGTATTACCATGGTAACCACTTCACAGTGGTTACACTAGACACGGTCATTCTCCTAAAAATAATAGGCAACAACCTCTCTTTTTCTTAATGGTGTGTACTATGTACCTTCACTTCAACCCCTCTCTACTAGATCTATTGTGTTTATCTCTTAGGGAGATCAAGGAAAGTCCTACTCTCCCACCGTCTATTTCTGTGCCTCCACACTCAATATTTCTCTATCCCCTCCCTGTATTTCATCATCTGATACTCTTCTCACATTTCTCAATTTGTCATTTCACCCTTGGCACTCCTCATTTTCCCCCTCCCCCTCTGCACCCCTCCCTTACCCCCTCCACACCCCTTGCTTACCTCCTCCTCCTCTGCACCCCTCCCTTACATTCTCCTCCTCCTCCTCTTGCACCCCTCCCTTACATTCTCCTCCTCCTCCTCTGCACCCCTCCCTTACATTCTCCTCCTCCTCTGCACCCCTCCCTTACATTCTCCTCCTCCTCCTCTGAACCCCTCCCTTACATTCTCCTCCTCCTCCTCTGCACCCCTCCCTTACATTCTCCTCCTCCTCCTCTGCACCCCTCCCTTACATTCTCCTCCTCCTCCTCTTGCACCCCTCCCTTACATTCTCCTCCTCCTCTGCACCCCTCCCTTACATTCTCCTCCTCCTCCTCTGCACCCCTCCCTTACATTCTCCTCCTCCTCCTCTGCACCCCTCCCTTACATTCTCCTCCTCCTCCTCTGCACCCCTCCCTTACATTCTCCTCCTCCTCCTCTGCACCCCTCTCTTAACCCCTCCTCCCCATCGGCACCCCTCCTTCACCTCGTCCTTCCCTGAAGCAGTTCACAGCGGCCCAAGCGACAACAGTGACTCTTTCTAGACACATATGGTCCCATGGCAGAGAAGAGACACAGCCAACACGTCCCCCTGGAGACCACCCTGCCATCTGCATCTGTGTGTGTGTGTGTGTGTGTGTGTGTGTGTGCTCATTTGCACTCCAGTTGTCCTTCATTTGATCCTTTCTGTCTTTCTTACTTTCTGGACCCAAAATCCAAATTTCAGTATGTATCACTATGATTAAAAGGTAGTCAAATAATTCTTATAGAATTACTCTTATAGAATTTCCACGTGGGTGAGGATATTGGACATTTTATTAGCATTTTATTGGATAACACCTTGTTTTTAACCAGGACAGAATCATTTATAACTTACTTTTTCTGACATAATAGAGGTATGACGGCTGCGTGGTCTCATGGTGTTTATACTTGTGCACTATTGTTTGTACAGATGAATGTGGTACCTTCAGGCATTTGGAAATTGCTCCCAAGGATGAACCAGACTTGTGGTCTACAGTTCTTTTCTGAGGTCTTGGCTGATTTCCCATGATGTCAAGCAAAGAGGCACTGAGTTTGAAGGTAGGCCTTGAAATACATCAACAGGTACACCTGCAATTGACTCAAATTATGTCAATTAGCCTATCAGAAGCTTCTAAAGCCATGACATAATTTTCTGGAATTTTCCAAGCTGTTTAAAGGCACAGGCAACTTAGTGTATGTAAACTTCTGACCCAGTGGAATTGTGATACAATGATTTATAAGTGAAATAATCTGTCTGTAAACAATTGTTGGAAAAATTACTTGTGTCATGCACAAAGTAGGTGTTCTAACCGACTTGCCAAAACTATAGTTTGTTAACAAGACATTTGTGGTTGAAAAACTACTTTTAATGACTCCAACCTAAGTGTAAGTAAACTTCTGACTTCAACTGTATATGGGGGATACAACCATCCCAGCTCTGCAAATTTTGCTGTGAAGAGATAGAATTATTAGATAAATTGTTTTGGTACTGTCCATATGTAGCTTGTTTTTGGTTGCAGGTTCAGAAATGGCTGATTCATTGCAATACCTGGAGCTAACTCTGCAAATAGCACTGCTGGGTGATTTAAAAGTCATAGTCAGTAGATATAGTAATACTCTCAGCAAAAATGTTTATCTTTAATTTACTATCTGTAGAAACTATGAGAATAGAAAGGGTCAGAATTTTTGTGAAACAGCACAATGGAAAAATAGAAATGGCAAATAGAAATATCAAAACTGTATGGTGTTCAGAGATAGATGGAAGGATAGCTGAAGGATGGCACTAAAAACAAGCAAAAAAACTATTGTAAAATATACTGTGTCTGTAAAATGCATATACAATGCTTTCGGAAAGTATTCAGACTCTTTCTCTTTTTGTTACGTTACAGCCTTATTCTAAAATGGATCAAATTGCTTGATACCCCATTTTCACAAAGAAAAGGTAGGTTTTTAGACATTTGTTAATGCATGATTATTTATTTTTTATCACATTTACATACGAATTCAGACCCTTTACTCAGTACTTTGTTGAAGCACCTTTGGTAGTGATTACAGCATAGAGTCTTCTTGGGTATGACGCTACAAGCTTTGCACACCTGTATTTGGGGAGTTTCTCCCATTCTTCTCTGCAGATCCTCTCAAGCTCTGTCAGGTTGGATGGGGAGAGTTGCTGCACAGCTATTTTCAGGACTCTCCGGAGATGTTTGATCGGGTTCAAGTCCGGGCTCTGGCTGGGCCACTCAAGGACATTCAGAAACTCGTCCCAAAGCCACTCCTGCGTTGTCTTGGCTGTATTCTTAGGGTCGTTGTCCTGTTGGAAGGTGAACCTTCCAACCTTCCTTAGCACTCTGGAACAGGTTTTCATCAAGGATCGCTCTGTACTTTTCTATGTTAATCTTTGCCTCGATCCTGACTAGTCTCCCAGTCCCTGCTGTTGAAAAACATCCCCACAGCATGATTCTGCAACCACCACCGTAGGGATGGTGCCAGGTTTCCTCCAGACGTGACGCTTGGCATTAAGGCCAAAGATTCTTGTTTCTCATGTTCTGAAAGTCTTTATGTGCCTTTTGGCAAACTCCAAGCGGGCTGTCATGTGTATTTTACTGAGGAGTGCTTCCGCCTAACCACTACTATAAAAGGCCTGATTGGTGGAGTGCTGCAGAAGATGGTTGTCCTTCTGGAAGGTTCTCCCTTCTCCACAAAGGAACAGAAGATCGAGCTCTGTCAGACTGACCATCAGGTTCATGGTCACCTCCCTGACCAAGGTCCTTCTCCCCGATTGCTCAATTTGGCCGGGCGGCCAGCTCTAGGAAGAGTCTTGGTGGTTCTAAACTTCTTCCATTTAAGAACAATGGAGGCCACTGTGTTCTTGGGGACCTTCAAGGCTGCAGACATTTTTTGGTACCCTTCCCCAGATCTGTGCTTCGATGCAATCCGGTCTCGGAGCTCTACGGACAATACCTTCAACCTCATGGCTTGGTTTTTGCTCTGACATGAACTGTAAACTGTGGGACCTTATATAGACAGGTGTGTGCCTTTCCAAATCATGTCCAATCAATTGAATTTACCACAGGTGGACTCCAATCAAGTTGTAGAAACATCTCAAGGATGTTCAATGCAAACAGGATGCACATGAGCTCATAGCAAAGGGTCTGAATACTTATGTAAATACGTTTTTTTGCTTTTAATACATTTTCAAAAATGTCTAAAAACCTGTTTTTGATTTGTCATTATGGGGTATTGTGTGTAGATTGCTGAGGATTTAAAAAAAAAATAATTTAGAATAAGGCTATAAGGTAACTTAATGTGGAAAAACACCAGTCTCATCGTCAACAGCAAAGAGGCGACTCCGGGATGCTGGACTTCAAGTTCCTCTGTCCAGTGTCTGTGTTATTTTGCCCATCTTAATCTTTTCTTTTTATTGGCCAGTCTGAGATATGGCTTTTTCTTTGCAACTCTGCCTAGAAGGCCAGCATCCTGGAGTCGCCTCTTCACTGTTGACGTTGAGACTGGTGTTTTGCGGGTACTATTTAATGAAGCTGCCAGTTGAGGACTTATGAGGTGTCTGTTTCTCAAACTAGACACTCTAATGTACTTGTCCTCTTGCTCAGTTGTGCACCGGGGCCTTCATTTCTCAGAACAAGAACATACTGACGAGTTTCAGAAGAATGTTCTTTGTTTCTGGCCATTTTGAGCCTGTAATCAAACCCACAAATACTGATGCTCCAGATACTCAATTAGTCTATAGAAGGCCAGTTTTATTGCTTCTTTAATCAGAACAACAGTTTTTAGCTATGCTAACATAACTTCAAAGGGGGTTTTCTAATGAACAATTAGCCCTTTAAAATTATTAACTTGGATTAACTAACACCACGTGCTATTGGAACACAGGAGTGATGGTTGCTGATAATGGGCCTCTGTACACCTATGTAGATATTCCATAATAACATCAGCCATTTCCAGCTACAATAGTCATTTATAACATTAACAATGTCTACACTGTATTTCTGATAAATTTGATGTTATTTCAATGGACAAAAAATGTGCTTTTCTTTCAAAAACAAGGACATTTCTAAGTGACCCCAAACTTTTTAACGGTAGTGTATATATTTACAAAAAATATATATGGGGGATTGGAAATTATGCAGACAATTACATTGATGGAAGCCACAATCTATCTTCAAAATTAAAGCTGATCTACCCCACCGCCACCCCTCCCAGCCTCTGAGCAGCAGGGAGACGCAGGAGAGAAAACATCTTCTTGTTGTGCCGGCTCAGCGTGTCTGGTCTCCGGTACGCCGTTTAGGCCCAGGGTATCCTGCGCCAGCTCTGCGTGCTCTGGGGTGCTGGGAGGGTGCAGTGCGTCCTATTCCTGCGCCATGCCCGTACCGGGCAAATGTGGGCATTGAGCCTAAGGGAGAGGTGCGAGTAGTATGCACCAGATCTCCAGTGTCATGTTCTGACCTTAGTTCCTTTTTTATGTCTTTGTGTTAGGTTGGTCAGGGCGTGAGTTGGGGTGGGTAGTCTGTTCTTTTTCTATGTTATATTTCTATCTGTTTGGCCTAGTATGGTTCTCAATCAGAGGCAGGTGTCGTTCGTTGTCTCTGATTGAGAATCATACTTAGGTAGCCTGTTTTCCCCATTTTGGTTGTGGGTGTTTCATTTCTGTTTAGTGTCTGTTCACCTGGCAGAACTGTTTCGTTTTCTCTTCGTTGTTATTTTGTGTAGTGTTCAGTTTTTCTATTAAAATATGACGAACACTTACCACGCTGCATTTTGGTCCTCCTCTCCTTCCAACTTTTCTGTCTGCCAGTTGGATCATGTGCATGAGATCTCACTTCGACTTGGCCTGATGGAACTGTACTGAGCAAGCAGTTCTAGAGCTCACCGATAGAGCTGGCATCTACCTCCATTTCTAAAGGCTAACTGTTAAGAGACGCTAATCTTAGATGACATCTTACTTACACGATCCCTTATTACTTTGATGTCACTAAAGTAAGGGTATAGATAAGAAATGACATGGTAACTGGTAGCTCTTATCCAGGTTTCCCCAACTGGCAAGCCTGTGCCAATTTGGGCCATTTTCTGACAAATAAAAAGTATGTTTTTTAATTACATTTGTATTATTTATCATTTTCATTGTTGGACATAAAATACTGTATAAGCACCAGGAAATCAGCTCCAAGTGATTTTAATTTCGGAAATCTGTTCCAAGTATTCCCAAGAATAACAGAGAGGCACGTGATCGTATAAACATGTTAGTAAGGTTTGAAATGATTATGTTTTAGTCAAATATTAATTATGTTTGGGCTTCTTGCAGTTAATTTGTAGTCTACAAATTATTTGTAATTAGGTTCCGACCCCACGACCATCCACTCAAGAAAAAAACATTGCCCATGGCTGAATCTAGTTGACTACCCCTGTTCTAGTCTATTTTAAACACAGACGGAGGAGTCAAAAGACTCTTGTTTCTCTTCCATTAGGGCTACCTGTCATCCCCATTACCCTTTCCTGATATGAAGAGACTGGATGGGCAGACGTGCTATGGTATGAGCCTATTTGCTATAAAAACCAAGGATTGCTAGTGTGAATTCCTCAGGTTCCTGTTAGATTCAGCCTCTCCTCAATGAGACACACATAATGGGCACTAAGCACATCGTTTCCATCTGTTCTGTCCTCTCAGATAACTGTTGGAGTAGAAGAGGATGATTTACCACGGTAGAGTATTGGGATTCACCCCAGATTCAGTATTTCTCTCATAGGCCTACAATACAGTATATGCTGGAAAAGTATTCTCTGGTGAGCAGGTTTGGTAGGCCAAGTGGTAGTCCATTAAGACTGAAGTGAGAGGGCCGTCCAGAGGATCCATCTCTTTATCTAGGCAGAAATGTTGATGGGGGGGATTTATAAAGGACTCTTGGGGATGATGCGTTAGATCTCACTACATCTCTGCATGACAATGTGGACACACACATACACACACTCATCAACTGTCAGATAGAATCTACGATAAGACATGTTCTCTCAGGTCAGCCCACTCCTCTGCACACGCCACTGGCTTCCAGTCATAGCTCGCATCCCCTACAAGACCATGGTGCTTACCCACGGACCAGCAAGAGGAACTGCCCCTCCCTACCTTTAGGCTGTGCTCAAACCCTACACCCCAATCCAAGCCACCTCAGGTCTCTTGGCCCTCCCGCCCCTACGGGAGGCAGCTCCCGCTCAGCCCAGTCCAAGCTCTTCTCTGTCCTGGCACCCCAATGGTGGAACCAGCTTTCTCATGAAGCTAGGACAGCAGAGTCCCTGCACATCTTTCAAAAACATTTGAAACCCTGCCTCTTCAAACATTTTCTTAAATAATCATCCTCCTCACCTCGACTCTGCCCCCCCAAAAAACTAAATAAAAAACGTAAACAGCAGTTTACCCCACCTTTCTAGCTCTGACTCTACAAATAGCTACATTATTGAGGAAAGTGTTCATTTTTATGCCTGTGATATGTGATTGTCCCACCTATCTACAGTGCCTTGCGAAAGTATTCGGCCCCCTTGAACTTTGCGACCTTTTGCCACATTTCAGGCTTCAAACATAAAGATATAAAACTGTATTTTTTTTGTGAAGAATCAACAACAAGTGGGACACAATCATGAAGTGGAATGACATTTATTGGATATTTCAAACTTTTTTAACAAATCAAAAACTGAAAAATTGGGCGTGCAAAATTATTCAGCCCCTTTACTTTCAGTGCAGCAAACTCTCTCCAGAAGTTCAGTGAGGATCTCTGAATGATCCAATGTTGACCTAAATGACTAATGATGATAAATACAATCCACCTGTGTGTAATCAAGTCTCCGTATAAATGCACCTGCACTGTGATCGTCTCAGATGTCCGTTAAAAGCGCAGAGAGCATCATGAAGAACAAGGAACACACCAGGCAGGTCCGAGATACTGTTGTGAAGAAGTTTAAAGCCGGATTTGGATACAAAAAGATTTCCCAAGCTTTAAATATCCCAAGGAGCACTGTGCAAGCGATAATATTGAAATGGAAGGAGTATCAGACCACTGCAAATCTACCAAGACCTGGCCGTCCCTCTAAACTTTCAGCTCATACAAGGAGAAGACTGATCAGAGATGCAGCCAAGAGGCCCATGATCACTCTGGATGAACTGCAGAGATCTACAGCTGAGGTGGGAGACTCTGTCCATAGGACAACAATCAGTCGTATATTGCACAAATCTGGCCTTTATGGAAGAGTGGCAAGAAGAAAGCCATTTCTTAAAGATATCCATAAAAAGTGTTGTTTAAAGTTTGCCACAAGCCACCTGGGAGACACACCAAACATGTGGAAGAAGGTGCTCTGGTCAGATGAAACCAAAATTGAACTTTTTGGCAACAATGCAAAACGTTATCTTTGGTGTAAAAGCAACACAGCTGAACACACCATCCCCACTGTCAAACATGGTGGTGGCAGCATCATGGTTTGGGCCTGCTTTTCTTCAGCAGGGACAGGGAAGATGGTTAAAATTGATGGGAAGATGGATGGAGCCAAATACAGGACCATTCTGGAAGAAAACCTGATGGAGTCTGCAAAAGACCTGAGACTGGGACGGAGATTTGTCTTCCAACAAGACAATGATCCAAAACATAAAGCAAAATCTACAATGCAATGGTTCAAAAATAAACATATCCAGGTGTTAGAATGGCCAAGTCAAAGTCCAGACCTGAATCCAATCGAGAATCTGTGGAAAGAACTGTTCACAAATGCTCTCCATCCAACCTCACTGAGCTCGAGCTGTTTTGCAAGGAGGAATGGGAAAGAATTTCAGTCTCTCGATGTGCAAAACTGATAGAGACATACCCCAAGCGACTTACAGCTGTAATCGCAGCAAAAGGTGGCGCTACAAAGTATTAACTTAAGGGGGCTGAATAATTTTGCACGCCCAATTTTTCAGTTTTTGATTTGTTAAAAAAGTTTGAAATATCCGATAAATGTCGTTCCACTTCATGATTGTTTCCCACTTGCCCAACAGCCTTGGGGTAAAAGCCCACAGTATCCTACTGGATGGAATGCATTAATATATAAATAAATGCAGCTGTCTTTTTAAAGTTCACTTGTTTTTCTGGAATAATTCAGTTGACACACACACACACACACACACACAGACACACGCACACACGCACACACACACGCACGCACACACGCACGCACACACACAAACACACACACACACAAACACAAAAGCAGTGTTTTTGAGATAACATTGAATCAAAAGCCAGCATCAGAATGACGTCACTCCAGCTGAATGTAGTTAAATAAAATAAATAAAATAAAAAATTGAAATAAATTATCTCAGTGTGATAACACTGGTGTAGAGGTTCCTATCATTACCTCAGCGTGATAACACTGGTGTAGAGGTTCCTGTCTTTACCTCAGCGTGATAACACTGGTGTAGAGGATCCTGTCATTACCTCAGCGTGATATCAACTGCTGCCCATTCATCATCCACCCTCACAATTGTTTTTCACACTTTTTCCTAGATCACTTACAAACCTTTTCTAGTAGAGCCCACTGGATACTGACACTACATCATCACGATGTCATTTCTACAAATACTAGGTCTAACCACTGGACTGGTGACCACCAGACACCCGGGACAAAGTTCCAACACGGTGTTGTACATAAAACAGCTATGCGATCTGTGACCGGATCACCATACAGGGCCATCATACAGTAGTACTTCATGCATAATGCAGCATTCTGAGGAAAGGGGTCAATTATCAACAAGCGGCAACTGAAAAGTCACAGACGAGGCGTGAAAGTGGCCAAACCCTCTTTGTTCTGTGTGGATACTGTTGGCCTCTAAGCAGGGAACTGGCTCCTAATGCAGAGCTGAGATGTCAAAGGATAACCGACTACTTTAATTAGGAAAGAAGGGACCCCTGGGAAGATGAGTGAGGAGGATAGTGCCAACTACTAGCCCTGGAGAACTGGCTCTGACCCAAATATACTGGCCAACAAGCAAAGGTAAAGGACTGACTGGTGCACTGTACTGTAGCTGTTGGGAAAAGGGATCAAATGCCTCTAGACTAGAGTCAACAACAAAATGACAGAGGTACTATAGGCGGAAGGTGTCATGAATATGCCTGCCCACTGGTTACGTGTTTGGCCCCTGTCAGTTAAGGTTAGGTCAGGTTTTGGCTGTGCTCTGATGCAGTGAAATGAAGCTTGACCCAGGTCAAATCTTGGTTAATGCACTTTAAAACTGTTGTGGTCTTTTATTGTGGTGGTTTTCAGCTAAGGCCGGTATTGTCTGTTGTCTGAAACAAGGAAGCAGGTTTGGCCTGTGTTGTTCAGTGCCAGGTGCTCCATGTTTTACGCCCACTGAATCTCTCACACTGACAGCTCCACAACATTGGTACCCTTCCATCCACATTACCATCTCTTTTCTATCCACCATCTCTGTGGTTCGTTGTCTCTCTTTATTGTCTCATCTTCTCACATCTCCATTCAATTGACCTTTCTGTCTATTACTTTCAAATGAAACCCACTGACCTTATCACCCTCACAGCCTCTAAAACGTTGGTGTTTCCATGTTCTGTTTTCTCACTCTCTCGCCAATCGTTTCTCCGACTCTGTTTGTTTCCATTACATCTTTACGTGGTGTGACTATCTTCACCCAATCTCTATTTATATCTGTCCATACACAGCTTTCTGACCACACACACACACACACACACACACACACACACACACACACACACACACACACACACACACACACACACACACACACACACACACACACACACACACACACACACACACACACACACACACACACACACACACACACACACACACACACACACACACCTTTCTGTGACAGGCTCTGAAATGGAGGGAGGGGGCTCCACGTCGCTCACCAATCTGTTCACCATGTCTGTCACAAAGCAGAGATGCACTGGAGATGCTTTGACTCACCAAATGACAGACAGGATCCAACATTCAGACAAATGATGAATGGTAATATACAGAACCATAGCCCCTCTCCTCCGAGACACAAACAAACAAATAGGATCGGTTAAACATACAAAACACATCCAGGTACTCAAACACACCCCCTTGGAATACCCCACATACATGCACTCATGCTCTCACTTCCCACACTGACAAGTTGTCTTCATCGACCAGAGCCCCTCCACCCCCCCACCCCACAGGATTAACCACATGGTCTTACCGTGAAGCATGGGATGCCTGTAACCAGTGAGTAGACCAGCAGTGGGGGTATCTTGCTGGTGTCATCCGGGCCGGGGTAGGGCTTGGAGAACGTCTTGTCGTAGCAGAAGAAGCCCTGGATGTGCACAGGGAACGTGTCTGTGTACTCAAAGTAGTACGCCAGGAGAACCGTCCCTGCCATGATCACCAGCTGGAAATAGAACATGATCCCCGCGTTAGGCAAGAAGAGGAGGAGGAGGTGGCGGAGGAGAGGAAGGAGGGAGAGTCAAGTCCCGATTCCCCTCATCCACAGAGAGAGGCATAGGAGTGATGGGAGCGAGAGAGAGGTCCGGTGAAGAGATCAATAGAGGCAGAGAGCACCTACTGTAAGCCTGACCAGTACAGCGGGAGACAGAGAGAGAGTGGAGTACGAGAGAGAGAGAGAGAGAGAGAGAGAGAGAGAGAGAGAGAGAAAGCTGGAGGAAGAGAGAGCGAGAGAAGGGAGCATCTACAGGGGAGAGGAGGAAGATGGAATAAAGACAGAATAAATAGAATTCTTCTGCAACATGAAGAGAGAAAACAAAGAATATCAGAGCGAAAGAGAGACTGGGAGTGAGGAGGGTGAAAAGAGTGTGAGGTAGATGGAGAACTGCTTGCATTGGTATCGGTGCCGGCGCGCCTGAGTCTACTACGGAGGAGCAGTGGGTGTATTTTTGGATGCTGTGTATGAAGAGTAGTGTGAATGTGATCATAAGCATCCTCCAAACCAGTTATATGAGCTGACATCCCCTGTGACATGTTCAAAGTCTGATTCCAGGGTTTTTTCTTATATAGGCAGGTCCATGGATATCAGAGATAATAATACACTACTGAGATATCAACTCAATAGCAAGTTGTCCTACAGTTTAAAAAATATATATGAAAATGGTGTCTACATGTAATATTTTCCCCCACATTGAATAGACCAAAATATACTTTTACATGACTTTTTGTTTCACATGGAATTTACACTGTACGGTGGAATGGAGCTGCATCTGACTTTGTAACTCAAATACCCACAATAAATCTTAGCTGTATGGCCTCGTTTATCAGGGAAGTGAAGGGATAGTAATAGCCCTTTCCTTCCACTTAGCTAGGGACATGGTGCTGGGTGAGGGGACATGTTTCAGCTTCACACTCCCTTAGGATATTATCTGTGCTCCATCTCCCTCTGACCATAGACACTGCCGACATCTGCGACACACACACACACACACACACACACACTAGGGTACTCAGATATTTATATATTTTTTGTCTTCACTCTCTCTACCCTCCCTTGAGAGAGAGACATGTTATGCCATGAGCGGTTGTCATGGTGAAGAATATAACGGTAGAGACGAGTTCACAATATTGTGCCATTTCATTTCCTCTCAGCAGGATTTATGAATGCATAAAGTGTGGAGGTATATTGTCCTCATTCAGAATGATTCAAGTGTCACGAACGTTGTTGTAAGAATCGGCCCAAGGTGCAGCGTGGTTTGGGTTCATCATCTTTATTTAACGTGAACTGGCAAAAAAAAAGAAGAAAGAAATGAATGTGAAGCTATGCAGTGCTCAAGGAAACTATAAACAAACAAGATCCCACACCAAACAGGTGGGAAAAGGCTGCCTAAGTATGATCCCCAATCAGAGACAACGATAGACAGCTGCCTCTGATTGGGAACCATACCAGGCCAACCTAGAAATAAAGAAACTAGAATGCCCACCGTAGTCACACCCCGACCTAACCAAAATAGAGAATAAAACATCTCTAAGGTCAGGACGTGACATCAAGGGAGATCATTGTAAGAGTAATGAAGAACTAATGATGACCAGCAGCATCACTGAAAGATACATAAGAGCTAAACATATACTTTATAATTGGCGATATATTAAATTATACTGTTTATTAACTGTATGTTCTATACTAACAATGAGTATGCGGAGTAGGTTTATGTTTAAGTAACACATCTGCAATAATGTAGGCTATTCCAGATACAACATTATCTCATCAACAATGATACCCAAAGCCCCTGATTTATCACATTCCAAGCTAATGTGATTCTCTCTTTGTGTATCTTTATCCCCAACAGCCTGGAGAGAAACAGAGATATTTTGAAGTAGGAGTGAGTCATATCATTTTCCCGTACCATTATTTTACATATGATCTGGGAGGGATCTGGGTTGGATTTGAATCATTACATTCTGAGAACTGTCCATCTCACGGTAATGCATTTTAAAGACATATGAGATAATGTATGGCATTGTGGTATTAGCAGTACATTGTTCAATAAGACACAGTAACAGTAGTGAGGACATTATTCCCATTCAGGTGGCCTCTTGTCCAAATCCAGTTGTGGGTTTGTTGTTTTTTGTGCCAGTCTCACTTTCATCTGACTCGTTGGACTGGTGATGTTCAGACACATTATTTACACCCTGACACCTCCTCAACCTCCCTCTGCTTCTCTCTCTCGTCCTACCTCTCTCACACTCTATCACTGTCTACAGTATATCTCTCTCTCACCCACACCAATGTGCTTGTATCTGACTGGTCCAGCTGTGCTGCTGTCAGAACTCATGTCAACCAGTCATAATTCCTAACCTGTGATGGTCACAAGGTGAAACATGGCAGTACTGTTTACAATGTGGGCCGGTCCCTTTTAATATCAACCAGTATGAAAAAAATCCTTTAAAAGGGGCAGAATAGTAAAAAAAAAATAATAATTCAAAGAAATACCTGATATTTCAACTCTATGAGGTCAAAATAACACTGAAATTGTGAAAATGATAATGCACTTATTGTGTAAGAGCTGTTTAAAAAAAACCATGGAATTTCAGCCTGTTCAGTTAGGATGGTGTTTTTTAATTTTCTTATTTTACAGGAAATGAGGGTTCCTCTAGCCTGGAGGAGGAACTTGCCCACTGCAGAGTGACAGGCACCTCTTCTCCTCTATTCTAAGATGATTACGTGTTAATTGACGTGGAGTTAGCTGAGGACCACCCGCAGAGCACAGCGCCCCACACCCGTCCAACTAGAACGCTCTTCCTTTATTCTTAGTCACACACTTCTGGGTCGTGGCCAGGGACTATCTAATGTGATGATGGATGTCAAAACAGTTTGTCCTCTTCATTTCCTTCAAGGTAATTTAAGTTATTAAGCATGTTTCATAAGACTGAATCGTTTAAAAGCAATACAATTGAAACTATTCTGTTTCCGAGCCTAAGCAAGTGGACATTCGCTCAGGCATCCTGACTGTGGTTATACAACTATGTTCTCCTGATCAGATGTTTTTCAGGGAGCTATTGTGCTCGCTAGTCCCACTTTAGTGTTGTTCTAGCGCTGTTATGTGTTGTTTATGGTGGAATCGTTTCAAAATCACCTGCATCCCTCGCAGAGAGATACTTTCTTGCTCGGGATCTTGCATTGTTAGCACTCAAACACAGGGGGACATAATTGTCATTACCTTCAATGACCACAGTTTGAGTAGCAGTCGGGACACCAACACTGCTGAACACAGTTACCTCGCTGTTCACCTTTGCAGCAAAGGCTGGCATGTCATACACCTCCTCACAGCACCAGTATTCAAAATGACACAGACAGGAAGCAATTTTGCCCTTTTCTGAAATTACTGTTCCACCTCCTTGCTTAAGTATGACGTTAGGAATTACACATTGTGTGTATATCTTTTCCTTTCAACATGTCACATTTTATGTCCTGTCTTTCTTCATTTTCCTCAAATCTTAACCTTTACCTTCGCCTCTCTCAAACCCCTGATTCACCTCCTAAAACGATCTTTCGCTCTTTCTCCCCTCAGTCTCCCCTTAGGGTTTATTGTTCTCCACGTCTCCTCCACTCGTATTTTGTTTTAACTCTGGTGAATATTTCATAGCTGTACATCTGTGTTTACAAGTTCAGGACAGACCAGAAAGACATAATGTACTTGAAGACACCATTTAGACTAAGCCACTAAACTCAGGGAATACTCCATCACTCTCACCCCAAGCTTCCAGATAAAACATGTATCATAATCCTAACTCCACATTCTAATCCTAATCCTTGGGTGTAATCCTAAATCTTTTCTTTTGTCCCTTTGATAAAAAAAATATTGTAATCCATGTTTCCTATAATACTGACACAAGAACTCAGATCTCAGATCAAGACTGGGTTGGTAAGGGCACGCTGTTGACACTGAATGTACAAAACATTAGGAACACCTTACTAATACTGAGTCGCACCTTTTGCCCTCAGAAAGCCTTGATTCGTTGGGCCATGGACTCTACAAGGTGTCGAAAGGGTTCCACAGGGATTCTGGCCCATTTTGACACCAAGTTGTGCTTCCCACAGTTGTGTCAAGTTGGCTGGATGTTATTTGGGTGGTGGACCATTATTGGTACACACGAGAAACGGTTGAGAGTGAAAAACCCAGCAGCACTGCAGTTCTTGATACACTCAAACTGGCACGCCTGGCACCTGCCTGGTTCAAAGGCACTTACATATTTTGTCTTGCCCATTCACCCTCTGAATGGCACACATATACAATCCATGTCTCAAGGCTTAAAAATCCTTCTTTAACCTGTCTCCTCCCCTTCATCTACACTGATTAAAGTGGGTTTAACAAGTGGCATCGATAAGGGATCATAGCTTTCACCTGGATTCACCTGGTCAGTCTACAGTATGTCATGGAAAGAGCAGGTGTTCCTAATGTTCCTAATGTACACTCAGTGTATCTCCCTAAAGAGTACATCATATACAATTCCTGACCTGTGTGCCTGCCATTCATGTGTAAGCAGGCCTGTAAACAACCTATGTCATGTATGTTAAATGATGATTTGTGAATGGTATGGGGGATTCCATATGTAGGATCTTAATTTGAGTCTGTTTTCTGCAGCAGGAAAATAATCCTGCAGCAACAGAAAATGTGAATCATTATGTGGACATTTTTGTAGGGGTTGATGCATTTTTCGTGAGAGAAAATCAATTCTGACAGTGGAAATGACTAACTTTAGAAGCCTTTTTAAAACTCAAATACACTTTGCAAGTTTTAATTTCCTGCTGGGCAGAAAAATTCTCAGCAACAAAAAGAATGAGGAAATTAAGATCCTACATCTGTAGAGATGCCGTTTGCTTTTCAAAGTGCTTTTCTCTGCCTCCATGTATGATGCATTCTCTCCCTCCATCTTACAGTACACGGTCTAACCTTACTCCATCACTCCAAGCTCTGCTGACAGACCTCACCCCCCACTGAGAGGACAACTTTGCAGATGGACTCCCATGCTGAGTGGACAAGACTGTGTAGCGTGATGCTCACTATCACTGACCACCATACTCTAACACAGGGTCAGCTGAAATATTTGTACATAGCTTTGTCTCAACGTACAATATGTTTTTCTCAGGAGGAACAGCCATGTCCCTTTGTGCTGCTAAAGCAGTGTACTCTGAAAGAGCAGTTTTGTGTTTTGCTGGGTGGGGTGTGCGGGTTCAGATGGAGAGCTGGGCACAAGGGCCCACGTCAAACACATTCTGTACATTAAGAGCCCCCAACAGCCTTCCACTCTACTGCCATCACACACGCTACACTGAACCGCCCAGACATGACAGGAGACATGGGGAGAGAGGAGGGGGACTGCATGGAACAGGTGCGGGACTAGGGGTGGTGGTGGTAGCAGAAGAAGTCCCCTCTCTCCCCCTCTCCCCCTCTCCCCCCTCCACAGTCACAAAAACAACATTCACTATGTGAGGGTAGAGGGCACAATAACAGATGATTTTATGATTCACTAAGTGTGTAGATTAAAGAAAATTCCCTTCAACTTGCTTACCTTACCCTATGTGCATACAAGTGTTTGTGTGTGTGTTGGTGTGTGCTGAATCGCATGTTGAGCATGGAGGCTCCTCTGTAACTGACTGTAAAGTGGGCTGGGAGGGGGGCTCAAATGGACATTGTGTAACGTTTAAAAACACACACCCCTCTCCAGGGTACTGACCAATGCATGTGGAGAAGAGAGATCACTCCTGCCCTCCACACTATAAGACATGATGCAACAACACAGAGACAGTTGTCACTGGCATCCTCAGTCTAAGGAGTTGGTGCTGCCCTCATTACATAAAACTTACTATGTTCTTATTGTGTGTCAACAACCAAATCTCTCCTAGGTAGATGTTGCCATCCATGCAGCTGACAGCAGGTCAGTGTTAATTATAGCTCAGCTACAGACTACAGTAGAGTTGGCAGGGCTGTGGTCTATCCTGATCTCAGGCCTGTGCCAGACAAACAGGTGAGCTGAATGGGAGATTAGTGAGGCTGGAATGGAGATATATTTTTCTTCAACAAAGCTACGTGTAATTTTCTTCAATCCTTCTCTCTCTTTATCTTCATTTCTTTCATAAGATCCATCTCAACATATTTCAGACTCACATGTCGAATAGCTAGCAACATTAGAGGTAATATGTTTTGCTCATTCTGCCAGCCAGAAGCTGATCATGTGACTATTTGACAGCGCAGAAAATAGTCAATAGAAACGTGTGTGTGAGAGTGTGAGAGAGTGTGAGTGTGAGAGAGAAACAGACAGAGACAAAGAGAGAAACAGAGAGAGAGAGATGGAGAGAAAGAGAGAGAGACAGAGAGAGAGAGCATGAAAGCATGAGAGAGCAAAATAACGGAGATGGAGGAGGTAAAATAGATGGATGAGGAAGGATGGGAGATTAAATGAACAAGAAGTACGTCTCACTGTACATTGTTGGGGCCGTACAGATCCCAGTGGTGGGAGGAAGAAAGGAAAGCAGAGGAAGAGGAGGTGTACATGGATGGAGGGAGGAAAGAGAGGAAGGGATGGCGGGGGAGTGGAGGGGACAGGAAAAGAGAAAGGTTGAGAGGGGGTGAGTGAAGAGAGAGGGAGGAGAGTGAAACTGGCATATGAGAGGTACTGTAGCATGGAGAGGTTGGTAGTTTGGCATGCTTTCAGGGCTGTGTGTGTGTGTGTGTGTGTGTGTGTGTGTGTGTGAAAAAGAGAGAGTGAGAGAGAGATGGAGAGGGAGAGAGAGTAAGAGCGAGAGAGGAAGAGAGAGATGACCGATCTGTGTGAAAGAGTGGAGGAGGGGGAGAGTAGAATGGGTACAAAAGAGAGAGATGTGAGCTGAGCTTAGATCGTCCTCCAGAAAACATCTCTAGGGCTCCTTCTTTAAATATCTCTTTCTCTCTGTTTCTGCTTTTCAATCTTCACTCCCTCTCCCAACCACTCTTTCTTTTCCATGTAACTCTTATCTTAGCCTCTGATTTCCCCCTCTTGTCATGAAATCCCTCTTGCCCTATTTTCAGTATAACTCTTCTTTTGTCCCAGTGATGCCTCTGTCGTACACTATGTGAGGATGGGTGGGGCTGTAAACTGTGTTATAATGGCTGGTAAACAGACCCACACACAGGGGGGCATGAATCACTGGGTGTAAATATTCAGTCAGATCCACACCCCTGCATAGTGTGGGACCAGGGAGGAGACCCTGTACCCACATTACACTGATTACACTGCAAAAACCCATACATTAATGCTACAGCACATATCACAGTACCTGCTTCTTACGAGTGTAGACACACAGCTGCAAAGTATGTGAATGAAGGCTTATACAACCTTTACATTTATAAATCCTTTATAAATATGTAATTACACAGGAATAGCAGTTAAAGCTGCAGTCTACGATGTTGGGTTCTAATTTGAAATGTTGAAATATCCTGAGACATATTAACCATATTAGAACTGGGTGTATGGAAATCTAGAGTGAGAAAGGGGAGTGCAGAAAGTTATACAGCCAACTGCTTAAGGTGTTTCCACATATTCTATGTTTTGAAACACATTTAATCCCAAATGAGGTATTATAAATGAAACACTAAAAGGATGGGGAACTTTGACAAAGTGATACTAAGAGACCACATTCACAGAAGATTGATTGACAGCTGGCTACAGTGACAGCAATCAACCACTTCTCTTTCATATCGTCTGAGATCCCTAAAGATTGGAAAGCTGCCGCGGTCATCCCCCTCTTCAAAAGGGGGAGACACTCTAGACCCAAACTGTTACAGACCTATATCCATTCTGCCCTGCCTTTCTAAAGTCTTCGAAAGCCAAGTCAACAAACAGATCACCGACCATTTCGAAATCCCACCGTACCTTCCCCGCTATGCAATCTGGTTTCCGAGCTGGTCATGGGTACACCTCTGCCATGCTCAAGGTCCTAAACGATATCATAACCGCCATCAATAAAAGACAATACGGTGGAGCCGTATTCATCGACCCGGCCAAGGCTTTTGACTGTCAATCAATGCATTCTTATCAGCAGACTCAACAGCCTTGGTTTCTCAAATGACTGCCTCGCCTGGTTCACCAACTACTTCTCAGAAAGAGTTTGGAGGGCCTGTTGTCCGGACCTCTGGCAGTCTCTATGAGGGTACCACAGGGTTCAATTCTCGGGCCGACTCTTTTCTCTGTATATATCAATGATGTCGCTCTTGCTGCTGGTGATTCTCTGATCCACCTCTACGCAGACGACACCATTCTGTATACTTCTGGCCCTTCTTTAGACACTGTGTTAACAAACCTCCAGACAAGCTTCAAAGCCATACAAAACTCTTTCCGTGGCCTCCAACTGCTCTTAAATGCTAGTAAAACGAAATGCATGCTCTTCAACCGATCGCTGCCCGCACCTGACTAGCATCACTACTCTGGACGGTTCTGACTTAGAATATGTGGACAACTACAAATACCTAGGTGTCTGGTTACACTGTAAACTCTCCTTCCAGACTCACACTAAGTCGAAATTAAATCTAGAATTGGCTTCCTATTTCGCAACAACGCCTCCTTCACTCATGCTGCCAAACATACCCTCGTAAAACTGACTACTCTACAGATCCTTGACTTTGGCTTTGTCACCAAAGCCCCATATACTACCTACCACTGCAACCTGTATGCTCTCTTTGGCTGGCCCTCGCTTCATATTCGTCACCAAACCCACTGGCTCCAGGTCATCTATAAGTCTTTGCTAGGTAAAACCCCACCTTATCTCAGCTCACTGGTCACCATAGCAGCACCCACCCGTAGCACGTGCTCCAGCAGGTATATTTCACTGGTCATCCCCAAAGCCAACTCCTCCTTTGGCCACCTTTCCTTCCAGTTCTCCGCTGCCAATGACTGGAACGAATTGCAAAAATCACTGAAGCTGGAGACTTATATCTCCCTCACTAACTTTAAGCATCAGCTGTCAGATCAGCTTACCGATCACTGCACCTGTACACAACAAATCTGAAAATAGCCCACCCAACTAACTCGTCCACATGTTGTTATGTATTTTTGATCTTTTGCACCCCAGTATCTCTACTTGCACATCATCATCTGCACATCTATCACTCCAGTGTTAATGCTAAAATGTTATTATTTCGCCACTATTGCCTATTTATTGCCTTTACCTCCCTAATCTTACTACATTTTCACACGCTGTACATAGATTTTTCTATTGTGTTATTGACTTTACGTTTGTTTATCCCATGTGTAACTCTGTGTTGTTGTTTTTGGTCGCACTGCTTTGCTTTATCTTGTCCAGGTCGCAGTTGTAAATGAGATATTTTTCTCAACTGGCTTACCTGGTTAAATAAAGGTGAAATAAAAAAATGAATGAAAAACTTCCTGAATGCAAAATGGTAGAATGCTCCAATCAGGAAAGCTTTAGAGCCTCTTTGATAACACAAACTAGGTCCAGGAGAGATACTTGTGTAGTGTAAAGAGATGGATCTAGATTCTAATCAACTCAAATCATCAAATACGATTTTACTCGTCACGTACTTCGTAAAACAACAGGTGCAGACTAACAGTGAAATGATTACCTAAGTGTCATTCCCAACAATGCAGAGAGAAAGAAATGTGACAATGTGATTTTCTGGATTTTTGTTTTAGATTCCGTCTCTCACAGTTGAAGTGTACCTATGATACAAAATTACAGACCTCTACATGCTTTGTAAGTAGGAAAACCTGCAAAATCGGCAGTGTATCAAATACTTGTTCTCTCCACTGTATATGTTTTACCGTTTAGAAATAAACTGTAAAATATCACACCGCACCTGAGTAGCGCAGTGGTCCAAGGCACTGCATCTCAGTGCAAGAGCATTACTACAGTCCCTGGTTCGAATCCAGGCTGTATCACATCCGGCCATGATTGGGAGTCGGGGTAGGCTGTCATTGTAAATAAGAATTTGTTCTTAACTGACTTGCCTAGTAAAATGTGAAGGCATAGTTTTTTGACAAATTCACTTACAGTGCATTCAGAAAATATTTAGACCCCTTGACTTATTCTAAAATTGATTAAATCGTTTTTTTCCCTCATCAATCTACACACAATACCTTAATGACAATGCAAAAACAGGGTTTTAGAATTTTCTTGAAATAAAAAACTGAAATATGATATTTGCATAAGTATTCAGACCCTTTACTCAGTACTTTGTTGAAGCACCTTTGGCAGTGATTACAGCCTCGAGTCTTCTTGGGTATGATGATACAAGCTTGGCACACCTGTATTTGGAGAGTTTCTCCCATTCTTCTCCACTCAAGCTCTGTAAGGTTGCACAGCTATTTTCAGGTCTCTCCAGAGATGTTCGATGAGGTTCAAGTCCGGGCTCTGGCTAGGCCACTCAAGGACATTCAGAGACATGTCCCAAAGCCGCTCTTTGCTGTGTGCTTAGGGTCGTGGTCCTGTTAGAAGGTGAACCTTTGCTCTGGAGCAGGTTTTCATCAAGGATCTCTCTGTACTTTGCTCCGTTCATCTTTGCCTCGATCCTGACTAGTCTCCCACTCCCTGCTGCTGAAAAACATCCCTACAGCATGATGCTGCCACCACCATGCTTCACCGTAGGGATAGTGCCAGATTTCCTCCAGAGGTGATGCTAGGCATTCAGGCCAAAGATCTTGGTTTCATCAGACCAGAGAATCTTGTTTCTCAAGTTGTAGGTGCCTTTTGGCAAACTCTAAGCGGGCAGTCATGTGTGCCTTTCCAAATCATGTCCAATCATTTGATATTTACCACAGGTGGACTCCAATCAAGTTGTAGAAACATCTCAAGGACGTTCAATTCCTAACAAGCAATGATTACATCAAGCTTGTTGGATGTGCATCAAACTTGTTGGATGTAGTTGCTGTTTGTTTTGGTTGGGTTTCAGATTATTTTTTGCCCAATAGAAATGAATGGTAAATAATGTATGGTGCCAATTTGGAGTACTTTTATTCTAAATAAGAATCAAATACGTCTTTCCGACCACTTCTACATGAATGCGGATGCTACTATGATTATAGATAATCATAAATGAATCATGAATAAAGGTGAGTGAGAAAGTTAGAGGCACAAAGGCCATACCCCCAATACATAGTTTTTTATGTACATATACAAATACATATTTATGCCTCTGTACCTTACTCACTCATCATTATTTCCATGAAACACTTATATTCTGTACAACATCATCTGAAACAAAAGCAAAACAAACAATGAATTTGTCCAAATACTTCTGAAATAGGACAGTCTTTCACCAGTCATTCATGCTTCTCTCATTATTTTCCTTGAACTACTACTTTCCCTTCCACAGTGCAGAGCTGCTGAAAACACTGTGCTGTGGCTACCTCAAGCTGGGCTGGCTGGCTGGCTGGCTGGCTGGCTGGCTGAGTGCTGAGTGCATTCTCCCTGCTTTGATTCAGAGGCCAGAACATAAAGCAGGGGCAGCTCTTTAATGGACATTTACCAGATGGCAACCAAAGGAAAAGTCTGTTTTTCTTTGTGTCTTAGGGCTCCAGCTGATCACAGCACTCTAAAAAAAAATGTGTGTGTGTGTGTTCTTTTTGCACTTCACTTGAAAGACTCTCTCCGACAGGTGTTACCCACCATCACACACTGGGGTTATTTTTAGAGACGGAGGAAGCAAAAGAGAAGGAAAGGTGTCATTTCACCTATTTCAAGTGTTAATGAGGCTGTGTGTGTGTGTGTGTGTGTGTGTGTGTGTGTATGTGTGTGTGCGTTCTGAACATTAATTAAAATTCTACTAAAATCAAGGCAACTCGTTTTGAAATGGACAGATGTGGAATATTCATTACAGTAAATTGTCACCATTACCATTCCTTGTCCTTACTGTGAATAAACCAACACAACAAAACTGAGCTTCATTGGCTAAATTCAATTATATTAGCAGAATATAAAGACAAATTGACTCTGGTTAGACACACAAAACCACGACGAAACAGTATTACTGAGCTTCCAAAAGCAGCTCTGAAAGCCTTTACAGTACATCAACAGTGCCCTCTGGTGGGTATAGAGTCCTCGCATGAAACGCAGAGGGGAAAGGTTCATCACACTGCATGTGGTGAGAGATAGATGATGCCCACACAAACACGATTATGAGTACTGCTCATGCCAAAGACAAACACCCCTGCAGTCAAGGAAATCTCCAACGTCACAATGATTCTGACTCATAACCATTCATTCCATAACCGTGGCTGAGAAAAGTGGGACATGTTCGATAAGAGGGTAAAGCACATCATGTATTACAGAATGAGTCATTTTCAAGTCCAAGTAAAAGATCTGAAAAATTGAGAGTAAAACAGGTTATTGTTGCTTTTAATATTAGAGTAGTGTGTGTGTGTAGAGCATATGATTTGACTATTTCTTTTTGTTCATTGAAGGTGATGTTTCCAACTATTAGGTTATTCCTGCTTCCACATTAAAGCCGCAGCCATTATACAAGACACATTCCCACACTTCATAAACTGAATCTGTGACAACCCATACATGGTCCTGTGTGGACAGGACAGGTCAATATTAGGTCACATGACGCACCACACACCCCAATCACACGGCACCGGTTGTCCAATAGCAGTACATCCAAAGCCATCAGAGGGGCTTGTATTTCCTCCTCCATTGGTCTGGATAACTGTTTATGTTAATGTGGCCTTTACAACCCCAAAGCTGTGTTCTCTGCTACACCTGATTACTTATACACACACAGTGGATTATTTCCTAAAAGCATGTCTGTGTTCTGACAATGGCATTTCCATGCATCCTTTGTATCATCCCAGTGCTGAGAGAAACTGACCTGTATAAGCTCTATTGATGTTGAAATTCACATTCAGATAGAAGAGACGGAAGGAGATATCTATATCTAATAAATGTCTATGACTTTCAGGGAGCGAGAGAGAGAGAGAGAGGCTATAGCCTGCATAAGAGGGTAGGTAGTGGATGAAAGGAGGCAGAAGAGAGAGAGACAGAGAGAAAATGAATCCAACTGATTGGTTTCCATGGAAACGGGCTGATGAGGTGTGAGTCTAAATAAAAGAGCAGGTCCTGGCTCAGTCTAAATCACTGTCTGTCTGTGACACACCCCTGAGAAGGGGAGGGGGACGGGGAGAGGGTCAGGGGAGATGGACAGAGGAGCTAAAATGGTTGGGTCTCAGTCAGACCACACTGTCACATCTTCTGCACCCACTCACTGCTACCTCACATATTGCACATTATGATTTCACAAATCCCACATATCACTACAACTGTACTGAATACCACAAGGTCTTACATCCAATATAATATAGCATTTCATTCCTCATACAATACTTTTCACCTTCCATGTCATACATCACACCTCACATATGGACCTCCATATTTCACATGACACAGAAGACCTTGTACCTCAAATATCACCTATTCCACCTCACATTTAATATGTGTGAGGGATGGCACAGTGGACTAAGGGAGTGCTTTTATTGTGGACCATAATCTAGCAGCATAGAGACCTTCAATACCCTCTGAGTAATGTAGCTCCCACAGCAATACGGGACACGCCTACGGGTCACGCCTACATACGGGTCTGTATGTGAGTCTGTGTCGGTGTGTGTGTGTGTGTGTGCCTGACAGTGTGTGCAGAGCATCCAGTACCTATACAAAACACAGTTAGCTGTGATATCACTCAATACTTCAATGGATCAGATGCAAAGACTCATATAAACAGGGAGCAAAGATCACATATAGTAGCAGTGTGGAGACAGGAAGCTCCATCTGAACAGATTACATACTATAACAACTATTTTATACCATATGACAACTGTTTTCCACCATATCCACGTTACTCAGTCTCAGCCATGGCAGTGTGGTGGATGTGTGTTGAGCTGACAATATTTATAACATTTTCCACTGAAGCTAAAGATGAAAGTGTTCCCTGGAGGCTGGACAGCAGACAACAGCCAATTGAGGTCAAGTAGTAGAATGAATGGAGCTCATTGAGCTCTGAGAGGAGCGGAGAGGGGTGAGAAACTGAATATGGGGAAGGTTAAGGGTAAAGGAAATTCCCCATAAAGAGATATCATCAAACAGCATGAAGAGGCTCTACTGGATCCATGAGGAGCCAGAGGGTTCATCAGCTCCTCCCAGTAGTGTCATTTTAGCCAATCAGGAAAAGAAAGACATGGCAACTCACCTCAACAAACAAGAAGCAGGGAACGATGGAGCTGCTGCTCTTCAAACCTGGCTTCTCCTCCTCCGCTGCCATCATTCTCTCGTTCTCTCTCTCCTGTCCTCTCTCCAGCACTCTCTCTCTCCTCACACCTGTGAAGGAAAGAGCATTCCAGGTCAGTAAGAGTTGTCTTGATCTAAAGGAAGCTTGAGGCTCAAAGTATAACATTAAGTTTTATCCCATGACAAGAATGTAGCGTTGGATGGAACAATGGGTCTTGATGTTCTTATACAGAATAACACTTTTGTTTACTTACATGTTACCTCTGTGGCCATAAGACAAAGTGCAAAGACCCACCCACACACTCCCTCCCACTCTCCCCAACACACACAAATAAACAACTAAATAGTATAATATAAGCCTATCAGTGGGCAGTAATGAGCCTCTCCCTCAGTCCCTCAGTCCTGATGAGTCAGTGCTGAAATGAAAATACAGATTGTGTCTAACACTGAATGCCACTATAATGAATGGAACCTTTATGAGCTAGAATAAACATACATCCAGCCAATACACAACACAACATGGAAATAGCATATCTTAATGATGCATGCTACAAAGTAGTCTTAGATTAGAAATATGCTCTTTACATTTGCATAATCACATTTATGTTCACATCTATTTATATTCCAACCAAGGCACAACTCTCTGTCTGCGTGTCTTATTCAATGTCATGTCTACACACTTTACATGGCAGGTAAAGGTGCTCTCGAGTGGCTAGATGTTCTTTACCATTCGGCCATCAGATTTGCCACCAACGCTCCTTATAGGACACATCACTGCACTCTATACTCCTCTGTAAACTGGTCATCTCTGTATACCCATTGCAAGGTTGATGCTTATTTATAAAAACCCTCTTAGACCTCACTCCCCCCTATCTGAGATATCTACTGCAGCCCTCATCCTCCACATACAACACCCATTCTGCCAGTCACATTCTGTTAAAGGTTCCCAAAGCATATACATCCCTGGGTCGCTCCTCTTTTCAGTTTGCTGCAGCTAATGACTGGAACAAGCTGCAAACAACACTCAAACTGGACAGTTTTATCTCCATCTCTTCATTCAAAGACTCAATCATGGACACTCTTACTGACAGATGTGGCTGCTTTGCGTGATGTATTGTTATGTAGTGTTGTCTCTCGTCTTTATTTGTGTTTTGTCCTATATTTATAGATAGACAGATAGGGGCAATGCAAACGGGACATTGTGCCCAGTCAGTGAGGAGTCTCCTGAGCTCGGAATTGAGGTTTTCCCTGACTACAGGAAAAACTTCAGGCCCTAGTCATAGGCTATTGCTAGTCAGGTGGTCAGGGGAAACTCAGGGCCCTTCTTACGGCCATCCAACCTCTGAAGTGGACCAGAAGTCATCCTGAAGAGATCCTATAGCTTGGATCTGGTCTGTGAGAGTTCCCATTTCCTGGGCGTTGTCAGATTGACCTCTATTCTGGGGAAATTAGTGTTGTGTGCTGGAAAGCTTTCTCTTTTTCCCCCACACTGACAGTCAGTCAGGCAGGATGTCAGAGAATAGGCTGTGAGGATGAATAAGGAATGAGACTGGGCTCTTAGCAGCAGAGACAACAACGCAAAGCGGGGCTGCTTTTAGAAAGAGCTCTCTCTCTCTCTCTGAGTGGCCGGCCAGGAAACATCTTGTAGCTGTGACCGTGAACAAGCTGAGGCCCCAGGTAAGGGAAAATCACACAGGATATTTTGGTGATCCTGCTCTACTGATCCCAGCAGCAGATGGGAAGTGTAATGCAGCCTGAGTGGACGGCCGGGTGTCTAACGTCCCTAAGATCAGGATGTCAGGAGGAGGGAAGAGAGCAGGTCAGCACACAGGTGTTGCTGTTTGAGATGGGACAGTGTCTGTCAAAGAGAAAGCCTTTGTGTCCATATGTGCTACATACCGAATAGACAAGAATAGTATTTTGTAGAAACCTTATGGGTGGGCAGGAAAAGGGAGGAGAGGGAGATTTGTTGAGGAAGATAAAAGTAGGACACCAGGGGCAATTTACCCAGCGATAGGAGAAAGAGTGTTGTTTGATAGCAAATGACTGCCTGCGCATGCATGTGTGTGTGTATGTGTGTGTGTGTTTGCGTGTGCGTGAGTACAGCTGGATTTGATCTGATTAGGGAGGCAGGGTGACAGGAGTCCTGATCTTATTGGCTTGCCATCCATCAGAGAGCCCAGCCAGCTTGTCGTCACTGAGACACTGCAGCCCACAGACACACACACAAACACAAAAGCGAGAGGGAAGAGACGAAAATACCAGGGAACGAGAGAGGGAGGAGGCAAAACTATTGTTGGAAAACTCAAGAAAAAGAATGAGAGATGGGGGTTAGGAGGAAAGGACATGTGAAGGGAATGAAAGAGGATGAGGTTGTTAATATGAATAGACTAGTAACTAGTTAGCTGACACAGAGAAGGAGGAGAACTATACAATATCCTGCTGGTCTGAATCCCCAGTCTTAGGAGAGGAGCCCAGAAAATCATATGTCCACTCTCCTCCCTCAGACACACACACGCACAGGCACATGTACAGACACACACCGCCCGGGGACACAAAGGCTAATTGGACACTACAATCTGTATCACGGCTGCCTTCACGTCCAGCTATTTCTACCACATACTGAGAAATACTACAACTGCGCAGAGATATTTCATCTGCACAGATGTATATTGCAATATTCTATATGAACATAAAATAGCAAAGTACAATGTACAGTGCCTTCAGAAAGTATTCATACCCCAATATTATTTTTCTTACCCATACCCCATAATGACAAAGTGAAAACATTTGAGCAAATTTACAGAAAATGAAATATCTAATTTACATCTGTATTCAAACCCGTGGGTCAATACATGTCAGAATCACCTTTTAGCAGCGATTATAGCTGTGAGGCTTTCTGGGTAAGTCTAAGAGCTTTGCATACCTGGATTGTAAAATATCTGTACATTACTCTTTTTAAAATTCTTCAAGCTCTGTCAAGTTGGTTGTTGTTCATTGCTAGACAGCCCTTTTCAAGTCTTGTCATAGACTTTCAAGCCTATTTAAGGCAAAACTGTAACTAGGCCGCTCAGGAACATTCAATGTCTTCTTGGTAAGCAACTCCAGTGTATATTTGGCCTTGTGTTTTAGGTTACTGTCCAGCTGAAAGGTGAATTTGTCTCCCATTATCTCAACAGTCTCTCAGCAGACTGAACTAGGTTTTTCTTTAGGATCTATTCCATTACTTTTTATCCTAAAAAACTCCCTAGTTTGACAAGCATACCCATAACATGATGCAGCCACCACCATGCTTGAACATGTGAAGTGAACTCTGTACAGGCTTCCTTCTTTTCACTCTGTCATTTAGGTTAGTATTTTGGAGTAGCTACAATCTTGTTGAGACATCCTCAGTTTACTCCTATCATAGCCTTTAAACTCTGTAATTGTTTTAAAGTCACCGTTGGCCTCATGGTGAAATCCCTGAATCGTTTCCCTTCTCTCCAGCTACTGACTTAGGATGGTTGCCTGTATTTTTGTAGTTACTAGGTGTATTGATATACCATCCAAAGTGTAATTAATAACTTCACCATGCTCAAAGATATATTCAATGTCTGCTGTTTTTTACCCATCTACCAATAGGTGCCCTTCTTTGTGAGGCATTGGAAAACCTCCTACTTATTGACTCAAGACATTTTAGCTTTTCATTTTTAATTAATTTTTAAAACATATTTACACTTCAACATTATGGGGTATTGTGTGTAGGCCAGTGTCAATTTTTTTTATGTAATCCATTTTAAATTCAGACTGTCACATAACAGAATGTGTAAAAAGTCAAGGGGTGTGAATACTTTTTGAAGGGCAGTCTGGTTGATCCTTTCATCCTTGAATGTAGCCATCCCCCTGACACAGTACTACTCAGAGAGGTACAAGGTAGTATATTCAATGTGTTTGTACAGTCCACTGCAGCATTTACATGGCACTGTCTGCTTCTTTCTTTCAACCTGTGTGTGGCTATCCTGTGCTGCTGAATACTCTCCTATAACCAATCACGTTCAAAGAGATCAGTCCAAGTCCCTTTAATCACTGTACTGTTTGTTGTCTTGGTGCATTACCAAGGTGTGTGTAGTAAGCATGCAGGATGGTAGTATGTTGAGTGTGTGTGCCTTGCTCTTGACCGACATGTTTCACTCAAACCAGACCACATGCTGAATCTGCAGATATCAGTGTGCAGAACGCATAAACACACACACCACACGCACACTCCTTCACTTGCGGTAATAAAAACATACACTACCCCCCTGCCAGAGAGACAATTCCACTTCACGCTATTAATAGGGCGGTGGAGGGTGTAGGTAGGGCGGGGGGGCTAATAGGATTTCAGAACGCTAGGTTATTAGAGCTTCCCTTTGGGGAATACCATGGTGAAACACTCCTCACCTCCACATAAACACCTAAACACTCTCATTTGCTTCAACCACAATCTGAACCATTGACATAAAACACAATGCTAACATGCTAATGCTCGTCATACTGCAACCCATGCAGACAGAGAGGAAAACAGACGGAGGAGAGTAAAACCCATCCCTCTTACCTTAGACACCTCGCTGCTGCCTAGCTCCTCTGTTGCAGTGGCACCAGATTCCTACGCGGAGGCCATGTCAGATGAGGGAGAGTGCTGTGAAAATCTCCCCACCCAGCTGCCTCTCTATCTCTTTTCTTCTTCTCTCCTCCTCCTGCTCCAGAGTGAAGTGAGGTACCGGAGCTCCTCAGACAGACACTCACACACGCGCGCACGGAGATAAAGCGAGCTAGCGACTCCCCAGCCCTCCTCACACACTCAACACACTCCCCATCTAATTAGCCACTTCAAATAAGCAGTTAATCAATTAAGTGGCGGGAATTACTGCATGTGCTGCGCTGTCTTCCAATACAGACCGAGAGGCAGCGTGTGTGGAAGGTTGTGTATTCGCGTGTGAGTAAGAGAGAGAGAGGGGATGTGTGGTATCTGTGCCACTAGAGAGAAGCTAATTTGTATTCAAAACTTGTTTCTTTCCATCCCTCTCTCTCTGTCCTCCCTCTCTCTCGCAGTGAATGAGGGAGGGAGGGGATGTAAAACTCAAACAGAGTGGTGTGTGTGTGAGAGAGAGAGAGAGAGAGAGAGAGAGAGAGAGAGAGAGAGAGAGAGGGAGGGAGGGAGGGAGGGAGGGAGGGAGGGAGGGAGGGAGCTCAGGTGTGCCTCTGTGTCGGGCTGCAGCCTGCCTGCCTCAGGGCACACAATCCAATGAATACATGGCTATTGATCTAGGGCTGGTGTGGGTTTAATATGGCAGGTCAGGACTGATAAGAGATAGGGGCTGGCTGCCTGCCTGCCTGCCTGCCACTGTTAAACAGGACAGGGTCAACAGCTAGAGGGGAACTGTTATAGTGGAAGGGAGAGTCAGAGTGTGTGTAGAGAGTGAGAGAGAGAGAGAGAGAGAGAGAGAGAGAGAAGAGAGAGAGAGAGAGAGAGAGAGCAACACAATTAGACCCAACCAAATCATGAGAAAACAAAAAGATAGTTACTTGACACATTGGGAAAGAAGTAAAAAAACTGAGCAAACTAGAATGCTATTTGGCCCTAAACAGAGAGTACACAGTGGCAGAATACCTGACCACTGTGACTGACCCAAACTTAAGGAAAGCTTTGACTATGTACAGACTCAGTGAGCATAGCCTTGCTATTGAGAAAGGCCGCCGTTGGCAGACCTGGCTCTCAAGAGAAGACAGGCTATGTGCACACTGCCTACAAAATGAGGTGGAAACTAAGCTGCACTTCCTAACCTTCTGCCAAATGTATGACCATATTAGAGACACATATTTCCCTCAGATTACACAAATCCACAAAGAATTCGAAAACAAACCACATTTTGATAAACTCCCATATCTACTGGGTGAAATACCACACAGCAGAAATATTTGTGACCTGTTGCCACTGAAAAGGGCAACCAGTGAAGAACAAACACCATTGTAAATACAACCCATATTTATGTTTATTTATTTTCCCTTTTGTACTTTAACTATTTGCACATAATGACATTTGAAATGTCTTTATTCTTTTGGAACTTTTGTGCGTGTAATGTTTACTGTTCATTTTTATTGTTTATTTCATTTTTGTGTATTATCTGCTTCCCTTGCTTTGGCAATATTAACATATGTTTCCCATGCCAATAAAGCCCTTAAATTGAGGGGGGTTGACATACATGTGCTTGCCAAGGCTTATCACATTAACAATATCAATGACACACTCTGATATTCTTGATGGCAGTAGTCTGGCCTATTATTAATGTGTGTGTAACATTCCAGGGGAAGGGACTGTGGGCTCAGGCTATTGATGAAAGTACGCATCAAACTTTGCTATGTGATCACAATACGAAGATCTGGGGCTCACAGTTTCACCGCATGAAGAATGTCCTCATTCAGTAGCCAGCGGGGTTTTAATGCAGTCAGCTCACATCTGAATCATAGTACACGTCTTCCAAACAGACCCAACTAAACCGAGGTCGCTATGCCCACCCAATTCTGTCTAGTCTCAAACCCTAGCTTCTCACACATGCTCATTAGCACTTTGAAACATTTATTGGACAGTAGTGAGTGTAGAGAGTATAGAGATATTGTTATCCACATCGGCACCAACGATGTTAGGATGAAACAGTCAGAGATCACCAAGCGCAACATAGCTTCAGCGTGTAAATCAGCTAGAAAGATGTGTCGGCATCAAGTAATTGTCTCTGGCCCCCTCCCAGTTAGGGGGAGTGATGAGCTCTACAGCAGAGTCTCACAACTCAATCGCTGGTTGAAAACTGTTTTCTGCCCCTCCCAAAATATAGAATTTGTAGATAATTGGCACTCTTTCTGGGACTCACCCACAAACAGGACCAAGCCTGACCTGCTGAGGAGTGACGGACTCCATCCTAGCTGGAGGGGTGCTCTCATCTTATCTACCAACATAGACAGGGCTCTAACTCCTCTAGCTCCACAATGAAATAGGGTGCAGGCCAGGCAGCAGGCTGTTAGCCAGCCTGCCAGCATAGTGGGGTCTGCCACTAGCACAGTCAGTGTAGTCAGCTCAGCTATCCCCATTGAGACCGTGTCTGTGCCTCGACCTAGGTTGGGCAAAACTAAGCAATCTCACTAGGATAAGGACCTCCTCCATTCCTGTCATTATTGAAAGAGATCATGATACCTCACATCTCAAAATAGGGCTACTTGCCTTCAAAGGCAATTATAGTCAAAGAAGTAATCACTGATCATAATCTTGATGTGATTGGCCTGACTGAAACATGGCTTAAGCCTGATGAATTTACTGTGTTAAATGAGGCCTCACCTCCTGGCTACACTAGTGACCATATCCCCGTGCATCCCGCAAAGGCGGAGGTGTTGCTAACATTTACGATAGCAAATTTCAATTTACAAAACAAAAAATGACGTTTTCGTCTTTTGAGCTTCTAGTCATGAAATCTATGCAGCCTACTCAATCACTTTTTATAGCTACTGTTTACAGGCCTCCTGGGCCATATACAGCGTTCCTCATTGAGTTCCCTGAATTCCTATCGGACCTTGTAGTCATAGCAGATAATATTCTAATTTTTGGTGACTTTAATGTTCACATGGAAAAGTCCACAGACCCACTCCAAAAGGCTTTCGGAGCCATCATCGACTCAGTGGGTTTTGTCCAACATGTCTCTGGACCCACTCACTGTCACAGTCATACTCTAGACCTAGTTTTGTCCCATGGAATAAATGTTGTGGATCTTAATGTTTTTCCTCATAATCTTGGACTATCGGACCACCATTTTATTACGTTTGCAATTGCAACAGATAATCTGCTCAGACCCCAACCAAGGAACATCAAAAGTCGTGCTATAAATTCACAGACAACACAAAGATTCCTTGATGTCCTTCCAGATTCCCTCTGTCTACCCAAGGACGCCAGAGGATAAAAATCAGTTAACCACCTAACTGAGGAACTCAATTTAACCTTGCGCAATACCCTAGATGCAGTTGCACCCCTAAAAACTAAAAACATTTCTCATAAGAAACTAGCTCCCTGGTACACAGAAAATACCAGAGTTCTGAAGCAAGCTTCCAGAAAATTGGAACGGAAATGGTGCCACACCAAACTGGAAGTCTTCCGACTAGCTTGGAAAGGCAGTACCGTGCAGTACCGAAGAGCCGTTACTGCTACTCGATCATCCTATTTTTCTAACTTAATTGAGGAAAATAAGAACAATCCGAAATTCCTTTTTGACACTGTCGCAAAGCTAACTAAAAAGCAGCATTCCCCAAGAGAGGATGGCTTTCACTTCAGCAGTGATAAATTCATTAACTTCTTTGAGGAAAAGATCATGATTATTAGAAAGCAAATTACGGACTCCTCTTTAAATCTGCGTATTCCTTCAAAGCTCAGTTGTCCTGAGTCTGCACAACTCTGCCAGGACCTAGGATCAAGAGAGACGCTCAAGTGTTTTAGTACTATATCTCTTGACACAATGATGAAAATAATCATGGCCTCTAAACCTTCAAGCTGCATACTGGACCCTATTCCAACTAAACTACTGAAAGAGATGCTTCCTGTGCTTGGCCCTCCTATGTTGAACATAATAAACGGCTCTCTATCCACCGGATGTGTAACAAACTCACTAAAAGTGGCAGTACTAAAGCCTCTCTTGAAAAAGCCAAACCTTGACCCAGAAAATATAAAAAACTATCGGCCTATATCGAATCTTCCATTCCTCTCAAAATTTTTAGAAAAGGCTGTTGCGCAGCAACTCACTGCCTTCCTGAAGACAAACAATGTATACGAAATGCTTCAGTATGGTTTTAGACCCCATCATAGCACTGAGACTGCATTTGTGAAGGTGGTAAATGACCTTTTAATGGCATCAGACCGAGGCTCTGCATCTGTCCTCGTGCTCCTAGACCTTAGTGCTGCTTTAGATACCATCGATCACCACATTCTTTTGGAGAGATTGGAAACCCAAATTGGTCTACACGGACAAGTTCTGGCCTGGTTTAGATCTTATCTGTCGGAAAGATATCAGTTTGTCTCTGTGAATAGTTTGTCCTCTGACAAATCAACTGTAAGTTTCGGTGTTCCTCAAGGTTCCGTTTTAGGACCGCTATTGTTTTCACTATATATTTTACCTCTTGGGGATGTCATTCGAAAACATAATGTTAACTTTCACTGCTATGCGGATGACACACAGCTGTACATTTCAATGAAACATGGTGAAGCCCCAAAATTGCCCTCGCTAGAAGCATGTGTTTCAGACATAAGGAAGTGGATGGCTGCAAACTTTCAACTTTTAAACTCGGACAAAACAGAGATGCTTGTTCTAGGTCCCAAGAAACAAAGAGATCTTCTGTTGAATCTGACAATTAATCTTAATGGTTGTACAGTCGTCTCAAATAAAACTGTGAAGGACCTCGCCGTTACTCTGGACCCTGATCTCTCTTTTGAAGAACATATCAAGACTGTTTCAAGGACAGCTTTTTTCCATCTACGTAACATTGCAAAAATCAGAAACTTTCTGTCCAAAATTGATGCAGAAAAATTTATCCATGCTTTTGTCACTTCTAGGTTAGACTACTGCAATGCTCTACTTTCCGGCTACCCGGATAAAGCACTAAATAAACTTCAGTTAGTGCTAAATACGGCTGCTAGAATCCTGACTAGAACCAAAACATTTGATCATATTACTCCAGTGCTAGCCTCCCTACACTGGCTTCCTGTCAAGGCAAGGGCTGATTTCAAGGTTTTACTGCTAACCTACAAAGCATTACATGGACTTGCTCCTACCTATCTCTCTGATTTGGTCCTGCCGTACAAACCTACACGTACGCTACGGTCACAAGACGCAGGCCTCCTAATTGTCCCTAGAATTTCTAAGCAAACAGCTGGAGGTTGGGCTTTCTCCTATAAGGCTCAATTTTTATGGAATTGTCTGCCTACCCATGTAAGAGACGCAAACTCGGTCTCAACCTTTAAGTCTTTACTGAAGACTCATCTCTTCAGTGGGTCATATGATTGAGTGTAGTCTGGCCCAGGAGTGGGAAGGTGAACGGAAAGGCTCTGGAGCAACGCACCGCCCTTGCTGTCTCTGCCTGGCCGGTTCCCCTCTTTCCACTGGGATTCTCTGCCTCTAACCCTATTACAGGGGCTGAGTCACTGGCTTACTGGGGCTCTTTCATACTGTCCCTGGGAGGGGTGCGTCACTTGAGTGGGTTGAGTCACTGATGTGATCTTCCTGTCTGGGTTGGCGCCCCCCCCCTTGGGTTGTCCCGTGGCGGAGATCTTTGTGGGCTATACTCGGCCTTGTCTCAGGATGGTAAGTTGGTGGTTGAAGATATCCCTCTAGTGGTGTGGGGGCTGTGCTTTGGCAAAGTGGGTGGGGTTATATCCTTCCTGTTTGGCCCTGTCCGGGGGTGTCCTCGGATGGGGCCACAGTGTCTCCTGACCCCTCCTGTCTCAGCCTCCAGTATTTAAGCTGCAGTAGTTTATGTGTCGTGGGGCTAGGGTCAGTTTGTTATATCTGGAGTACTTCTCCTGTCCTATTCGGTGTCCTGTGTGAATTTAAGTGTGCTCTCTCTAATTCTCTCTTTCTTTCTCTCTCTCGACGGACCTGAGCCCTAGGACCATGCCTCAGGACTACCTGACATGATGACTCCTTGCTGTCCCCAGTCCACCTGGCCGTGCTGCTGCTCAAGTTTCAACTGTTCTGCCTTATTATTATTGGACCATGCTGGTCATTTATGAACATTTGAACATCTTGACCATGTTCTGTTATAATCTCCACCCGGCACAGCCAGAAGAGGACTGGCCACCCCACATAGCCTGGTTCCTCTCTAGGTTTCTTCCTAGGTTTTGGCCTTTCTAGGGAGTTTTTCCTAGCCACTGTGCTTCTACACCTGCATTGCTTGCTGTTTGGGGTTTTAGGCTGGGTTTCTGTACAGCACTTTGAGATATCAGCTGATGTACGAAGGGCTATATAAATACATTTGATTTGATTTGATGAGGAGCATTTTTGATTGAACCTTTATTTAACTAGGCAAGTCAGTTAAGAACTAATTCTTATTTACAAATGCAGCCTACCCAAGGCCAAACAGCGCTGGGCCAATTGTGCATTGCCCTATGGAACTCCCAATCATGGCCTGTTGTGATACAGCCTGGAATCGAACCAGGGTCTGTAATGACGCCTCTGGCACTGAGATGCAGTGCCTTAGACCACCTTGCCACTCAGGAGCAGAGGACCTCTAAGTGCTCCCCATTCCACCCTGAGGTGTTAAATGAATCAGCAGGTCAACCACGGGTAACTCCACAATGACTCACTCACCTTCATTAATATAGCATTACCACTGGGAGGCTGATAGGCATTAGCCACATTAGCTAACACACAGTGCTTTCTGTATAGTATCTGACCAATACACATACAGTATATAAATATATACCTACAGCATAAATCAACACAGCCACTGGGTAACCCCTCTAGGCAAGCATAGGGGACTATTATGTGGAGGCTAGGGGTGTACTAAAAGGATAGTTGCCCAGCTTTATAGCCCCTGCCCTAGCACTAGCACCAGAGCCAGGCCCAGCTCTCCCCTCACTAGCACTTAGGCGCTGAGCATGCATTGCTGTTCTGGCTCGGTGGGATTGTCAGAGTGGGGATGAGATATGGCTACGGCATTGTGGAAATGAGGAATCTGCCCATTATTAGGCCGTTATGGTTACAGCACATTGGATGTCTGTCCCATGGGTCTCCTCTCCTCTCCTCCCCTCCCCTCCCCTGCCCTGCCCGGTGAGAACATAACTGAGCTGCCTTACTGACTGATCAATACAGACAGAGGAGGAATGGGGAGAAGAGGAGGGAGGGATAGAGGGCGGTAGAGAGAGCGAGGTGGAGGGGGCCGGGTATTCTCAAGGTGGGAGATGTGGATGTGTGGTTACCATGGTAACCATGTCTCTACACTGCACACGAGACACAAAAAGACAAACCCAACATGGGTGGACTTTATGGGATGTACACATACATTTACACATGCATGCACTTTGCACAAACATACACCAAACACCAAATAGAATATTCATATATGCATGTATGTGAATACGTAAGCACCTCCGGTACCTCTGGTTGTACTGCCTATAACACCTGCATACTGACCAGTTTGAATTATTTAGGTGATTGATTTTGTGAGAGTCTTACATGTGATGGGCATCCATGCAATATAAAGAATGTGATGATCCTGTAGTATTGGGCAGTCAGTCTGATGGGCGGTCAGAGAACTGACCACCCATCAGCAGTACAAATCCAGAGGTTTGGATTTAATTGCAGAAATGACTGCATATTTCCTTTAACAATGTAATGGCATAACACATTTCCTACATGGACACCCTCCACTAAGGCAGATCAGTCTGCAGAAAGACAGGAAAATAGGACACATGTGCATGCCTACGCATACACACATATGTGCACACACACAATGCCAAGCCAAGGCTCCAGCTGTGGTGCATAGGGGCAACTCATTAATCAGACACACAACAATAGACAACAGATGTAGGATCTTAATGTGATCAGTCTTTTGTTGCTGAGAATCTTCCTGACCGCAGGAAATGCAGATAAGCTTTGTGATTTATATAAATTCACTGAAAACACACAATACACACGGTATATTAACAGTAATGCACTTTTCATGTAGCCTACTTTTGGCCAGATAATAGCTTAACCACAGCTCCAGCTACATTATGGTCTATACGTTCAAATCCTGTTGCTGCATGATTATTTTGCTGTGACAATATAGGTCAAATGAAAATCCTACATCTGTACATTCCTCTGCTTGGTCTGCTGTCTATACAGCTTCATACTGTTGGCCTTGGTCTGCCTTGCTCGGCTCACTGAGAAACAAAACTATGATCAGTTAGAGTTAACCCTAATCCTAACCAAATGATCAGCTAGAGTTAACCCTAACCAAATGATCAGTTAGAGTTAACCCTAACCCTAACCAAATGATCAGCTAGAGTTAACCCTAACCCTAACCCAATGATCAGTTAGAGTTAACCCTAACCCTAACCCAATGATCAGTTAAAGTTAACTCTAACCAGATGATCAGCTAGAGTTAACCCTAACCAAATGATCAGTTAGAGTTAACCCTAACCCTAACCAAATGATCAGTTAGAGTTAACTCTAACCAGATGATCAACTAGAGTTAACCCTAACCAAATGATCAGTTAGCGTTAACCCTAATCCTAACCAAATGATCAGCTAGAGTTAACCCTAACCAAATGATCAGTTAGAGTTAACCCTAACCCTAACCAAATGATCAGCTAGAGTTAACCCTAACCCTAACCCAATGATCAGTTAGAGTTAACCCTAACCCTAACCCAATGATCAGTTAAAGTTAACTCTAACCAGATGATCAGCTAGAGTTAACCCTAACCAAATGATCAGTTAGAGTTAACCCTAACCCTAACCAAATGATCAGTTAGAGTTAACTCTAACCAGATGATCAACTAGAGTTAACCCTAACCAAATGATCAGTTAGCGTTAACCCTAACCCTAACCAAATGATCAGTTAGAGTTAACCCTAACCCTATCCAAATTATCAGTTAGAGTTAACTCTAACCAGATGATCAGCTAGAGTTAACCCTAACCCTAACCAAATGATCAGTTAGAGTTAACTCTAACCAGATGATCAGCTAGAGTTAACTCTAACCAGATGATCAGCTAGAGTTAACCCTAACCAAATGATCAGTTAGAGTTAACTCTAACCCAATGAGCAGTTAGGTAACACTGATGTGAGAGGAGAGGGTGCTCAGAGCGACACAAGGTGCAACACAATGTTCAGTCAGCCACGCAAATGCCTGACTGAACATAACCTTATGCAAATGTCTGCTAGAGTGGTCTCCATGCTTGCGCTCCCGCAGTGCTAGAGCTGTACTGTAGTCTATGCTTTGTGTTGGGCTGCTTCGGGTTGGTGTCATAAATATGGACTGAATGGATACAGTGAGTGTGCTGGCCATGCAAGCGACAGGGACTAGGTGAGATGCTTTGATGCTGATTAGAAAATAAAATCACGTGTTTTGTTTTACGCGCTTCAGTTATTTTTACAGGTTCTGATGGAGCTTCTTGTTCATGTAAGAGAGACTGCAGAAAAGCCTTCAGGCATGGGGGAAATGATGCATGTTATTGTGAACACACCAGATGGGGTCCCGATGCAGAGTACACTGAGGTTTAGGGTGTTAATGAGATGGAAATGTAGGTAGCACAGGGCTCATTTTAATGGATGATGCTTCAAGGTTACGCAGTTTGGAGCAGGCTGGCATCCCACATGACAGGTAGAAAACCTGCATGCAGAAAATATCCCATTTGTCAAATTTGGCTGGGGACACAAGCTCATTATAATGACAAGAAGTGCACCTCCTACAGAGCTGATTATTAATCACTGTCTCATGTGTACACTATCAAAGGAGCACTCCCATAATGACTCCACTCTGCCTTGGTGATAGACCATGCAGTCAGCCAAGCAGACACTATTAGTGGATTAAATGGTTTCCCTCCTGAATTATCAAGTAATAATCAATGGGTTTTCAATGGTATAAATATAAAATAATGTATAGGTATGCTTATACATATTGAGGCGTTTTCCAGGCATGTGACAATGACGTTTACAATAGAGCACATAACATGGAAGGGTCCCTAACATGTCTACTGTGTGGCATATGGCCCATACGGTATCTGGTATCTGGCCATAGCCTGCACCTTGTTATCGTAACCGACCCCATGAAAACTGATGAGATAACCAAGAACAGCCGATCTCAAGTTAACGTTTCACTTTCTTTCTTTTTTAGCTACCTATCCTGGCAGCAAGACATATTCTAAAACTGTTTTTAGAAAGTAAAACGCTAAGACTATTGCGGTAGTTAACGGTCTCGAGCATTCTTCTGGAGCATGCTATTCTTCTTCCCTGGTACCTTCCCCGAACGAGAGGCGCGCCGAAGTGTTCATTATGGACTGGGCTACTCTAGCCTCCTATTACGTCTCGCTGAACTTTGTGGTCACTCCCACAAACGAATTCGTGTTTTCTTACTAACTTCCCAGCAGTTTTCATACCCAACGTTACACATCGTAGAAGTGGAAAATACAGTCAAATCTGATTGAAGAGTTCATAACTTTTTCAATCTGAGTCCTGTCCTTGACCATATATTTCTGTGCGCTTGTTTTGCATTCCAACTGGGAGTGAAAGTTACGCAAGGTAAGGCTATTTACCTGTTTGTTCAAATGCTTTACACGTAATTTCAGTTGTATGTAAATTATTGTAGTTCATCATCTCTTTTAAAAGTCCACTCTGTGGGCCAACTTCGTATTATCATATCCCATGAAGTTGTACCAAGTTGGATCCCAGTTTGCAATATTATTAAACATTGAGGTTGTGCCACAGATCTTTAAAAAAAACGTTTTTTGTTTTGCAACATTGCTTATTATAATGTTGTAACTGGGCTGGTTCAATATAATGACACATTTTTATGAATATCATGTGAAATTAATCAATTCAGCTTCATTGTATTCCTGTTCAAAGTGTAAAAACCAAGTACCTGGCCTCATTTCACCATAGACTGCCTGATGTTAAATAATAAATGGTCCTCTTTGGGCATTCCTGAACTGAAGAACTTTGTCATCTCACTCTATTGGCAAAGCTTAAGACACAAATCCCTGCCTTTGGTATAGGAGAGATGACTATGACTTGGTGCACGTTAATATAAGGTGTGCATTTAAAATAGCTGCTTTTGTGACCCACTCAATACTGATAAACAACCTGTCAGTCACAGACGACTGACACATCTCTAACAGTGAGCGCTTCATTAACTAACCTACTCCATGGCAACAAAGATCCCCTAAAATGGCTGCAATGCTTAAAGAGACAAATTGCTTTGGGATTCTCAGCCAGGGCACAATAATGAAATTGAGTCTAATTGGAATGAAGTGCTACTATATTCCAGCCACACCGCAGCCTCCCAACACCACCACTCCAGCTCTGGCCTCTATGCTGCACTACAGAGACAGTCCCTCATTCCTCTTGTGACGTCTTCTGCAACAGAGCTTAAACACATATCAGCATCAGGCTGAGGGTCTTCATAGGAGATAACTAGTCTAGAATTGACACAGGCTCCACCTACCAAATATAGAGCTTGTTGTCAGGCAAAATATCACCCATTAACATAATGATAGTCATGTGAATAATGATATTCATGTGAATATGAATATCAAAGAAATGCCTTGTAGTTAATGAGTAAATGGGTAACGATCATAAAGAACATTAGCAGTGATTAGGGCACTAATATTCATATTGATTTCACATCATCAGAGTGGTAGTGTTGGTGCTAGGGTGGACGGCGTCTGAAGCCATCGCTCTGCTCTCTGTAAGAGAGGGAAATATATTCAGTGTGTAGAGTGTCTGCCAGTGTTATGAGCATCCAAATTGGGCCTGAGGCGGGTGAGACTCACTTAAAGACACCCACATGCTCCAGCAAAGTGCTTCATTAGGTAGAACACAGAGGGAGGAACACCGGGGGAGGGGGGAGGAGGGAGATGAAGGGATGGTTCTCGTGGCTCCATCTGGTCAGAATCTTGAACTACATTACGCTCCTGTGGAGTCAAGCCTTTACAGCCGGTTCGCCGCCTGACTTCTTTTCGATGTGTACAATCTCAAGCACTAAGGTCAAAACAGCAATCCAAAATTCCCGTTGAAGAGATTATGAGAAACCATAAGATAGTGCCAAAAGGTTGTGCCCCCTTAAACATTCAGAGTATTGGTTGTTTGGTTAGAACTAATCTTTCGTGGACAGACTACATAAACATAACCAAATTATGTGAGATTTTAGTTCTTAATTAACCGAGATTAGGTTGGAACTAGGGCTTTGCACCTGTCCAGAGCCAACCATTTTCAGTGGTGGGGTGCGCTGCGCTTGGAAAGGCAGGTGAATTTTGCTCTCTTGAATATTGGATGTTTCATATCACGTCAGGTAAGAGACTTACTTCAGAAGCTCTTGGTACATGGCTAATTTATTGTCAATCATCTCAAAGAGAAGCAGCGCTGTTTCCTGAAAATATAGCTGTGGTTCATGTTCTTCTGAGCCATTACAGTTAAATGTCAGAGCTTCAGTCACAGGAAGGAAAATGGATTCCAGAGAGAGGAACATTAACCATGCAGTTTGATACTGAATATCTGCTGCTCCGTAACCTCAGGCAGTTCTGGTCTTGATCAGATGTTCTGAGATATGGAGGAATTAGCTTACTGTGCAAAATACTTTTGTACTGTAGTTTTTATGATTGTTACTATAGATCGAATGGATGTGGAAATGTACAGTACTGTTCCTTAGATGAGGCAAAACTAAATTCCTGCGCGTGGATTTGGAAATCGAGTGTCAACTCAATTAACACATTTGAGCGCTGCTCTCCGTGATATCTCCTTGGTGATATCAGAAGCACAGTCTCTCACACAATTAGATTGATGGAGAGCTTTGAGCTGTTTGCATTCAGCCATGCCTGCCCTTCTCCCCACAAAATCTCCATCCCGTCATCAGCTTAATGTAGCCCGTGGATACACAAGCTGACAGCTTGAGAAAACCCTGAGGATTCTGGGTTCAGGGAGGAGACAATGGGCTGTCACTCCAGAGTCGTGAATCAGACTTACGCCTTGATGGAAAGACACCATTAGACACAAAACCTCTACGGATTTGCCTGACGAAGCTGGGCCTAGAAATGTGATTACAGACAAAGGATTATGGCCGCTGCGGCTAACACCGCCTTGCTTTCCCTTCTCTATTATTTATGGGTTTGCTTTGTCCTGTTCCACAGCCCCCATTACTTTCACGTGACCCACTTTTGAGGGGATGGATTCCACTGCCAGGGAAAGGGCTGGTAGGGGACCATTAATCAACATTTATTGGAACATTTACCATCCAACTCTGACATGACGTCGGCCGTCCTATGTTGGGTGGTGTTCTGTTGAAAGGAACCTCCGCCTAAATGGCACAGCTGAGTGTTATGGATTGGACAACGTGTTGTTACAATGACTATGAAACATCTAAGGACCTCGACTGCCACAAAATTCAGGATGAAATACTTCAGATTTTGAATACATATTTATACTGTACACAAATTCATTCAGTAGTACGCCCAAGGGATATGAGGACAGATGTGTAGGATTTGGATTGACATTTGGAGGCTCATCAGGCAATGGCTGTTCATTCTGCCTCAATCTAATCTATTTTTAGTTTTTATTTAACCTTTATTTAACTAGGCAAGTCAGATAAGAACAAATTGTTATTTACAATGGCAGCCTAACAAGAGGCAAAAGGCCTCCTGCGGGGACGGGGGCTGGGATATCATTTTTTTTTAGGACAACACACACATCATGACAAGAGAGACAACACTACATAAAGAGAGACCTAAGACAGCAACAGCATAGTAGCACATCATGGTAGCAACACAACAACAACAAGGTAGCAACATGGCAGCAGCACAACAAGATAGCAGCACAAACATGGTACAAACATTGTTAGGCACAGACAACAGCACAAAGGGCAAAAAGGTAGAGACAACAATACATCACACGAAGCATCCACAAGTGTCAGTAACAGTGTCCATGATCGAGTCTTTGAGTGTAGAGTGGGAGATAACATGGATCTAATTACCCTTCAATATGACTATAGTTGGGCCCCTTTCCCTCTAGTGCTGCCTCATAAATAACTTACGGGTCCTATTCCAACAATGCGGTGTTAAAATATAAGCCTGGCAAGTGAGGCAAAGTGCTTGATGAATGCTCTTTCCCGTTATGGAGCCATGAACTCATTAGACTTGCACTGCACATTGACAAGGCCCATTTTATTTGTTAAAGTGCTTAAATTGTAACCTCTACCAAGAGACATTGAGCTATTTCAGGAGAATTGCTATTGCATTAGAATGCTCTGGAAACATCTAAAATTGGTTTGAAATGCTTTTTCTCCATTGCCGTTTTTATGCTGAATTTGAATCAGTGAAAATACTTGTCAAGTGAGGTGTAGAAGAAAAATATATGAATTGTGCATTGAATACCCCTTTCCAAAGAGTAAATTGAGAGTAATGTACTTGTGACAGGCTGAACACACTATTTTCCAAAGGGTTTACACATTTGAATGGACAATCTGTTTTTCATAATCCAAGCTGTGTCAAGGAACTGCGGTTGACATCCTCACATGACAAAGCCATGCATGCCATAACACTGAGGTTAACAACATGACCTCATCTCTAATCTGACTTGAAAAGACATCACCATTAATATATTCCGCATATTCCGCCCAAATGATGTAATCGTCCCTCTCTAACGATGTAATGGTGTTAAGGCAGAGGAGAGAGAGGCTGCAGGGTCGATGGCTAAAAACAACGTAGCTAAGGAACAACAACAGCTTATGTCTTCGGTTTGTTTCTCCAACTGGATCAGGGTGCTGTGGAGGAGCACACGGTGTGATGAACAGGACGCCATGATTTATCAGATGTGCTTGAGCCTTAGCCTACACAAAATAAACAAGGATTAAGTGGAATATAATGTGCATAGATAGAATGAGATATGATTTACAGACTGTTGGGGAGGACAGAATGAGGACATACTAGTGGTGCATAATGTATTTGTATATGTGGACTTGGGAGGAGGTCTTGGATGGGAAGGTATCCTGGACTTGGGAGGAGGTCTTGGATGGGAAGGTATCCTGGACTTGGGAGGAGGTCTTGGATGGGAAGGTATCCTGGACTTGGGAGGAGGTCTTGGATGGGAAGGTATCCTGGACTTGGGAGGAGGTCTTGGATGGGAAGGTATCCTGGACTTGGGAGGAGGTCTTGGATGGGAAGGTATCCTGGACTTGGGAGGAGGTCTTGGATGGGAAGGTATCCTGGACTTGGGAGGAGGTCTTGGATGGGAAGGTATCCTGGACTTGGGAGGAGGTCTTGGATGGGAAGGTATCCTGGACTTGGGAGGAGATCTTGGATGGGAAGGTATCCTGGACTTGGGAGGAGATCTTGGATGGGAAGGTATCCTGGACTTGGGAGGAGATCTTGGATGGGAAAGGATCCTGGACTTGGGAGGAGGTCTTGGATGGGAAGGTATCCTGGACTTGGGAGGAGATCTTGGATGGGAAAGGATCCTGGACTTGGAAGGAAATCATGGCAAGACAGGATAGCCTTCCTTGGCGGCAGACGCAAAGAGAGAAGGGAGGACAGCGACAACGCCGGGGTTCGCAGCCACAAAGAAAGCCCAAAAAAACAGCCCAATTTTTTGGGGAGGGGACACAAGGGGTGGTCGGCGGAGCCGAGGAGTGAACCAGAGCCAGTCTTTGAGAAGAGGGATAAACTGGAGGTGAGTGAAAGGAGAGAGTCAGAGCGTCAGAGAGTGGATAGAGATATTGGAGGAGAGAGAACGGAGAGAGTTGTTGAGTTGGTGGAAGATGCACGACATTTGCGCTAAGGAGCGTGTTGTCAGTTTAATGCCATCTGAGTCAGCTCTCCGTACTTGTCCTAAGGAGTGTGCTATCAGTCTGGTCAAATCTGTGCCGGCTCCACGCACCAGGTCTCCAGTACGCCTTCCCAGCCCTGTACGTCCTGTGCCAGCTCTCCAAACTCGCCTTGAGGAGCGTGTCATTTGTCCGGTACCATTTGTGCCGGCTTTACGCACCAGGTCTCCAGTGCGCCTCCACAGCCCAGTACGTCCTGTGCCAGCTCCTCGCACTCACCGTGCGAAGTGTATCATCGTTCCGGTACAATTGATGCCGGCTATACGCACCAGGTCTCCAGTGCACCTTCACCGCCCAGTACGTCCTGTGCCAGCTCCTCGCACTTGCCGTGCTAAATGTGTCATCGAACCGGTACAATTGATGCCGGCTCCACGCATCAGGCCTCCTGTGCGCCTCTCCAGTCTGGTACGTCCTGTGCCAGCTCCACGCACTCACCCTGAAGTGTGTGTCACCAGTCCGGTGCCACCTGTACCGGCTCCACGCACTAGGCCTCCAGTGCGTATTCACAGTCCAGAGCTTCCGGCGATGGTTCACAGTCCAGAGCTTCCGGCGATGGTTCACAGTCCAGAGCTTCCGGCGATGGTTCACAGTCCTGAGCTTCCGGCGATGGTTCACAGTCCAGAGCTTCCGGCGATGGTTCACAGTCCAGAGCTTCCGGCGATGGTTCACAGTCCAGAGCTTCCGGCGATGGTTCACAGTCCAGAGCTTCCGGTGACGGTTTCCAGTCCAGACCTTCCGGCGACGATCCACAATCCGGAACCTCCTACGACGGTCCACAGTCCGGAACCTCCTACGACGGTCGACGGTCCAGAACCTCCATCGACGGTCGGCGGTTCGGAGCTTCTAGACACGTCGTCCAGTTCCGCTCCATGGCAGGAGCATTCCTCTGCGCCGGTGTCCAGTCCAAACACGGCGTCCAGTCCTGCTCCATGGCCTGGAGTCTTCTTCTGCACTGGAGCTCAGTCCAGATACGGCGTCCAGTCCAGCTTCATTGCCGGAGCCTTCCTCTGCACCTATATCCAGGCCAGGGCTGGTATCCAGTCCCGCTCCATGGCAGGAGCCTTCCTTGACACCGAGGTCCAGTCCAGGCACAGTGTTCAGCCCGGGTCCATGGCTGGATCTGCGGGATGAGCAGGTTCTTCGGCCCGCACCAGAGCCACCACCAAAGCTAGTGGATCCGCAAGCTGAGCGGGTTCTTCATCCCACACCAGAGCCGCCACCGACATCGACACTAATCACCCCCCCCCCCCCCCCCATTTGGTTTCAGGTTTAGCGGCTGGAGTCCGCACCTTTGGGGGGGGGGGGGTACTGTCACGCCCTGCCCATAGAGAGCCATTGTTTCTCTATGGTGTAGTAGGTCATGGCGTGCCTAGGGGGTGATCTAGTATATCTATGTCTATGTTGTGTTCTAGTCTCTTTTTCTATGTTGGTGTTTTGTATAATTCCCAATTAGAGGCAGCTGGTAATCGTTGTCTCTAATTGGGGATCATATTTAAGTAGTTATTTGTCCCACCTGTGTTTATGGGATCTTGTTTATGTGTAGTTGCCTGTGAACACTCCATTGTCTTCACGTTTCGTTCATTCTTTATTGTTTTTGAGCGTTTCATTTAATAAACATGTGGAAACCATATCACGCTGCACCTTGGTCCGATAATTCTTACGACGAACATGACACGTGTAAATGATTGCATGCATTTGTTTAAATGTAATGTTTAGACTGGTCTATGTTCAGTTCATACACTATATGTACAAAAGTATGTGGACACCCCTTCAAATTAGTGCATTCGTGTCACGCCCTGGCCATAGAGAGGCTTTCATTCTCTATTTTGTTTAGGCCAGGGTGTGACTAGTGTGGACCTTCTAGTTTCTTTATTTTTATGTTTTCTATTTCTTTGTGTTTGGCTGGGTGTGGTTCTCAATCAGAGGCAGCTGTCTATCATTGTCTCTGATTGAGAATCATACTTGGGTAGCCCTTTTTTCCACCTGGCTTTGTGGGAAGTTGACTTTGTTTAGGGCACATAACCTTTAGCTTCACGGTTTGTTTTGTAGTGTTTATTGTTTTGTGCGGCGTCTTTTCAAATAAAAATAATATGTACGCTCACCACGCTGCACCTTGGTCCTCCTCCTTCAACAGCCGTGACAATTTGGCTATTTCAGCCACACCCGTTCCTGACAGGTGTATAAAATTGAGCACATAGCCATGCAGTTTCCATAGACAAACATTGGCAGTAGCAGAGAGCTCAGTGACTTTCATTGTGGCACTGTCATAGGATGCAACTTTTCCAACATGTCAGTTCGTCAAATTTCTGCCCTGCTAGAGTTGCCCTGGTCAACTGTAAGTGCTGTTATTGCGAATTGGAAAAGTCTAGGAGCAACAACGGCTCAGCCACGAAGTGGTAGGCCACACAAGCTCACAGAATGGGACTGCTGAAGCGTGTAGCAAGTAAAAATAATCTCTCTTATGTTGCAACACTCATTACTGAGTTCCAAACTGCCTCTGGAAGCAACGTCAGCACAATAACTGTTCGCCGAGAGCTCAATGAAATGGGTTTCCATGGCCGAGCAGCCACACACAAGCCTAAGATCACCATGTGCAATGCCAAGCATCGGCTGGAGTGGTGTAAAGCTCACCACCGTTGGACTCTGGAGCAGTGGAAACGCGTCCTCTGGAGTGATGAATCCCGCTTCACCATCTGGTTGTCCGAGGGACGAATCTGGGTTTGGTGGATGCCAGGAGAACGCTACCTGCCCAAATGCTTAGTGCCAACTGTAAAGTTTGGTGGAGGATGAATAATGGTCTGGGGGTGTTTTTCATGGTTCGGGCTAGGCCCCTTAGTTCCAGTAAAGGGAAATCTTAATTCTACAGCATACAATGATATTCTAGATGATTTTGTGCTTCCAACTTTGTGGCAACAGTTTGGGGAAGGCCTTTTCCTGTTTCAGCATGACAATGCCCCCATGCACGAAAGCAGGTCCATACTGAAATGGTTTGTCGAGATCGGTGTGGAAGAATTTTCCTGGCCTGCACAGAACCCTGACCTCAACTCCATCGAACACCTTTGAGATTAATTGGAATGCAGACTGTAAGCCACGCCTAATCGCCCAACATCAGTGTACTAATGCTCTTGTGGCTGAATGGAAGCAAGTCCCAGCAGAAATGTTCCAACATCTAGTGGAAAGCCTTCCCAGAAGAGTGGAGGCTGTTATAGCAGCAAAGTGGGGACTAACTCCATATTAATGCCCATAATTGTGGAATAAGATGTTCGACGAGCAGCCTGTTTCTATGAAGGTGGAAATCATACAGGGAATGACAGCAAGACATCATGTGACTTTACTAGGCTAGGAGATTACAGGAGATTACATTGTGTACACTCTGCTCTCTGCAGCCTTCTTACTGTCTCTGTGTGTACAGTAAATGTGATCTCACTGCCTGGAATGTGTGAAGACGAGACGTGAGCAGGCTTTTCAATGACCTTCATCGTGAAAGGGTCAGAGATCAGTGCTGCTGTCAGCTGAATGAAAGAACCAGTCAGAACTGTGAACTATTAACTAGTGTTCAAGTACATAGGGGATCTGAGTGTCTATGGGACTGAATATCAGCTTGTCTGCAAAAAGGCTAATATTTAGGAGTGTGTGTGTGGAGGGGAAATATCTTTGGAAAGGGCCTCCCGAGTGGTGCAGCAGTGCTAGAGGCGTCACTACAGACCCGGGTTCGATCCTGGCTGTATCACAACCGGCCATGATCGGGAGTCCCATAAGGCGGTGCAGAATTGGCCTAGCATCGTCCGTGTTCGGGGATGGTTTGGCCGGGGGGCTTTACATGGCTCATTGCCCTCTAGCGACTTCATGTGGCGGGCCGAGCACCTGCAGGCTGACCTCGGTCATCAGTTGAATGGTGTTTTCTGGCTTCCGGGTCCAGCGGGCGGGTGTTAAGAAGTGCGGTTTGGCGGGTCATGTTTCCGAGGACGCATTACTCGACCATTGCCTCCCGAGCCTGTTGGGCAGTTGCAGCAATGAGTCTGTTTTTATGACGTTCGTTAATATCAATGGAATAGTCATAAAAACTGTCTTATTTAATTCTTACAACATTAAGGGAATGTCCTGTGCAACCTCACTTAAATTGTATGAATTTCATCACAACCATGCATATTTTGTGTTTTGGGAACCTATCTCTTGTAATGCACCCACACTGTTCCCAAAACCTAATTATATTTTCTGGGAACCTTTAAAGAACTCAGAAAGGCTGTTCTGTCAACATTCTTGCAACATCAAAGGAATGTTTTGTGCACCCGGATACAAACATTATCTGAATGTCAGCACAACTGGACAGTTTTTGTGTTTTAGGAACCTATCTCTTATCATATCCCCACAATGTTCCCACAACCTAAAGAAATGTTTTATGAACTTTTAAAGAAACAAAATACTTGTTCTGTGAATGTTATTGCAACATCAGGCAAATGTTGTTTGTTTTGCAACCTAATAGAAACATTTACATAATCATCACAAGTGGACAGTTTTTGTGTTTTGGGAACTCTTATAATGTCCACACAACATCATGAAACATTCTGGGAACAGATTAAATGTGTACTAGGAACATCAGGCAAATGTTTTATACAAACATTCTATAATCATCACAAAAAGACAGCTTTTGTGTTAAGAGAACATTTGCCACAACCTAACAAATGTACTGGGAACCTTTACAGAACCAATTTTGGTTTGCTCCACACAAACCTAAACCTGGCCTCCTGCAGGGCACAGGTACTGACAGCTACACCTCAAACTTCCTCAACAAGTACACTTTGGCCTTACATTCTTTTCATTTTTTGACATTTTAGCCATTTAGCGGATGCTCTTATACAGAGCGACTTACATTTTCTTGCTGGTGCCCCGTGGGAATCAAACCCACAACCCTGGCATTGCAAGCGCCATGCTCTACCAACTGAGCCACATAGGACCCCAGCCTCAGCTCAAAAGTGTGACCTAGCTGCCATTGCAGTGTGACCTAGCTGTCATTTTAAGCAGCAGTAAATGAAAGGTCAGTAGTTATATTGCTCATTACTTATATTGCTAGAGTGTTTATTACTGTATGAGGATTAGGCCTTTCAAATTTGATGTTGCCGGCCAGACAATAATTGCTGTAATGCCGTAATGTTGATTGGTCATTGTGGGTAGTTTCATTCTGATCATGGACTAGAACGGCTGAATCACTGAAGGTAAGTTAAGGTTCACCAGCTTTAACTCATTGTCTTATGGCTTTTCTCTCCATAGTGATGACAACTCTGCTGTTAATGGAACTGTATAACGTGATGATAATGGTCAACAGTGTAAAGGATGAGGTGTTGTGTGTGTTGGGTAGAGGTAGAGAGAAGTCTATGTGAGCAGAGCAGGTTCAGAGCAGGTTCATCTCAAAGTTAACCAGGCATGCTTATAGACCACATTCTCCAGGCCAGAGCCATAGTTATTAAGTGCTAGGCATCCCAGAAAAGCACAATTCCACCTCCCTGAATGCATATGTTGTAGACCGCCAAACTTGCAGGGCACAGGTTAACCAATTATTTTAAAAGCCCAGCTTTTTAACTATTTATGAGATGAGAACTTTTCCTGAGTTAACACTGTGTATTCTCGGCCCTCATTGTGCAGAATATTCCATTCACACAATGTGCTGCTGCAGAGACTACAGTAACACTTCATGCAATCTATAGCACATTGTTTCTGCCTGCTTGTTTATGCAGCCAAGTGTGCATGTGTCCATGTGTATCCATGTGTATCGACAGTATATCAGTGGAGGATGGGGGTGGGGTGCAAGCATTGGCTGCATCTGATCATGTTGTACCCTGGTCTGTTCCCATTAACTATAGCTAGGCTCAGTCACCTCCTCATGGCATTGCTTTGATTTGGCACAGTAGGTACCGCAGGGAAGAGGATGCAGCCTGACATACTGTACATACACAGCAGTTGGGATAGCGTTTCCTAAACTAGGGGTCGCCTGGTCTGAAAATGGGGTCGGGAGAGTAAATTGGTTCATAGAACTGGGGTTATGCCAGTACCCTGAAACATGTATGTGTCTTCTGAAACATGTACTGTATGTGTCTTCTGTTTCCTTCTACATGTCTGGTTTGCAGGCCATGAAAGAACTAGGAAATGTTCAGCTTCCAGGAATTGTGTACAGATCCTTGTGACATGGGGCTGTGCATTATCATGGTGAAACATGCGTTAATGGCGGCGGATGAATGGCACGACAATGGGCCCCAGGATCTTGTCACGGTATCTCTGTTCATTCAAATTGCTATCGATAAAATGCAATTGTGTTTGTTGTCAGTAGCTTATGCATGCCCATACCATAACCTCACCGCCACAATGGAGCACTCTGTTCACAAACCGCTCGCCCACACAACACCATACACACGGTCTGCGGTTGTGAGGCCAGTTGGACATACTGCCAAATTCTCTGAAATGGCTTTGGAGTCGGCTTATGGTAGAGAAATGAACATTCAATTATCTGGCAACAGCTCTGGTGGACATTTCTGCAGTCAGCATACCAATTGCACACTCCCTCAAAACTTCTACACAGGTGAACCATCTGTGGAAGGTTCACCTGTGTAATGATCATGCTGTTTAATCAGCCTTTTGATATGCCACACCTGTCAGGTGGATGGATTATTTTGGCAAGGGATATAAACAAATTTGTGCACCACATTTGAGAGAAATAAGGTTTTTGTGCATATGGAGAATATTTTATTTCAACTCATGAAACATGGGACCAACACTTTACAAGTTGCGTTTATATTTTTGTTCAGTATAAACGGCACACATTTAAACGGCACACAGTTCAGTACCCTTTCTAGGAAAACCGTTACGAAGTGAGAGAGCATTTCCATCCAAGTGTGTTTGCCAGGGAAAGTTGGTGAAGTGTGTGTGTTAGTGAGTGTGGGTGCGGGTGTGTCTTTGTGCGCATGCACCTTTGAACGTCGGTGTGTGTGCATGTGCACGTGATAGGCGGAGCTCCTGTGTGAGCTCTTGTGAAGTTAAATGGAGTGTATTGCTGCATCTTACTTCCTGTTGGGAAACAGCATACTGTTTCTCCTTATTCTAATTAGAGACGTTGACAGAGAGGCTCAGACAAACAAACAGAGCACACAGGAGCCATCTGTGCCCCCAAGCACAGCTCTGATGGTGATTGAACCCAATGATGAAGTAACCCACAATGACAATGCAAACGCTTGGTAGGCAACAGACACATGCCCTGCAATCTGGGCCTCAACATGGCAGGAGCTTCCTTGTGTGTGTGTGTGTGTGTGTGTGTGTGTGTGTGTGTGTGTGTGTGTGTGTGTGTGTGTGTGTGTGTGTGTGTGTGTGTGTGTGTGTGTGTGTGTGTGTGGCCCAGGTGGAAGTTCCTGATAGAGAGACCATTAATGTGAGTCCGTCTCCCCTGCTAAGCTGTGTGCTTTCAGTTGAGTAAAGCCTACCAGTCCTGGAAGTCCTGGCTCCTAGCAGCCCATCCTGTGCCAGGCTGAGGAGGGTTGGGGCTCTCCTGTCCTGACTCAGCCTAGTACAATACCACAGTCTACTGTATGTCTGGACAACAGTGATTCCGATGGAACGTGCTGTATTCTCTAGTTGACTTCATTGTACTGGAATGTTAGCTGCACCTCTGTTCCTGGAAATGGTGGTGTTGGTTACAGAGTTCAGGACATCCCATAGTTACTGGTGTATGAATATTGTTGCTGGGTGAACTCCTCTGCTAAAGCCCAATTATCTCCCTGATCCCTGCCTTACATCCCATTTAGAGATGTTTTGGATGTGAATAAAACTACAGCTGTGACCTTGCAGGAGAGATGTGTGGCTTCCTGATAACCTCCAGAATCTCACTGAGAGCTTATACTGTTCTCACATCTCCAGCGTCCCACAGTCACAGAGCTGTGAGCTTCCTCCTCCAGACCTGCTTTTGCTTTTGAGGAAGAATGTTCTGTGAGTTATACTTCTGTGGCATTCAAATCAAATATTTCTGATTCCACTCATATTCTGTCACTTTTACGGCTCCCTATACTTTCAGCACTCAATCTACCAAACACACGTACACAGATTCACACAAACAAACAAATGCATGCAGACATGCACAACCACAACGACTTAAAGCACTTGCACTTTATTAAAAACCAAAAGTATATACAATTGAATCCATGCTTTCAGCAACAGGAAGTAGAGGACTTGGAAAACAACACAGAGAGTAACTTTAAAAACCTTGTCGATTCCGGAGAACAGATAGAATTCCTTCCTAGTGCTGAATTATACATTAGGGAGCGGAGCAGCGTAACTTTTGTACATGACTGGTTTCTGGGACAGAGAATCGCTTTCTCTCTGGACTGGCTGACTCTCACCCCCATGTAGAATATGGCTAAGTGGCAGGGTCTGAGATTGTCTCACTCTGTGGACTGGATGTGCCATGAAGACCAGTGGCCAGACCAGATTGGCCATTTCTTGTTTTTACACAAACGATTGCGATTCCGATGCATTTAGGGCCAGGAGTTATTTCCATATCATGGGACCTGGCCTAGTTATAGTCACAACGAAGGCCAAGTCTTTTCTGGTCAGATCACACAGCCAGGAAAAACTCCTGGCACTCAACTTAATGTATACCAGAAATGCTGGAGAACATTTTACCTCCATCCCTGGGGATGGTGCCTTTTCCCCTACGTTTCCACCCACCATTCCAATATTATGGGCAGTGCTCCTCTTGAGTATTGTTCATACAGCATAGTGATTACAGTAATACTGAATGTGTAAAGCCTTTATTTCTTGTACACAACTAATTCCGTGTGTATCAACAATGCATACTGTACTCTATGAGGCTACAGAATATGCCCCCTGCTGTGCTACTGGTGTAAATATCTCCCAGTGCCCCCCCCCCCCCCCCCCCCCCCCCCCCCCCCCCCCAGTCTTACAGTCACATTCAGTGAGCCGTGCCTTAAGCAGAAAAGACAGAAGAGATTTTCAACCCCCTTGGAGAAGATAAGGCGCTGACTGTCGGACGTCTTGTAGTTGTTTGTGGCTGAGAAACACAGGTCAGATCTATCTCTCTCCCACACACACATCACCCACCCATTTACACCCCCACCTTCCTGTACATACTATCTGTGGCCCCCTGTGAAACACTCAATGTGATACACACACAACACACTCACTCCATCCCTGGATCTCACCCAGAGCTGGAGAGAAATCAGTTCAGCCTGAGTGGGCACTCCATGTTCCGTGAGAGCACTTCTCTCTCTACTAACGGATGGGAGAGAGAGAGAGAGAGAGAGAGAGAGAGAGAGAGAGAGAGAGAGAGAGAGAGAGAGAGAGAGAGAGATGGCTCAGTGACAGGGTGGGGACAGGTAAGGGACACCCAAACACCAGCCTCAGTGTCTGTGCTTACATTCCATTTTGGTCCCGTTCCAAGACTCCACTCAGTGGAAAAGGGTTGCAGGGACTCTGGCTTAAGAGCTCGATTTGTAGCTGTCGGAAGTACATTGTGTTTTCCCCTCAGTCCAGGTCAGGTCACAGAGGACCCAGATGTCTCTCTTTCCTCTATCTCTCTCTTTCAGGTCAGGGTCTCTCAAGAGGCTGAGTTACAGTACAGTGTACAGGGACATTTGATGCATGGAAAGTTTCTGTCCCTTTGGCCCTAGTAATTTCTCCTCGGAAGTTGCCAAAGCAACACGCGCCCCCCCCCAGACTGTACAAACAAAGTGGCATACTCTCTCCAGGGTAGCAGCAGCTGCCAGTCAAACACAGACAGACACAGAGGGACTGGGGTGTCCAAGTGAGTGGGGGGGCTCTGGGCTGGCTGGCGGTTGGCAATGTGTAAGGCGTCCATCATCTGGACAAGGAGAGTCCCCCGGGTTGGCAGCGCTCTAATGAACCTCTGCCTGTGGCACTCCATCACCGTGACAATGCCCACTAATGACCCCCGTGTTGGGTGTGAGACATCACAGCCCCTCCCTCTCCATCACAGCCCTGCCGTCAATACAACACCCCCTCTACCTCTAGAGCCGTCTGTCACCCTCACTACAATGCCCGCCTGGGACTAACAGCCCTCAGACACCATACAACCATCCTAAATCTCTAACCACTTATGCTATATAGTATCAATCTGAGTTGGACAGAACGGTACTTAAAATATAGTCACCCGTGCCTCGAGTACCATTCTCTATAGTAGGCTAGTTATACCAATCATGTATATCATTAATTTACAGATGTAAGGTAAATATCTGAGGTTGAATTATAACCTGTATAGGTATAATACTGTATAATTATAATATCTTCTGCTCTCATGAAATGGCTGTCATTGGCTGTGAATCATTATAGATCTCTTATTGCTTAACACATCTGCAACTTCAATCAAGCAGCCATCTCCCAGAGTGAGCTCTGATTTGAGGTGTGTGTGTGTGTGTGTGTGTGTGTGTGTGTGTGTGTGTGTGTGTGTGTGTGTGTGTGTGTGTGTGTGTGTGTGTGTGTGTGTAGCCCTTCTGACAGTTGTTGGAGTTTGACTCAATCGGCATCTTCCAGCGCTTCTTATGTCAGCACCTCTAAGTGTGTTTAAATAGATGACAGGATGAGATACTGTAGTGCAGTATGTAGTGTATTACACTCTGTAGTAATTCTTGCAGTGTAGTACCCTCTATAGTGTAGTACAATATGTTGTACACTGTGTTTTGTAGTACACTCTGCAGTACACTCTGTACTGTAGTACAGGCTGTACTGTAGTACACTGTAGTACACTCTGTAGTGTAGTACATTCTAATATGCTGTAGTGTAGTACACTCTGTAGTACGTACTCTATTACACTATTAATTCTTCCAGTGTAGTACACTCTGTAGTGTAGTACACTCTATAGTGTAGTACAATATGTTGTACACTGTGTTTTGTAGTACACTGTAGTACACTCTGTAGTGTAGTACACTCTAGTGTTGTACACTCTGTACAGTAGTACACTGTACTGGAGTACACACTGTCGTACACTATGTACAGTAGTACACTCTGTACTGTAGTACACTCTGTGGTACACTCTGTAGTACATTCTGTTGTGTAGTACACTGTGTCGTACACTCTACTGTAGTACACTCTAGTATACTCTGTACTGTAGTACACTCTGTAGTACACTATGTACACTGTAGTACATTCTGTGTTACACTCTGTTGTACACTCTGTACTGTAGTACACTGTGTATTACACTCTGTAGTACACTCTGTACTGTAGTACACTGTGTATTACACTCTGTAGTACACTGGACTAGTGGCATTGTCATGTCAGTGATCAAAGCTGCGACAGGTTGGTTTATAGCATTTTATTTACAGTTAATGATAACATAGGAATGGAGTGAACCTAATATACCTTCTGAGAGCAGCTCTCCCCTCCCACTCTTACTGTAAGCTAAACTGATCCATAGTCCTCTCCACAGCCTCTGTTTTATTCCCTCTCCTCATACACACAGTGATAAAGTGTGAGGTTGCTGCTCCAGGAATCAATCATTCCTTTAATTTTAGTCAGACTTATTACTGTTGGGAGCTCAGCAACTCAGCATCAAGTGCTGCTATGTGCTCTCTCTTCTCCCAGTTCCTCTCTGCTCTCTCATTTAGGGTTTAAATAATTATATAAGAATTATGTAGTAATCATCTCTAGTGCAGATATTGCTAACAGGCAGTTTTCCAGTCACCTCTGTGGAAAGTGTATAATAATATGAATATGTAGTTGGTGGTTTGAAGGATGACAGGTCAACACCCAAAGGACCCAGTACATGACAGAATACAGTAGTGTAGCAGTCTCTCCATGATAAGCCTGCACTGCTTTGATATATGACTGATCTAGGATCTGGCATCACATCATCACACTCTCTCATCCACTGTCCCACAGCGAAGGGAATTGAAAATCAGTTCTGCGCTTTCGCTAAATATGTGTGGAATAACTTTTAATAATTGAGTTTCATTTAAATGATGAACAGATTTCTGGACTGCTACAGTAGGAGTAAAGTAACTATAACTCTCCTCTGTGTTCTTGTGTTGTAGACCCAACATGGACGAGGCAGAGAAGTACCAGCAGAGAGTGCAGGCTATAGAGGTGAGTCTCTGTCACGGCCGTTAAAGGAAGAGGACCAAGGTGCAGCGTGGGCGTACATGTTCTCTTTATTTGGAAAATGACACCAAACAAAACAATAAACACTACAAAACAAACCCTGAAGCTAAAGGCTATGTGCCCTAAAAAAAGTCAACTTCCCACAAAGACAGGTGGAAAAAGGGCTACCTAAGTATGGTTCTCAATCAAAGATAAATGATAGACAGCTGTCCCTGATTGAGAACCCTACCCGGCCAAAACATAGCAATACAAATAATAGAGTATAGAATACCCACCCCAACTCACACCCTGACCAAACCAAAATAGAGACATAAACAGGATCTCTAAGGTCAGGGTGTGACAGTACCCCCCCTCCCCCCTGGATCATCACTGCAGGCATCGTGCCATGGATCATCACTGGAGGCTTCGGGCCCTGGATCATCACTGAAGACCGGGTGCGTAGAGCTGGCACAGGACGCACCGGGCTGGAGAGACACACTGGAGGCCTGGTGCGTGGAGCCGGCGCAGGATATCCTGGGCCGAAGAGTCGCACCGGAGACCAGGAGCTCTGAGCCGGCACAATCCGTCCTGGCTGAATGCTCACTCTAGCACGGCAAATGTGGGGAGCTGGCACAGAGTGCACCGGGCTGTGGTTGCGTACCGGCGACACAGTACGTGTAACCGCAAAGCATGGTGCCTGAAGGGTCACACGCTCCTTAAAGCGAGTGTGGGGAGTTGGCTCTGATCTGCAACCTGGCTCCACCAACCACCCCATGTGCCCCCCCCCAAAAAAATGTTTTGGGGGGATGCCTCTCGTGCTTGCGTCGAGGTCGCAAACCCCGGTGTCGTCGTTGTTCTTCCCTTGCTGCCTCCGTCTGCTCCCATGGAAGGCGATCCATTCCAGCCTGGATCTCCTCCCACGTCCAGGATCCTTTACCGTCTAATATATCCTCCCATGTCCAGGATGTCCTCCATTCACTTTTCTCCTGGGCCCAGGATCCCTGCTCCTCCTGGCCACGCTGCTTGGACCAAGGTGCAGCGTGGTAGGCGTACCTTTTACTTCATTTTCAAATGACACCAAAAAACAACAAAATATAAAAGAACGTAAAGTTCTGCAGGCTCCACAGCAAATATGCAAAACAAAATCCCACAAACTAGGGTGGAAAACAGGCTGCCTAAGTATGATTCCCAATCAGAGACAACGATAGACAGCTGCTTCTGATTGGGAACCATACCCGGCCAACAAAGAAATGCCCACCCAAATCACACCCTGACCTAACCAAATAGAGAAATAAAAAGGCTCTCTAAGGTCTGTCCATGTTTGAATAATTCAATTGGGTTGCATGGCGTTTGCTTCAGGGCCACTACTGACCTCATCAGCAGGGTTAAACACTACAGGGACCTTGAGCATTAAGGGATGGTAGAAATACACACACACACACACACACACACACACACACACACACACACACACACACACACACACACACACACACACACACACACAATGCTCATGCCTTCCCTCCATGCTTTATCCTGTCTTTTGTTGATGCATTGGGGTCTAGCCAACTCCCACATGTTATGCCCCAACACAGTTCTTATTGAATTAGGTTAGACCAAAATCATTAATTAAATTCTGTTCTAAATTAGCCCTTCTGTTTAGCGTAATCTAATTGCAGTTGCTTTTGAAAGGAGGGATGTTGGGGAAACTATGAGAAATCCAAAGGGATAGCAGTCTCAGGCCTGGATTGGTGCTAATGTATGGGAGTGAACCGCTCCTCCTAACAGAACATGAATGTGCAGTATGTGTGATATGTGTGTTACTGTCAGACTAGCTGATGAAGATGGAGTGCCGGCATGCCCACGTGCTCCTAGCCTTGCCTCCGCTTCATCTCCGTTTCTCTGCACTTTGACCTTAAAGAACCAGCTGTTCCACCGGTCAACAGCATATATGTCTATGGGGCTTGTCACTGTAATCTACTGTCACTGCTTTTCAGTTATACTGTAATAAGATATACAGTACTGTAGTTGTACTGTTATCTTCTCCTTCACTAGCACCATTCAAATGACAACTATGACTATCTCAATAGAGCTTGAAAGCAGTGTGAGCTGTGGGACTCTGTCTCTCTGGTGACACACGTCTGAGATGATTAATAACAGGAAGTGCTCCTCATTATTAGCCACCATTGTTCCTGTTCCCAAGAAAGCTAAGGTAACTGAGCTAAACGACTACCGCCCCGTAGCACTCACTTCCGTCATCATGAAGTGCTTTGAGAGACTAGTCAAGGACCATATCACCTCCACCCTACCTGACACCCTAGACCCACTCCAATTTGCTTACCGCCCAAATAGGTCCACAGACGATGCAATCTCAACCACACTGCACACTGCCCTAACCCATCTGGACAAGAGGAATACCTATGTGAGAATGCTGTTCATCGACTACAGCTCGGCATTTAAAACCAGAGTGCCCTCCAAGCTCGTCATCAAGCTCGAGACCCTGGGTCTCGACCCCGCCCTGTGCAACTGGGTACTGGACTTCCTGACGGGCCGCCCCCAGGTGGTGAGGGTAGGCAACAACATCTCCACCCCACTGATCCTCAACACTGGGGCCCCACAAGGGTGCGTTCTGAGCCCTCTCCTGTACTCCCTGTTCACCCACGACTGCGTGGCCACGCACGCCTCCAACTCAATCATCAAGTTTGCGGACGACACAACAGTGGTAGGCTTGATTACCAACAACAACGAGACGGCCTACAGGGAGGAGGTGAGGGCCCTCGGAGTGTGGTGTCAGGAAAATAACCTCACACTCAACGTCAACAAAACTAAGGAGATGATTGTGGACTTCAGGAAACAGCAGAGGGAACACCCCCCTATCCACATCGATGGAACAGTAGTGGAGAGGGTAGTAAGTTTTAAGTTCCTCGGCGTACACATCACAGACAAACTGAATTGGTCCACCCACACAGACAGCATCGTGAAGAAGGCGCAGCAGCGCCTCTTCAACCTCAGGAGGCTGAAGAAATTCGGCTTATCACCAAAAGCACTCACAAACTTCTACAGATGCACAATCGAGAGCATCCTGTCGGGCTGTATCACCGCCTGGTACGGCAACTGCTCCGCCCACAACCGTAAGGCTCTCCAGAGGGTAGTGAGGTCTGCACAACGCATCACCGGGGGCAAACTACCTGCCCTCCAGGACACCTACACCACCCGATGTCACAAGAAGGCCATAAAGATCATCAAGGACAGCAACCACCCGAGCCACTGCCTGTTCACCCCGCTATCATCCAGAAGGCGAGGTCAGTACAGGTGCATCAAAGCTGGGACCGAGAGACTGAAAAACAGCATCTATCTCAAGGCCATCAGACGGTTAAACAGCCACCACTAACATTGGAGTGGCTGCTGCCAACACACTGACTCAACTCCAGCCACTTTAATAATGGGAATTGATGGGAAATGATGTAAAATATATTACTAGCCACTTTAAACAATGCTACCTAATATAATGTTCCCTACATTACTCATCTCATATGTATATGTATATACTGTACTCTATATCATCTACTGCATCCTTATGTAATACATGTATCACTAGCCACTTTAACTATGCCACTTTGTTTACATACTCATCTCATATGTATATGCTGCACTCAATACCATCTACTGTATCTTGCCTATGCCGCTCTGTACCATCACTCATTCATATATCTTTATGTACATATTCTTTATCCCCTTACACTTGTGTCTATAAGGTAGTAGTTTTGGAATTGTTAGCTAGATTACTTGTTGGTTATTACTGCATTGTCGGAACTAGAAGCAGAAGCATTTCGCTACACTCGCACTAACATCTGCTAACCATGTGTATGTGAGAAATAAAATAAAATTTGATTTGATTTGATTTGATTAGGTTCAGAAACATAAGTATATCTCTACCTCCACTCAACCCTAAATCTCTCTTTTTGTTGGTCTCTTTCTCTTCTTCTCCCATCACCAGGACAAGCGACGTAAGCAGCAGGATGATGAGAAAGCAAGGAGGGAGATGGAGGAGGAGTGGCTGACGCAGGCCCAGCGCAAGGTCTGTCTGGATCTGTCTGTCTGTCCTTCCCTGTTGTCCTGTTGCAGGGAGCCACATGTCTGGCAGCTGGTTCGCATGCCCAGGGTTGAGCCCTCCTGTGTGATGATAAACTCAATTAGCTCCATAACACCAGACAACCTTCCCAACACCATGAGGTGTCCTGAGGCATTCTCTATTCCTCTGTATAACAGTATTTTTCTCCCTCCTTCCTGATCAACTCTCTTCTGCTCATCATCTTACCATGACCTCTGCTACCATGACCTCTGCTACCATGATCTCTGTAACAGAGAGAGAAATCACATGAAAGAGAGGAACTGAAATGATGAGGTGGTTGTAGAGAAATAGGGAGAGAGTGAGTCAGAGTGAGAGAGAGAGAGCTGTGCATTGTGTTGATCTTTGTCAGTAACTCTCTACTCCACTGGGACCACCAGCACTGATCCCTGTTGGACCCCATTAACTCCTTCACGTCAGATCAGTGGTGGAGTGGCTAGAACCGCTCCATCAACACATATGACTCAGGCAGCCGCCCACACAAACAGTCTACTCTACATTACTGGGTTTGCTCAGGTAGGACTATGTTCACCCCTCAGCTTGGTGTTGTCATATCTGAGTTAGAATGAAAGGAGGACCCCTCCTTTACTGTACCTCTGGGCTCTGGAAGGTTTCTGCTTCAAAGGTTGAAAGGGAACTAACTGAGTCGCTGCCAATGCAGGTTGGCAAATTTACAAACACTCTCTAAATAAACATGGTCAGGTTTATTATTGTCAGTCTCAATCAGACCCCTTGTGACCAAGCCTACACTCGGGTTTGAGGACGTGTGGCTCTCTGAGCCCTCCCTGTGAGGGATCCGGAGTTGGGGGCAGTTTCTCCCTCACAGACAACACCAGGCTCTTGGCCTCACTCTTTCTGCTGGAGATCCAAAATGGCAACCAGAGCTCTGTGCCTAGGGTCTGTTTGTTTTGGTTACTGCATACTGGATAACTGTTTCAGTATTCATAGAGACAGAAGGCTTTTGTTTTTGTTAGCTTCTTTTGCTATGGGGAATTTTAGAGAATAGGCTTGTTTTGAGCTGATGAGCTGGCAGGTGGGGAAGCTGCATGCTGTGAGAGATGGCTCAGAGCATAGGCCGTTTCATGCATATGCTAACTGCACAGGACATAGCAGACCCTAATCATAGTCACCAACCCTCTTTCTCTCTCTCTCCATCCCTCTCTCTCTCTCCAAATCTCTCCTCACAGCGGAAGTCCTTGAGGGACCAGTGGCTGAGCGAGAACCCCCAGCCTGTCCCTGGGCGCAGCGCTGAGAACTACACAGAGGAGTGAGACACCCACGGCACACACACACACAATCTATCACTCCCCATTCCTGTTGGCTGAGGGAGTTGATATGCTCAGATGTTTTTATATCTCTTACATAAAGCACTTGATACTGACCCTCCCCTGAACTGTAGTCATGCCTCTGCATGTATGTATTGTATTTGTGAATGGCTTTGTATGTTAATGTGTTGGTTTCATGTGTCATGGGGTGTTACGGTCATCATTGTGTGAATGTGTGTGTATTAGGTTGCCAACTGAAGAGGATATAGTGGAGGTCATTGAATCCACAAGCTACACAGTCACCAATGCCCAGAACCACAGCCAGGCAAGTGGAGAAAGCAGAGACATTCCGAGAACCTGAGTTTCAATATGATTTTTAATATACTCAATCAACTGTGCCATATTAAATATCTTAGCAGATTTTCCCCATTATACACTGAACAAAATTATTAACGCAATATGGAAAGTAAGCATTTCTCCTTTGCCAAGATAATCCATCCACCTGACAGGTGTGGCATATCAAAAAGCTGATTAAACAGCGTGATCATTACACAGGTGCACCTTGTGCTGTGGACAAGAAAATGCCACTAAATTGTGCAATTTTGTCACACAACACAATGCCACAAGTTTTGAGAAAGCATGCAATTGGCATGCTGACTGCAGGAATGTCCACCAGCGCTGTTACCTTAAGCCGCCTTCAACATTGTTTTAGAGAATTTGGCATTACATCCAACAGGCCTCACAACTGCAGACGTAACCACGCCAGTTCAGGACCTCCACATCAGGCTTCTTCACCTGCGGGACCGGGGGTGCTGAGGAGTTTTTATGTCTGTAATAAAGCCCTATTGTGAGGAAAAACTCATTCTGATTTTTTTATTTAACCTTTATTTAACTAGGCAAGTCAGTTAAGAACAAATTCTTATTTTCAATGACGGCCTAGGAACAGTGGGTTAACTGCCTGTTCAGGGGCAGAATGACCGATTTGTATCTTGTCAGCTCAGTGATTTGAACTTGCAACCTTTCGGTTACTAGTCCAACGCTCTAACCACTAGGCCTCCCCACCCCAGGCCCATGCATGGCGGTGCCACTGCCCAGTCATGTGAAATCCATCGATTAGAGCTTAATTTATTTATTTCAATTGACAGATTTCCTTCTATGAACTGTAACTCAGTAAAAACGTTGAAATTGTTGCATGTTGCGTTTATATTTATGTCCGGTATACTTTCTTACCCCAATGGTCTGTTTTACTCAATAGTCTCAATGTTTTTACATCAATAACAGCTGATTCAGTTTGGAACTGTGTAATATAAATAGCTACGATATTTCACAACTACAGCAGTTGAAGATCTTTTCCCTCACTAAGCCTGTGATCCTACAGATTGATGTTCAGCAGAAACCACTCCTCTCTGTAGTAAAGTATCCCGTTGTTCATCCAGTTATGACCTTTTCAACAGATTGGTTTTTGCCTCCCTTTGGAAATCAAACCACAGTACATTGCAAAGTGCCGATCCCCTGTTTTAAAGTAGGGGTGTATGTATGCTACCCTATGGAAAACTGACTCTGACATTTAGTGACATTATAGCCCTCCACATTGGGGGAGCCCTAAAGGGTGTCGGGCTATTGACTGACAGGACTTTGACCTCATAACAACTGTGAACTCTACAGGGGAACATACACTGAGTGTACAAAACATTAGGAACACCTTCCTAATATTGAGTTGCACCTCCTTTTCCCCTCAGAACAGCCTCATTTCGTCGGGGCATGGACTACAAGGTGTTGAAAGCATTCCACCAGTAGCAGTGTGTGGGTAAAATCACTGGGGAAGCCAAGCCAGAAAAAAGTGACAATTGCGTTGTTTGCTCTATAACCTGTTAGTTCATATGCCTTGCCACTGTGATATATAGGCCTAAGGCAGAGACAATAAGAAGATACAGTGGCAGAAAAATTAAACCACACCTTTGTATCATCACAAACCGGAGAGCAAGATCTGTCCGGTGAAGTCCACAAAGCATATTGAATGTAACAAACAGTTACATGACCTACAGCATGGACTACTAAACAACTGTTGATTTAGAACCACGTAGAGTTACCGCAAGTCACAAACAAAACAGGAGCTGCCTCCACTATTCCAGCACCATTTCAACTTCAACATTTCAACATCATCAAATCACCTCTGCTTGGTCTAATACAGGGACAACTAAAATATACCCAAAACTATTTAGTCCAATCAACATACGCCAAACATGATGTGGCTGTCCATGTGAGTGAGCTTTGATGTGAGATGTGTGTGTGTGTGTGTGTGGGTGTGTGCACAAAAGTGTAAAAAACATGTTGACTCAACCTACCTGTAGAGGAACACCAATGTCATCCTGCTCTCTTTCCTGTTGACGAAACGGTCTATGACTCTGTCATACAGTACACACTTGTATTTTTTGTTGCCTTAGGCTACCTGGCTAAAATGCTTCCCTTCATGGGCAACGATTAGCTAGTTAACATTAGCCTTCTACATCTAGCTACATATTGAACTTCCATGCTCTCAGTCCAGGGGCACAATGTATGAATTTATGGTTGGATCAGAATCTCCGTTATAATCATTGTCCAGCATGGAGAATTAAGTAAAACCACAAGTCCAAATCCTTATCTCCATCCATGGCTAATTTAGGAAAGGTGACATCAATAAGGGATCATAACTTTTACCTGGATTCACCTAGTCAGTCTATGTCATGGAAAAAGCAGGTGTGTTTGGCACACTCAGTGTATATAATATACTGGCCATTACTTGAACTTTTACATTCCGGTTTGTGTCTGGTCCATCTTTAGCTCACACTAACACTTGGTAAGGAAGTTCAGTGTGTATTCATCTCTAACACTCTAACACGAAGCTGAGCCCAGCGCCACACTGCTCTAATGGTTACTGTGACATATTTATGGCAGTGCGCAGGGCCTGAGAGAGATAAGGGATGAAGAGGAAAGTGTTTGGGGGAGACAGTGACTGTAGGACTGATTGGACCAGGGGTTCCACTTAAAATTGTCTCCTCTGTTTCCCCATAGGCTGACATTGAAGAGGGTGGGATACAAGGTAAGCTTCACCTGCATGGTAATTTAGCTCTAGGCCTGGATATCTCGTTTGTTCTCACTTTCTCTTAGACCATCCTGCATGTGACTGTTCTTTCATCTCTTTCTGACTGACACTAATGTAATCAGGGTGACAGAATGAAGCCACAGCTGTGATTGTTTTATAATTGCTATATAACTCAAATGCATGATTGTCGCGCAGCACATTAGCATTTGTATATGGAAAGTACAATGGTTTTGTATTAGCTGTATCTTTATCTTTTAGACATCATCAGAGCTGCTGGGGGTCAGCTCCCTGGGCCAGTAATGGAGAGGGTTCTCCATGAGAATGGACTGGAAGGTCGATCAGGTACTGTTTGGGGAGGATTCTACCACAGAAATGTGATAGTGCTCATCATCCTCCACACCATTGATTTGGGACGGGCCCAGCCACAGTGATGATCTATACATACCTTCGCTATGAGGGAAACCATATTTCTCTCCATATTTTTCTCTATATCTGTTCCTGTGGCTGGGTTTTGCCTCCAGGGTACGGCTTAACGATGTGGCTGGCTGGGTTGAAGGGCTGGAGCAGAATGCAGGCGATAGTTATATTTAGCCCACTTTGTTTCTCTTGGTACATTTCTTATGCATGCTGGGGGCTATGGAGAGTGGAAAGGGTACTGGGTTGTGCACTGTGAGCCTGCACATTGACCTTGTGTTGTTTACTCATGTTGTGCAGGCTGACATTAGCAAAGAGGGCTCTGACATATGCCACACAAATGTGCCTCCTCGCCCTTCACCTACTGGTAATGTAGGCCTTCCTTTAGGGGAAAGGCTATATTGATAGTATTTGAGTGGTGGTATGGGTAGAATATGACATTAATATTTTATGTTTCTATAGCCCAGGTAATCCATGCTCTGACCATAATTCCAAATATAGTGACTTGACTGTTATATTGCCCAGTATAATTTCTCCCTCTGTGTTGCAGTGCTGGGGATGGTTGCAGTGCAGATGGAGAGGGATTCAAAGACAGGGGTCACCAAGATCAGGTCTGTGGTGCCCGTGTCTGGATCACCCAGGGCCTTGGGGGAGACGGTGTTCAATGATAGCAGGAAGAGTGTCCACCACGTCGGTGGGGCAGAGGGGCAGCCTTCTGCTGAGGAGCTGGGACAGCTCCTTAGTGTCATCAACGATGTCGGGATGCAAGTGCTGCTGGATGAGATCCCAGTTGTACCACAACAGAAGGCAGAGGAGAAGATAGAGGTTGGTGGTGGGATGGAAGAGGAGATGGACAATGTGGAGGACACTGCCGCACCTACAACCCTGGGCTACACTGAGGAAGAGGTTGAGGTTGTGGAGCATGAGGATGATGAGATGGACGAGGAGGTAGAAATAGGAGTGGTGGAAATTGTGGAGGGCCCTACCCGACTGACCGACCTGGGCTACGCTAAGGAAAAGGTTAAAGATCTGGGCTGTGAGGATGATGAGATGGACAAGGAGACAGGAGTAGGTCAGGTAGACCTTGTGGAGGGCACTGTCACACTGACCTTCCTGGGCTACACTGAGGTAAAGTCAGAGAGTCTGGGCCATGAGGATGATAGAGAGTTGGTGGAGGTGGAGCGGGTGATCATTTCTGATGCGGGTGAGCAGGAGATTGTTCTCCAGTCTCCTGTTCTTGGGTCTGAGACTGAACCCTTTCTGGGCTACACTGAGCAAAAGGTTGAGGCTGTGGGGCATGAGGATGATGAGGAGGACGTGAGTGGATTGGTTGTCTTTGTGGAGGGCCCTGTCCCACCTGTCATCCTGGGCTACACTCGGGAAGAGGTTGAGGATCTGGGACATGAGGATGATCCCCCCAGACCAACCCCACACTACAGAGTTGAGGAAACAGGAAAGAGGGCATCCAAACACAATACCAAGTGCTGCTCTATCATGTGATTCTGCACACCCCATTTCTCTTAGCTATGCCACTCATGATGAATGGGCTGTATGCTTGGCCTAAATCTACAACATTGTCTAAATTGCACAGGATGTGCTCCAGCGTGCCTTTGCTCCTCATCTAAAATGTCACTGGTATCCTCTGAGACTACAGTCCCACATGGCTTGTGTCAAGGAGTGTTTACTGTTATCCTCCTCTCTTCAAACAGCTCCGTGAACAGACTCCAGTGTGACTGTTACAAAGCCCTTCTGCCTCCTGCTGGACACAGTTCAGTAATGCAACTAGGTTTTACTGCCAGAATCCCAGCAGCACTCATCTCACACTCCTCTGGATTGGTTGTATCAGCCCAAAAAACGTACTCAGCACTATGTCCCCAAGGAATGAAGACTATGAAGAATAGATGAAGAATACAACAACCACTGATCTGTTTCTTTTTGGAAATAGATTTTTAAATATTAATCTTAGAAATGCTTGATGTGCCTTTTTCAATGGCAACTCGTTTGTTCAAATCAAATCAAATGTATTTATATAGCCCTTCTTACATCAGCTGATATCTCAAAGTGCTGTACAGAAACCCAGCCCAAAACCCCAAACAGCAAGCAATGCAGGTGTAGAAGCACTTTTAGAGTCTCCTCATCAGTAATGCAAATGTTATGGTTATGAATACGATACTGTATTCCGTCATTGACCAAAACAGTCTGTTAAAGAAGGGTTGGTTGCCATTACATCTATCCAGTGCGATTTGTATGTGTAAGTGTGTTTGATAGTTGAATTTTGATTTAGCCATGTCTGTTAATGAAGGTGGATAAAAACTGGAATGTGTGTGTGATTATCAAAACTAAATATATTTCATATTCTTAAAAATGTTGTTTGTCTCGTTCTTTCCTTTTGATCAGCAGTAGCAACGTTCCTGTCAGGACGTTCATGTATAGGACTCTTTATTGCAAATGAGCTGTGACATACCATTGAAGACACGCTACGGAACTTTGCCGTCTACAAAGTATTTTTCTTCCCTCTCGCTTTGGGCTGGATGTGTCAATGTGTAGTTCATACATACTTAATATATGAGCAGAATTACTGTTTTACCACAATTAGCCATGAAATCCCTAGTATAAAAGAGATACTATTTTTCTGGAAGATGTGCTATGCCATTTTCCCTAAAATGTTCCCCACGTGGGCCAGCCCTGTAGCAATTCGATGTGTAGTCAATGAGCTTCAGTCCCTTCGCCTTTTGAGTGACAGGCAGTCTCACCTCTCACGTGTCTCAGCAGCAGCCTAGCAGCATCATTCAGACTGAAGCCTGGACACAGCCACGACACTGCAAACAGGTGGGTCTCTTTCTTATTATTCATTTTACAGTACCTTGCCGTATTCTGATATTATACTGTTAGTTACCAACGTTTTGTCATTAATAGCACTCACAGATGCATATGATTCATTTACATTTCATTTCCATAACCCATTTAGTTTTCATAAGCAAATAATAATGGTTTTGAACAGTATGGCTGTTATTATTGATCACAAAGTAACAACTCTTGAAACAAGCGTCTAGCTTTACTTTAATATAGATATATACAGCCTACAGTTTATTCCCACGAAAAGGCTTTAAATATTTGAGATTTCAGGATATTTGATATGTCATGAGGTGATATGTATAGTTAATTGTGGTTTTCAAGGAAGAGCTTGAATTTGTATCACTGAGCAATTTTTGGTTGACTTCCCCTTAATGGAGGAGATAAGCTCATTAAATATCATTAATATTTTGCGATGCGATGCAATCACTTCATACATAGTGTGGCTGGCTTTTTGCTAATCCTGGGCAGGAGTATGGCTATAAGCCTGAGGGTAAATATAGACATATAAATCTCACCTGCCCCTGAGGTGACTACAGGTGTAGGAATTTCATTTCATCACTCTTTTGTTGCTGAGAATTTTCCTGCACGGCAGGAAACGCAAACTTGTAGTGTTTTTAAAAGGCTTCTAAAGTTTGTAATTTCCACTTTGAAATTTCAGACTTGATTTGCCCTAACAAAAAATGTATCAACCCCTATAAAAATGGCCATTTATTATAATCCAGACAATAATTCCCATTTTCTGTTGCTGCATGATTATTTTCCTGCTGTCTTAAAATGAAGATCATGCATCTGTAGATTACATGGGAGCATTGGTAATTAGACATGATGACAGACAGAACTGCACAACCTCAATGACAATAACGCTTCTGATCAGTTTGCCATTATGCATCGTACACCAGGTGTGGTGTCTGGAGACATTCACGCAAATGACATACAGTAAACATACATTTTCATAATGTGGTTTACTGGTTCTCACAGATACAGCTCTCTAAATTGGCTGGAATTTAAATTAGTATGTTGTCATGAAGTCAGTGTTTTGAGCTTAAGACTGAAAGTGATATGGCTCTGGAGTAGAAGGCTGTGAAGGAGGCTCCTGTAGCAGATGCATAGTGGATGTGCCAGACAGTGAAAAGCTGATTACTCTTCCACCTAGTAAGCAGAACTCTGCTCAGGTCAACTACATCACCGTTGTAGTGTCAGCTAGTAAATATGTCAGGTGAGAGAGAACAGAATGCACTACAACTTTAAGATCATTTCCTTCATTTTAAAGCTTAAAAGGTGAAGTTGCAATTTTTTTGTACATATTTTTTAAATCCAAGTTCCATGTTTTAGTGACATGACATGTTTTAGTGACATCACATTATGCCAGTCCAAAGCTGGCATAATGACCGTCATCCTTTCTTTCAACGTTCAGCATTCCTCAAAAGAGGAACAGATTCACAAACATTTACTTTATTGTCCTATTTCTGCTGGTATTACCTGACATCTATGACATTGTTATAAAAATTGCCATTTTTAGTACACACTTTAAAGACTTCAACACATTTCGTAATTATTTGGTTTACTGAATGGTAGACCACCTAAGCCTTGTGGTGCATGTTTTTGAAGGGGCTCAAATAACATGCCTCTAATTGCAAAGTCATTAACATTATTTTTCAGATTGTGAGACTGAAACCAAAGGCAGTGAAAGGAGAATAAATAAAATATTTAAAGGTGTGAAGTTCAAATTACGGAATTATACCCCATCACTATGGAAACAGAGTCCATGGTCAGCCCCCAATCTCCTAAGGGTCCAGTCTCCCAGGAGGATTGTGGTCTCTGGATGGAGGTTGGCTGTAAACCGGCAGAGGACACAGATATGGCCAAAGACAACTCCTCCCTGACTTCTGGGGAAAAGCCCTGTGAGGCCTGGCAGGCTGTCATACCACCTCCCCCTTTGGTCAGCGCAGGCCACCCCGGTAGGATGGAGGAGGATGATGACGTCTTCATCCTTTCCCCACCATGCAAAGACCCCTCTTGTCCAGAAGAGGGCAGCACTACGGAGCCCAATGCTGGGGCCATAAGCGTCACAGAGGCTAAAGAAAATCCCAGGAGCTTAGATGGAGTTCAATCTGAGCAGCCTAGCAGCACTCCAGTCATGGACAAGGCTACAGTAACAGTGGAAGAGGAGCAGCAGACTGAACTGAAGAAGGGAGGATCTGAGGATGTCACAGTGCTGACTGAAAGACCTGGCTCTGTCACGCCACCAACAACAGACGGATATAAAGCAGTGGGTGCCAGTAGCCCTGAGCAGCCACATCCGAACATGGAAACCAGCATTCTGAAAGAGACAGATCCTGTCCCATCATCACAGACAAGGGAGTCTGAGCCAGAGCACTGCCTTGACAACAATAGTCATCCAACCCATGAAGGGACCATCATAGAGCCAGAACATACAGACGAGAGTAACAATGATGTTGAGGACATGGTCGATGGTAGATCACTAGACTATGACATGACCAAAGACGAGTGGGTCAGGAGAGACAGTGCTAGCAGTGACGTCCAGTGCCTCCAGCCTCACCTATCTATTTCAAGAGGTTTATCCAGAGAACAAGTATTAGTGCCCTCGCCTCAGTCACCTGCCCATGAGCAGCAGGAGCAGCAGGAGGTTAGCAGCCTGACAGTAGCTGAAGACATCCAGCAGGGGGAGCAGCTGCTGCATCGCCTGCATCTGGTGCAACAGAGACAGGATGGACAACAGGTGCCACAGGAGCCTCCGCCCGCACACCAGGTGGCCATGAAGACAACCAATCAGGATACAGGCTACCAGGAGGTAGAGCGAATCGAGTTTAGGAAGGAAGAGGAAGAAGAAGAGGAAGGAGGGAGTGAGGGAAGCGGTGAAAAGAGAGAGCAGGGAGAGAGAGTACAGACTGTCGAGGTGGAAGAGAGAGAGCAGGGAGAGAGAGTACAGACTGTCGAGGTGGAAGAGAGAGAGCAGGAAGAGAGAGTACAGACTGTCGAGGTGGAAGAGAAAGAGCAGGGAGAGAGAGCACAGACTGTCGAGGTGGAAGAGAGGGCAGCGGTAAGTGAGGAAGACACAGAGATTCCAGAGAAAGAACATATTGAAACAGTGGCAGGAGAGAAAGCGGAGGAGGTCCAGTCTCGTCCTTCTGCCCAGCTCAGTGTCCAACCTATGGTCAGGATTGAGATGGAATGCAGTGACGATGACCAGAGTGACAGCGGGGTGTCCACTGACTTCTCCCCTGTCAGCACACACGAGATCCACACGACCACAGCCCCCATCATGGACAACAAGGCTCCCCCACCCCAGAAGGAGACTCCCATCGAGAGGGAGATCCGGCGATCTGCTGAAAGGGAGCAGAGCCTGCGTCGGTCCAGGTGCATGTCAAACACCCAGGAAGGTCAGGAGGTGGTAGACATCCCCCTGATGAAGACTCCGCTGCTGGCTAAGACACTGTCCTCTAAGGCAGGGCCGGGGCAGGGTGCTGACTGGCAGTTCTCAGAGAAGAAGATGCAGAAGGAGATCAGCCAGGAGATCCATAGGGAGCTTGTCCTGGTGAACATGGGGAAGATCCCTGGAGTCTACAGCAAGGGAACAGTACGCCAGATGAGGGAGAGGAAGCTGCTGTTTGAAGCCTTCCAACAAGGCAATGCAGAAGGACCCACCAGGCACAGGAGACCCCTCACCACAGCAGGCCTGGGGATGAGAGGTCATGTCTACCCCTCTGTGCTGGAGAGGACGCGTAGCATGGAGCTTGTCTCTTTCAAAGGCTGCCCTCTCTCAAGAGCCCACTCCCACCAGCTGTTTGACTTAAAGGACAAAAAGGAGGCTAGCTCAGGCCAAAACCCAAGTGCAGAGAACCAACCCGCCGCTAAAGGAGCAGCGAGGAAGGTGGTTATTCTGGAAAGTGACGACACAATCATAGCCCACTATCCGAACCGAGACAGAGGAGCTCAGCGCCTCTACAGAAGCCTAGACTGCCTAAATATAGGGGGCACTGTCTCTACAGAGGAGGAGGCTACGGATGAGGTGAAGGTAGAACAGCCAGGGGATGAGGACGACATCCTCAGGGAGAACCCCTTCTTTAAGCTGCGTCCCTCACTGGCCATGAAGCCGGAGGTGGAAAGGGACATCCGGGAAGCCAGGGAGAGAGAGGAGGAGCTGCGCAGGCAGAGGTGTAGTCTGTACGGAGAGGCAGGAGTCGGTGGGGGCAGGCCAGACGGCACAGAGGACCCCAGCCCAGACTCACCTACCACACGCATTCCCTCATCCACCTCCTCTTTCACAGCATCAGGTCAGTGGACATGTCCTGTATTACATGTAGAATTCCTTTGTGTTTGAATTGGGGCAAAGTGAGGGGGAGCATAGTAGAGTTTTTGCAAAAAGTATTTGTTTGTGCCATCATGAAATAGTGTTGTGTCAACGTATGATAAGCACACCTAGCTGAGGGAAAGTGGATAAGCCAGTTATAGCCTCATTCATTCCACAGCACACATTCATCTCAGCCCAAGCACTTTAATGTCTGCCTATTTGCATTAGCATCAGATCATGTTATTATGGGCACAGTATTGTCGTCAACTTAGTGTCATCCCTGTCACCAGGGGTTAGGGCAAGATCCCTCTGGCTGAACACTTATCTGAATCAGCAGCACATGCCACAGGGGGACTTTGTAGGATGTAACCAAAGTTACCACGGCAGTACAATGGCCAGAAAGATCAGATCAAGGGTGTTCTGGGCATCTGCATGTTTGAGATGACAGATATGTCTTGGGGGGCAGCAAGGGGTTCTGTGAGCACAGTGCAGTCACAGCTTATTCCTGTCATGTAATGTAGAATCATATGAGTGTGTATATTCTAGATTGATAAACTTGTGGACATTGGGATGTTTATATATACATATGACTGTGACCTGTGACCATTGATATTAGAGGTCTGGGGGGACAGACGGAAGAATATAATTTCCTTGACTTCTAGCATGATTCAAATAAAATGAACTAGTTCCAAAGATAGCCATCGGAGGAATTACAATATGAATTATAGTAACTGCAATGGATACATCTTCAAATGGTACGGAGTCTAGAAGGAGTTTGTATATTTACTTAGCAGTGTTTTGGAGCCTGCTAGATCAGTCTGTAAATCCTTTCCTTATCCCATTTCATTATTCCTTATCCTGCCTCTCTGCAGTTGATGGCCGACAATCCAAGGGGAAGTTGGATCGGACCTGGCCTCCTCCCAATCCTAAGAGTGCTAGGGTGAACCCTGGACAAACACAGGTACAGCTCTGCTTTCCTAAAAGTTTGCTCCCTGTGACAAGAACACAACATGTCATTCACTCACAAGCTTTGATTGCAATTACACTGTATGTCTGTCTCTGCTAGCAATTTAACAGTAGGGGTTCTGTTTAGAATCGGTGTATTTTGCTGGCAAAGCTGACCTCAACATTTATTTTCTGCGCTATAATATTTTACATCTGACAAGGGATGTGGTTATATTCAAGTTCTGTGTGTGGCTAAATGGAGAGTGACTGAAATGTAAGAAAACCTAAACTGCTAATCAGACTAGCTAAATCCATTTCCTGTGTCCTGCATTATCTCTCCAGGAGCCCAAGGTTTACAAGGCAGGCGGCCAGAAAACTCCTCTGTGGCAGCGTTGGGAGGCAGGTATGGTGAACAGGCCACTGCCACGGGAACAGGACTGATACTGGAGGTCACCATTACCAGGACTTCTATAAGATTAGAGTTTCAAATGTATAACTAAGGAACTGGGATGGTAGAACTGCATAATTCACTACGATGGCAGAAACTTGAATTAGTATTAGCTTGAACATTCCATGCTTTGTAAGACTAAAATCTGTTTTGTATATAACATTACAATTTCATTACAAATATTCACAATGTACAAATGACGTCCTCTCTCATTTAACTGCTCTGCTTGTAAAGGTTTAACTACTGTTCAGTGTTCGATCAAAATGACAAATGTCATACACAATTCAGAGAAATGTCATTATCAAGGACTGCATAAATGTGAAGGTAATCAAAACTACTATAAATGTTTCAAAAAACGTACAAATGCCGTAATCATATCTCAGTCCGTACATATCTCAGTCCCTACATATCTCAGTCCGTACATATCTCAGTCTGTAATCATATCTCAGTCCGTACATATCTCAGTCCGTACATATCTCAGTCCGTACATATCTCAGTCCGTACATATCTCAGTCCGTACATATCTCAGTCCGTACATATCTCAGTCTGTAATCATATCTCAGTCCGTACATATCTCAGTCCGTACATATCTCAGTCCGTACATATCTCAGTCCGTACATATCTCAGTCTGTAATCATATCTCAGTCCGTACATATCTCAGTCCGTACATATCTCAGTCCGTAATCATATCTCAGTCCGTACATATCTCAGTCTACATATCTCAGTCCGTACATATCTCAGTCCGTACATATCTCAGTCCGTACATATCTCAGTCCGTACATATCTCAGTCCGTACATATCTCAGTCCGTACATATCTCAGTCTGTAATCATATCTCAGTCCGTACATATCTCAGTCTGTAATCATATCTCAGTCCGTACATATCTCAGTCCGTACATATCTCAGTCCGTACATATCTCAGTCCGTACATATCTCAGTCTGTAATCATATCTCAGTCCGTACATATCTCAGTCTGTAATCATATCTCAGTCCGTACATATCTCAGTCCGTACATATCTCAGTCTGTAATCATATCTCAGTCCGTACATATCTCAGTCTGTAATCATATCTCAGTCCGTACATATCTCAGTCCGTACATATCTCAGTCCGTACATATCTCAGTCCGTACATATCTCAGTCTGTAATCATATCTCAGTCCGTACATATCTCAGTCCGTACATATCTCAGTCCGTACATATCTCAGTCCGTACATATCTCAGTCCGTACATATCTCAGTCCGTACATATCTCAGTTTTGTCCCATCAGGCTCTGCTTATCAGTATTGTACATTTTGTTAATACAATCCAGTGAGGAGAAATGAAGTGCATACATTAAATATCCTTTTCAAATCAACTCTGTCTAATTTATCTTGCTACAGGAAGGTTCCTGTCCTTCATGTTATGGTCACGTGTGACAGTGAACAAACAAGGATCTACAGTAATTGGCATTTACATTTTCTTTGTTATATGCTTGGACCCAGATGCATTTTGAAAGCCAGATGACTATTATCCTGGGTGCAACCATGTTTGACTCAGCAAGCATAGTTAGCTGACCATAACCCACCCAGTGTACATGAGTTCGGGCCTCTGTGGCTAAAGCTAAGGTTTCACTGGGGGTCTCTCTATCTGCCATAAGTCACAAGTTAGAGGTGAGCCAATCAATGATTGGCTGGGATCAGCCCTTCCCATCTCAGATACTGTACCACTGACAGTTCATAATGAACATTATTGTCCTTAATGACATGGAATAACCAAAGTTCAGTCCATCCACAAATAAAACACTGTCATGAAGTGACTCAGATGAATAGTGGAAACAGGGTTCTGTTTTAACACCAGAAATGTTTGAGTCGAGGGTTCACTACTTTCCTGTTGGCAGGTAACATAGAATGACAAAACAGAACAGTCTATATTGTTCAATACTATGAGTCTTATCATCAGCAGATTCATTTAGGCCAAAGTCTAGAACTACAATAACTTTCACATTTATATTATATTTCAGTTATATCTTAAAAATGTAGAAGAAAGAGCCCAGGAGGCTACCTGCTATGTCTGAGTTTCAATTTAGAAAGCAATAACAATGTTTGAAGGATCAAAGGCTAGCAGCACCCTCTTATGCCACTGGAAGGCCTGGGTGTAAGTCCATAAACACTGTAAAATGCCACTGTAATCTAGTGATGTGCAGTATCTTTATTAGACCGACACATTTGATACATACTGTAGCTCGGTCATGTGTTTACCAAACATATATCAGTCTCAAAAAGCTGATCATTAAAACAGGACTTTCTCCTACTGGGACTTTCTCCTACAAGGACTTTCTCCGGTCTGTGATCAGACTCAGTGGAGAGTGTCTCATCTGTGAGGTCACAGACATGACCACTGAGTTTAGCCTTGCTTAGCACCATCTGTCAGTCCTACTGCCAGGGCGGAAGGACTCCAGTCACAGTGTTAATTGTCTGACTGTTATCACCATTCAACGTAGGCCAAAGCCTGGGCATAGCCTACAGTAGATGGGACAACGGTTAAGAATGACCCTCTAAAGATCCCAGATATAGATGTGTGAGCTTGATCTGTTTGAGAAAGATTTATGTACTCTAATGCCAAAGTTGATAGACTCTGTAAAATAAAAATGATACCCCTACACACACACACACACAAACAGCACACCTACAGTATGTCACTCCTCACTCCTCACTTTATTTGCAGGACACAATGATCCTCCCACAAAGCCTAAAGCTGAGTGGCTGCTGCATCTCTACAGTATGTGAGAGTGCTGCTGTTGATGGTGGTGGTGGCGATGGAGCCTGTGGAGGTGGGGTTGGCGAGTCTCAGGCTGCTCTGCCTTTCTGCCAACAAACCAGGCCAGGTAGAGGAGCAGGAAGGTGACCGCTCCTCTCAGGCTCAGCAGCGACAGCTGCAGCAGGAGGAAGGCCCTGAACATTTCCCACCCAGTATAGCTCAGGAAGAGAAGCCTGAACTCCAGAGAGGACCACAGCAGGAGGGAGTTGAGCAGGACAGCCAGGGCCTCAAAGCCACAGAAGACCCGCTGCCACAAAACGTTACCCCCGGGTGATGTTCTGGGGAATGGGCGGCGTGCGCCTGAACACAGGTGCCACAAGTCCATGCAGGATTTAGCTATGATGGTCAACAGGCACCAGAGGGCACACTGGGGGTAGATGCCTGAGAAGAACATGACGTGGCAGTAGGAGATGAGGAGCTCCAGGTAGCTCCAGGTCTGGGTGTCACACGGTGGTCTGTTGCTCTGCTCTATGATCTGTCTAAGGAAGGGAGACTGATGTTCCTGGTGGGCGCGGCCAAGGGGCGTCCTCATCCTCCTCAGGCGGGGAAATAGTGTGGCGGACAGTAGCTTGATGCCCAGGTGGGTGGCCAGCTGCACAGACAGGTGGAAGCGCACCATGGCGAGGTCCTTCAAGATCAGAGCCCTGTAGAAGTGGACGGAAAAGTGGTTGAAGAGGCAGGAGAGGATAACCTCAGGGAGCAGGGGCTGTTGCCTTGGTGACTGTTGCCCTGGCGGCTCGGGATCAGGGCTGAGGCCTTGGGACAGTTGGAATGCAACACAGTCCATCCCTGCCATGGCAACCGTGAGGGCGATTTTGGGGAGGTAGACAAGGATGTTGTGAAAGAGGAAACTGAGCTCTTCTCTCAGGAGGAAGTCCCCCACTAGTCCATCTAGGTGTAAATACATCAGGATCAGAATGGAGGAGAAGCAGAGGATGCAGGTTAGGAAGGCAACGGAGTGTTTCAGTCTCCTCAAGCTCATCTTTCCAAAAGGATGAACATCGATCTGGGGCTGTGGTGGTGCTGTGCCCTGTGCCACCCTGGGCACCGCTGCTGCTATTGATGAGTGACTGTGTGACAGATGAGTGACCACAGTCCCCCAGTCCCTCTGCAGGGCTTTGCTATTCTCCCCCCAGCCCTGCAGGAACAGCTCTGACCACACCACACTAGAGAGGGTGAAAAAGACCAGATTGTTCCCCAGCCTGAGGGGGTAGAAGGAGAGAAACATGGACAAGGTGGATTTCAGGAGGAGAGCACTGATGAGCGAACCCTCAAACCCAAAGTAGAGGGCCACCACCTCCCCAAAATAAGCCCTGATATCTTCCAGCAGCTGCCAATGCTCTCTCTGGCTGAAGGGTTTGAGGCCACACCAGCCAGCCCACCACCTCCCCTGGAGGCTCTGAAGCAGTGGCGCTTCATGTAGGGGGTAGATGCTAGTTAGGACTCTTAAGCGGGACAGACTGGCCATCACTGGTTCTCCTGGAAGGAGGGGAATCCGCTGGAGCACCTGAATTTCCTCCCCCTCCCACACTCTCAGCCTGTCTAGGATCCTCTGCACCAGGGTCACACACTCAGCCGATGACAGCATCCCATGCACCCCCTCCGTGGGGCGCATCCCCCCCAGGTCCCCCACCTCTCGTGCCTGACCTCCTATAGGGCAGCAGGGCTTGTGTCTGAACAGAAGGTCCTCGTCAGCCTCCAGGAGCAGCCGCTCTGGCGTGGCCCCCACCACCATGATGGCACCCCCGGCCCTGGTCCGGCTGATCACTATGGCCAAAAGGTCTAGTCCCCCCAGGGGCTCAGGTGTAAGGATCTTCCCCAGGAGCCAGTCCACAGTGTCAGCCTCAACCTCAGGGTGGAACTCCAGCAGAATCAGAGGGGTGATCTCATTAAGGTGCTGCACGGGGAGCATGAAGGCTGCCATGGTGACGTTGGTGAGTTCTTTCCTCCGTGTGTTCCCTCCTCCTAAAAACATGCTGTCCCGGAGGGCGGTCATGGTTCCTTCTTCCTGGTGTTGACAGGGGGTTCTGCGTAGTGTTCGCCAGCCCCCTGCTTCCTCTCTTCTCTTCACAGGGTACAGAGACAGGGCTTTGATGGACAAGATTGTCTCAGTACACAGTGCCACAGGGAAGTATGATGACACTAGCTGTAGCTGTGAGAATGTCTGAAAGTGGGGCAGCACAGTGCGGTTGCATTGTGACATCAGCATAATGTCATAGAAGAATGGTTGTCACTAGTTAGCACAGCCACAAAGTAAAAATGAGCTTTTTGGTCTTAATTTAAGGTTAAGGTTGGGCATAAGGTTAGCAATGTGGTTAGGGATAAGGTTAGGTTAAAAAAATGATTTTAAGAAGATAAATTATAGAAATAGGTGGGGTTTAGCCATAATTTTGACTTTGTGCTGTGGTAACTAGTGACAGTTACATATAACACTAATATACTATCAGATGAGTATTAGATATTAGATAAGTATTCAACCCTCTGATTCAATACATGTTAGAAACACCTTTGGCAGTGATTACAGATGTAAGTCTTCTTGGGTAAGTCTCATAAAAACTTTGCACACCTGTATTGTGCAATATTGGCCCAGTATTCTTTAAAAAATTCTTCAAGCTCTGTCAAGGTGTAGGGAATCATGGCTAGACAGCCATTTTCAAGTCTTAGATTTTCAAGCAGTCACGACTTCCGCCGAAGTCGGCTCCTCTCCTTGTTCGGGCAGTGTTCGGCGGTCAGTGTCACTGGTCTTCTAGCCATTGCCACTCCACTGTTCGTTGTTCCATTTGTTTTGTCTTGTTTCCCCGCACACCTGGTTTACATTCCCTAATCACACTACATACAGTATGTATTCCCTCTTATTTACAATGACAGCCTAAAGGGGAACAGGGGTTAACTGCTTTGTTCAGGGGCAGAACAACAGATGTTTACCTAGTAAGCTCAGGGATTCATTCCAGCAACCTTTCGGTTACTGGCCCAACACTAGGCTACCCACTAGGCTACCCTCATACCATGATGCAGCCACCACCATGCTTGAAAATAAGAATGTGTGATGTGATGTGATGTGTTGTGTTGGATTTGCCCTAAACATAAGGCTTTGCATTTAGGCCAAAAAGAGTATTCCTTTGCCATGTTTTTTTCTTTTCAGTGTTACTTTACTGCCTTGTTGCATACACATGCATGTTAAAAACAAAAACAAAAACATATTTATATTTGTATTCTTCTTATCACTCTGTGATGTAAGTCATTATTGTGGAGTCACTACTATGTTGCTGATCCATCCTCAGTTTTCCCTCGTCACAGCCATTGAACTGTGTTGCCCAATGGCCTCATGGTGACATCCCTAAGCAGTTTCCTTCCTTTCCTGCAGCTCAGTTCAGAAGGATCTGCATCTTTGATGTGTCTGGGTGGTTTAATGCTTCATCCACAGTAGTATAATTATTAACTTGACCACGCTTAAAGATATTATGGTGGAAAATTGCAAGACTATGTTATAATACTGTTATTGCATCAAATGGTTGTTTAAATGCAAAAGAATAGAGTATTCTTAACTATTGTGTGTGTGTTCTTCTGAGGATGGACCTCTGAGAGATAACACTGACAGGAGATTTACAATGTATTTTGGGTGATAAAACCTAAAGAGCATTCCAGAGCATGAGTTAATGTTTCTGTTCTATACTGTACCAGGGAGAGATGGTTCCAGTTTGGAGTCGGAGGACCAGTGAAATGAAAACTGTTGACACAGCAGATACTGTCTGCTACGTATTATAGGTATCTTTCATACAGATCTTAACCTTGTGACCCATTGTTGTTCGTCATGTAGGTTGAAAGGGGTGTATCTTGGCTATAAAAGACCTTTTCATCTGAGCATGAATCGTCGACCAACCATGACCAGCCATCATTATCGTAGAGCACTCAATCGATTCACTTTGTATGTGTGCGTTGTCCATATAACTTACTATGTGATTTAAGGCACTGTGGTTTTCATACTCTCATAATCAAAACATACAATATCATTCATTTACTAACCTGAAAATAAGTGGTCAATTCCTCTTCAAAAAGTAAAAAATAGTTGATCCAATTAACCATAATAAGTAGGCCTAATGAATTAGCACAGCAAGTAGGCTCTGTGGGTGGATTCAGAGATGTGATACCATCTTTTACCAGAAGATGGTGATATCACCCTTACAAATCAGAGAAAGTATTTCCTATACAGTACAGTAGTTCCACAAAGTCACTACAAGGGTAATATGAATAGGGTGTTGCTGACGACTGAAAATAACTTATGTGACTCATCCAGCTATGAGTCACTAATATCCTACTTAGTGATAGAACACTGCTACCTGTGATGTGCACCAGTTAACGCCAAGATAAAAGACCAGCTCAACAAACCTGCTAACTGATTTGTTTATCTATTTCTGAAATAGCATTGAAATATGAGTCCCTCTCTGACTCATAGGCTTGTATACAAAGCCTGCAGTGTAGTGTTTATTATGCAATTGATACAGTTGAGTCTAACAAAAGCCATTGGAGCGATGCCAAGCCTGACACAGTGTTCCAGCATTTCTTGGAAACCCATTGGCTGACTTTTGTAATTTCTTCCAGGAAAATGAATATGCATGCCTCCAGCCAGAAAACAGCAGAGAAAACAGGGAGTGGGGAAGGAAGAGGGTGAAAGAGAGGAGGGTAAGATGCAGGAGTGAAAGAGAGAGACAGTACGGTCCATTCATTCCAGTTTCAATCTCCCAGTGTTCGTCAATATGAGGAGCAGTCTGTGTGGGCTCAGGCAGAGTGTAGCTCTGACATCACCACTCCTTCAAATACCCTGAGATGAGATGGGGCCCAACAAATTTCCAGCAGAGACAAGCCTATAGGATGACTCACTCACCTCACCCCATCATACAGAGGCCACCAGGAAGCTCACAGGTAGCTCTGCCTGTCTGCCAGATAGATGTGTACACGTTTTCTTCCACGGAACAGATATGATGAATACTTCATGACCACTAAAAGCCTGTTTTCTTCTTTCAATATAATGTAACTGACATCTACGAGGTCCTTTGAGGTGGATGAAAAGAAGAATGGTTGTTGAGGGAATAAATCACTGTTTTGCGTAGGTAATGAATGAGTGCAAGGTTTATGTTTGGGAAACAGTTTTAGTGCATTTGCATCTCAAAGAAGAAAATATTCTGTAAAACTTGAAATGTAAATTCACGGAAGCACAAATATTTGACGTTACTTCCAGGAGGGCAGACTGTTTTGGTTCTGCACACCACTATAAGATATATAACATCTGTTTACAGGAGATTCTGACTTGCCTGTTCTGCCATCTGAATAAATTAATTGAAATGAATAAACCAACATTGGAAGAGGGTCCATGGTGTAATAACAACCAACAGTCCTCAAATAGCCCAACTATGGTATGCCATTGTCCTCACTATACCCCTCCCCCCCCTAAAAAATACAATTGTCTAATTCAATAACACAACGTTACAAGGGTCAACAACAAAGACAAGGTTGTCACAATTGGATGATGAATAGTTGGACTCTAGCCTGATCCCACAGGCTTGCACGAGGGTCGTTCCACCTCAAAAAGCCCAAGAAAGAGGATTTCAACACCCATCATCTCAGATTGTTCTGAAATTGTTTCTGTTTTTAGAAATAGATAATGTTGCACCATTTCTGCAACATTATTTTGTTGAAATATAATTTAATCTTTAAAAGATTTACCTAATTAATTGCACACAAATTTGCCAATTTCATTTATAGGATTCATATATTATTTAATAAATATAGTACCTAACATCCGATTCTAACAATGAGTTAAAAAGTTAAAAATGGTCAAAAAGCACCCACGGACATGCCACGAACCACCCACATCCCACGGACCCCCCACATCCCACATCCCACGGACGCCCCACATCCCACGGTCCCCCAACATCCTACGGCCCCCCACATCCCACGGACCCCCCACATCCCACAGTCCCCCCACATCTCACGGACCCCCCACATCCCAAGGACCCCCCACATCCCACGAACCCCCCACATCCCACGCCAACAATTAATACAAATATTTACTTCTAAGATTCTATTTCTATTTATTTCTAAGATTTTACTGAGTTAAAGTTAACCTGAGTTAAAAGTAGGGGCATGGATCAGAAAACCAGTCAGTATCTGGTGTGCCCACCATTTACCTCACACACGCCGACATATCTCCTTCTCATAGAGTTGATCAAGCTGTTGATTGTGGCCTGTGGAATGTTGTCCCACTCCTCTTCAATGGTTATGCGAAGTTGCTGGATATTGGCGGGAACTGGAACAAGCTGTCGTATTCGTCAATCGTGAGCATTCCAAACATGCTCAATTGGTGACATGTCTGGTAAGTATGCAGGCCATAGAAGACATAAGGTGATGGCGGGGATGAATGGCACGACAATGGGCCTCAGGATCCTGTCACGGTATCTCTGTGCCTTCAAATTGCCATTGATAAAATGCAATTGTATTCGTTGTCCGTAGTTTATGCCTGCCCATACCATAACCCCACCACCACTATGGGGCCCTCTGTTCACAATGTTGACATCAGCAAACCGCTCACCCACTCAACACCATACAGGTGGTCTGCTGTTTTGAGGCCGGTTGAATGTACTGCCAAATACTCTAAAACGACGTTGGAAGCCGGCTTATGGTAGAGATATGAACATTAAATTATCTAGCAACAGCTCTGGTGGACAATCCTGCAATCAGCATCCCAATTGCACACTCCCTCAAAACTTGAGACATCTGTGGCAATGTGTTGTGAGACAAAACTGCACATTTTAGAGTGGCCTTTTATTGTCCCCAGCACAAGGTGCACCTGTGTAATGATCGTGCTGTTTAATCAGCTTCTTGATATGCCACACCTGTCAGGTGGATGGATTATCTTGTCAAAGGAGAAATGCTCACTAACAGGGATGTAACCAAATTTGTGCACAACATATGAGAGAAATAAGCTTTTTGTGCGTATGGACATTTCTGGGATCTTTTATTTCAGCTCATGAAACCAACACTGTAGATGTTGCGTTTATATTTTTGTTCAGTGTAGTATGTTCAGAGAAATGTGTCTTTGAAGTTGTTGGGTTTATGCCCCATCCAATATCCTGATATTACCTGGTTCTGACCACTAGATGGTGGGGAAAACAGAGGGACACACCAAATTTACCTAGAGTACATTACAAAGGATGAAGAAACAAAACTCTGAGCCTCAGCTCCATACTACTTGTCAACCATAGAGAACTGACACTATATACTCGTCAAAAAAGTTTGGTCCAAATTGGCTGTTAGGTACTATAATTATTGATTATATGAATCCTATATATTAAATTTGCCAATTTGGTTGCAATCAATCAGCTTAATTCCTCAGAGATCAAATAATATTTTATCAAAATAATGCCTACGGAATGCTTATCTTATCTGCTTCTTACTATAGAAATGATTTCAGAACAATCTGAGATGGTGGTTGTCATGGCATGCTGAAATGACATGGAACGACCCATGACTGGTTCGCTACAGGGTAAATCAGTCGGGTATATACCAGGCTAGTTAGACTCCACCAGCTGGGAATCTTTTCTCTGTGGTTATTCAACACCAGTATGCATTATTGTACACTTCCACAATAAATCCTTTATCAATTGTCAAAGTAGTGAGGCCCAGCTCAACCTATTGTCCCCATGTCACAATAACATCGCCTATATCTGATGACAGTAGATGACAGTTCCCATCACTGACCAATCCGAATGTGTTATTAGCCTTGGCGGCTAGCTCTAGAATGGGGTTTGTTCAGAGGATCAGGGGCTGAAGTAACTTTGGGTTAAGCTCTTACAGCCAACTGTTCAAAGCCTTTTTTCACTGTTCTTCCTCTGCACTGCCATTACTCTATTTATGGAGTTAGTGGAAAGACCGTACTTGCAGTACCTTTACTTGAGAAAGCCTTTGAATCTTTTTCTGGAACACCAACAGACATTACATAAACCTCAACATCACATCATGGGCAAAACATTAGTCCAGCAAGGAGTTTCCATCACTGAAGCTGTGAAAACCCAGTTTAGTTCTCAGGGGGAAAGACGTGTTAGACATGCAGATACTTGTATTGGCTGCAGTGGACACAGCTGACATACTGTAGTTTCAGTAGTTTCAGTGTGAAAGTCACTGTTTTCCATTACAGCTACACCATGGATGTGAACTGAAGTCAATACTGGTACACATGGATGAATCTCGAAAGGGTTTGTCTGAAAACGTAGGCTAAAGTGAAGCCCTATAAATAAAAATTAAGGAGCAAAGTTTCAGATGAGTTTCCTTGTCTCTGTTTTTAATTGACATTTTTGTCATTAATAATTGCGATGTATTTTCACTCTACCTTATCTAAATGCATATTACATGCTTTTATATCTCTCTTTTTTCTTCAGTACATTATCTCGATAATCTGCCCAGCAACAGAGTAAGGAACAGAAAACTACGTACAGTCTATTGAATAGGCTGTAACAAAGTGCTTCTCTACATACATACATTAGTGCTCTCTGGGATTTGTACATTCCTTCTAATTTTAACCCCTCCTCCTCCTAAGTATGTCCTAAAATCTACTTGTACACAGAGGTTCTGCAAATGGGGGACATGTGCTGTTTAGGACATGACAAAGGAGGAGAATAGGACCATGTGAGTCTAATGGGTTCACTCCCAGTAATGCAACTAACCAATAATCACAAATCAGTCAATTCTGCTAACTAACTCTGAAAATGAATTGGTGTAATTACAGTGATAGAAAGATTCCTCTCTATCTGAGAGAGGGAGGCTGCTAGATCCAAACATGTTACATCGGAGGGTGTTACGAAGTGTACTTAGTTGTCTCTGGCAACGGAAGTGAGTATGATGGAGGAAGTCCTCTCTGATAACAACCGTAACCTAGCTCCTTTATTTGAGTGGATTCACTCTGACACTACAGCACTAATCTGAATAGTACAACATGTTTCAACTTCAAATTAATGAGAGGGAGGCGGTTATCTGAGGATGATGCAACAACTACAGTGCCTTGCGAAAGTATTCGGCCCCCTTGAACTTTGCGACCTTTTGCCACATTTGCCACATAAAGATATAAAACTGTATTTTTTTGTGAAGAGTCAACAACAAGTGGGACACAATCATGAAGTGGAACGACATTTATTGGATATTTCAAACTTTTTTAACAAATCAAAAACTGAAAAATTGGGCGTGCAAAATTATTCAGCCCCCTTAAGTTAATACTTTGTAGCGCCACCTTTTGCTGCGATTACAGCTGTAAGTCGCTTGGGGTATGTCTCTATCAGTTTTGCACATCGAGAGACTGACATTTTTTCCCATTCCTCCTTGCAAAACAGCTCGAGCTCAGTGAGGTTGGATGGAGAGCATTTGTGAACAGCAGTTTTCAGTTCTTTCCACAGATTCTCGATTGGATTCAGGTCTGGACTTTGACTTGGCCATTCTAACACCTGGATATGTTTATTTTTGAACCATTCCATTGTAGATTTTGCTTTATGTTTTGGATCATTGTCTTGTTGGAAGACAAATCTCCGTCCCAGTCTCAGGTCTTTTGCAGACTCCATCAGGTTTTCTTCCAGAATGGTCCTGTATTTGGCTCCATCCATCTTCCCATCAATTTTAACCATCTTCCCTGTCCCTGCTGAAGAAAAGCAGGCCCAAACCATGATGCTGCCATCACCATGTTTGACAGTGGGGATGGTGTGTTCAGCTGTGTTGCTTTTACGCCAAACATAACGTCTTGCATTGTTGCCAAAAAGTTCAATTTTGGTTTCATCTGACCAGAGCACCTTCTTCCACATGTTTGGTGTGTCTCCCAGGTGGCTTGTGGCAAACTTTAAACAACACTTTTTATGGATATCTTTAAGAAATGGCTTTCTTCTTGCCACTCTTCCATAAAGGCCAGATTTGTGCAATATACGACTGATTGTTGTCCTATGGACAGAGTCTCCCACCTCAGCTGTAGATCTCTGCAGTTCATCCAGAGTGATCATGGGCCTCTTGGCTGCATCTCTGATCAGTCTTCTCCTTGTATGAGCTGAAAGTTTAGAGGGACGGCCAGGTCTTGGTAGATTTGCAGTGGTCTGATACTCCTTCCATTTCAATATTATCGCTTGCACAGTGCTCCTTGGGATGTTTAAAGCTTGGGAAATCTTTTTGTATCCAAATCCGGCTTTAAACTTCTTCACAACAGTATCTCGGACCTGCCTGGTGTGTTCCTTGTTCTTCATGATGCTCTCTGCGCTTTTAACGGACCTCTGAGACTATCACAGTGCAGGTGCATTTATACGGAGACTTGATTACACACAGGTGGATTGTATTTATCATCATTAGTCATTTAGGTCAACATTGGATCATTCAGAGATCCTCACTGAACTTCTGGAGAGAGTTTGCTGCACTGAAAGTAAAGGGGCTGAATAATTTTGCACGCCCAATTTTTCAGTTTTTGATTTGTTAAAAAAGTTTGAAATATCCAATAAATGTCGTTCCACTTCATGATTGTGTCCCACTTGTTGTTGATTCTTCACAAAAAAATACAGTTTTATATCTTTATGTTTGAAGCCTGAAATGTGGCAAAAGGTCGCAAAGTTCAAGGGGGCCGAATACTTTCGCAAGGCACTGTATTTCAAATGTAGACAAACTGATATTGATTAACAGGTCATTTAATGGTTTCGCAGTACACAGAGTTACACTGAGCCAGGCTGTGCTGATATGGTCATGTTAGCAGTGGGAAAAAGGAGAGTTTTGTTTTAGCTTTGGTAGTGTGGTGGAATCAGTATTGGAACTGGTCATTAGCTCAGCAATGTTGGTGGAAGAGCAGAGGTGACACGAGTAGAGGAACATTCCAAAATGTCTGGAGCATGGCATACTGGAAGAGTCTGGAGCTGTGAAAGTATAAATAGAGTAATGACAGGGTGGCGCTTGCATGCACACTTGGAAAAGAATCTGTTTGACATGGCTCAGGGCCTTGCGGTGTGTTAGGCCTACATGTGTCATGTCTAAGTGATGTCAACTACAGGAGGGATTAGCAAACCCAAAAAGTATGTCTATCAGCCTCACACCAAAACATCTGTGACCAAATTTGTCTTAACATGTATACTGCAAATGCATTTTTTGTCTTCTTTAGACACATATCACTGTATCTGACATAGAAAATCTGTAAAACCATAGATATGCTGAACAATCCCAAGCCTTTCCTCTCTGCAGCCAGCAGTGAAATTAGTGTTCAGGACACTGTGCCACTGGTATGCTGGCAGGCACAAGGTGGAAACTAGGCCATCTATATCTGTCCTTGAGGCTGATTCTGAATGTATTATGTAAGGGCACAGCATGGGTTACATAACCCTAGTCATGCACTCACTCTCTACCCCCACCCCTCTGTGCTATAGATTGTTCAACAACACCAACCCACCAGTAAGAATAATACAACTAAGACCCCCCTCCCACACACAACTCCCTCCGTCACAAGCTCTGAGGATTTATATCTTATTTCATGACAACTTAACAATGCGTTTGACTTCACGACAGATGTCATAGTAGAGTAGTTGCACAACAAATATAAATACATTCAGTTCCTTGTCAATTTGTATTTCAATAGAGTGGAAGAAGGCAATAACATCTTGTATTGCCTAGTAAGCTATATTCCATATGCTTTTATGCTCTTTGAAACCAATACAAGTGTTTATCAGAGTCTATGTTCAAAGAAAAAAGGACGACTTTCAATGAGCACTGCCTCTTACAATTGCACACTAGACAGCTGTCACCTCCGCTCTGCAGCTAGCCAGGATTGTAGGTCAAAGTGTGCCCATTGAACAACACATGGATTGGTGACACATTGAGTCACATAATGGCATTAGGTGACAAGGTCATTACCTCCCAGTTACAGGAAATAATGCAGATTGCGCTCCTTCCTGGAGCCGACCTGGCACTGAGCTAGAGAACTGCTTAAGGAGCTCAACCTAAAATAAGAACGGCCAGACATGGCTTTCATACTCTGTCTGCATCTGCATCATTAACATTTGTGCTTTTCAACATATTGTGAAGAAAATAACTTTAGGCTGAAAGTATTTTTCTGGTTTATTGATCTGATCTGGATGTGAAAACTTGATTTTCCATTTGTTACCCGCCCATTTTATGATTATTTCATCACATCCCCTCCTCTCTGCAACCAGCAGTGGTTGCTGTGGCAACTGTGTGACGTATTTTAGAATCCAGGAATAGAAGCATGTGGAAGGAAGGGTTCTGAGGTCTTGTGTTCCTCTTCACAATGCTCTGTTTTTCTCATGTTGTTCTGATGTGTGTGTCAGAGGTTAATACTGAAACGCATACGGTTTTGCCTCAAAGCAGAATGTAAACACAAAGTAAGTTCTGTGTGTTAATTTAGTGTTCATTGTGAGTTAGTGCATGTGCTTTGGATTTAGCAGATGGAGAGTGATAGACATACAGTATAGAGTTAAAGGGGCAATCTGCAGTTCAAACTATAACAACACTGATGCTGTTCTGGTAAACATCTGAGGGATGGGGTTGGGGAAATTTAACTCACTCTCAAATTCATAGACAAAGCTATGGATGCAAGGACTGACCATCCATGATATCACAATTATAGTTTCAATCATGTTTTGAGGCTATACAGTGTTAGTTTACAATTGCGTTGTTTACAAACAATGAAGTAAAATAAGCTTGTAATTTGGGTTCTAATGAGGTATGGCAGTTAAAATATGCTCATAAGGCGTTTATAAGAATCAACAGGTTTATATAATTAATTTGTCAAAAAATGTATGTAGCGATTGCATATTGTCCCTTTAAGGAGGAGGGGGGGCTTAGTCCCCCTGTTATGAAACAGACCCCCAAGTTATACAAAATGAGTCGTGTTCTATTTTTAGGAGCCGCAGTACATCTCATATGCTTATGATTATGAAACAGTGGATGTGGCTGTGTGTATAGATGATTCGATAAGAGTTGAATGTGTTTCTGTGTGGAACTCTCAGAGGAGCACTTTAAAAAAGTATATATTTCACCTTTATTTAATTAACCAGGTAGCCAGTTGAGAACAAGTTCTCATTTACAACTGCGACCTGGCCAAGATAAAGAAAAGCAGTGCGATACAAACAACAACACAGTTACACATGGAATAAACAAACGTACAGTCAATAACGCGATAGAAAAAGTCTATATATAGTTTGTGCAAATGGCGTGAGGAGGTAAGGCAATAAATAGGCCATAGTAGCGAAGTAATTACAATTTAGCTAATTAAACACTGGAGTGATAGATGTGCAGATGATGATGTGCAAGTAGAAATACTGGTGTGCAAAAGAGCAAAAAAGTAAATAAAAACAATATGGGGATGAGGTAGGCAGATTGGATGGGCTATTTACAGATGGGCTGTGTACAGCTGCAACGATCGGTAAGCTGCTTAGATAGCTGATGCTTAAAGTTAGTGAGGGAGATATAAGTCTCCAACTTCAGGGATTTTTGCAATTCGTTCCATTCATTGATTCAGAGCTTGAAGTTAATTCTCAATTCAGGAAAACTAAATGTTGCAAGATTGTGGAATAATTCTATATAGAATTAAAATAGCATTTTACAGCACAGTACACATGTGACTCTGTATGGAGGGGATAGTGGAGGGATAGATGGTGCTGAGCCTATAAAGGAGGGTCAAATGGGGACATGGCAGTTTTATTTCAGGTTGGGGTGTCTTCAATAGCAATAACTGATATGCTGTAGTTTTACTAGAAACTACAGCATGGTGTTGAGCATTCCTATCTGTAGCGTGTCAATGAGTCCAGGGCAGATAAGTGGTGCAACATGTCAATGTGTTACAGCCCATTATCTAAACTGAGACACAATAACCCCAGCTTCTGGAATGAGGCTGTGATATGATCTGAGACTGGCCAACAGGGTTGAAAGAGTTTGACGAGAGATAGCGAGTGCGAGGGGGGAGAAAGGCACAACAAAAGAGAGACACAAAGAAAGAAAGAAAGAAAGAAAGAAAGAAAGAAAGAAAGAAAGAAAGAAAGAAAGAAAGAAAGAAAGAAAGAAAAAAGAGAGAGAAACTTTGACAAGGTGTGGTCCAGGTGTGCAGGAAGTGTTGTGAAATCTTTTCCTGCAGTAATCCAGCCTGGTCTCATAGATTAGACGTAGCATTTTTTAAATTTTATTTATTTATTTAATCTTTATTTAACCAGGTAGGCTAGTTGAGAACAAGTTCGCATTTACAACTGCGACCTGGCCAAGATAAAGCATAGCAGTGTGAACAGACAGCAACACAGAGTTACACATGGAGTAAACAATAAACAAGTCAATAACACAGTAGAAAAAATTAAATTAAATTACAATTTTTAAAAAAAGTCTATATACATTGTGTGCAAAAGGCATGAGGAGGTAGGCAAATAATTACAATTTAGCAGATTAACACTGGAGTGATAAATTATCAGATGGTCATGTGCAGGTAGAGATACTGGTGTGCAAAAGAGCAGAAAAGTAATAAATAAAAACAGTATGGGGATGAGGTAGGTAAATTGGGTGGGCTATTTACCGATGGACCATGTACAGCTGCAGCGATCAGTTAGCTGCTCAGATAGCAGATGTTTAAAGTTGGTGAGGGAAATAAAAGTCTCCAACTTCAACTATTTTTGCAATTCGTTCCAGTCACAGGCAGCAGAGAACTGGAAGGAAAGGCGGCCAAATGAGGTGTTGGCTTTAGGGATGATCAGTGAGATACACCTGCTGGAGTGCGTGCTACGGGTGGGTGTTGCCATCGTGACCAGTGAACATAGTAAATGTAAATCTGGTATTAGTATGACATGTTACGTTTGATATGGTTACATAAGACAGATGGTTACTTAAGGCTAAGGTGGTTGGTTGTAGTGGATGAGTGGGCATACAACGTGAACATCTAGGTTTTGAGTTCAATCCTCATCACGGACAACTATAGCATTTTAGCTAATTAGCAACTTTCATCTACTTACTACTTTTTAGCTACTTTGCAACTACTTAACATGTTAGCTAACCCTTCCCCTAACCCTAACCTTAACCCTTTTAGCTAACCCTTCTCCTAACCCTGACCTTAACCTTTTTAGCTAACCCTTCACCTAACCCTAACCTTAACCCTTTTAGCTAATCCTTCCCCTTCCCCTAACCCTAACCCTAACCTTAACCCTTTAACCTTACTCATAAAATTAACCCTAACCCCTAACCTAGGTAATATTAGCCAGCTAGCTAACGTTAGCCACCTAACTAGAATTCCTAACATATTGTAAATTCTGCAAATTCGTAACATATTGTACGATTTGCTAATTCATAACATATAATACAAATTGTAATTCGTAACATATCATACGAAATGGGTGGTGGATATCCACAAATTAATACGTACCATACGGCCAAACGTAGAATATCATACTAAATGGAGTCTCTCGAATTTACATACAGAATAATATGAAATGCTCTGAGACCAGGTTGCAGCAATCATTCATGTGTGTCAATAGAACAAAATATACAGTACATTATAGTATAGAGATCATGGCCTTTGTTTTCCTCAGTGGACTCCTCATGTTGGTATTTTAGGCACGATCCCAGTGTGTCCCAGAAGACGTTACACAACATCACTGTACCACCATCTTTCACTAAAACCTCCCTGTCCTCTCCCAGTGGTCAATTCTGTCGTTCAGTCTTGCTGGGATAAAAACAGCCTAACTGTGAGTCCCTCTGTGCCACTGTGTACCACCCACTTGGCAGGCAGGACAGAGAGATTTATATGTATAGAGATCACTGTATGAGGTGAGTGTGTAATGCCTCAAGTGAGTGTGTATTTCAGGCAAATAAGGCAAAAAAAAAGCAAGCTTTGTTACACTAGTTACAGTTACATCAAAGTGTTCCTTTAACTCAAATGAAGACACTGATATTGAGCACCATTATATGAATTGGAGTATGACCTATTCAATTACGTCTGTGAATACATGCATGCATCCCAGCTATCTCCCACCTACCCCACCTCAGCTTGCAGTAAGATAGATAGATATACTAGCCCCTGGCCCCATGATGTTTGATCTTCTTTGGCCTGTGATAGCCATGGCAAACACAGTGAGGAGGACAGTGACCTTACCATGTACATTGAGTTCTGTACAGAAGAACACTGGAGAAAATGGGTTATCCAACTAATCCCTGACCCCATACGGGTTGGGTAGGCTACTTTCTAAATGTAATCCGTTACAGTTACTAGTTACCTGTCCAAAGTAACATAACTTTTGGATTACCCAAACTCAGTAACGTAATCTGATTACATTCAGTTACTTTTAGATTACTTTCCCCTTAAGAGGCATTAGAAGAAGACAAAAATGTGTGTTACCAATTGAACAACTTCTATTGCAGGATAAATCAATGTTAAAGATTACATAGCTGGCCATACATGGATGTTACATTTTTCTAACCCATTTCTTCCTACTACATATAATACGATTAAATTATATTTTTACATTACTATAAATAATTTATATGTCCAAAATGGATGTAGCAACTACAGATTTCCCCTTTAAGTCTATCAAATGTGTGCTAGTTTGAGTATGGGTCCATTAGGCCTATGGATTTTTTTATCTGCATGAATTAGATTGCGCAATAAATGCCCCACTTTTATTCCATAGGCTGTTGCAAGAGTGCATTTTTCATTGACTGTCCACTGATTTCAAAAACAATGATTGATTTGCAACTTAAACTTCTTGAAGAGGGCCTCAGACTACCGCCACTAAAGAGGGATTCACACAATCTTTTGTTTGTTTATATCTTTTATATAATTTATATCTATATCTTGCATCCAACACAAATGATAAATTCTGCAACCAAGACCCACGCAAACAGCAAGCACTCACGAGGCTCTGTTGAAGGGATTGTTGAAGGGGAGAGGACCAAGGCAGGCATTGTGCCAGTTGAGGTGGGTGCGTAGTGGTTGCATAGTTAGTGGAGAGGGCCAGAGGAATGCCTGTGGTCATACCAAATGGACAGCGAGGGTGATAATTGGGAAATGACATCACTAGCACCTTGCAGCGCCTGGCTATTGTAGGCCGAGTGGTCAATGGACATCACACTGTATAAACAGATGAACATCAAAAGTACATGATGAGTCACTATTCATTTAATCATTGTAATTAATTTCATCTTGTTTTTCCCAAGAACAGATATGATTTTATGAGGTCAGCAACCAGTTCATTGTACACAGAGCATACAAAACATTAACGAAACCTGCTCTTTCCATGATATAGACTGACCAGGTGAATTAAGGTGAAAGCTATGATCTCTTATTGATGTCACTTGTTAACCCCACTTCAATCAGTGTAGATGAAGGGGAAGAGACAGGTTAAATAATGATTTTTACACCTTGAGACAATTGAGACATGGTTTGTGTATGTGTGCCATTCAGAGGGTGAATGGGCAAGATAAAATATTGAAGTGCCTTTGAACAGGGTATGGTACTTGGTGCCAGGCGCACCGGTTTGTCAAGAACTGCAACGCTGCTAGATGTTTCATGCTCAACAGTTTTCTGTGTGTTTCAAGAATGTTCCACCACCTAAAGGACATCAGGACTATTTGACACAACTATGGGAAGCATTGGAGTCAACATGGGCCAGCATCCCTGCGGAACACTTTCCACACCTTCTATACTCCTTGCCAGATGAATTGAGGTTGTTCTGAGGGCAAAGGGGAGGCGTGCAACTAAATACTAAGAAGATTGTCCTAATGTTTGGTATACTCTGTGTATGTGTGTAGTTTAACCAATTTAGATTTGAAAACTTTGTCTTTATCTATTTCCAGAAAAAAATAACATGGTTTAAAAATGTATTAATCCTATAGGAACAAGACTAACATGGAGGAAAGAATTTCATAAAGTCTCAAGCTGTTGCCTGCCTATAGTCTGGATTTGAAACTAATTCAAGAGAGACTTTTTTAAACCCAGGATTTATTTTCATAAGATGCTTGGTGGTCATTCGACTGATGCATACAGTATGTTCCACTCTAAAAGCTCATGTGACTGCTGAATTCTGCTGTTTTTATTGAACATTTCATGAGAAGCCATATGGAAAACAGAGAGTATTTCCCTGCACTATATCCCACCAGACATCTACAGTTTTTTTTATTTTTAGGAATGTCTCCTTTATAATGAGAATGGATTCAGTGGAGATCACCATATTCTGAAAAACTGTGAAGTGCTTACATAATGACTGCTGGCATTTTCTTTCTCAATTCTATTCCAACAACTCTGATCTGTCACTCACTTTGACGTGATACCGAGCATGCCGTCCCTAAAGCTGATGTTTGGTTGAAGAGCATAGGTCTATTGGAAATCTGCAGGGGGAGTGAGAGGGAGCCAGAGCTGGCAATATTACTTAATTGTTACCTAAAGCTGATGTTTGGTTGAAGAGCATAGGTCTATTGGAAATCTGCAGGGGGAGTGAGAGGGAGCCAGAGCTGGCAATATTACTTCATTGTTACGAAAGGATGGGCTAGCGAGTTCAGTTGATGATGCATGAGCAGGATAACGTTATGTGAGCTTTCCCTTGCCAGGACAGGGGTGGGTCTTGGCATGGAGAGAGGCGGTCTCAGTGAGCGCACCACACATACGCGGCCCATTGGTTCAAGTGAGGATAGGAAACGTCCTCGGCTGAACTTCACCGGGAAAGAAACAAATAGGAGCTGCAGCAATCCAAGTGGAGCAGAAACGCGAGACACAAGGTGTCAGAGAGACTAGTAGCCTAATATTGAGTAGGCCAACAGTAGCCTACACCGTGCAGGAAACAAAGTATCCTGTGTATTCGATGACCCAGTGCTGAATCGAAGCTGCTGAATTATCGCTCTGTTACATTGTGACACGTTTCTTTAATTGAAAGATCGGTGCTTTTCTGAGACAACGAGACTCCAACTCAAGGTAATTTCACAATTTACACTCATGCGGTGTATTTCAACAGTGCCTTCATTATACTACAGAGAATAGGCAATCGCATAAGGAGCAGAAATGTGACAATGTTGCCTACAACAGAAGCCTATCAATTATGAAGGCTACGATGATTTGAGGTTAAATAATATAAAATATACCAAGCAAAGAAAAATATAGCCAACTTTCGAATCAGCTTTAGATAAAATACATTTAAATATATTTATATAATATATATATTTATCACACACAACTACTCCACAAATGTCATTATTAGGCTTCGCCAGTGATCTATTCAGTAGATCACTTTACAGTCACAGAATTATGATGATTTAAGATGATCTGAATAGATTTAGTGGAACAGGTATGTAATTATGCTTAACAGGACCTTCATTGCAATAGTTTGTTGAAACTTTCATTGCTGTTTAAATACGTTATTTCGTTCCCTTTGTATATCTGACTGAAATGTAGAATGACATCCTCTAAAAGGTTTAGAGAAGAACCAGTGCAGCTTTCGTTTAGGGATGTACTGCAGCTAGGTTAATTAACAGTTCGATCTATACAGCGAGCCAATTGTAAATGAACGGAGGGAATAGCAGTAGGGCGCGGACTATTATTAACTTGCAAACTAGGCTTGTGCTCTTATAAATGTCCTTGAGGCAATTCGATTCCTGAAAGATATAACGTCTGGTCGTTAACTGAAAATGTTAAGCCGTTTTGTTTTAGTCAAATCAAAAATAAACAAAGCAATCAATACAGGTCATTGCGGGGATTTTTCCAGATATTGATACGGTGTGTTATATAACACAATGTTAACCTACATGTAGGCTAACACTGATTTAGTCTGATGAAGCGACTCCAGTTCCAGTCATTGGGTCAGGACAGGGATAATTAATAAATATAAGGCTAAAATGTTATTGTTTTTTCCTCCCAATTCTAAAGAAAGCTTTTATTTAAGAAATACGAATATAGATCTTATAATTAACCGTTTAACCTTTAGACTGACAGGAGCCCACTTTGATTATTATATTGTAAACATTTTCAAAAGAGATGTCTGTCTAGCACTTAGTACATCATGGTTCTTATTCAAGAGTCATGTGGGGTTGTTGTGCAAGTAGCTCCAGTTTAACTGGAAAAATGTAATGGGGTTACATAACATTGTGTTGTAACTGGTCTTGCATAACAATTAAATCCCCCTCTCCATTTCTTCTTCCTCTTTTGAACGCTAGGTGGGGCTATTGAAACAATTTACCGCCATACCATTCCAAGACACTGGATTTTGAGACTATCTGAAGAACAGTAAATCTCAACACAGCAAAACCATGAGTGTGACCAGTGAGATGTTTGAAGAAGATTCTCAAGACATGAGGGAGCAGAGCGGTGGGGAGTCCAGTTCTACACCTGGTGGGACCCTGTCCTTCACAGACGAGGCCGTGTCCATCCTGACCTCCAGCAGCCTGCTGGCCCGCTCTCTGCTCGGACGCACCTCTGCTCTGAAGCGCACCAATGACCCTCCCGCCTCTGGGAACCCCCTCAGACGGAAGCGTGAGTTCATACCCAGTGAGAAGAAGGATGACGGCTATTGGGACAAGCGCAAGAAGAACAACGAGGCGGCCAAGCGCTCCAGGGAGAAGCGCCGCGTCAACGACATGGTGGTGGAGAATCGCGTGCTGGCGCTGCTGGAGGAGAACGCACGTCTCAGGGCCGAGCTGCTGGCTCTCAAGTTCCGCTTCGGCCTGGTCAAAGATCCCTCCAACACACCCATCCTGCCCCTCCCTGCAGCCCCCTGTGCTCCACAGACCTTGGCTCCACACTACTATCTGAACAGTGGACCAGGGAGCCACCCTGCTGCCCCCGGGGGCCAGTTCAGCATGCAAGGATCCAGGGACGCTGGCAGCATGTCAGAGGACTCTGGGTTCTCCACCCCTGGCAGCTCCAGTTTAGGGAGCCCCCTCTCCTTTGAGGACCGACTGAGTGATCATGGCAAACTGTCCCCACACAGAGCAGAGGAGCTGGGCTACGAGCTCCACCACTCCCCTGCAGAGGCCCAGGTGCACCACAGTGGACACTTCCCTGGGGAGCTCTCCAGAGTGATAATGGGGAAAGTGGAGTCTGGGGAGGGCATAAAGAACTTTCCTCACAAAATGCGCTTCAAGATCCTCAGCAGTGGAGAGGACAACAGGCACAGCCCCATACAGTCAATGGGAGCAAGAGACGGTCCCCGGGAGGCAGTCAACGGACACATCATGTTGGGTGGAGCTGAGGGGGCAGTAGTCTGGCCACATAAGCAGGAGGGAGAGGAGACCCGGAGGGGGCGACAACAGCAAGAGTCCACTCAGTATGGCCAACCTACACCCCTACAGGGCCAGACAGAGTCTCATTATTATACAGAGAACAATGTCCTCAAGTCCCACCTCAGCTCCCTCAGTGAAGAGGTGGCCCAGCTCAAGAAGCTGTTCTCAGAGCAGCTGCTGGCTAAAGTGAACTGAGCCCAGGACTGGGTCAGTGGATGCTCGGTGAACTGTCCCATCCCAGAAGAGGAAGCTCAATCTGAGCTAGCATACTAACTTAACATAAGTACACACACATGGTGGAAATGAGATAGAGGGGAACAGAGACTCTAAACACCACAGTACCATGGCACACTGAGCTGCTACAGTGACAAACCAATGCCCTGGGCCAACTGGACTATGATCCACCCCATATCCTCAATTCAAACTGTTTACCTTTATATTTATGAGTGTGTGTATTTTTACCCTCTAATTTTGAGTTGTCCTGATTTTCTTCTCCTAAATCCTAAACTCCTAGACTCCTTATCTGCGCCTCAATTGAGAACAGTTTCTGAAACAAGTCCCATCATCACCTTATGAAAGCACAAAGCTATAGGTGTTGGTTAACTTGTGGCCCTCTGCCCCACACACTGTGAGACCCTCAAAAACACTCTGACACAAGAGGACACTGCCTCACCTCTCCAGAGGATGCTGTATTATTGACTGTCATCTCCACTCTGCATGTACAACAATGCTGCTTCTCAAGGCCACAGACAAAGCAATGTCAGTGATTGAGACATTGAGGTGAACTGGTGCTGAACTAATGTACACTGTAATTCAACTGGAGCTTCAACAAACTCATTATTAGTGCCGTGGCATTGGCACTAATTGTTTTTGAATATGCATGAGGAAAGAACACCACATTCTTTTAAACTGTAAACACAACCATAGGAAGGGCACTGAGGACAGATAACCTGAAAGGTGACGGTCTCCAGTCCCTGAATGGGGACTTTGAACTATTGTCATCTCTTTAATGTATTGCAACACAATGGACTTTGGATGATGACAATTGGAAATCAACTAATACTCTATCATTCCATTGCACAGTCAACAGCATAGCTGTGAGGACAGACACACACCATGTCAATCACTGAAATGTGATATGCTTCATGTAGGACAACACACTGTGTCTGGCAACTAGTGAAAGTGTTTTCATGTCTCAGTCGAATACTGTTTGTTAGCCTTGTCCAAAGAGTACATGGTCTGTGTAATTACTCGACATGCACTGTAAACTGTATCTAGGTGATGAAAACATTTGTTGTTCTGTGAATATCTGTATGAAAATACATTTTTGTACTCGTGAATAAATCTTTGAAATTAAATATTTTTGTCTCGTTTTGATTATACACTTTCTAATACTCTAAAAGTCAAGCAGCCACTTGGTCAGGGATGGCAACATACAGTATCAGGGATGGCAACATACAGTATCAGGGATGGGCAACGGCCTGTGAGCCCATTCAATCTGACCCGCAGGAGGTTTGAGTAAAAAGAAAATGTGTGCGACCTTCTGCTGAAATTTGAAATCCCAATGTGGCCCTCGAGCAAAAATGATTTCCCACCCCTGCACTTGATCCTCCCACTGTTAGGACACCTAGTAATGCATTATCATATATTTCCTCCATGTATTAAGTCACTGAGAAAACAACATGTTGCAGTCTAAATGTCTCCACTTACACTGTGGAAATATGTATCCTGTTTAAAAAAATGATGTATCTTGCTTTGTCTCACATTATCTAACAGGTGGAGTAATTGTTCCACAATGACTCAAAGATTTCTTCAGGGATTAAGTAGCAGCCTTTGAGAACATAGTTCATCAGTATACACGGAAGTCAACCGTTTAGAATATTCAACCTTAATGAATATCCTCTGTCACATATTTCTCCTGTCTGAGACCTAACTTACACAGAGTTAAGTATGTAGGAAGAGCAGCAGAGCCAGACAGATTGGACAGGTGAGACTATAGAGCTTTGTCTATCCAGACAGGAGCAAACGAGTCCTGAGGGGTGGAGTCTGCATGCCAGTCATGATCTAGTGTGTATTAGAGGCCACAGCTACAGAGAAACTGCAATTATAATCATTACAGGGGATTTCAGGGGATGTGGGTGGTATGAGCTAGACTGGGCCTGAAGACACATTCACATTAACGAAATAAGATTTCATCATAACAAACTTAATTACACTCCCTGCACGGCACCCATAGGTTCACTCATCATGCAGATGCTTTACTAAGAGCTTTACCTACTTAGTCTAAGATGTGTCATACCAATGACCCTTTAAACCTATAATTTGTCTGAACATTATTAATTTCCCATATGAAATCCCTTGACAAACCAAAGCAGATCAGAGCGCGGTAATAAATATAACAGCATAATAACTTTAGAAACCACTAAGTGGCAGCAAAGACTACCATTTGTTGAGTAGGCTAGCTGATGGTGCTATTGTTGTCATTCAGAGCACACAGATAGTGAGTGACATAGTAGCCTGTGTGTTTATTTCAGTGTGGCAGATTTTATTTGGTGCAGGTGTAGTGGAAAAATTACACCAAGGTTTAATTGCTATGTCACTCAATAACAACACTCAAACCATCAAGTCATTTAATTATTATTTGCCCCTAGTAACCAAACCCTACATTGAATGAGATAGGCCTACCTAAACCAGCATGTGTGTCAATGTAAACAAGTCAAATCAATCAAGATGAAGGGAAAGCAAGCTGACAGTAGAACTCTGTAGAGGCTCCATGTACTCCATGTATCCACCGGTGCAGAACATCTTCCATTCACTGAGCCCTGTGACGTTCCTATCTCATTACAAAGGAGATGCTCTCCTCAACCTGCAGCTGGCTTCACAGGTTCCTCAGTCAAATTGGGGATTCCTGTAGTGAGAGTGGGAGGAAGAGGACGGGTGGGGGTGGAGGAGAGGAGTGAGGCTAGTTAATGAAGCTACTACTGCATCAGCACACTACTACACAACCACCCCCAATAACACACCCCTTAAACCACAACCCCCCTGCTACTCCCCTCTCCATTCTGTCCCCGCTGTTTTCAGCGGGAGATAACGCCGGTTGCTAGGCAGGAATTGTGACAGTTGCCATGGGAACCTATGCATACGTAGCTAGGAGGGGGAGTGGTTGGGTAGGGTGGGGTGGGGTACAGAGGGAGTGGGGGGGGGGGGTGCGTCAAGTTCACGGCCAATGCTTCAGCTCTGAACAAAGAGGAATGGGAGAGAGAGGGGTATAATGGAAGCATGCCGGTGCTTGGTCCATGTATGGGGTTCTCTCCAGATGATGAGATGGACATAGAGTAGGCAATGAGTGGCATCTTCAGGTAAACAGCAATTAATAGACATAGAAAAATGAGGACCAATCCTCTAAGCCTCCATATGACCCAAATTAATGAAACATCTATATGCATTTGCTCTCAAGGTTGTTTCTATCATTGACATGAGGAAGGTATTGCTGCATGCTCGCTACCTCCATTCATTATCCACAATACAAAGAAACACATAGAAAACCTTTCACGAATGGTGAGTCAACCTGCTCATTTGTGAAACAAATGAGGCATATGGAGGCGCACTTATGTCTGTGACGCTGTGTTCAATAGCACAATGATACACAATAAAATGCATGGCATTGCAGGTAGATCCACAAAGTGCATTTGAAAGCTCAAGTGGGTCGGTTGAAGAAAGAGAGAAAGAGAGAGAGAGAAAGACAGAGACAGAGAGCATATGCTGAACAAAGACTGAGCCTGAAGTCAGACTTCAACCCTCCATTCCCTGTTGCTCTCTTCGGCCACATGAGAAGTAACCAGGGCCTTGAAGATAATGAGAGAGATCTATTAAAAGCATCTGCAATTGGAAACAGCCCTCTAGGCATTCAGCCAGTCCTTTTGTTCCAATCAAAACTGCCGTGGACACAACAAAATGCATTAAATAATACCGTTATCGCTCCAGTTGTTTCCATGGCTCTCTGTTGACGCAAGACAGAACAGGCACAGGTTGTAAGGTCAGATAGTGGAGGGCAGATGGACTGGAGAGAGGAAGAGGATGTAATCATCAAAGCACAGGAGATCACAGTCTACCTCCTAACCATGAGCCTGTCCCACCAGGAATTCATTTACCAGAAAAAAAGAAGAATGAGAGTGAAAATGAGCAGTCAACCTTCCCCTTGCTGTAGCTACATGGCATCTTCATATCCAGCTAGGACATAGGCCTAAGATATATTGCTCATTCCAAGTCAATATGCACATTAAATGAGCAAAAGGATATGGATATTTCAGACAAACAATTTTTGTCAAGGGTCACAGATTACATTCCAAAAGTCTGAACTCCATTTCAATCATTTCACCCTGTCATTACTGTACTGAGTAACACATTACGGAACTGGCAATAACAGCAATAAATACAATTGCAGTCAAATTTTAGTTCACTATTTGGGAAGTACCAAAAACACACAAATTCAACCAATGTGTTACAATTGTGTATTTAAAACTATGTAAATTGCTACCTTCTATATGGTGTAAGACGACAGGGGGCTTTAATGATCAACTAAGTCTTTCTTTACTGAATGGTGTGCATTGTACATTTAATGCAAAACATGACAAATCGTGTGTCATAAGAAGGAGGATGCCAATAAAGTAGCCTACAGTATAATGTCTCTATCAGATGAGAATGAGGTACTGAGCTCTTGAGATTCAAGCGGTTATGCAAAAACTGTAACCAGATGCATCGAACCACAAGGCCACAGCTGCTGGAAATGAGAGCCAATGTCACAACAAAATCAGACAACTTACTGCAATGTGTCTACAAATGACTAAAACTCATTTTCATCCTATTCTTGTTTGGCATGAGTGATCAACCTGGTCTCAGACTAGACGTAAAATAGTAAACGGAAATCTGGCACACTCAAATTAGCATGACATGTTACGTTTGGATTGGTTGCATTTTATTTATTTTTTATGTTTTAGTCATTTAGCTGATGCTCTTATCCAGAGCGACTTGAGTGCATACATTTTAATCTTTTTTTTTGTCGGGTGGATAGGTGGGCATGTAACGCGTGTTCGAATCTCATCACAAACAAATTGAACATTTTAGCTAATTTGCAACTATTTAATACTTTTGAGCTACATCCTTCCCCAAACCCTAACATTAACCCTTTAACCTAACTCCTAACCTTAACCTCACAGAAGGTGTTGCTGAGGAGAGAACAACTCATCACATGGAAACCATGTGTTTGATGAGTTCGATACCATTCAATTAATTCCATTCCATAGATTACTATCAGCCCGTCCTCCCCAATTAAGGTACCACCAACCTCCTGTGCTTAACCCTAACCTTAACCCCTAAAATATCATATGAATTGTAATTGGTAACATATCATACGAAATGTAATTCGAAATGGATGATGGACATCCACAAATGAATACATACCATACCAAACATAACAGCTAATTTGAGTGTCCTGGATTTTCATTTACTATATTATGTCCACCCCTGAATCCAGGTTGCAGCGAAGTGCATGTCACAATTGTATGTGGCCATGTCACAATTGTAACAGACCATTGTAGCTCCTGATAAATGTGTCAAACCCATGTCACCTGCTCCACGTTAAGCTAAAGCCTAGGCTATGCAGGTTATGCATTCATTCTTCTGAATATGAAGAAAGGACTACTCATGTGCTAATGAGGGACAATGTGAATAGATTTTGGTTTGCTCATTAGAATAAAGCTGAAAAAATAAAGCTATATTTAAAAGGGCGAAACTGAGCCGTCTGGAGTAATTAGGCCTATCCATTCAATAAAGGGGCACACATTTCTCCCCTAAACAACAGCTGTTGGATACAATTGTTTCTTTATATATCTTCTGCTGAAGGCTTGTTTCTAAAAATGTCTCCCCACCATTCCATTTGTCCAAGTCTCTCACTCACTCTCTCTCCCTCTATTAACCTAATTAGGGGTATCTCACCCTACATCTCAGCAAGTCTGGCTTATTCCCTCCCCTCTCTCCTCTTCCCCACCTCTCTGCAACAGTATTCGAAGGAGAAGAAAGGGGAGGGGCCAGATACGGAGCGCGCGAGCGAGAAACAAAACGTGACTAGGCACCCAAAGACTTCTGTTATGCAACTACTGACCTACTAACATACAATTGGAGACATTGAGAGAGCGAGGAGGAAATTGTAGCACGTCTCTAACGTAATAAGAGAACATATTCAAAATAAGCGACACAGAATTCATGCTCACATACAGGCACTAATCACAGAGCTCGCACTGTACTTGAAGGACGATCGCACATTTGAATTCGATAGTAGTCGGAAATAGGAATTGTTGAACAGAAGCGTGGATGTTAAATTAGACTTCGCACTGTGGGCTTTTATTTACACATACAAGGTAAGCATTTATTTTTTATATGGATTGCCTTTAAATGTCCCGTCGATTCGTGTGTATAATGTGACTTATTATTATTGAAAACAATTAAATTAAATTGTTTAATAATACCAATTTCAGTGTTACATAGTGGCACTTCGATTAAACTTTTCATCATTTTTGTTTTGCATGAATTTCAAATTCACTGATACATTGTTGCAAACATTTTGGCACAACGGGAAGTGTTTATAATGTTGGTGACGGACGTTGAACCATATGTATGTTCTGTCAAGGCGAGGCGTTTCCCCCCTATTTAGTGGCAGAATGTATAGGGGGGTGATAAGGAGAAGGGGAGCATGGAATTTCTTCAGAACAAGGAACGCTGGGTGGCAGGGGCCACAGAAGACACTTATTTGGAGTAGCTTCACTTCCCCCCATCACAGTAGAGTTGTGAAAATATTGAAAGATACAATAACTTGAAATACGTTAAAAGTATTATTCTTTGGATAAATTCCTCTATTCTTTAGTAACAAAATTATGGACATTTATTTCAGCAACATAAATTAATTTACCAATTGTAAATTATATAAAGACAGTTCTATATAGTTTTTGCCATAAGTAACCATCTGTGTTTATAACATTGTAATTGAAATGCTTGTGAGTTAAAATTACACTGTTAAGACTTGGAACGGCAGGGTAAGGCTTTGAGTCCATGGGAGGCAACTGGAAAAAATTCCCTGTCGGTCTACACCTGGACTCCGGGTTAGACGTAAAAATGGTAAATTTAAAACTAAATCCAGGACACTTCAATTAGTACGTTGTGTTTCGTATGGTATGTATTCATTTGTGGATCAATCTTCCATTTCGTATGATAAATTACGATTCCAATATGTTATGAATTGCAGTTAGTTGTGGCTGTTAGCTGGTGGCTAATGCTAACATTAGCTAAGTGGCTAACATTAGCTAGCTAGGGGTTATGGCTAAGGTTGGGGATAAGGTTAACTTTAGGTTAAAGGTTAGGGGAAGGGTTAGCTAATATACTAAGTAGTTGACAAGTATTAAAAGTAGTTGCTAATTAGCTAAAATGCTAAAGTTGTCCATGATGAGATTCAAACACGCAACCTTTGGGTTGCTAGACGTTCGCGTTATACGCCCACCCATCCACACTACTTTTGTTTTTGCCATAAGTAACCATCTGTGTTTGTAACCATACCAAGCGTAACATGCATTTATTTGAGTGTCCCGGATTTACGTTTACTATGTTACATCTAGTCTATCAGACCAGTCTGGTCTGAGGCAATGATGGTCTGAGGTCACACTTCTCTCCATCACATGTAGTAATTTGTGAAAGGTTAGCCAACCCGTTAACCCTTCCCCTGCTCAGTGGGGCAAACTGAATATAGAGTAAGGCTACTAGAATATTGTGCTGTCCTACATCTCTGAAAACATTGTTTTGGATATGAATGAAAGTCTAAAGTATTTGGCTGTTTTTGTAAGGTGAGCTGGATATACTGGGCATGTTTATTTCTGTCCTTATTTAGGCTGCTGGGTCAAATGTGAGCCTATCTCAGTCTTGACAAGTTGTTGGATTAGCCTATGGGTAGCGAATGCAACAGGGAAACAAGCTATGTGCAAGAAACTTGTTTTTGCCTTGAATGACTTCCCCGGGGATCTGTTATAATATGCAAAAGGTACATTTATCAGACACACCACAAAGACTAGTGGTATGTTCAGAGACACCACCGAGAGTAATGGTATGTTCAGAGACACCACAAAGAGTAGTGGTATGTTGAAGGGGGCTAAAACTCGTGTGATGTGACGTAGATATGTGCCTGCCGTGTAGGCTATTAGTTATATTGGGAAACCATTTTAGACAATGTAACGCTCTACAGCAACTATGTAACGTGCATTATAGTCTCCAATTCCGTATCAGCATCACTGTTGCGCACTGCTTGTCCATCTCAACGTTTAGCCTATGCAGTTATTAGGCTACATGCATATAATAATTAATACTGCACACACACTTGTTGTAACTTGTTTTATAAAAGACTATCCTGCTCAGTCTGTATGTTGAAAGTACCCCCACACTGCATGTGGGAATGATTGTGGAATGAGTGCCCCCGGTGCATTTGCTGTTTAGTGATGGCATGCGCACTTGTGTCTTGCCTACTTTTGGTGCCGCGGTAAGGGTGTAGGCTATTCACACTATTCATGTTTTCTTGAAAAGTCATACCGGAATTATATCTCACGAAAAGTTCATCAATACCATATAGTTTAGAATATAGCCTATGATACAGGTGTGCTATGCACAATGGGAAATTACGCAAAGCATTTGGTTATGCGTACAAATTTTGTAACACATTGCACTAAAGGCTGTAGTAATGGTGCGGGTTGCATAATAAATCATTTAAGTAATTAAAACAGATATAGGTAGGGGAGATGACGCAATCAGCGGAAGCCTATAGCCTCTATTGTGCTTTGCTGAGGAGGGCTAATTGTTTGGCGCATAAGGTGGACCACTATGCCAGCTCCAAATGTAGGTCACATTAGTCATAACGTGGAGGGGATGTGCTGCAAAGACCCCTATAATACCAAAATAAAAACCTACCAAAATGAATCCTAGCTGGCTTAACAAAGACACCCAACCATTTCATGCAGAACAGAAACACTGATGGGCAGCAGATAAACGCGCCTAATAAGCATTTGTGTTTCCTTCATATCGTAGTGATACACAATTAGGAACATGTTCATTTAGCCTTTATACATTTGTGTTTCCTTCATATCGTAGTGATACACAATTAGGAACATGTTCATTTAGCCTTTATACATTTGTGTTTCCTTCATATCGTAGTGATACACAATTAGGAACATGTTCATTTAGCCTTTATACATTTGTGTTTCCTTCATATCGTAGTGATACACAATTAGGAACATGTTCATTTAGCCTTTATACATTTTCTTCAATCCTCACCTTTCTGTGCTACACCCCTTTTCTGTAGGATTCATGAACCTTTCCATAAATTGCTTGTAATTGCAATACAATGATCAGCTACTATATTCCTTATTGTATTAGTAGGCTATTGCTAAAAACATGGTAATAACATGGCTAATTATCATGAGGATGATATTACCTTTGTTTCACTAGAGCAGCGTGCACTATGTCTTGTTTCACTGCTATTGTAGTTTATGGTAAACAATGTGGAGTGGGGTTTATCCTGACCCGCCTGACATTCTCAGGGTTTCCTGGCACAATGAAAGATAATGAAGGATAGAGTAGGTGCTTTGTTATTGTGCTGCTGTGGCTGGGAGGGAGAGGCAGAGAAGTAGGCCAAGGGAGCACATGTGACTGGGAAACACATGGACTGCACTGGGTCACTCCTTTTTTCCCCTGTTTAACGGAGGCTGATATGGCTGTGTTTATGGAACAAGGAGTTGGCTTGGAACTCCGCCTGCATGTCCAAGAATGTGTACTTTGTCTTGGGAAGATAAACCCAGTCTTGGAATCAGGGTTGGACAATATTTGGGGAGACCCCTTCTGCGATGTGCTACTCTAAATATTGCGATATCCGATATTATCGTTCTGCACCGTTAATGACTAAATCATTCTAGACTGTGCAATTTTTGTACTTATTTACAATGGTATAGTCAGTCGCCTTCTCATTAAATAATCTTAGTGTTGACTGGGAAATAATAAGGCTTAGTTAATTAATTTAGACTTAATTTTCAACATATTGAATCAGCACATCACAATATATTGTCAATGTCAAATGTCCCTATTCTATTTACTCATATATCGGCCCAACCCTACTTGGAATTTTTGAAAAAGACATCTATTTGCATTCTTCCCCAGTGGGGGCAGTTCAGTTCCTCAGTCTCAGTGAAAATTGGCACTGCGGTCTGGGGGCCTCCTCCTTATTTTACACCTGCTCCCATTACTTTAAGAGCTCAACAAAAACAAGCTTTTGCACTCAAGCCCCACCAAATATAGCTTTGTGGTTGTTTGGACCCAATAATTGTAAATGGCATACATTTAGATTCTCTTTGATCACTTCACAAATGTAACCAAGCCCTTTCCTGTGGTAGAATGACTTTATATTTATTAAGTATAACAAGGATGTGTGCTAATGTTAAACAGAGCTATCAGTAACAGATTCATACTCTGAGATGCATCTTTTTGTTCACCTTTTATCATGAAATTGGACATGGAATTCATTATGGTCTACCACAAGCGTAGGAGTGTTCCATTGAAACAGAGCCTCGTAAGCATATTAGATGGGTGAAAAGGGAAGCAGTAGAATTTCTTACTATTTGACATTTGTTCTGGCAGGTCACACTACATTTGTCATAAAAACACATAAACCTTTCATTGGCAATCACTATCTCAGTACCCTGCAGTTAGTTATAAGATACACTATTGAAGTGGGTAGGTTTGATGCTTAGATGTTCTGATTATCAGGTAAGGGTGGCACGCTGTGCTTCGGGTGGGATACACACTTATTATGATGCTCTATTCCTGTAGCAGTAGTGGGAGACTTAATTAATGCATTAATCGGCAAACACTCCAGCTCCATTCATGTCTCCAGCTAATTCCAGCCGCCCGCAGAGGAGATGAGCAGCTTAGTTTTTTTAAAAGTCAATCTGTTTGCACAGTGTAAGTGTGTTGTTCGATCAGGAGGGATTGATGTTGACATGATTAGTTTCCCCCCCTTTTTTAATAAAAAAAAAACGTTTGTTGCCATGGGTGATATGTTGTTAACGCTGGTACAGTACCCCCCGTTTGTTTACATCCTGCGAGGTGCTATCATCTGAGCTCATTTTCCTCTTTCTTTTGTCTACCTTCTCGCAATCTTTGTCCCTCTCTCCATGCATCTTTCACCTCTATAAATAGAGTACTCTCTAATTCTCTGTTTCTCTCTCCCTGCCTCACCCGTGGTTCCACTGACCTATATTCCAGCATGCCGTGTAGGCACTAGTCAGAGCCAGGGTTTACTGAGTGGTCCCTGGTTTCTGTGGTCTTTCCACTCTTTCCCTCCTACCCCTAAGCCACACACAAATGGCTTGTGGGAATGAGGACCTTAAAGTACTGCATTTAGCAGTGCAAGATCAGGCCCTGTCTCAACTGTTTTTCCAGGCATGATCGTAGCCTGTATCCCTATTTAGTATCTACTGGGACCCAAATGACCCATACCTAGAAGGGTTGTCATCATTTTGTTGGAAGCAAAACATTTTGAATTTAAAAACTAGGGCTGTAATATCCCATCTAGATTTGGCTCGTTTTGTTGCTGAATTGTGCCTGGAAAGAGAAATTGGTGTTGAACCCACATTTGAAAAGTGTAGAGCAATTTTGCCCCAGACTCCAAGGAGAATATAACCCATGGAAAAGACAGATTATGAGATTAGAGGCAAAGAGAATCAGTGTGTCTCAACTCATGTTGTTCAGTAAGAAAATGAGAGTAAATGAGGCAGGGAGGCAGGGATGAAACAACTCCTGTTGGCCAGCAACTAATTTGATTTATGTAATTTAATTTAAAGCATACAAAACCAGTTTAATGGAACCATGGAACAAGGGAACAGTCTGAATGAGTTCTAAAATGTTCCAGGAAGAATCCATCCTCGATGCCTGTTGAATTCCTTTGCTTGCCTCAAGTCACCTGTATGGAATGTAATTGATATTGAACCAATTAGTCAGCAACACAGATAAAATAACTGGTACACAACCAGCAGAGATCAATTGGAAACATGAAAAGAGACACTGGAAAAGCCATTTGGCTTATTCATGAAAATCAGACTTAAGAGGTTTGGCTAGTGACACATCTACCTCTGTTTACCTCATTACCAGGAGAGTCCCTGCTGAGCAGGTTCCCAGACACTTCATAGTTATGAGGCTGACCACCCTGATGTCATAATTCAAGAGAGCTTGGCACATTCTCCACCCCCCTCCTTCCTGAGACTTGACCTATATTCATTAATTAACCCCCCATATCCTTATCCGCCCTTACCTTAAAATCCAGTGCCCTCTCCACCGCTTTTCCTTGGCAGGGAACCTTTGTCTTTGTTCACCGCCAGGAACTGGTTGTCCAAATAGAATATGAATCTTTACGGTTATTACACTTACAGTAAATTCTCCAGTTCATGATCATTTCTATGTAAACATAGTGGGCTGTTTCTTAATATGGTTGTTTTGGAATCTTTGTTCCTGACCTAGAATTCTAAAATGGAATGAGGGGAACCCTACACCCACTGCACCTGGGTGATTCACTGTTCTGGCTCTTAAAATAAATTTGCCTGAAAGACTATTTAAGAGCAGCCATGAAATAAGTCAAAAATGGCTGTTTAAAGCTTACAAATTCAATTTCCAATCATTCCATGTGTTCGAATGATGTAATTTCTGGTAGTGTTACTGTTTCTGAGTTTACATGGTAATCATGTGCTCTCGACTTGGTTGCCAGACACACAGTTGTGATTACAAAGGCGGAGGACAATGTCACAAATAGCAAATGTATAATGTCTTACTCAGAAAAAGATAGTAACTCAGAAACTACTATATTGGCCTCATGTTTATTACACCATGCAAGTCAACGTCAACATGCAGGGCTAAACGCGTCCACATGCTTCCCAGCCAAAACAGTTCGGAAGAGTTTGTGCATACATTGTGTAAGGGTACGAAATCGTACCTCAGTTATATGTAAAATTGTGCGACTAACATCTCCTCTGCTAAAACGTAAAAATTCATGACAGATTTCTTGATTTAGTCATTCTGACTATACGGTGTCTCAAAATGGACAAAGTACTATTGTCGCTTTTTTTTCTAGTTTTCCAATCGAAGGTATTTTTAAGTTAAGGGAGTATGCAAGTACACTCGTTCGGTTCGGCAAGGCGCCAACCGAACTGAAGCATGCTGACACCTTAAGGGGTCATGGACCATCGACAGAGAAGCTCAATAGAAGGGCCATGAGGTCAGACAGTGGTTACTAGGGTCTAGTGGTTGCCAGGTGTAACAATTCAGTCAAAGCCAGACATACAGAACATAGATGAAAGCAGAAGGATGTGAGAAGGAGCGTATTATTAATTATTCCTCAAAATTCTTTGATCACCAGCCATGCCAAAAACTAAAATGGATTTAATTAACAATGACATAAAGAAGATATTATTCCTTCAATCTGAATGCATAGTGGTTGACAGCAGTCCACGAGGATTAAGAGTTTTGCCTTTTCTTTCTTTGTCTCCTCAGCCTTTCATCTTGCAACCTACTGGAGAAGGAGAGAGGTAGCGCCCCTCCCAAGAGACTGACAAGCCGAGATAGACTGAGTGACCTACATCCTGCAACACGCCTGGAGCAGTAGAGCACTTCTCTGTCTGCTCAGCACAGCGCTCTCGCAAAAATATTGAAAAACAAAACAGAGAAAAGGTTAGAGAATTGCTCAGTGAAGCTTGTCACATTCTCCACTCCAGGAACTCTTTTTTTTTTTTCTTCTCTACAAAGCAGCTTTGACCCACTTTTCTGTGAGAAAGCTGAAGAGACTTGCCTAGAGAAAGGCTGAACATACATTGGATAAATGAGGGGAATTAACGCAGAGTTCCACCGTTTCTTGATCTTCTTGGCCAGTTTAGACACTTGAACTATAAGCTCATTCAATCAGTGAGATATAGCTGAATCCCACTGTTCCTTATCACCCCATTCCTTGAGTTTCCTTTCCAGTGGTTGTAGCAATATTCCAAACTGTCCTCCACTGAGCAACAATGGAATGCCTGAATTCACAACTCCAATCAGCAAGCTCAGAAAATAACCTGGACAGCCTAGAGACATACTCTAACTACGAAGAGTCTCTCCCATCGCCTCAAGGAACCCCCTCTCGTCAGGGGCGTCTCGTCAAGCCCAGCATGAGTTGCAGACGCAAGCGTGAGTTCATCTCTGATGAAAAGAAGGATGCATCCTACTGGGAGAAGCGCCGTAAGAACAACGAGGCGGCCAAACGCTCCAGGGAGAAGCGACGACTGAACGACATGGTGTTGGAAAACCGCGTCATGGTGCTGAATGACGAGAACTGCCGCCTGAAGACAGAGCTGCTGCAGCTGAAGCTGCGCTTTGGCCTTATCAGCACTGCCTCCTACATGGAGAAGAGCCAGCAGCTCACTAGTGGAGGCAACAATGGAGGCAACGGGAGATCCTCCACATCCAATTACTACTCCAGCGGCTACTCCAGCAGCTCCCAGGTGATGATGAACTCTGACTCCTCGGAGACTGAGCAGTCAGGCAGCGGGGGGGGGCATAGTCAACTGGTGATGTACTCCCCCCATGGGTCCCTTTCAGACATGTCAGACGGGTCCTCCCGGGACAGCCCAGAGCCTGCGGTCTACGGGATCAAGCAGGAGGAAAGCAGCCTGGAGATGGACATTGAAAGCAGCATGTTGAATGTCCACCATAGCCTGTCCTCCACACATCACCAGGAGGTGATGGAGTCGGTCTACCACAGCCAACAGCACCACTCCTACCACCACCAGGAGAGCATCACAAGCCAGACCAGTCAGGTCCCTCCACCCACCCAACAGAGGAGTGTCATCCTCTACCGCTCCAGTAGTGCCTCCTACCCTGGGGAGAGCCAAAGGCAGCAGGACATAGATCAACAGACAGCCCAACAGCAGAGTTCTCAGGCCAGCCATCTGGCCCAGGCTCGAGAGAGCCACACGGAGAGCTCAGAGAGACTGGCAGAGGTGACCAAGCAGATGGAGAGGAAGACACTAGACTCCCCTCCGTACCACTACTCAGACTGCCACAGCGAGGCAGGAGAGGGGCAGGTGTACAGAGCTCTGCAACAGGAGCAAAAGACCCAGACGGGCCTCGCTCCAGACATCCTCCAAAAACAGGAGGCCGTCACGTCCCACCTGTACCACAACCAGGCTAGTCACTGCTATCTTAGCACCCAGGACGAGGAGCCCCCCATACTGACCTATGAGGGCGGGGCCAGGAGTGAGGGGTACTACCAAGAACACTCAACCTCAGGCAAAGACACCTCCTCTAGTGACAATGACCCCCGCAGCTCTGACAAGGATGCCTCCACGGACGACGAGTCCCCGTCTTCCTCCTTCTCTGACGCCGGGAGTTACCTCCAGCACCTGTCTGTCTCACACCAGCCAGGGTCCCCTCTGCCCTCCCCGCAGGGCTCCTCCCAATGCCAAAGCGGGGACACCCAGGCAGAGGTTAAGGGCACTGCCCTGCCTCACAAACTGCGTCTCAAACACAAAGCCATGAGCTCCCAGCAGGACTCTCCCACCACCCCTCCTCCTTCCTCTATCCTGCCCCAGCACCCTTACCTGGCCCTCATGCAGCAGCAGATCGGCAAAGAGAGGGAGAGTGAGCGCCAGCCCCCCACAGGGTTCTATAAGCAGCCGTCCTCAGCTGAGTCAAGGAAGGAGAGTGAGAGAAAGGAGTCGTCAAGCGGACGCCATAACAACAGCCGAGACTAAGTGCCTATAGAACACTTGAGGGCAACACAAATTTGTTGAGGTTCCTTACAATGTGAGGTGTCTCTGATGCTGCCTTAGATCAAAATACGCTCTTTCCCTTTCCCCTCCTCAATCTCAATCCACTATCGTCCCTTTACCCCCATCTACACCACCTTCATGTCCTGGGACTAAAGGGCTGTACTGAAGCCCAAAACAAGGCTGGACTTCTGGGGGAACAGTATTCTATGTGTATATATTGTATATACACTTTTCAGTTCTTGCATCTTCTCCATAATTACAGAAGGACTTTTGTTTATAAATGAGAGAAGGGAGGAAACTCTTTCATATCGTTTTTCGTCAAACCACAGTTGGTCATTTCAAATGAGAATATAAGTTGACCATTATTGGAACTATACTTTTTCATTGCCCCTCCTATGGTGCACATCTGGCTTTAGACAAACATAGCAGCAACATTCTGGGAACATTCTTGACCAAAGATGCAACAAAATGAGAAATTCCATCCCTCTTCCCTAACCCTACCAATCCATATATCCCTTCCCATCTCCATGATCTCACACAGCCCATCCTTTATCTTTCTTGTTCAAGCACTTGGTTTGTATATTACTGTAAATAATACACAATAATTTATAAATATATATTTTTGAAGAAAACAAACAAAAATGTCACAACAATGTGACAAACTGTTGAGGCAAGAAAGGACTTGGACATTATCATCCTGTTTTTGTCAGAATTACTGTACAGTCACATTGTGTCTACTGTTGCAAACTCCAAGTTAAAACGTCTTTAATGTCATCACTTTAACTCTGTTTACAGAAACATGGCCGATAGCTTTTGAAATGCAGCTTCCCTGTTATTGCAGTAGATCTTTAAGATCTTAGACAGCATTCAATCAAAGTCAATCTGAGACAGAACTAGGCTGCTGGCCTAAGGTTGAGCATCATCAACAGTCTAGACTTCCACTGTTCCCATCTCTTAGCTCAATGTATTTATTCCTATGCCCACATCTGCAGAAAAGCCAATAGGAACATAGACTAAAATATGAATGTGTATAAACGCTCAAGTTAAAACCGTAAAGTGGGGACATATAGGGGAGAGAGTTCCCCACTTTACGGTTTTAACTTGAGCGTTTATACACATTCATATTTTAGTCTATGTTCCTATTGGCTTTTCTGCAGATGTGGGCATAGGAATAAATACATAATATAATCTAAATGATATCTGTATGATATTTGAACTCTGAGTGAGGCCACCTAGTCTCTCTGCAAATCAACACAATGCACTGAGCTCAGAACCTCAGGCTTCTAACCTGATGTCGATCCATGTGCGCTAGACACACAGAGTTAAACCCAGAAACTAGGTAATTGGATCTCTGAAACAGAGGCTAATTTACTATATTACACAAATAGCCCATGACGTTATAAAAACCTGGTTTAGAATAAGAGCTATTGCAATTAAGTTTTGTAAAAACCAAGGACAATCTCTACTTTGTTAATAAAATAGGGATTTCCCCTTTTTCTAATGTGCCTCTGTAGTGTAATACATGGGGCATCCACCCCCGGCCTTTATTTTCCTCGTTTTGGGTGACAATGAGAAGCCTGCACTGTACCACACAGTTTAAAGTATATGTGCCATGTTTAGCTTTTTGCCACTTGTGTATAAATGTAAAGCTTTCACTCTCTGACAACACTGTAATGTTAATGTCATTGTTTTATTTTCTGAAGTGTTGTTCTGTTACTATCTTTGTGTGTCTTTCTCCTATAGACCGTGATGATGTATTTGCTCCATACCCCCATCCTCCCTTTTGTCAATGTGTTTTAAATCAGTGATGCTTGTGTTTTTGCTGATGGTTTTATGAAAAAGATTCAAGAAGGACAAAAAAGATGCAGACGAGACTAGTGTGGTGTTTAGCAGTAGGTGGTGTCTAGGTCGCCACCACCCCTTTTTGACATGGCTGTGTATGTAAAGACACTAATATTCATCATGGAAGATGGATGCATTTCAAGATTGAAAACAATAAAAAGGTTGTTGAATTTCTCAACATATCGTACAAATATTGTCAGATTTCTCCTTTCTTTACTTTTGTCTATGGGGGTCACACACAGTTCATGATGGGTCTGTTTGAAAATCAGCTGTGCATATGCCAGACAGATAAATACCAAAACCTCCCTGTAGTTATCACTTGATACTGAATACAAATTGGTTCATAGGTTAGTTATAACACTGCAAAGAATACTAATAACCATATGCTAGCTAGCGTAATAAACAAACTATAATTTATACCAGAGCAGCTGCTGACAACCAACATTCTTCTATGATCATTTGAATCACTGCCTACTAATTGAACACAGCCACAAAGCGGAGCTGCGAGGTACAATGATTAGACAGACACAATCTAAATTAAGGCAAGACACAAATGATAGCCTAACCTAGTTGTTTGTAACCACAGGCATGTTTAACAGAGACTCTTGAAGTCCTCATCTCTTTTAGCAGGTGTGGGGACACCCTGTTTCCAGTCCTCACAAATAGCTTGCTCCCTGGGTTCCTTACTTTCCTGACACACAGGATTAATTTGAAATGAGAGGCGCTTTGGAGTGACACACTGACACAGACAGACCGCCAGTCTAGTCTACCTGATGTAACAGTGGCCTACTTCCTGACGCTAACTCTATAGGCCCGCGGACCTACGCACGCAGGACAGAGATGTACCCGTACGACCACACTAAACACAAACGCCCTCAGACGTACGCGCACAGACATACACCTACAGATTTTGACCCCCCCCCCAACGGAACAGAGGACCTCTCTTATGCCCCAGTCCCCTTTATAAAGGCCTCATTCAACCTGACACAAACCACTTTACCCAGAGGGAAAACTGGGCAAGCTTCCTCTCCTTCTCTAAGCCCAGTCCTAACATAACTCACAGCCTGTTCTCAGGCTCTCACTCAGCAGGCATGTCCATGGCTCTTCCATGGCTCTCTTCCATGGCATGTCCATGGCTCTGACCTACAAAGTAAGTGCAGAAATAGTTCCAGAAATACTCTGTCCCTGCTGCCAGCTCTCCAGGCCCAGGTTCAGTGTCACAGCAGACCTGTCATGAGAAGAATACATGGGGATGGAAATCAAGGCAGAGCCCAGTTGGGCAGCGTCTTTTCCTCATTCCTATCTTCTCTGCCGCCCTCCCAAAACACACAACGAGGTTAGGTTCATAACAACACAAAGACAAAGGGAGGGAGTGACCTGGACTAAGCCTGCAAACAAAGCAGCTCTTTGAGGGCTGACACCTCAATGCCCTTCACAAACTCAGACAAAATATTTTTGCCTTGCGTTCAGCCTATGCTTGGTCTGGGTGGTGCGACTGATGTCACCCTGCTATAGTGTCAAGGTGACATTCCCTGACAACTGCAGCACTCGTCTTGATTCTGCTGTGTTAGACCTTTTCCTGATTTGATTGGCGCACATGGTCGCTTGCATAAACAGGTTAGGAGAAAAGTAGGTAAACGTGAGAAAGTGGAATGAGAGGAAGACATGAGAAGATGAGAGGGAGGGAGGGAGGAAGGGAGGGAGGGAGGAGAGAGAGGTTGGGGCTGGAGGGGACTGGATGTGCAGGTCACACAATGATTCCTGGCAAACAAAGCACAAACAAGGCTCTCCAGTTACCTGGCTGTCCCTCCCAGCCTGGGGAAGAGGGTCAGTGGAGCAGCCAGCGTGGGAGGGGGCCACAGGATTACACAGCCCTGTCTCATGTCCAGTGTGACACGCTGCAACCTTTTCACACATTTCTGGGGCAGGTTGCAGACACCTCTGGGTTTCACAGCAGGGGCAAATCAAAGTCAGATATTAATGTTATAGATTGGAATTCCCCCAGCTTCTACAGCACGCAACACCTGAACCACACGCTGTGGTTGTGAAAGACATATGGACCTACTCGTTTGATGAAAGACATGTATTTAATGGTTAATTCGTTGTTGTTTTTATGTGAGGAAAATACAGTTATTGAACTTGAGACCAAACCACTACTTAACCCCTGCTCAGCTGTGGTAAGTGACAACTACAACCCGGATTCAAAAAACCTCTAGCATGGCTGTTGTCATACACGGATGGAATGAACATCACTATTAAATAAACATATACTTATACAAATCTCTGTTTTGAAAACAGTACCCAAAGGTTACATGGCTCATGCTTTAATATCCTGGTATTTGTTTGCATCAAATCAAAAGAGCATTGGAATTGAATGGAAAGATTCAAAACATTCCTTGCAATAGACATACATTGAACTGTGCAAAAAAACGTGAGTAGGTGGAAGGCAGGGGGGAGGGAATGAGAGGCTTTGTGTCCCATTAAACTCTGTTACATAATGGTTACGCAACATAACAGCCCTCAAAATGGTCCAGAGCGGCTCAGTGAATAGATCTGGGGAGTGGCCTATCTCAAGGTCTACTTCTAACCCCTCCCTCCCTGCGTTCAGACCCACTCCTCTCCAGTTACAACCCAACTTCCAATCACAAGTTTCACTTACATTGGTGTGTCTATTGATGTGATGTAAGGAGGAGTGTCATAATGTAAATAAGATAAACAATATGGTTTATACACTGAGTATACAAAGCATTAAGATCTGTTCTTTCCAAGACATAGACTGACCAGGTGAAAGCATTGGTGTCAACATGGGCCAGCATCCCTGTAGATCACTTTCGACACCTTGTAGAGTCCATGCCCCACGAATTGAGGCTGTTCTGAGGGCAAAAGTATTTCAACGAAATGTTGGGGTGTTAATTTATTTAATTTCACTTTAGTCGAGTGCCGGAGTCCTGGAATTGAATGGTAGGCAGGTAAGGGCTGGAGATATGACAAAGGAATAAGAGCTCACACTTGACTATCATTTCTCACTAAGGACCTATGGGCTCCCAAATATGTAGCCTCAGGCACTGTGGTGTCTTCCAGTGCCAGCACCCCCTCTGTGAGACAGAACACAGCAGAGCTGTGGTATCAGGGTATCAACTGCAGAGACAGTCTTGCTCTTATGTAACCATATAATGTAGCTCTTATTAGAAAGTAGGTCAGAATATATAACAGAGAGAGGGGAACATGTGGGAAACTGAGGGTGAGAGAGAGGCCTACATGGGGAATCAGGGGATAAGCGAGTGAGAGAAGAGATGGAAATGGTTTAAACAATAGAGAGAAAGAGAAATGGTTTAAACATTTGAGAGAGAGAGAGAAATAGGGAAAGGAGGGGCAGTAATGGAGCCGAGCATAAGTCTGAGTAATAACAAAGAGCTGGCTGTGTTTCTTCCCCCTGAGTTTCCTTCCTGTTGGACCAGAGGAGAGCTTCCTAAGCTCAAAAGCCATGCGTCACCTAACAGGTGGTGGTGCTCCACCCAAACAACCCTCCCTCTCAGCCAGGTGATCTCTGCTGTTTGGGTTACCCTTAGCAGGGGGACAATGGAGATATTGTGGGCCTCATGACAGGGCTTCTCTCCTCCATGGCCTCATTTTATACTGGGAAGGAATTCCCCTACAGAGGAGATGTGCTTATCACTGCAAACAGACACTTTCAATGTGATGAAATCACAGATTAAAACGATAGCTAGCTCTGTAACACTTGGCTACATAAACTAGTACAGCATTGTCAATATGACGCAACTTGTAATGCACAACAAAAACAAATGTGATGTTGAAAACATTCAACAGTTATCTTGAAAAGCACTAATAGATACTATTAGTACATTAGTAGACATTTCTGAGACAATGTTAAAACTATCACTATCACGTCCTAGTCTAAAGTGTGATCATTTGCAACTGACAAAAACAAAAGCAAGGCAAGCAGCACTATAAAAGTAATCAAAGTCATAAACAGAACTCTGATAATCTCATTCAAACATATACTTTATGGTCATCATAATAGTTTATGATACACATTAAAATGTCAGGGATAACCGGTAATGTAGAATGGTTTATTTTGCAACCAGACACAACAACAACTGGCAATCAACCAGATATGAAGTTTGTCACTGAGATCAGGGCATACGCCAGACCTAGTTTCGGTGGGGCCTTGGCAATCCTCCAAAAATGTGTGCAATATGCCTGTGAACAGGCAATTTATGAAGGGTTTACTGATCTTGTGTAGAAAACATTACGGGAGTATTAAACAACCTGCTACTGTGTGTTGAGTAACACAGGGCCCTGTGTTTCAGTGTGAAGTGTTACATAGTGTTGTTTTCCATTCATAATGCTCAGTTTGGGAGCGCAGAACAAAGTTCCTCAGCCTGGTGATGGTTGTGTGCATGTGCATGTGTGCAGCGTGTGTGTGCATGTGTGCATAGGCGTCATGCCCATAGGGGGCATAGGGGCACGTGCCCCCTTAAGATTTGTCCTTTGTAAAAATTTAAACAGGACACATTTAGCTTTTTTCTCTCTGTAATACTAGGCTACTAGCCACTTAGCAATTTTAGGAAGTTGGCTTTAGCTAGCCCAGATAGCTTCCCAATTTCTAAACCTCATAACTAGCTTAACTAGCTACCAAGAAACCATTTCCATTTGCTATCAACCAAGTTATCGTAGCTAGCTTGTCTAACTATTTTAGCTAGCATGCTTGCTGGCACGGTTGGTAGATTTTAGAACATGGGTATTCAACCGGAGGTCCGGTTATATTAGGAACACCTTCCTAATATTGAGTTGCTCTCAGAACAGCCTCAATTTGTCTGGTCATGGACTCTACAAGGTGTAGAAACTGTTCCTTAGGTATGTTGGACCATGTTGATTCCAATGCTTCCCACAGTTGTGTCAAGTTGACTGGATGTCCTTTGGGTGATGGACCATTCTTGATACACACAGAACACTGTTGAGCGTGAAAAACTCAGAAGCACTTAAATATTTTGTCTTGCCCATTCACCTGCTGAATGGCACACATACACAATCCATGTCTCAACTGTCTTCTCCCCTTCATCTACACTAATTGAAGTGGATTTAACAGGTGACATCAACCTTATCCCAAAAACCTAACCTTAACCCTAAACCTAACCCTAAAACTAAACCTAGCTCCTCACCCTTAACGTAATTCTAACCCTAACACTAACACTAATTCTAACCTTAACCCTAAACCCCATAGAAATAGCATTTGACCAACTGGGGACCAACGAAATGTCCCCAGTTGGTCAAATTTTTGTTTGTTTACTATTCTTGTGGGGAGTTCTGGTCCTGGCCGGACCTGAGGAAGAGTAGCAGCTAATGGGGATCCATAATAAATACAAATATAACAGACTAGTAGAAAATAAGGGCATATCTTCTAATATTGAGCAAATTACACTAATTTGAGCTAATTACACTTGCTGTAACCGCTAGTACTCTGGCTGCTGGCAAGCTTTCTTAACTTGGACATTAACTTTTGTCAAATCAAATTTTATTTGTCACATTTGCCGAATACAACAGGTATACTGTAGACCTTACAGTGAAATGCTTACTTACAAGCCCTTATCCAACAATGCAGTTAAGAAAATTACCTACAAAAATAAGAAATAAAAGTACCAAATAATTAAAGAGCAGCAGTAAAATAACAATTATGAGGCTATATATAGGGGGTACCGGTACAGAGTGAATGTGTGAGGGGGGGTGCAAATAGTCTGGGTAGCCATATTTGATTAGATGTTCACGAGTCTTATGGCTTGGGGGTAGAAGCTGTTAAGATGCCTCTTGAACCTAGACTTGGCGCTCCGGTACCGCTTGCCACAGTTTATGAATTCGGTGACTGTAGTCTGACAATTTTTTGGGGCCTTTCTCTGACACCGCCTAGTATATAGGTCCTGGATGGCAGGAAGCTTGGCCCCAGTGATGTACTGGGCCGTACACACTACCCTCTGTAGCACCTTACAGTCAGATGCTGAGCAGTTGCCATATCAGGCAGTGATACAACCCATCAGGATGCTCTCGATGGTGCAGCTGTAGAACCTTTTGAGGATCTGAGAACCCATGCCAAATATTTTCAGTCTCCTGAGGGGGAATAGGTTTTGTCGTTCCCTCTTCACGACTGTCTTGGTGTGCTTGGACCACGTTAGTTTGTTGGTGATGTGGACGCTAAGGAACTTGAAGCTCTCAACCCGCTCCACTACAGCCCATCGATGAGAATGGGGTTTGCTCGGTCCTCCTTTTCCTGTAGTCCACAATCATCTCCTTTGTCTTGATCACATTGAGGGAGAGATTGTTGTCCTGGCATCACACGACCAGGTCTCTGACCTCCTCCCTATAGGCTGTCCCGTCGTTGTCGCTGATCAGGCCTACCACTGTTGTGTCATCAGCAAACTTAATGATGGTGTTGGAGTCGTGCCTGGCCATGCAGTCATGACTGAACAGGGAGTACAGGAGGGGACTGAGCACGCACCCCTGAGGGGCCCCCGTGTTGAGGATCAGCGTGGCGGATGTGTTGTTAACTATCCTTACCACCTGGGGGAAGCCCGTCAGGAAGTCCAGGATCCAGTTGCAGAGGGAGGTGTTTAGTCCCAGGCTCCTTAGCTTAGTGACAAGCTTTGAGGGCACAATTGTGTTGAACACTGGGCTGTAGTCAATGAACAGCATTCTCATATACAGTGGGGCAAAAAAGTATTTAGTCAGCCACCAATTGTGCAAGGTCTCCCTCTTAAAAAGATGAGAGAGGCCTGTAATTTTCATCATAGTTACACTTCAACTATGACAGACAAAATTAGAAAAAATCCAGAAAATCACATTGTAGGATTTTTAATGAATTTATTTGCAAATTATGGTGGAAAGTAAGTATTTGGTCAATAACAAAAGTTTCTCAATACTTTGTTATATACCCTTTGTTGGCAATGACAGAGGTCAAACGTTTTCTGTAAGTCTTCACAAGGTTTTCACACACTCCCCACTGCCCCACTGTAGGTGTTCCTTTTGTCCAGGTGTGAAAGGGCAGTATGGAGTGCAATAGAGATTGCATCATCTGTGAATCTGTTGGGGCGGTATGCAAATTGGAGTGGGTCTATGGTTTCTGGCATAATAGTGTTGATGTGAGCCATGACTAGCCTTTCAAAGCACTTCATGGCTACAGACGTGAGTGCTACAGGTCGGTAGTCATTTAGGCAGGTTACCTTAGTGTTCTTGGGCACAGGGACTATGGTGGTCTGCTTGAAACATGTTGGTATGACAGACTCGGACAGGGAGAGGTTGAAAATGTCAGTGAAGACGTTTGCTAGTTGGTCAGCGCATGCTCTGAGTACACGTCCTGGTAATCCGTCTGGCCCTGCAGCCTTGTGAATGTTGACCTGTTTAAAGGTCTTAGAGACCTGTTTAAAGGTCTTGGAGAGCATGATCACACAGTCTTCCGGAACAGCTGGTGCAATCATGCATGTTTCAGTGTTATTTGCCTCGAAGCGAGCATAGAAGTAGTTTAGCTCGTATGGTAGGCTTGTGTCACTGGGCAGCTCTCGGCTGTGCTCCCCTTTGTAGTCTGTAATAGTTGCAAGCCCTGCCACATCCAACGAGCGTGTATATTACGATTCGACCGTAATCCTGTATTGACGCTTTGCCTGTTTGATGGTTTGTTGGAGAGCATAGCGGGATTTCTCATAAGCTTCCGGGTTCCGCTCCTTGAAAGCAGCATCTCAACCCTTTAGCTCAGTACGGACGTTGCCTGTAATCCATGGCTTCTGGTTGGGGTATTACATACAGTCACTGTGGGGACGACGTCATCGATGCACTTATTGATGAAGCCAGTGACTGATGTGGTGTACTCTTCAATGCCATCGGAAGAATCCCGGAACATATTCCAGTCTGTGCTAGCAAAACAGTCCTGTAGCTTAGCATTTGCTTCATCTGACCACTTTTTTTTGACCGAGTCACTGATGCGTCCTGCTTTAATTTTTGCTTTTAAGCAGGAATCAGGAGGATAGAATTATGGTCAGATTTGCCAAATGGAGGGCGAAGGGGAGCTTTGTACCCGTCTCTGTGTGTGGAGTAAAGGTGGTCTAGAGTTTTTTTCCCTCTGGTTGTATATTTAACACGCTGGTAGGAATTAGGTCAAATGGATTTAAGTTTTCTTGCATTAAAGTCCCCGGCCACTAGGAACGCCGCCTCTGGATGATCGTTTTCCTGTTTGCTTATGGCTGTATATAGCTAATTGAGTGTGGTCTTAGTGCCAGCAACGGTTTGTGTTGGTAAATAGACAGCTACAAAGAATGTAGATGAAAACTCCCTAGGTAGTGTGGTCTACAGCTTATCATGAGATACTCTACCTCAGGCGAGCTAAACCTTAAGACTAAGACTTCTTTAGATATCGTGGACCAGCTGTTATTTAGAAATATTCGTAGACCGCCACCCCTTGTCTTACCAGAGGCTGCTGTTCTATCCTGCCGATACAGTGTATAACCCTCTAGCTGTATGTTATTCATGTCGTTGTTCAGCCACGACTTGGTGAAACATAGGATATTACAGTTTTTAATGTCCCGTTGGTAGGATATACGTGTTTGTAGTTCGTCCACTTTATTAGCCAGCGATTGTACGTTGGCCAATAGTATCGATTGCAAAGGCAGATTAGCCACTCATTGCCGGATCCTCACAAGGCACCCCGATCGCCTTCCGCAATACCGTCGTCTCCTGCAAATGACGGGGATGAGGGCCTGTTCAGGTGTTTGAGTAAATCCCTCTCAACCGACTAGTTAAAGATTTTTTGTTGTTGTCACTGTTCTGTTCTGATGTCCAGAAGCTCTTTTTGGTCATAAGAGACGGTAGCAGCAACATTATGTACAAAATAAGTTACAAACAATGTGAAAAAAACAGTTGGTTAACAGCCCATAAAACAGCAGCCATCCCTTCCAGCGCAAATCTTTCCACAGCACATTGCTAAACTTTGTTTAACCAGCAAAACAACTGCTATTAGCAAATGGCACAATTTTCATATAATAAATCGGCATAATCGTCTTAATAGATTACATTTTAGGAGAAGGGGGATTCAACTTTATATTCAAGTAGATATAGTTTAACCAATTGCAGTTTTCCATTTTTACATGAAGTGGTAAAGTTAGTCATTATTTTATAAGCAGAACGGCACAGTTGGGAGGAAAAGATTCATTTACTAAATTTAAGCAACTGAAACCATTCGTTTTTGAGACAGGGGTATTGTATGTATTAGGTATGTCGTAGCTTCAAGAAAAGTTTGAAGACTCCTGCTTTAGAAAAGCAAGCAATAACTACATGTACTGAATACGACTCAAATTCCTTTGTCTTTTACCCAGATTTTAGCTGAGATGTAGAGAAGCATATTTAGTTAATTAAATAAAAAAAATCCACCAGTCAGGAGGCTACAGACATGAGTTGTCTGTGTGCTTAGATACGCAGAAAAATATACATCGTTTTTTACGTAGAATTGAGCATAATGATTATGACTGCAGGAATTGCAGGGAAAAGCTGTTTCAGGTGTGTTAAATTCCCGGGGAGTCTGCCCCCGTCGGGGCCATCCCACATCCATCCTCACGTGCTTTGTACCACATCATATTTTTCGGGGTGCATGATGCCCCTTACATGTGTGAATGAGGGCGGGCTTAAAGCAAATTACCCTCCCTTCCCTTTGTTTTTATTTCCTCATCTGTGGCGCAAAAAAATTGCATCAGCCGTCACATGTAATGTGTATATGAGCGAGAGAGAGAGAGAATGCTTAACATTGCCAACAAACATTTCACAACCGGCCAGCATGTCCTCATCTACAGGTCTTTGCGTAATATTAGTGGCCACATCATCTTATGAGTGGGGAGGGTGTCTGTTACTGTTTTCAGGCAACACCCAATGACGGTTTAAAATACATATTTTAATTACTTTAGTATTTTGTCATTTGAATTTCACTGAGCTGAACTACACTCCAATATATTTAGTATTTTCAATATACTGTAATTTGTATTTTGAAAATACAAAATACTTTTCCATACATTTGTTCATAGCGGTTCACATTTTGTTGCCCCCCTTTCACCCTGCATTGGTATCAGAAGTCTGATAGCACTATGGTGTGATAAAAGCATCTGCCAAATGAACTAAATATAAATGTATATGTAAAAATGAACAATTGCAAAGCATGCTGAGTATTATTCTAATGAGTTCCGACCTGATCTTCATGGTATTCTGTATTTTGTAATTGTATTTTGTTATTTTTGCCCATCCCTGGCTCTGACAGTGTTGACCCACTGGGCACAGACGTCAAGTCCACATCTATTCCACGTTGGTTCAAACAACATTGATTCAACCAGTGTGTGCCCAGTGGGAACTTTGGAAATGGCCCAGACATCTGCCCTTTCACTGTGGCAACAGGTGTTATGTGTCCTCATGGAATATAGCCCTGATAAGCGTATTTAGTGGGTGGAACAGGGAGAGACAGTGAGCCTTGGGAGGGACACAGAGACAAGTTCAACAACTTAACAGTCAATACTAAAGAGATTTTTAGCGTCCCTCAGGCCAGCTGTTATTTTAGAGGTTCCAGAGTGTGTGGAATGACTGGGAATGTGTGTGTGTTGGAGTTCCAGTGAGTCCTGGATGTGCCTCAGTCTGAGAGACTTTCTGTTAAGGGGAGCCCTGCTCTCTCTGTGGTTTTTCTGAGTATCTGCTACAGTACAGTACAGTGCTGCTGCAGGCCCAGGCAGAATGTAGGTCAGCTCCACCCTCCCTGTCCCAGGCCACACCTCTCATGCCACCACAAAACAAGTTTTCACCAGCAGAACCTTGAGTGAACCCGCTCCCCATGGCAACGCAGCTGTGGCCTGTCTTGCTGGGGGTAAAAGGGGGGGGGGGGGGGGTGGGGGCAAAATAGGCAAAATAGGCCAGGGCAAAATAGGCCAGGGCAAACACTACCCACAATGCCTGCACCCCCTCCGATTTGTCTTCTTCACTTCTGAGGAACTGGTCTATGGTCTCCCTTCTCCAGGAACCCTGACCATATACAGCCCCTGGGTTACAGGCTTAACGATATGCATGTTCTGTTCTGTGTACTAGAAGAATGTGTTGTTGTGGGCTCTCTCAGGCAAGGCACCCATTATCTCTCAACAGTGTTTCATTTTTCCGTTGTGTTGATACTGTGCCATAACTGTTTGTCTTTTGGGAATGCGAAAGTGGTATAACAAGGTAACCTTTTAAGGAGATAAAAACAAAGGGGGCGTTTGAGTCTGATTTATTGAAGGGGAGGGGTGAGTCAGAAGAGGAGAAAAATCAACCTCCCTCACCAAGGGTGGAATGTGAGCAGGCCACTTTGGGGTTGCTGGCAGCTGACTGTCTGGGATTAGGTGAATGACTTCCACTTTGAGGCCAGGTCAAAGAGTTTCATATACAGACACATACCATCATAGGTACTGGGAAAACACACACACCATCATATAAACGGCAGGCCGCAAGAAATGCTGTACGACTATACGCTGGTCAACGGTTGTCTCCGTCTTATTGATAAAATACACAAACACACACACAGTCTTGTACATCTAACCTTGTGGGGACTCACAATTCAGTCCCATTCAAAATCCTATTTTCTCTAACCTCTAAACTAGCTCGTACTCTTACCCTAACCCAAAACCTTAAACTTAACCCTAACACTAGCTCCTAATCCTATCCATAAAACTGATCCTAGCTCCTAAACCTAATTCTAACCCTAACACCCCAGTTGATCAAATTTTTGTTTGTTCACTATTCTTGTGGGGACCAAAATTGTCCACACACACACACACACACACACACACGCACACAAAAAAATCAGGAAAGCAACACATTGCTGATAGCATGCTTCACCAGATATTGAAATATTTACAGTTGAGGAATTGTGCAAAATGACATGTGTGTCACTAGTATTTCAATTTCAATCAGATGTGATTCTCAAATTCAAAAAAATTGTTGCAGTTCAAGATTGACGAGGATAAAGCAAAGGCAGAGGCATGGGAGATCACCATTTTTACAAAAGAAATAGAAGGGTGCAACAAAATCTAGATTTTATGATTCAGTCACGATTTAGGGCCTGTCTAGGACCTGAGCTCATCGATGTACTGCTCCCACTGTTCATCAACACTCAAAACAAAGTGTCTAATTTCAGCCCGGAATTTGAGCCAAATGGCAATAAAAACAAGCATTAATCATATTGAAGTGATGACAGAAGTGCCATTCAAAGCAGCAGACACCAGCACAGCCGTGGTTTACAGATGGAATACGATACCCTGGGAGGAAGGAGGATCTCAAGATAGGCCTACCTCAATGGAGAATATAATCCCATAGTGAGATACCAGTATGAAACTCGAGAGGCTTGACTGAAAGCCAATCTCATGTAATGTAATATAAAAAAAAATTTAAAAATGCTGTGTGTGTGAAAAGAGGAAGCCGATACTGATCCAGCAGATGGTCATGACAGCAGAGCTTGGTGCTGTATCACCACCGAATCAACCAGGCATTGTACATCTAGTTAGTGTGACCAGTCCACTTCGAATATCTCTGTCCGGAGCAGAGCAGCTACTCCACCGGACCACTGTCTATTCATCTCCCTAACAGTCACACAACACTGACTAGAGTTTGCTTCCCTGTGCACGTACAAGATGTGACAAGCTATAGCTAGCCTGATTCACAGAGAGACCCTTCACTGTGCTGTATAGTGAAATATCAGTTCTTCTCAACAGATTACAGCCCAAACAAATCAAATGTATTTATATAGCCCTTCTTACATCAGCTGATATATCAAAGTGCTGTACAGAAACCCAGCCTAAAACCCCAAACAGCAAGCAATGCAGGTGTAGAAGCACGGTGGCTAGGAAAAACTCCCTAGAAAGGCCAAAATCTAGGAAGAAACCTAGAGAGGAACCAGGCTATGAGGGGTGGCCAGTGCTTTTCTGGCTGTGCCGGTGGAGATTATAACAGAACATGGCCAAGACGTTCAAATGTTCATAAATGACCAGCATGGTCAAATAATAATGATCACAGTAGTTGGGTGCAACAAGTCAGCACCTCAGGAGTAAATGTCAGTTGGCTTTTCATAGCCGATCATTGAGAGTATCTCTACCGCTCCTGCTGTCTCTAGAGAGTTGAAAACAGCAGGTTTGGGACAGGTAGCACGTCCGGTGAACTGGTCAGGGTTCCATAGCTGCAGGCAGAACAGTTGAAACTGGAGCAGCAGCACGGTGGACTGGGGACAGCAAGGAGTCATCATGCCAGGTAGTCCTGAGGCATGGTCCTAGGGCTCATGTCCTCCGAGAGAAAAAGAAAGAAAGGGAGAATTAGAGAGAGAGCATACTTAAATTCACACTGGACACCGGATAAGACAGGAGAAGTACTCCAGATATACAGTGTGGCAAAAAAAGTATTTAGTCAGCTACCAATTGTGCAAGTTCTCCCACTTAAAAAGATGAGAGAGGCCTGTAATTTTCATCATAGGTACACTATGAGACAAAATGAGAAAAGAAATCCAGAAAATCAAATTGTAGGATTTTTAAATGAATTTATTTGCAAATTATGGTGGAAAATAAGTATTTGGTCACCTACAAACAAGCAAGATTTCTGGCTCTCACAGACCTGTTACTTCTTCTTTAAGAGGCTCCTCTGTCCTCCACTCGTTACCTATATTAATGTCACCTGTTTGAACTTGTTATCAGTATAAAAGACACCTGTCCACAACCTCAAACAGTCACACTCCAAACTCCACTATGGCCAAGACCAAAGAGCTGTCAAAGGACACCAGAAACACAATTGTAGACCTGCACCAGGCTGGTAAGACTGAATCTGCAATAGGTAAGCAGCTTGGTTTGAAGAAATCAACTGTGGGAGCAATTATTAGGAAATGGAAGACATACAAGACCACTGATAATCTCCCTCGATATGGGGCTCCACGCAAGATCTCACCCCATGGGGTCAAAATGATCACAAAAATCCAAGAACCACACGGGGGGACCTAGTGAATGACCTGCAGAGAGCTGGGACCAAAGTAACAAAGCCTACCATCAGTAACACACTACGCCGTCAGGGACTCAAATCCTGCAGTGCCAGACGTGTCCCCCTGCTTAAGCCAGTACATGTCCAGGCCCGCCTGATGTTTGCTAGAGAGCATTTGGATGATCCAGAAGAAGATTGGGAGAATGTCATATGGTCAGATGAAACCAAAATATAACTTTTTGGTAAAAACTGTTTGGAGGACAAAGAATGCTGAGTTGCATCCAAAGAACACCATAACTACTGTGAAGCATAGGGGTGGAAACATCATGCTTTGTGGCTGTTTTTCTGCAAAGGGACCAGGATGACTGATCCGTGTAAAGGAAAGAATGAATGGGGCCATGTATCGTGAGATTTTGAGTGAAAACCTCCTTCCATCAGCAAGGGAATTGAAGATGAAACGTGGCTGGGTCTTTCAGCATGACAATGATCCCAAACACACCGCCCGGGCAACGAAGAAGTGGCTTCGTAAGAAGCATTTCAAGGTCCTGGAGTGGCCCAGCCAGTCTCCAGATCTCAACCACATAGAAAATCTTTGGAGGGAGTTGAAAGTCCGTGGTGCCCAGCAACAGCCACAAAACATCACTGCTCTAGAGGAGATCTGCATGGAGGAATGGGCCAAAATACCAGCAACAATGTGTGAAAACCTTGTGAAGACTTACAGAAAACGTTTGACCTCTGTCATTGCCAACAAAGGGTATATAACAAAGTATTGAGATATACTTTTGTTATTGACCAAATACTTATTTTCCACCACAATTTGCAAATAAATTCATTAAAAATCCTACAATGTGATTTTCTGGATTTTAATTCTCATTTTGTCTGTCATAGTTGAAGTGTACCTATGATGAAAATTACAGGCCTCTCTCATCTTTTTAAGTGGGAGAACTTGCACAATTGGTGGCTGACTAAATACTTTTTTGCCCCACTGTAACAGACTGATCCTAGCCCCCCGACACATAAACTACTGCAGCATAAATAACGGAGGCTGAGACAGGAGGGGTCAGGAGACACTGTGGCCCCATCCGATGATACCCCCGGACAGGGCCAAACAGGCAGGATATAACCCCACCCACTTTGCCAAAGCACAGCCCCCACACCACTAGAGGGATGTCTTCAACCACCAACTTACCATGCTGAGACAAGGCCGAGTATAGCCCAAAAAGATCTCCGCCACCGCACAACCCAAGTGGGGGGCGCCAACCCAGACAGGATGACCATGTCAGCGACTCAACCCACTCAAGTGACGCACCCCTCCTAGGGACGGCATGGAAGAGCACCAGTTAGCCAGTGACTCAGCCCCTCTAATAGGGTTAGAGGCAAAGAATCCCAGTGGAGAGAGGAGAATCGGCCAGGCAGAGACAGCAAGGGCGGTTCGTTGCTCCAGAGCCTTTCCATTCACCTTCACACTCCTGGGCCAGACTACACTCAATCATATGACCCACTGAAGAGATGAGTCTTTAGTAAAGACTTAAAGGTTGAGACCAAGTCTGCGTCTCTCACATGGGTAGGCAGACCATTCCATAAAAATTGAGCTCTATAGGAGAAAGCCCTGCCTCCAGCTGTTTGCTTAGAAATTCTAGGGACAATTAGGAGGCCTGCGTCTTGTGACCGTAGCGTACGTGTAGGTATGTACGGCAGGACCAAATCGTAAAGATATAGGTAGGAGCAAGCCCATGTAATGCTTTGTAGGTTGGCAGTAAAACCTTGAAAATCATCCCTTGCCTTAACAAGAAGCCAGTGTAGAGAGGCTAGCACTGGAGTAATAGGATCAGATTTTTTGGTTCAAGTCAGGATTCTAGCAGCCGTATCTAGGACAAACTGAAGTTTATTTAGTGCTTTATCCAGGTAGCCGGAAAGTAGAGCATTGCAGTAGTCTAACCTAGAAGTAACAAAAGCATGGATTAATTTTTCTGCATCATTTTTGGACACAAAGTTTCTGATTTTTGCAATGTTAAAAAAAGAAAAAAAAGCTGTCCTTGAAACAGTCTTGATATGTTCGTCAAAAGAGAGATCAGGGTCCAGAGTAACGCCAAGGTCCTTCACAGTTTTATTTGAGACGACTGTACAAGCATCAAGATGAATTGTCAGATTCAACAGAAGATCTCTTTGTGTGTCATCCGCATAGCAGTGAACGTTAACATTATATAGCAGTGAACGTTAACATTATATTTTCGAATTACATCCCCATGAGGTAAAATATATAGTGAAAACAATAGTGGTCCTAAAACAGAACCTTGAGGAACACCAAAATTGACAGTTGATTTGTCAGAGGTCAAACCATTCACAGAGACAAATTGATATCTTTCAGACAGATGAGATCTAAACCAGGCCAGAACTGGTCCGTGTAGACCAATTTGGGTTTCCAATCTCTCCAAAAGAATGTGGTGATCAATGGTATCAAAAGCAGCACTAAGGTCTAGGAGCACGAGGACAGATGCAGAGCCTCGGTCTGATGCCATTAAAAGGTAATTTACCACCTTCACAAGTGCAGTCTCAGTGCTATGATGGGGTCTAAAACCAGACTGAAGCATTTCGTATACATTGTTTGTCTTCAGGAAGGCAGTGAGTTGCTGCGCAACGGCTTTTTCTAAAATCTTAGAGAGGAATGGAAGATTCGATATAGGCTGATAGTTTTTTATATTTTCTGGGTCAAGGTTTGGCTTTTTCATGAGAGGCTTTATTACTGCCACTTTTAGTGAGTTTGGTACACATCCGGTGGATAGAGAGCCATTTATTATGTTCAACATAGGAGGGCCAAGCACAGGAAGCAGCTCTTTCAGTAGTTTAGCTGGAATAGGGTCCAGTATGCAGCTTGAAGGTTTAGAGGCCATGATTATTTTCATCATTGTGTCAAGAGATGTAGTACTAAAACTCTTGAGTGTCTCCCTTTATCCTAGGTCCTGGCAGAGTTGTGCAGACTCTGGCAGAGTTGTCCTGGCATAGTTGTCCTGGCAAAATGGTGTGGACAACTGAGCTTTGGAAGAATACACAGATTTAAAGAGGAGTCCGTAATTTGCTTTCTAATGATCATGATCTTTTCCTCAAGGAAGTTCATGAATTTATTACTGCTGAAGTGAAAGCCATCCTCACTTGGGGAATGCTGCTTTTTATTTAGCTTTGCGACAGTATCAAAAATAAATGTAGGATTGTTCTTATTTTCCTCAATTAAGTTGGAAAAATAGGATGATCGAGCAGCAGTGAGGGCTCTTCGATACTGCACGGTACTGTCTTTCCAAGCTAGTCGGAAGACTTCCAGTTTGGTGTGGCGCCATTTCCGTTCCAATTTTCTGGAAGCTTGCTTCAGAGCTCAGGTATTTTCTGTATTCCAGGGAGCTAGTTTCTTATGACACATTTTTTAAGTTTTTAGGGTGCAACTGCATCTAGGGTATTGCGCAAGGTTAAATTGAGTTCCTCAGTTAGGTGGTTAACTGATTTTTGTCCTCTGACGTCCTTGGGTAGGCAGAGGAAGTCTGGAAGGGCATCAAGGAATCTTTGGGATGTCTGTGAATTTATAGCACGACTTTTGATGCTCCTTGGTTGGGGTCTGAGCAGATTATTTGTTGCGATTGCAAACGTAATAAAATGGTGGTCTGATAGTCCAGGGTTATGAGGAAAAACATTAAGATCCACAACATTTATTCCATGGGACAAAACTAGGTCCATAGTATGACTGTGGCAGTGAGTAGGTCCAGAGACATGTTGGACAAAACCCACTGAGTCGATGATGGCTCCGAAAGCCATGGAGTGGGTCTGTGGACTTTTCCAAATATTTGAATATTATCTGCTATGACTACAAGGTCCGATAGGAATTCAGGGAACTCAGTGAGGAACGCTGTATATGGCCCAGGAGGCCTGTAAACAGTAGCTATAAAAAGTGATTGAGTAGGCTGCATAGATTTCATGACTAGAAGCTCAAAAGACGAAAACGTCAGGGTATTTTTTGTAAATTTAAATTTGCTATCGTAAATGTTAGCAACACCTCTGTCTTTGCGGGATGCACGGGGGATATGGTCACTAGTGTAACCAGGAGGTGAGGCCTCATTTAACACAGTAAATTCATCATGCTTAAGCCATGTTTCAGTCAGGCCAATCACAACAAGATTATGATGAGTGATTAGTTAATTGACTATAACTGCCTTTGAAGTGAGGGATCTAACATTAAGTAGCCCTATTTTGAGATGTGAGGTATCACAATCTCTTTCAATAATGGCAGGAATGGAGAAGGTCTTTATTCTAGTGAGATTGCTAAGGCGAACACCGCCATGTTTAGTTTTGCCCAACCTAGGTCAAGGCACAGACACGGTCTCAATGGGATAGCCGAGCTGACTACACTGACTGTGCTCGTGGCAGACTCCCCTAAGCTGGCAGGCTGGCTAACAGCCTGCTGCCTGTTCTGCACCCTATTTCATTGTGGAGCTAGGGGAGTTAGAGCACTGTCTATGTTCGTAGATAAGATGAGAGCACCCCTCCAGCTAGGAAGGAGTCCGTCACTCCTCAACAGGCCAGGCTTGGTCCTGTTTGTGGGTGAGTCCCAGAAAGAGGGACAATTATCTACAAAATTCTATCTTTTGGGAGGGGTAGAAAACAGTTTTCAACCAGCGATTGAGTTGTGAGACTCTGCTGTAGAGCTCATCACTCCCCCTAACTGGGAGGGGGCCAGAGACAATTACTCAATGCCGACACATCTTTCTAGCTGATTTACACGCTGAAGCGATGTTGCGCTTGGTGACCTCTGACTGTTTCATGCTTAACATCGTTGGTGCCGACGTGGATAACAATATCTCTATACTCTCTACACCCGCCAGTTTTAGCTTTAGCCAGCACCATCTTCAGATTAGCCTTAACGTCAGTAGCCCTCTCCCTTGGTAAACAGTGTATGATCGCTGGATGATTCATTTTAAGTCTAATACTGTGAGTGCAGGTGCAACGAACATCATGCTGATTGACATCTTGCAGGATATCTTATCCCATCCAGAGGCTGGCTCTCTGACCAACACAAAGGCCCGGGCAGGGGGCCTGAATTCCAGGGGAGCCTCCATGTGGATCTGTGCTATTGTGCCACTGGCAGGCAGTCTCTGGGCCTCACACAAAACTGTCTCTCAGCAGAAAGTGTCCCTAGTCTCTCTCCTTCTCGCTACATTCCCTCTCACCAGCCACACAGTCATGCTATCTGCATTGGCTCTCCTCACAGCCTGCAGCCTGTGGTTACATGAAGGGAAAAACATTGAAGAACCACGCTCTGGAAATTAAAGGAGTTAATAACATAAATAACTTTTCTTTCAGTCTTCTTTGTCTTTAATGTGGTTGCCGGGAGCCACGCGTGGTAGTAGTGGAGGAAATGTAACTTGTTAAAGTTAACTATTTTTATTTCTCAATCTAGCCTACAGTCACAGACTACACACAGCATCTCTATGTAGACTGAATCAAACCTTTGGATGAGACCCTTGATTATAATGTCACGCCCTGGCCATAGAGAGGCTTTTATTCTCTATTTTGGTTAGACCAGGGTGTGACTAGGGTGGGCATTCTATGTTCATTTTCTATGTTTTGTATTTCTTTGTTGTTTGACGGGTGTGGTTCTCAGAGGCAGCTGTCTATCGTTGTCTCTGATTAAGAACCATACTTAGGTAGCTTTTCCCCACAGGGTTTTTGTGGGTATTTGTTTTCTGATTTGTGTCTGCACCAGACAGAACTGTTTCAGTTTTGTTCGTTCTCTTTGTTATTTCAGTGTTTAATAAATATGAACACGTACCACGCCTCACCTTGGTCCTCTCCTTCCAACAGCTGTTACATATAAATAAAAATCCACATTATTTCTTTATGCTTGTGTAATGGGCATTATTGTATCAATCAGTCTCTTCATCTTATACCATAAATATTTGTAACTTAAATACCATGTACTACTGTGGCTAATGAGGCATACTACTCAGTATGTAATTGTTTGCAAGCAGCATTAGTTCAGCCATGCCGGTCTGTCCCTGTGCTGCCCAGTGAGCAGGGTGTAGTGTAAGTGGAGCAGCTGGATGTTCACATACCCATGTGAGTCAGGGAGGGAGTCCCCACAGGCCTCCAGAGTGTCAGCAGCACTAGGCCCACCTGCCAGGGGCACACTCAAGAAACAATCCACTGAGCTCCTGCTCTCACCACCAATACTGCACTGGCTCCCCTATTACATACCTGCTCACACAACAAGGTAGGTAGGCTTGTGGTAGCTTCCAACCTTTGATTCATTAATGAGTAGCCCAGAGCCTTTGTTTGACAACAAAGTGGCGGGGTGAAATCAGTGCTCTTCTCATAAAGCCATAGAGTGGCTTCTGGCATTCGGGCACGGAAGGTTTCGCACTGAGTGTGTGTTTCAATATGGGCCATGCCACATGAATTAAGTAGGACAGACATTCAGGAGTGCCACTACAAAGTCACTGACTCCATTACCTCATACAGTAGATTAGTGTCAACAGGTCCATTCATCTGTTTACAGACACGGATCAAATGACTGAGACGAGAGCACTGTTCTCCTGGACATCCTCCACAGAGTAAGACACACACAGAGTTGGGGTGGATTACATGATATTACTGGTTGTAGAATGAGACTGAACAGCCCCAGGACAAAAGGAGCTCTTTCTGTTTGGTTAGCTTACATAGAATGTCAAAGGGTGCAGTGACACTAAAACATACGTGAGGTGCCTGTCGATCTGTTGACAGATCGTCAGTAGGACTCGGCAGCTGTCTCACCTTGCATTAAGAGAGACAGCAGCCCCAAGTGCAAACAGCCACTCTCATCGCTGGACAGAGAAGAAAAAGTGATGACAGTAGCATTAACAAAAACAGAGCAATAAAGTGTGAGGACCTTTGAGTAGTGAGGGAGGAGGGGCCTATAGACGGACAGGAGAAGAGCCAGTTTACAGGCCAGCCCTCCTCCCTCTCCTCTGTTCTTCTCTTGCCTTACTCCACTAATCCAAACACCTGGAGGGCAGGGAGGAGGGGGAAGAGACTGCCACATGTGACTGGGAGCTCACGTGCAGCGTTACGCAAAGTGTTACTGTAACACCTTGACTGGAGCCAGGGAGGTTAAGTAAAGCAGGGCCTGTACAGCACACTGCCAAGGGCACGGGAGGGGGCGGAGGGCCAGCTGGTGGGGTGACATCAAGTCAAAGAAGTTATGGATCAGCTAGTGTGTGCCACCATATTTGGTTGTAAGAATCAAACAACTTGCTTTGTGTTCTCAAAAGTAGTAGTACTATACATTAGCTGAACTTTGTAATCATTTTTGTTAGTGACATTGCTGAAAAGATTGTGGAACTAGGAGTAGAAATTAGTTATACAGATCACCATCATAAGCTGCATCAATCATTAACTTGTAATATTCACAAATCATATTTACACAAATACAATGCAAGACTAGGAAAACATTACATTACTTAGGGGGATTCCATTGTAACAGAGTGATGATGAGTCTCAAAGTTTCACTTTAAAATGCATGTCAACCAAAAACCAGTAATTGTAAACTTTTTCTGTGGAAATTGTTAAAAGTAGTCCTTTTGCATAGAGTAGTATGTTTTTTAAAACTTTGCAATCATTGTTTTTTGTTTGGCATACATTTTAAAAGGAAAATAATCTCAGAGTCTCATCATCACTGTTACTGTGGAATTGTCTGTAGGTAGGCAAGAGTCCAAGGTAACTAACTATAAAGGAATAACTTATGTAGCATTCCTAAACAATGTTGTTTGGCAAGAAAATACTATGGTTTAGGCTTAAGTAGGAAGTACCGCATAACTGCCAGTCTTTACTATAGGGTAATAATTACATAGGGATATTTCACTGGTTGTTACTGTGGTACAACATAAGGCCAAGATATTGTGCGACTTTACAAGCCAATAAATAACCATAACAGATAAGGCAAAATAAGGCCTTTGAAACCATTCAACTTGAACATTGAACATTTCTATTTTTAGAAAAGACTCTGTGTCCTCCAGCTCCAGAGGCATGGGTTCAATGAGGACGGGGGGAGGATCTGCACTGGGTAAAGTTCACAATGGTGCACAGAAGGGCAGACAGTCAACAGCACAAGGGAAACACACAACACATTTCTGGGGGGCTTTCACAAGTCAGGGAGAGGGGTTAAGCAGGAGTTAAGGCAGAGAGTAGGAGGTCCACTAAACCTGTAAACCCAGGTTCTTCAGATGATAATCTCAGTTCTTGTCAAAACACACTGCTTCTACTTGACCTGGTGGAGGTTCGGCCATGGGCAAATAAACACAAAGTAAACAAAACCAGAGATTATCTTGTAAAAGCTTGGGAGCGTATCAGGCCCATCTCTGTGGTGAGAGGATGTGTCCTCAGCACTAAAGTGAAAGAGAAGAGTGAGCGTGGCTTCTAAGGTTCAGGTTGACAGCTAGGCTTTAACATGCTCTGTAGTAAACAGATCTGTGTTATGTAGCTGTGTTGCCGAGTTGCTATTGGATTGAGTCGAGTACACTCACTGCACTGTAGAGGAATTTAGTCTCCAAGCCCGTCCTCATACTCATTCCTTTCCAACGATAACTTGATATTCATCTTTCCACTAATAGGCCTATCTCATCTGGTTTATTCCTCTGGGACGCAGTTAATGCATCCTAATCCAAACCATCACACTATATTTTTAGTTCCATTATAGTATCTTTACTGTTTCATTCAAATTGATTTCATCTTTATGATATCTAAGCATTTTTTACTGAAAATCTTGATGCAAAAAGTAAGGAATTCCAAGTTAAAGTATCTCAACCACGATTATTTCCACTGTACTATAAATAGTTCCAAAGTGTGTGTGTGAGAGAGATAAACAATGTGACAGAAAGAAGACAGAAGGGAACTTTAAAGTAATCCTGCTCTTTGTTCACTGTTTCAGCAAATATGGGTTATGAACTGATAAGTTACAAGGGGGAAAAGACTGCTATTGTCCTCAAACCAACAGAGAGAAAGAAAAGGGGCATATGGGTGGGTTGCTAGGGAGAAAATAAAGAGAGAGAGAAAGAGCTAAAGAGAGAAAGTGAGTGAGTAGGAGAGAAGGCCAGCACATGAAGTCAGATTGTGTGTTGTCTGGGAGCCATGTGCTTAGGCCAAGCCTTTAAGTAAGTGAAGCTGTGAACATCAGAGCATGAGTCATACTGGAGGAGCCACTGCACCTCCATTCACACACAAAGAAGTCAGAGAATGGAAAACATTAACACACCAGGCCAAATGACAGAATCATGATAGGAAACATTTCCATGTAACTCTTCAATGACAAAAACGGAGGAACGGGAACATGCTCTATACTGGATTAGAGAAGAGGAATAGCCTGATTTGAAGCATTGTCACGGGAACAGCGAGACCTCCTTTAGGCCACTGGGGTAAAATTCACAAATGTGCACAGAAGGGCAAAATGTAGCATCGGGGGTTGTACAACCAGTGGCAGCAGCAGAGGCTTGAATGGCAAAAGCTGCATTGGCTGAGAAAGGAACACTGGGTGAGTTAACAGTCTGCAGTCACACCATGGTAAAGGAGGCACAGTCCCAATGGCAGCAAAGCTGCTTTGGAAATATGGATGAGAATTCCCAACACTGATGACAACCGAGTGCCTCCCTTTGTCTTACCTTCTTCGCACCACTGAGGTGTAAACGTTCATGTAAAAGGTACATGTAGCTGCCAAAATAAAGGAAACACTTGAGTAAATGAAAGATAAAGTTTATTGAAAGCAGGTGGTTCCACACAGGTGTGGTTCCTGAGTTAATTAAGCAATTGACATCCCATCATGCTTAGGGTCATGTTTAAAAATGCCCAGTTGCCCATTATTTTGGATGCTAAGGCTAGAAGAAATCTGTGACTTTGAAAGAGGCGTGTCAAAGGAGCATAAGGGGTTTAAATGGTGTGTGTGCCAATGAGGGGACTCTATTAATGCCCAGGGCGTGAACCGGGTTAGCGTTAATTGCATTCAATTTGTAACCGGGTGTGAGCCAGGTGCCCCATTCTGGCCGACGGCGAAGTCAGCTCAAAACAAAAGGGACGTAGGTTAGTCAGTTGGACTAATGAGTAGGATTATGTGTTTTGTGTGTGTGTGTCAGTCACCAGATCTCAAACTAATTGAACACTTATGGGAGATTCTGGAGCAGCGCCTGATAGAGCATTTTCCACCCCCATCAACAAAACACCAAATGATCGAATTTCTCATGGAAGAATTGTGTCTCTCCAATAGAGTTCCAGACACTTGTAGAATCTGTGTCAAGGTGCATTGAAGCTGTTCTGGCTCGTGGTGACCCAAAGCCCTATTAAGACACTTTATGTTGGTGGTGTTTCCTTTATTCTGCCAGTTATCTGTATGTACTCAACAAAAGGGTGAGGTTGTATGGAATTTACATTTACTGATGTGTGTGCAGTGCCAATATTGGCAGTTCCCCTGTGTCTTCTCAGATGTGGCTCCTCATCAAAGCCCGGATACCTGCATCACTACAGAACTATTTATATTCTCCTCACTACTGGCAGTCTGAGATCCAACCCTGCCTCCACACCAGAGAGGCAGAGATAGAAAAGGAGAAGCTCAGTTGAGAAACATCATCATCGCTCACCTGGTAGTGGAGAAACAAGGAATAACTTTGTTGAGAGTGTGGAAGGCTGAACATTTGGCTAGTGTGTAACTATGTACACTATATGAATAGTATGTATTAATGTACATATTGATTCTAAATGTATCCATATGCAAAGCTTTATATAAGGGTTGCCAGAAGCACCCGACCCTACCTTTATGCTTGATTACACTGAGCGGCACTGAAGTCGGAACACAATCATGGTTGCATTAAGACACCGTGGAGCCGGCGCGAGATATGGGTCGGAAAACATACCTCAATGCAGGGATAGAATACGCCAATGTACTCCAAATTTGACCTTTATCCACAATGCTCCATCGAGAAGATTAAAATACTGCTTTAGTTTTCCCAGAAAAGCAGTAGCCATTTTGGAATAGCACTTCATGTTGAACAACAAAGGAGCTGATTGGCTGACACTGCCATTCCAAAATGTCTGAGGTGGCTACTGATAGCTAGCATGAGGACGAAAAGGGCAGTTTTCCAGGAAAACTAGCAATATTTAAATCTTCAATGGAACAGTGTTTTAATGTAACCATGATTGCCTTCCGACCTCAGTGCAGCTCAGTGTAAACAAGCGTAACGGTGGGGTCGGTATCTCAAAGTGGGGTTGCATGCACAGTGTAGTGCATATTGTTTGTAGTGAAAAAAGGAAAACCTTTTTGGTTCCATGTAGAGCCCTCTGTGGAAAGGGTTCTACATGGAACCGAAAAGGTTCTCCCTGGAACCAAAATGGGTTCTTCCAAGGGTTCTCCTATGTAGATAGCTGAAGAACACTTTTAGTGTTCTAGATAACATATTTTTTCTAAGAGTGTAGGCTTATGTATGCATGCTTGGGTCAGTGCATGTCTGGCTATTCTCTAAAACCCCAAGCTTCCTCTTCTCAGAATAGGGAACCAGCCTCTGTTTATCGGAAGCATACATAGCAGACACAACACATCTCTGGACTGGCTTTACTACAGGTTGCAAGGGCACTTGTACATCTATTTATGATGTTGAAAACAGTGACCCCAACACACACACAGACTGTCCAGGGAGGCAGGTAGCCTAGCAGATAAGAGCGTTGGGCCAGTAACTAAAAGATTGCTGGTTCAAATCCCAGAGGGCAGTGGTGGAAAAATCTGCTCCCGGGAAACGTGGATGTTGATTGAGGCAGCACCCCCACCTCGCTGATTCAGGGGGGTTGGGTTAAATGCAGAAAACACATTTCAGTTGAATGTGTGCAGTTGTGCAACTGACTAGGTATCCTCTTTCCCAGTCTCCACACATGCCAACATTCCTGTGGTTCTATGCAGTAAACATTCTCTTCCATATAGAGAACCAGCCACACTATTCTGAGAAGAGAAAGCTTGGGGTTTTAGAGAATAGCCAGACATGCACTGACCCAAGCATGCATACATAAGCCTAACAGTTGGCTATAAACAAGTCAATGCTATGTAAGTCACAGAGAAGGTTTATTTTCAGGGGCCAAGAGAAAGGTTGAGGCACACTGCCGCCCTCTCTGACAACCTCACGTCATGTGTTATAATTCCCTATCAAATAATCAGCCCTCTGTGGCTCCTCAAAAACCCAGGTAAGGCCCATGACTTAACCTCTTAAGTCGACAGAGCCTGCTTTTGGGCACAAAAATGACTGACAATATGTTTACATTACTTATGTTATTGATTTCACACCGTTTTATAAGTCAGAACACAAAACACTAGACAGTTCTAGGACACTCAGGATTCTCTGTCGAATGAATGTGTCTCTGGCTCCATCTAGTGGTCGGCTAAATCTTTACAATGCATTTTGTCAGCTATTTTCCACGTCACGTCAAAGGGGCGATCCCGAGAAAAGCTGCTCTCCTGGTCGACACGCTAGCAAACTCGTGGCAGATCATCACTCGCGTACATAGTACATGAAAGTGTATGAGCCGCATCGTGTTTCTCCTCCAGATCTGCTGACCAGAGCAGTTCATTTAGCCGCTGCTTCCTTCCACTACTTAACACCCCATAGTATAAAGTAGAGCCCTGAAGCCCACCCCAGCACTGTGACGATTTAACAAATTAATCTACCCAATATCACTCTGAGTTTGGGAAAGGACTCGATAACCATGGATTTTCCTTTTTTGTTTCCCTCAAGCTAAATCCTTCACTAGACAGTAATCCTTAACTAGACAGTCACCTGACAAAGTTCACCAACTACATACATACAGTATCAATGGAGTGTGTGTGTGCCAATGAGGGGATTATATTAATTCCCCAGATGAATTAACCCTGGTGAACAGGATTCGGTCGCGAGCTGAATCAAATCAAATGTTATTTGTCACATGCTCCGAATACAACTGGTGTAGACTTTACCGTGAAATGCATGCGTACGAGCCCGTCCCAACGATATAGAGTTACAAATTATAATAAAAAGAAAAATAGTAACACAAGAGGAATAAAATACACAAGAATGGAGCTATATACAGGGAGTCCCAGTTCCAGATCAATGTGCAGGGGTACAAGGTATTTGATGTAGATATGTACGTGCAGGGTAAAGTGACTAGACATCAGCATGGGTAATAAATAATACACTGCTCCAAAAAATAAAGGGAACACTTAAACAACACAATGTAACTCCAAGTCAATCACACTTCTGTGAAATCAAACTGTCCACTTGGGAAGCAACACTGATTGACAATAAAGTTCACATGCTGTTGTGCAAATGGAATAGACAACAGGTGGAAATTATAGGCAATTAGCAAGACACCCCCAATAAAGGAGTGGTTCTGCAGGTGGTGACCACAGACCACTTCTCAGTTCCTATGCTTCCTGGCTGATGTTTTGGTCACTTTTGAATGCTGGCGGTGCTTTCACTCTAGTGGTAGCATGAGACGGAGTCTACAACCCACACAAGTGGCTCAGGTAGTGCAGCTCATCCAGGATGGCACATCAATGCGAGCTGTGGCAAGAAGGTTTGCTGTGTCTGTCAGCGTAGTGTCCAGAGCATGGAGGCGCTACCAGGAGACAGGCCAGTACATCAGGAGACGTGGAGGAGGCTGTAGGAGGGCAACAACCCAGCAGCAGGACCGCTACCTCCGCCTTTGTGCAAGTAGGAGCAGGAGGAGCACTGCCAGAGCCCTGCAAAATGACCTCCAGCAGGCCACAAATGTGCATGTGTCTGCTCAAACGGTCAGAAACAGACTCCATGAGGGTGGTATGAGGGCCCGGCATCCACTGGTGGGGGTTGTGCTTACAGCCCAACACCGTGCAGGACGTTTGGCATTTGCCAGAGAACACCAGATTGGCAAATTCGCCACTGGCGCCCTGTGCTCCTCACAGATGAAAGCAGGTTCACACTGAGCACATGTGACAGACGTGACAGAGTCTGGAGAATCCGTGGAGAACGTTTTTCTGCCTGCAACATCCTCCAGCATGACCGGTTTGGCGGTGGGTCAGTCATGGTGTGGGGTGGCATTTCTTTGGGGGGCCTCCATGTGCTCGCCAGAGGTAGCATGACTGCCATTTGGTACCGAGATGAGATCCTCAGACCCCTTGTGAGACAATATGCTGGTGTGGTTGGCCCTGGGTTCCTCCTAATGCAAGACAATGCTAGACCTCGTGTGGCTGGAGTGTGTCAGTAGTTCCTGCAAGAGGAAGGCATTGATGCTATGGACTGACCCACCCGTTCCCCAGACCTGAATCCAACTGAGCACATCTGGGACATCATGTCTCGCTCCATCCACCAACCACCACAGACTGTCCAGTAGTTGGCGGATGCTTTAGTCCAGGTCTGGGAGGAGATCCCTCAGGAGACCATCCGCCACCTCATCAGGAGCATGCCCAGGCGTTGTAGGGAGGTCATACAGGCACGTGGAGGCCACACACACACTACTGAGCCTCATTTTGACTTGTTTTAAGGACATTACATCAAAGTTGGATCAGCCTGTAGTGTGGTTTTCCACTTTAATTTTGAGTGACTCCAAATCCAGAACTCCATGGGTTGATAAATTTGATTTCCATTGATCATTTTTGTGTGATTTTGTTGTCAGCACATTCAACTATGTAAAGAAAAAGTATTTAATAAGAATATTTCATTCATTCAGATCTAGGATGTGTTATTTTAGTGTTCCCTTTATTTTTTGAGCAGTGTATAAGAGTAAAATAAAGAACTGAGTAGCCTCGCTCTGTCGGCTCAAAACACAAGTGATGTAGGTTCAGCACGTGGAGTAATGAGTAGGATTCCGTGTTTTCACATGCGAAATGTATTGTTTTTTTAAATAAAAACTCTTAATCTGCATTCCTTAATGAAAACAGGTTTTTAAAATTCAAATATATATTTTATAGAAATTGTTGCATTATTTACAATATGACTGAGTGGCGCAGATTACCATTTGATTTGAGCAGGGCTCGCATCCCTCACCGGCTTTGCCTGGTCACGTGATGGGACATAGCCCGGTTCAACCCAGGGCACCTTAATTGAATCCCCTCCTTGACCTGGCGAGTACTCAAACATCCTATCCAACAGAGAATGAGTCGCAGCACTCAGTGGCATCCTACTGCTTCCATGTAGTATATGGTTGTAAATGCACTTTTCCATTTGAATCAACAAGCTCCGGAGCATGCAATGAAGCACAAAGGTGTCTATTGCCATCTACTGGCTCTATTTAGCAATGGTTTGCCTATGCATGAACAAATAGAAAGAATCAAGTCTAGATTCACAATGGCTCAAACTACATGTTCAAAGGACTAATAAACACTTTTCTATCTTGTCAGGTTGTATTGTTTTTTTCTAAAATAATAAGAGTGTTTATTATCCCCCGGGGCATTCATTAATGATAGGCCACCTTCTCTCATACTAAAACTAACTGAAGTGAAGAGACAGAATTCAGCAACTCTTGGAGGACAGTGGAAGTTGATAAAGTGATGATTTATTGTTAACAGTAAAACCAATGGGCTTATACCCTTCGTCAGGGTTTACAGAAGGATACTGTAATGGCTTCAAGTAATTCCTATCATCAACTTGAAATCGAAGATGTAGCAATTTGTTTGCTACATGGTGACATTCAACCACACGTTTCATACTAAAAGTAGAAGAGGTTTTACAATCAGATCTATTGTATCTCGATTGTAAAACCTCTTCTCTTTAAAGTCGTAGATATGGCTACTAAACAGCAAGCTTTAACGTTACAACCAGCCACCTAAAGCTAGGTTAACCAGCCAACATTAGCATGACTGGAGTTGGTTAGCTAGTTAGCCTGGCACCGGCTAACTTGTCACTATGCACCAGGCCTCCCGTTTGTAACTTTTTAGCAAATGTGTAACATCAGCAACTGTACATAGTTTTACTAGCTAGCTATGTAACATAATTGACATTAGTTATGATTATGACCATGGATACATTTCAAAATCATAGGAATTTATTTAGATGTTTTTTATTTCGCCTTTGTTTAACCAGGTAGCCCAGTTGATAAGTTCTCATTTACAACTGTGACCTGGCCAAGATAAAACAAAGCAGTGCGACAAAAACAACAACTCAGAGTTACACATAAACAAACGTATAGGCAATAACACAATAGAAAAATCTATGTACAGTGTGTGCAAATATAGAAGAGCAGGGAGGTAGGCAATAAATAGGCCATAGAGGCAAAAAAATTACAATTTAGCATTAACACTGGAGTGATAGATGTGCAGATGATGATGTGCAAGTAGAGATACTGGAGTGCAAAAGAGCAAGAGGGTAAGTAACAATATGGGGATGAGGTAGTTGGGTGTGCTATTTACAGATTGGCTGTGTATAGGTAGAGTGATCGGTAAGCTGCTCTGACAGCTGATGCTTAAAGTTAGAGAGGGAGATAGACTCCAGCTTCAGGGATTTTTGCAATTCGTTCCAGTCATTGGCAGCAGAGAACTGGAAGTAAAGGCGGCTAAAGGAAGTGTTGGCTTTTGGGATGACCAGTGAAATATGACCTGAAATATACCTGTAGCACGCACTATATATATAGTGCGTGCTACAGTGAGCTGAGATAAGGCTGGGCTTTACCTAGCAAAGACTTATTAATGACCTGGAGCCGGTGGGTTTGGTGACGAATATGTAGTTAGGACCAGCCAACGAGAGCATACAGGTCGCAGTGGTCGGTAGTATATGGGGCTTTGGTGACAAAACAGATGGCACTGTGATAGACTACATCCAGTTTGCTGAGTAGAGGGTTGGAGGCTATTTTGTAAATTACATCGCAAAAGTCAAGGATCGGTAGGATAGTCAGGTTTACGAGGGTATGTTAGGCAGCATGAGTGAAGGAGGCTTTGTTGAGAAATAGGAAGACGATTCTAGATTTAATTTTGGATTGGAGATGCTTAATCTGAGTCTGGAAGCAGAGTTTACAGTCTAACCAGACACCTCGGTATTTGTAGTTGTCCACATATTCTAAGTCAGAACTGTCCAGAGTAGTGATGCTAGTCGGGAGGGAGGGTGCGGGCAGCGATCGGTTGAAGAGCATGCACTTAGTTTTACTAGCACTTAAAAGCAGTTGGAGGCCACGGAAGGAGTGTTGTATGGCTTTGAAGGAGGGTTGTTAGCACAGAGTCCAAAGAAGGGCCAGATGTATACAGAATTGTGTCGTCTGCGTAGAGGTGGATCGAAGAATCATCAGCAGCAAGAGCGACATCATTGATATATACAGAGAAAAGAGTCGGTCCGAGACTTGAACCCTGTGGCACCCGCATAGAGACTGCCAGAGGTCCGGACAACAGGCCCTCGATTTGACACACTGAACTTTATTTGAGAAGTAGTTGGTGAACCAGGCGAGGAAGTCATTTGAGAAGCAAAGGCTATTAAGTCTGCCGATAAGAATGTGGTGATTAACAGTCGATAGCCTTGGCCAGGTCGATGAAGACTGCTGCACAGTACTGTCTTTTATCGATGGCGGTTACAATATCCTCTTGAACCTTGAGCGTGACTGAGGTGCACCCATGACCAGCTCGGAAACCAGATTGCATAGTGGAGAAGGTACGGTGAGATTCAAAATGGTCGGTGATCTGTTTGTTAACTTGGCTTTCAAAGATTGTAGAAAGGCGTGATGCTAGATAGTATTCCAAATAGATGTAAATAAAAATTATTGGCTATCCAGCAAGCTAAATTGACTAAGAGTGAGGAGAAACAATACAACCATTTAACTGTTGTAAATCTCTACAACTGATAAACTGGTTTTACTATAAAAAGTATTTGCCTAAGCATGCAGTTAGACATGGCTGTAGCTAGATACTGTCTGCCTACCTACCTATGTACATTTGTACAATCTGGTCACTGTGCAAATGTTGAGGGTTATGCCATATTTATATTAGGCTAGATATTGTTCTAAATGTAATCTATGTGCCTATGCACATGCACGCATGTTCAACTAGTCTGTCCTAATGGGGTTACGCTGACACAGTTCAACTGTCATTCAAACTGTGGAGTATAATTTATTATCTTTTTTTTGCCTTACAGATAACACCGTGTGGTGCCTGGGCTTCTTTCTGGATTGTATTCTTGGAGAAAGACATAATTCCTTTGCCTGCGTGTGTCATTGTAGCAGAACTGTATCCCGTGAACTGTATCCCTCTCGATGGATTGAACAAGCAGAAGATTACTCAAGAGGAGATGAATAGCAGTTGGAATGACAATTTCATCATGACCACCTCTCCCATCATCTGCTGATAACCAGTGCTCTTAGCTACAGATTGTTACACCAAATAATGTAATTTATCCAAAGATTTTTGGTATCCATTACTGGGAGTTCCAGGAAAGGTACTGTTTGGTGTAGAACCTAATTTTCCACCAACCTTGGCGATGCTGTCATCCTCAATTTGTGGAAAAAGGAGTCTCATAAAATGTCTGTGTCCAGTTGCAAGGGGGTCTGTTTGAATTTAGAAAACGCTCAGTTACTTTTTTTGCTCCATTAAGTAATCCAACAATTTGTACGCTGCCATCTTGTCTATTTCAAGTCTTCTCTCATTGATCAAGACAGGTGTCTGTCATCATGACATGTGGCATGGACACCTTTCAATGGTCTGACAAACACAGCTGTAGCTCGGCCACCTTCCACCACAGATGTGGAAGGCTAACATAGGCGGATGCGGTGGATTGAGACGCAGCCCGTGCAAAAAAACATCTCTAGTTTAAATTAAAGTATTAAAAACAAAGTAGCCACACACTTACAGGTTAATTTAGAATGTGCTCCAAAAAAGTTACTAACTTGTGGTAACACGATACAGCTCTGATTATGTACTGTAAGTCCAAACCTTCAAAAGCTAACATTACATGGAACCCAATTACATTGTGAATACATGGCATTCAATTACATCAGGTTCAGCAGCGGGACGATTTTTGTTGTTGAGTGGATGGTCAGGGGGCTGGAACATAATGACAAATCATTTGTAGTCTGCAAATTGACCGTAAACAGATACTATTTCACGTAAACAATCATTTCAAACCTTGCTTACATTTGTATACGATCACAAACACTGAGTGTAGCCTACAATACATTAGGAACACCTTCCTAATATTAAGTTGCATCCTCCTTTGCTGTCAGAACAGCCTCAATTCGTTGGGCTCTACAAGATGTTGAAAGCTTTTCACAGGGATACTGGCCCATGTTGACTCCAATGCTTCCCACAGTTGTGTCAAGTTGGATGGATGTCCTTTGGGTGGTGGACCATTGTTGATACACACGTGAAACTGTTGAGCATGAAAAACTAGTGATGTTACGTTTAATGCCAGAGCTTCCGAGGCATGCATCGAAATTGCTAAGCAGTGTTCTTCGAAGCAGTGTGCCGATGCCTGTTTCGCTTTGTCCGAAACGCGTGATCAATGACATCCAAAGCTTTGTTTTCATTTAACAACCACCCGATTGGTTTGTTTGGTAGAAGACAAAAAGGCTATGCTGCGCACATGCTACGGGGTGTGTAATTTTGCTGGTCTAAATTATTTTGACCAGCAGGTGCCACTAGTGTACACGGTGTTGATCAAAGCCTCAAGTAATGAACCTATTTTTGACACTATTGGTTGGAAAACCTCAATATGTATATATTATCATTATTTATTACTGTTGCATTCACTTCTCCCCCCTGCTGCTCCCCCTATGGAGATTCCCAAACAGACTCTTCTCCTACCCCCGCCACCCAAATCAAACTTTGTCACATGCGGCAAATACAACAAGTGTAGACTTTACCGTGAAATGCTTACTTACAAGCCCTTAACCAACAGTGCAGTTCAAGAAGAGAAAAATATTTACCAAGTAGACTAAAATAAAATGTAATAATAAAAAGTAACACAATAAGAATAACAATAAGGAGGCTATATAAAGGGGGCACCAGTACAGAGTCAGTGTGCGTGGTACAGGCTAGTTGAGGTAATCTGTACATGTAGGTGGGGTCGAAGTGACTATGCATAGGTAACAAACGAACAGTGAGTAGCAGTAGTGTATGTCGTGGAAATTTCCTGTATTACCAAATCATGAGAGAACAAACCACACACAAGTCAGTTATCATAAAGTCCATCTTTAATTATATGAGCTTCATCACAACCCTGTGACTCTCAGATCAATTCAGTGTCATAAATTAATTCTCTGAGAGTCCTTACAAAACAGTCCTTAGTATAATTTATAGCCAAGACACACCCATCAAAAGTCACATGACGAATAACAGATCTTAGGAACATTATACAAATAACCTTTTACCAGAAAAAGGAGAATCCCATAATTTATAGCATTAGCTATAAATTATTGTTCAGTTTGGTCTCCTAAACCAAAGCTCTTATCTCGTTCTTGGTACCACTTAGGACCCAGAACATGATCTCATCCAATGGCATATCTCAAATACACCCCCTCCTGGAGCTTACAGAGAGATGTGACTGGCACACAGACATTGTGGAGCCACCTAACTGGTTCCCCATTAATCACACCATCCCTTCACATGGTTTAGGAATAGTTTACTGACACATTCACAGATAAGACTAACCCGACCTCTCAGTTTTTCACAATTCCTGACCTTAAATCATAGTAAACATTTTGTGTCTTAGGTCAGTTAATTTTAAGAATGTGAAATGTCAGAATAATAGTTGAGAGTTATTTATTTTATATTTTATTTATTCATCACATTCCCAGTGGGTCAGAAGTTTACATACACTCAATTAGTATTTGGTAGCATTGCCTTTCAATTGTTTAACTTGGATCAAACATTTTGGGTAGCCTTCCACAAGCTTCCCACAATAAGTTGGGTGAATTTAGGCCCATTCCTCCTGACAGAGCTGGTGTAACTGAATCAGGTTTGTAGGCCTCCTTGCTCACACACGCAAGGAGGTCAGGGCTTTGTGATGGCCACTTCAATACCTTGCCTTTGTTGTCCTTAAGCCATTTTGCCACAACTTTGGAAGTATGCTTGGGGTCATTGTCCATTTGGAAGACCCATTTGCGACCAAGCTTTAACTTTAACTGATGTCTTGAGATGTTGCTTCATTATATCCAAATGAATTTCCTACCTCATGATACTATCTATTTTGTGAAGTGTACCAGTCCCTCCTGCAGCAAAGCACCCCCACAACATGATGCAGTCACTCCCGTGCTTCACGGTTGGGATGGTGTTCTTCGGCTTGCAAGCCTCCCCCTTTTTCCTCCAAACACAACGATGGTCATTATGGCCAAACAGTTCTATTTTTGTTTCATCAGACCAGAGGACATTTGTCCAGAAAGTACGATCTTTGTCACCATGTGCAGTTGCAAACTGTAGTCTGGCTTTTTAATGGCGATTTTGGAGCAGGGGCTTCTTCCTTGCAGAGCGGCCAATCAGGTTATGTCGATATAGGACTAGTTTTACTGTGGATATAGATACTTTTGTACCCGTTTCCCTCAGAAACTCGGTCTCAACCTTTAAGTCTTTACTGAAGACTCATCTCTTTAGTGGGTCATATGATTGAGTGTAGTCTGGCCCAGGAGTGTGAAGGTGAACGGAAAGGCTCTGGAGCAACGAACCGCCCTTGCTGTCTCTGCCTGGCCGGTTCCCCTCTTTCCACTGGGATTCTCTGCCTCTAACCCTATTGCAGGGGCTGAGTCACTGGCTTACTGGTGCTCTTTCATGCCGCCCCTAGGAGGGGTGCGTCACTTGAGCGGATTGAGTCACTGATGTGATCTTCCTGTCTGGGTTGGCGCCCCCCCTTGGGCTGTGCCGTGGCGGAGATCTTTGTGGGCTATACTCGGCCTTGTCTCAGGATAGTAAGTTGGTGGTTGAAGATATCCCTCTTGTGGTGTGGGGGCTGTGCTTTGGCAAAGTGGGTGGGGTTATATCATTCCTGTTTGGTCCTGTCTGGGGGTATCATTGGATGGGGCCACAGTGTCTCCTGATCCCTCCTGTCTCAGCCTCCAGTATTTATGCTGCAGTAGTTTGTGTCTGGGGGCTAGGGTCAGTTTGTTATATCTGGAGTACTTCTCCTGTCTTATCCGGTGTCCTGTGTGAATTTAAGTATGCTCTCTCTAATTCTCTCTTTCTTTCTCTCTCTGAGGACCTGAGCCCTAGGACCATGCCTCAGGACTACCTGGCCTGATGACTACTTGCTGTCCCCAGTCCACCTGGCCGTACTGCTGCTCCAGTTTCAACTGTTTTGCCTGTGATTATTATTATTTGACCATGCTGGTCATTTATGAACATTTGAACATCTTGGCCATGTTCTATTATAATCTCCGCCCGGCACAGCCAGAAGAGGACTGGCCACCCCTCATAGCCTGGTTCCTCGCTAGGTTTCTTCCTAGGTTTTGGCCTTTCTAGGGAGTTTTTCCTAGCCACCGTGCTTCTACACCTGCATTGCTTGCTGTTTGGGGTTTTAGGCTGGGTTTCTGTCCAGCACTTTGAGATATCAGCTGATGTACGAAGGGCTATATAAATACATTTGATTTGATATTAATTTCCACAAAGTTTGCTGCTTCAGTGTCTTTAGATATTTTTGTCAGATGTTACTATGGAATACTGAATTATAAGGCTTTAATTGACAATTACATGAAGTTGATGCAAATAGTCAATATTTGCAGTGTTGACCCTTCTTTTTCAAGACCTCTGCAATCCGCCCTGGCTTGCTGTCAATTAACTTCTGGGCCACATCCTGACTGATGGCAGCCCATTATTGCATAATCAATGCTTGGAGTTTGTCAGAATTTGTAGGGTTTTGTTTGTCCACCCACCTCTTGAGGATTGACTACAAGTTCTCAATGGGATTAAGGTCTGGGAAGTTTCCTGGCCATGGACCCAAAATATTTATGTTTTGTTCCCCGAGCCACTCAGTTATCACTTTTGCCTTATGGCAAGGTGCTCCATCATGCTGGAAAAGGCATTGTTTGTCACCAAACTGTTCCTGGATGGTTGGGAGAAGTTGCTCTCGGAGGATGTGTTGGTACCATTCTTTATTCATACCTGTGTTCTTAGGCAAAATTGTGAGTGAGCCCACTCCCTTGGCTGAGAAGCAACCCCACACATGAATGGTCTCAGGATGCTTTACTGTTGGCATGACACAGGACTGATGGTAGCGCTCACCTTTTCTTCTCCGAACAATCTTTTTTCCGGATGCCCCAAACAATCGGAAAGGGGATTCATGAGAGTAAACGATTTTACCCCATACCTCAGCAGTCCAATCCCTGTACCTTTTGCAAAATATCAGTCTGTCCCTGATGTTTTTCCTGGAGAGAAGTGGCTTCTTCTTGTGTCTGCCCTTCTTGACACCAGGCCATCCTCCAAAAGTCTTTGCCAGATGCACTCACACCTGCCTGCTGCCATTCCTGAGCAAGCTCTGTACTGATGGTGCCCCGATCCCACAGCTGAATCAACTTTAGGAAACAGTCCTGGCGCTTGCTGGACTTTGTTGGGCACTCTGAAGCATTCTTCACAACAATTGAACCGCTCTCCTTGAAGTTCTTGATGATCCGATAAATGATTGATTTAGGTGCAATCTTACTGGCAGCAATGTCCTTGCCTGTGAAGCCTTTTTTGTGCAAAGCAATGATGACAGCACGTGTTTCCTTGCAGGTAACCATGATTGACAGACAAAGAACAATGATTCCAAGCACCACCCTCCTTTTGACACTTCCAGTCTGTTATTCAAACTCAATCAGCATGACAGAGTGATCTCCAGCCTTGTCCTCATCAACACTCACACCTGTGTTAACGAGAGAATCACTGACATGATGTCAGCTGGTCCTTTTGTGGCAGGGCTGAAATGCAGTGGAAATGTTTTTTGGGATTCAGTTCATTTGCATGGCAAATGACTTTGGATTTTGCAATTCATCTGATCACTCTTTATAACATTCTGGAGTACAGTGCCTTGCGAAAGTATTCGGCCCCCTTGAACTTTGCAACCTTTTGCCACATTTCAGGCTTCAAACATAAAGATATAAAACTGTATTTTTTTGTGAAGAATCAACCAGAAGTGGGACACAATCATGAAGTGGAAGGACATTTATTGGATATTTCAAACTTTTTTAACAAATCAAAAACTGAAAAATTGGGCGTGCAAAATTATTCAGCCCCCTTAAGTTAATACTTTGTAGCGCCACCTTTTGCTGCGATTACAGCTGTAAGTCGCTTGGGGTATGTCTCTATCAGTTTTGCACATCGAGAGACTGACATTTTTTCCCATTCCTCCTTGCAAAACAGCTCGAGCTCAGTGAGGTTGGATGGAGAGCATTTGTGAACAGCAGTTTTCAGTTCTTTCCATAGATTCTCAATTGGATTCAGGTCTGGACTTTGACTTGGCCATTCTAACACCTGGATATGTTTATTTTTGAACCATTCCATTGTAGATTTTGCTTTATGTTTTGGATCATTGTCTTGTTGGAAGACAAATCTCCGTCCCAGTCTCAGGTCTTTTGCAGACTCCATCAGGTTTTCTTCCAGAATGGTCCTGTATTTGGCTCCATCCATCTTCCCATCAATTTTAACCATCTTCCCTGTCCCTGCTGAAGAAAAACAGGCCCAAACCATGATGCTGCCACCACCATGTTTGACAGTGGGGATGGTGTGTTCAGCTGTGTTGCTTTTACGCCAAACATAACGTTTTGCATTGTTGCCAAAAAGTTCAATTTTGGTTTCATCTGACCAGAGCACATTCTTCCACATGTTTGGTGTGTCTCCCAGGTGGCTTGTGGCAAACTTTAAACGACACTTTTTAGGGATATCTTTAAGAAATGGCTTTCTTCTTGCCACTCTTCCATAAAGGCCAGATTTGTGCAATATACGACTGATTGTTGTCCTATGGACAGAGTCTCCCACCTCAGCTGTAGATCTCTCATCCAGAGTGATCATGGGCCTCTTGGCTGCATCTCTGATCAGTCTTCTCCTTGTATGAGCTGAAAGTTTAGAGGGACGGCCAGGTCTTGGTAGATTTGCAGTGGTCTGACACTCCTTCCATTTCAATATTATCGCTTGCACAGTGCTCCTTGGGATGTTTAAAGCTTGGGAAATCTTTTTGTATCCAAATCCGGCTTCAAACTTCTTCACAACAGTATCTCGGACCTGCCTGATGTGTTCCTTGTTCTTCATGATGCTCTCTGCGCTTTTAACGGACCTCTGAGACTATCACAGTGCAGGTGCATTTATACGGAGACTTGGTTACACACAGGTGGATTGTATTTATCATCATTAGTCATTTAGGTCAACATTGGATCATTCAGAGATCCTCACTGAACTTCTGGAGAGAGTTTGCTGCACTGAAAGTAAAGGGGCTGAATAATTTTGCACGCCCAATTTTTCAGTTTTTGATTTGTTAAAAAAGTTTGAAATATCCAATAAATGTCGTTCCACTTCATGATTGTGTCCCACTTGTTGTTGATTCTTCACAAAAAAATACAGTTTTATATCTTTATATTTGAAGCCTGAAATGTGGCAAAAGGTCGCAAAGTTCAAGGGGGCCGAATACTTTCGCAAGGCACTGTATAAACTGAGGCAGCAGACTTTGAAAATTAATATTTGTGTCATTCTCAAAACTTTTGGCCACGACTGTATACCTTCCTGGTGACAGTCCTTCTCATGGGGATAGTAAATAAGAACTCCCTAAGTGAATAATGGAGCAGAGATCCTATGTTTGCAACTCCCTTCTTTGCCACCCTCTTTTCCCAAGACTGCGTCCTAGTTCTGTTGCTATGACTGCATTTCATCAACAACGCTACTGCCATCCTAAATGACCTGTTATAAAAAATAAGAAATGTCAACAGCTGGTAGTAAAGTGCCATGACAAACGAGACATCCATGTCCTCTCCACTGTCCATACAGCAACCATGTCGGCCACAGGGAAGGTGGACCACCTGACGGGAGAGAGAAACATCAAACCAGACTGCGTGCTTGACTATAACCTCAAAATGGGGGCAGTGGATAAGGTAGACATGATAAACAGGTTTGTGGAATGGACTCAGAAAACGACCAAGTGGTATAAGATATTTTTCAATTTTTCCAGGGTAGCTTCAAAATACAATAAGCCAATACTTCTGACGCAACAAGCATTGTTTTACAGAGCTAATATAAGAATGTAACTAGCTACATAAGCACGATTGAATATAACACCATAAAGGTTATGACATGAGTAACGTTACCTCGCGTGTCCACAGTTATAAGAAATATATATTTGCTCCATACACACAGTGAGCTACATTGGAAACGGTATAACATGACACAGAAGCTATTCTGGATTTGAACATCGGTGTCTGTAGTGACACCTCTAGCACTGAGACGCTGTGCCACTTGGGAGTCATAAGGCCAGGGTAGCTTCAAAATACAACACATGCTAATACTTCTCTGACTCAATTAGCATTGTTTTCCAGAGCTAATAGAAGAATGTAGCATTGAGTATAACACCATAAAGGTTATGAAATGAGTAACGTTACATCGTGTGTCCATGGTTATAAGGAATATACACAAAAACATTATGCTAGTAGAAACGACATAACACGACATGCAGAAAGTATTACAACGTAATATGGCACTTACTTTGATAGAAACGCACACATTTCCAAAGTAATTATTTGTAACGAAAACAACTTTGATTGCGATGCGGGCAACAGACGGAAAATGTGAACACATGTATGCAGGACGGGAGATGAGCAAACGTCTGCAGACTTGAACTGTGTTTGGGGAATTCTGTCCGGGTCAGAAATGTCAACAAAAAGTAATTGGTCCGCAAAAGTAAAAATGACTACTTTTATGTGAATGAATGAGGCGGAACACACCTCAATTCAAACTGTTATTAGAAAATAAAAAACTTGTTAGAAAATAATTTAAAATTGAGCGTGGATTAAATGTACTGTTACGTAACAATCACATTCTGGAATGGAGAGAATGTTCTAACATGTGCATAAAAAAACTCACGCTGGGGCGACCGTTTGAGATATTTGGAACGCATGAAAGGGTTAATCCTGTATTGACGCTTTGCTTGTTTAATGGTTCGTCTGAGTGCATAACGGGATTTCTTATAAACGTCTGGATTAGTCTCCCACTCCTTGAAAGCGGCAGCTCTAGCCTTTAGCTCGATGTGGATGTTGCCTGTAATTCATGGCTTCTGGTTGAGATATATACTTACAGACACTGTGGGGACGACATCATCGATGCAATTATTGATGAAACAAACGACTGAGGTGGTGTATTCCTCAATGCCATTGGATGAATCGCGGAACATATTCCAGTCTGCGCTAGCAAAACAGTCCTGTAATGTAGCATCCCCGTTGTCTGACCACTTCCGTATTGAGAGAGTCACTGGGACTTCCTGCTTTAGTTTTTGCTTGTAAGCAAAAGCCAGGAGGATAGAATTATGGTCAGATTTGCCAAATGGAGGGCGGGGGAGAGCTTTGCATGCATCTCTGTGTGTGGAGTAAAGGTGGTCTAGGATCCCCCCCCCTTGTTGCACATGTGACATGCTGGTAAAAATTTGGTAAAACTGATTGAAGTTTGCCTGCATTAAAGTCCCCGGCAACTAGGAGAGCCGCTTCTGGGTGAGCATTTTCTTCTTTGCTTATGGCCTTATAAAGTTGGTTGAGAATGGTCATCGTGCCAGCTTCGCTTTGTGGTGGTAAATAGACGGCTACGAATAATGCAGATGAGAACTCTCTTTGTAGATGGTGTGGTCTACAGCTTTTCATAAGGTACTCTACCTCAAGCGAGCAATACCTTGACACTTCTTTAATATTAGACATCGCGCACCAGCTGTTATTGACACACCCCCAACCCCGTTCGTCCAGAGGTAGCGTCTCTGTTCTGCCGGTGCATGGAAAATCCCGCTAGCTCTATATTGTCCGCATCTTCGTTTAGCCACGTCTCGGTGAAACATAAGATGTTACCGTTTTTAATGTCCCGTTGGTAGGATATTTATCCAGAGGTAATTTATCAGTGATAGTTGTAAAAGTGTTCTATTAGTATTAATTATTATTATCCGTATTTTGTCTCATTCACTTTTTACCTGCACTCTTGGATCCCGGAGCATAACATTTTCATTGTACCCTGCAATTACATCTGCTTCCTTGTACGTGTGACATAACACAATCTAATCAAGAAGCTTTGTTTCCCTATCACTATGAAAACCCCAGCAGTGTTGCAGTTCTTGACACACTCAACCAGTGCGCCTGGCACCTACCCTGTTCAAAGGCACTTCAATATTTTGTCTTGCCCATTCGCCATCTGAATGGCACACATACAGGATCCATGACTCAATTGTTTCAAGGCTTAACAATCTATTGTCTCAAGGCTTAAAATCCTTCTTTAACCCATCTCCTCCCCTTCATCTATAATAACAGGTGACATCAATAAGGAATCATAGCTTTCACCTGGATTCACCTGGTCAGCCTATGTAATGGAAAGAGCAGGTGTTCCTAATGTTTTGAACAATCAGGTATATCACTCTAATATGGGTGGGAATACTTTAGAACAGATTTCCCAAATTAAAATCACTAGGATCTGATTTGCTGGTGTTTGTAGTCTTTTATGTCCAACAACTAAAACAAATCAAAGTTTATTCTTTTTTTTGTTCAGAAAACTTGGGGGGGCCAAATAAAATCACCCGTGGGCCAAATTCATGGCACCAGTTGGGGAACACTGAATTGCATCATGAATATAAGTGCCAGTCTTACAGAATGGCATATGTTAGCCTATATATATATATATATATATATATCAGAGATATGGAAACCAATCATCTTAGAATGATAAAGGGAAATACAGTATAAGAAATGTTGACAAACACAGAAAAGGTGTAGAGAAACTTTATTTGGAGCACAGAGACAATGAAACTGGGCAGCTTGGTAAAAGTGCAGGCATTTCTGAGATGTCCTGTTGCTTGAATCAATCAGTTTTTTCATGTTTGCAGGATTTTTACATAGCATTGTACAAGCCATATATATTTAACACAACGCTATTCATCTGAAAGAGACAACTAAGCAACCTCTGAGAATTCAGTTACGGCAGATTTGTAATATACATTGGATTTAAATCTGGGTTCAAATGACCCATTTGCAAGCCCTGGATGAAAGGGGTACGTCAATGCTCTGGCAGATGAAAGCGCCTCGAGTTATTTATAGCGCTTAAGTGTTTGAATTTCTTTTCACCTTTTTTCAGAATGTTGCATAACCAACTTGGTTCAATCATAGTGGAAAGTTTTAATATATCAAACACTTATTTGCATGATAGTCCTTCTAAACATCTAAATTAAGCTACTGTAGTGTCGTACACTGATATTTAAAAAAACTATTTTGGAAATGCCTATCAATCGGTGATTCATCTGCAAGTTTTAAACAGTCAAGCAACCTGGCATGGTTTAGAATAAAAACCAAACAAAAATATAAATGCAACATGTAAAGTCCCATGATTTCATGAGCTAAAATAAAAGATCACAGAAATGTTTCCATATGCACAAAAAGCTTATTTCACTCAAATGTTGTGCACAAATTTGTTTACATCCTGGTTAGTGAGCATTTTTTCCTTTGCTAAGATAATCCATCCACCTGACAGGTGTGGCATATCAAGGAGCTGATTAAACAGCTTGATCATTACACAGGTGCACCTTGTGCTGGGGACAATAAAAGGCCAGTCTAAAATGTGCAGTTGTCACACAACACCACAGATGTTTTGAAGGAATGGGCAATTAGAATGCTGACTGCAGGAATGTCCACCAGAGCTGTTGCCAGAGAACTGCATGTTCATTTCTCTACCATAAGCCGTTGTTTTAGAGAATTTGACAGTACGGCCAACCAGCCTCAGAACCGCAGACCACGTGTAACTATGCCAGTCCAGGACCTACACATCCAGCTTCTTCATCTGTGGGATCGTCTGATACCAGCCACCCTGACAGCTGATGAAACTGAGGAGTATTTCGGTCTGTAATAAAACCCTTTTGTGGGAAAAAACTCATTCTGATTGGCTGGGCCTTGCTCCCCAGTGTGTGTGCCAGTCTCCCAAGTGAGTGGTCCTATGCCCTCCCAGGCCCATCGATGTCTGCGCCCCTGCCCAGTCATGTGAAATCCATAGATTAGGGCCTAATGAATGTATTTAAATTTGACTGATTTCCTTAAGTGAACTTTAACTCAGTAAAATTAGTTGAAATTGTTGCGCTTATATTTTTGTTCAGTATATTTTATATTTAATTGACAAGTGCACACAGCCTTGCCTGACGACTCAAACTGAATTCTTCCGCTGCTCTATCGATGGTAACAGACTTCAGTCTGAGAGTGTGATCATTGAAGTCGTTTGTGGCGACATCATAATGAGGGGTGTTGTACAAAACAAGGCATCAGCGGTTGATCATCTCTAACCCATCAGCATATCAAAGCCAATGACTAATTTTCAAAATGCCGATTTACCCACGTGTTCTGGCTCAACCCATTGGTTTCTGGAACCAATCAGACGGTCTAGATTGGATTTTCATTCTAGAAATCATCAGGGAGGTACTCAGATCCAGACTCATTGCGGAGGAAAAATTAACGTCCGTTGGCGTGGCATTCGGCCGGAACAAGGAGTTTGGGTAGCTAGGCAACACAGCCATGGAGGCCCACCTAATCATCAAGAGCATTATAGGAGAAAAATAGAAAACAATGTAAAAAAAAGTATTAACACTGAAATGCAACACAGAACCATTTAACACACACATTATCACCATCATTAAAACTTTGACAGTCTGAGTCCATAAATGTTTGTCAGTGTCCCCTCTACAGCAGCTGACTGTAGCGTATGTGGAATGCTATCCAGCCAGTCAGGGCAGCCCCTCCTTTCACACGCACACCCCCAATCAGTATCTCCATGACGGCAGGCTGATACCCTGGTGAACATAGTGATCCGGGTGAGAACATTCCCATCCACTTCTCAGGTGGCAGTGGCAGGCCGTCTCCTGTGTCCTAATTTCCTTTTAAGGCTCATAGGGTGTCTCTCCCTGTTGGGAAACGTCAGTCATGTCTCTCATTAAAACAAATAGGTGACTGGTTTTGCTCAGAGGAGAAGAGACAAGAGGAAACAACTATTACGTGTCTGTATATTGGTGTGTGACTGAGGGAGAGAGTCACTGTTGATGCTGTTCCAATGTGACTCCTTTCCACAAAGTAAAGCACCTCAGGGATGTCTAGTAGGAATGTTGAGTGTTGAATGGTGGAATTCATGTAGAGTTCGCTCCACCAATAAATAAAGGACATTCTGTTCAATGGGTTTCAAAATGTAGCCCCAAATCTGTTGTCTTCAGCCGTATATACACACACAACACGTGTATTTTACATGACGTGCCATCATACTATCATCTTCCACCTGTTCCTCTCATGGCACCCACTTGACAACAAACCAAACAGGGGTCTGTCCATCATGGAACATTTAAACATGATTTTTGTCATAAAATAAAGTTATTAAAAACAAAACTACAACCAGGTAAATGTCTGTACAAAATCCTTTGAACTCAGTCCTGGTTTGCAGTTACTCATCATTGCCATAGAACGGTGTCTACTTTGAATAACGTCCAAGGCTGGAAGTTGCGCACAGAGGTTTCTTTTGACCCAGTGGACACTGGTGCAGAACAAAGTCAAAGTTGGCCGACGTGCACATGGCGTAGAAGACGTTAGCTTTGTCCGGAATGAGTAACTCTGAAAAACAGAAGATGTGGCGGTTGGTATGAGAAAGTAGAATATTACATACAGTATACGTACAATATTAAAAAGTTCTCTTCAATCATTCCAGGCCAACAATATCTTCAGTAATATTTCTACTATAGGTAGGTGTAGTTAATGCCAAACTATAACAACTCTTTGCTTGGCCAACACTGATCTGCACAGTGATGTGGCATCTTTGAGTGGGCATATAAGAGCACTGATTGTTTTAGCTCACCTCTTTCCTGGGAGATCAACTGTGTGAGGGTGAAGTCTTGACAGGTCAGGTGCTCCAGGTTGTGTTTTTCCAGGGCCCTCTGGATCACCTGGGCAGTTTTGTCCTGACTAGTCAGCTGAGAAGGACAAGTCAAACAAGCAGTTCATATGCTGTAATGAGGTAGCGAAAGCTTTGGCTGCAAAACCTCCCTTCAACCAACCAGAGTATGTTAAATAACACCCACCCCCCGACTTCGCTGATAACTGCTTTGAGGAAAAATGTACATACTACGACTGTGATATGTGGTTGTCTTACCTAGCTATCTTAAGATCAACGCAATAACTAAGTCACTCTGGATAAGAGCGTCTGCCAAATAACTCAAATGTAAATGTAACCAACACAGCAGTTCTTATCTTAGATTTCATCATAACCAAATGTACAGAGCTAGATTACTACACACATGATCCCTTTTACATTTCCATAACAGGACCCCAAGATAATCCCTACCGCCAGATCCCAACCCAAGCTCACCAGGATGCTCTTGTACATGTTGCCGTTGCCAGCCTCCACACTGACCCTCACTATACAGGAGTCAGCCACCTGTCTGTTGTAGAGGGGGAGGGAGGTCATGGACACAGAGCGCTTGTGATGAGAGGCCAGCATGGGTTTAGGGTGGGCAGCCACTGGAGCAGAGAGGTCAGGCTGAGAACTGGAGGAACAACTGGAGGGAGTGGAGCCATCCGGGGAGGAGGGTAAGGCCTCTGCCACATTTTGACAGGAGCTGGACAGAGACTGGGACAAGGTAGAGAGACCGAACATGCATGAGTGCCTATGGAAATAATGAATTAGTCTTTCAGTTTGTCTGTCTGAGACATTGACCTCAGCACATTTGTGGACAACTGAAGTATTGAGCCATGCTTCACCAGCGAGGCATGTGCTAAGCAAACACCACTCCTGCTTGGCTTCAAGGACCTGGTCAATTGACATTCCAGTTCTCAAGGACATCAGTTTCGATGAGATGTCAATGGGGATCACTGTTATGAATGGGAGGTTATATAAAAAGACACATAATGGCTTTCATTACTTTTGAATTGCTTCATGGTGTAACTACTGGTATTAGTAAAGTGTAACTAGAGGATGTTTTGTAGTACAGTGTGTTCTATTAAAATATTTGAAACAGCTTTAACCAGGGTGTGCAATGACTGACAGAAAGAGAGAGACAGTCAGAGGCATGTCTAAAGGGGATCGGCGAGAGCTGTACCTGCAGTCTGAGTGTGGAGGGAGGGGTGGAGAGGTCCTCCATCTCAGAGCCACTGGACCCTGAAGACGACACACTGATCTGGTCTGCATGGGTTTTCCTGCTGGATCCCTCACTCACTTTCAGGAGTCTGCAAATACACACAGTTAGAACTTTCCACTAAATTAACAAATGTGGTCAACGTTCACTAGTAAAACCTTAAATTTTTGTCATTTTGTCATTGTTCTTTTACAGTTCTTGTTTATTTACAACAATGTTACAATAGTTGTATATGTTAGAGATGGGGTGAATACTAATGTCTTGAGTAGAATTAACAAGATGGCAACTGCTGTTAAGAGAAGTGTTCAGTACTCACGAGGACAGTTTCTTGCTGAGCAAACGGTGGCTCCAGGCGCTTGGGGAGCAGAGGTCTATTGGAGGCTCCAGGTTTCTGGACAGTTCATAACTGTGGCAGAACACATAGAAAACACTTATGAGCCCCGAAGTCAGGGTGGACTTGTCTAAATGTATACAGCCTTTTGTTCCAGCCCTGCACTAACACATCTGATTCTAAAAGCCTGAACACACTGCAGCCCTGTGTCAACCCCAGCTCTAGATGGGTTTTCTATTCATTTTCCTTAACAGGCAAAACCAGGGTAGGGATTATGGGAATTGTGTTTTACATGTCATTTGGGTATACAGTATATTAGAAAGAGACAATTCAGGTTGTATAAAGGGTTTATTGGCTATAAGGAACATAATTTTAAGACATTATTAGGCCCCATCTATCCTACAAAGCTTACCAGCTCTTTATCTCCTCACTGATCTACAATAAAACCAGTGGGGGACAGGTTCTCACCTCTCCTGGTCAGTGAGCAACTTCTGGCCCTGCAACCAGGCAGTGATCCTGGTGTGATGGGGCAGGTTGTACTGAAAGCAGGAGGCTTGGAGCTGCCGGATCTGAGAGAGAATCTCAAACTCCTGCAGAGAGAGGGAGATCATGAGCTCATGTCAGCTGTGTGGTTGTTATGTAACTTGTCCTGAACTAGTAACACCTGACAACAATTTTAACAGTCATGGGGCTCCAATAAAGGCTAGGAGATAGTAATTTAGAGCAGTAAGCAAACATCCTTAAGCATAAAGGTGTGCACTTTTCCCTTCGGCATGTGAAAGTACCACTAAAATGTGGTGGTGAGTGTACCACCAATTCAATGCATGTCATATAACAAGGGTGAAATATTTATTAGACATGTTCGTACTGCATCTTTTGTTTTCTTTACATAAAATCCTATTCCCTACAGGCTTAGAGATCGAAGACAAAAACAGCAACAACTTACCCTCCTCCTCTTTTCAAAGTTTATGAGGTCCCCCTGTCAAAAATAGCACAACATGCTATTATACTTGACAATATGGAAGATTTATTATCAATATTAAACATTAAGATAGCAATCCGCTAAAGTAAATATAGAGTTAACTTAAAGTAGCTGCCATAACTGAGACGTCTGTTTCAATGGCTGTTTGCTTACCTCCACAGTATCTGGTAGAGCAGTGTCCAGCATTGTGAGGACAGTCAGGTATGTGCCCAGGTAAGGAACCATCCCACTGGAGGTGCTCTGAGGAGACAACAGTACAGAGACAGCATGTCAGCAGAGGATTCTAGTAACACAGCTTTAGAGAATGTGCTAGAAAAGGTATTGGTCTATGATTACTGTCCTTTCATAGCCTAGTAATCTGTGGCCATTTGAAACATCCGTGGCTAAGGATAGGATGGCTTCCTCTTGCCACACATGACACTCTCGGTCTTTGAATAGATTTCTCCTAGATTTTTCCTCTTGTGGGTTAAAAGCTGATGGGGATAGGGGGCTACATGTGACTTAAAGAAGCAGAAACTGCCACCGCAAAATACTGAGTAGACAGTACTAGGATGCTTCCTCCCCTTTCCACCCCCCGTAATAGCTTATAATAAATGTTTATGTATTTTTTTTTTACTTTCAGATACACAGAATTCTGCTTTCATTTCTATTTTATACCCCCCCCCCCTTTTCGTGATATCCAATAGCGATCTTGTCTCATCGCTGCAACTCCCCAATGGGCTTGGGAGAGGCGAAGGTCGACTCACGCGTCCTCCAAAACATGACGACGACGACGACGACCCCCCCCCCAAGCCGCGCTTCTTAACGCCTGCTCAAATCGGAAGCCAGCTGTTCCAATGTGTCGGGAGGCAACACCGTTCAACTGACGACCAGAGTCCGTTTGCAGTTGCCCGGTCCGCCACAAGGAGTCGCTAGTGTGCGATGAGCCAAGTAAAGCCCCCCCCCCCAGCCAAACCCTCCCCTAACCCGGACAATGCTGGGCCAATTGTGCACCGCCTTATGGGACTCCCGGTCAAGGCCGGGTGTGACACAGCCTGGGATCAAACCCCATGCTGTAGTGAAGCTGCAACACTGCGATGCAGTGCCTTAGACCACGTCGCCACTTGGGAGGCCTCTGCTATCAATTCTGTCCATTTAATGTTGCATGGAAAGAAGTGAAAACTAAACTAAAACTTATTGACCCCCACTATATATAGATAGATATCTCTCTCATGTCTACATATCATGTCTGCAATGTCTCTTACTCAATCGCTCTCTGAAGTATTGCTTACCATCTGTCTGGCAATAGGACATCGCTTGGATATCTTGGGAGAAATGTTATCCATGGCTGTTTGGCTTCCATCCTGAAACGGGGTCAGATAGAAGCTAAATTCAGTCTGCATTTATGGCCTTCCATTGTCAACCTGTCCACTCATCTGCAATGACCTACAGCATATGCAAAGAGTCAGTCAAATATGTTCTAGGTCAGAACTTACTTTACCAGCTTATAGGGTCAACACCACATTGGTTGTTCTTAGAATAGACCCTCACACACACACACATTATGTAAACAATATATTGAGCTTTTAAAATCCATGCAAACATGTGAACAAAAGCAGTTTTGTGCTAAGGAGCATTTTGATAAGAACATGTGTCAAAAGCACAAATCCTGTGAGGCTGTTAATGCAGACACAGGGAGCAACTGAAACTATTTTTCTTGAACTGTTCAATTGAACAAGGGGTGGACCAATACAGTAAAATTAAATAAAGACGTGAGGCAAATGAAGGTGTTTCTCAAGGAACTGCTGGAGAAATTGTCATTAGTGTAGTGTTTGTTGACAATGATGCTAATATTAGCATGTTATTTGGAAATTCTGGACAATATGTAGAATTTTACTTTAGAGCCCGCTCACTGTAACCAGACCTAGTGAAGATTTGAGACAAACACCCAGAGCCGACAGAAAAATAGAACACCCTCTCTTTTGCTTTGGGACAATGGCTTACTATTAACGCACTGTTACGCAATTTCACTAAACATTAACTTGACAGAAAGATGGGTTTTAATAAGTCGTAAAAGTAAAATATCAAGGTGCTTGAAGATGTAAGTAAAGGTCAACTGCTCTCAAAACAATAAAACACTCCATATTGTAAGTATTTCAACAGTGTCATATTGTCTGCATTACATTTGTGCAGAGACTCAAGTAAAGAAAAATGAAGTCAAATCAATTTCCTTAAGGTACTTGATTCTTACCCCCACAATGATCTCTCTGTTGCTCAACACACAGTTCTCATCAGGGAAGGTTTCACAGAGGTTATCAAAGATGGCCACGCTGTCCCTGAAGAAGAACAAACCAATTAAATCAATCCAAAAATAACACTCAGACAAGACACCACTAGCAACTTCATTACAAAATATATCCTTGAAGCTTCAAAAGGATTTAGAGTTGGTTAGGCATGGCATGACCTAAAATTATTGTTCAACTATTCTTGACTGACTCAATAAAAATTGCTTATTGCATAGTTATGGCATGAAGTACAAACTAAGGTTAGTTGAATAATGTAGGCCAATTACTAGTAAATCATTTCCTTACTAAGCCTTACATTCTCAGAGGATAAGGACACCCTTGTTATTTTTTTTTGCCATATTCAGTCAATGTTATTGGCCCTCTAGCTTCATGACTCAACTAACCCTTCCAGTATGACCCGACAGTCCGTACCTACACACAGCAGCCCATGTCTTCCTCAGCCTGTAGACAGCATTGGACTGAAGGGCAGACAGGATGGCCCTCAAAGAGGAGAAATTCTTCAGCTGCCGACACTCCTGTTTCAGAAAACAGTCACAAGTTAGAGACTGACTTAGAACTTCCTACTTACTAAACGCACTGAGAACCAGGATGCAGGTTCACGTTGTGTAAGAATGTGTAAGAAGGATGCACTTGGATTTGAAATTGTATCCCTCAAATGGTCCAAGTCCCTAGATGTGTCTGACCTGTCCTACTCTGATCCACTTTTCAATGACGCAGGCCCTCTGAGCTGGGCTGGAGGCCCTGAGGACAGAAGTGGGGCTGGAGGTGGGCCGGCAGAGCAGGGAGGTGATGACTCGGTTGGTGACTGCATTAAACTGGGCAATGGTGGCGCTAACAGTAGCAGACAGGTTCTCCTTCTTGTCTCTCTGGGACCACACACAGCCTAGACACTGGTAGGGAACCACCTTCCTAAACAGCCCCTGAGAGATGCACAGATAAGGAAGGTAAAATGGAAAAAGAGTGTTAGTGATCCACTCCTGAGGACGCATATTAAGAGTCAGAAATGATCTGCCATGATTGACACTTACAGCGTCCAGTCGGGTGAGCTGTTCTGCGATGCCTGTGACTGAGAAGTCCATGATGTCACCCTGATCCAGTGGGCTGTCCCATTCTAGGCCTTCCTCCCCTGAGCTCTCATCTTCCTGATTAACCTCAGCCTGGGCAGAATGGCCACCAGTATCCATTTCTATTAAAGGAGAGAGGAATGACAGAAGGGGGTCAACAATGGTATAAAAAAATCAAAGGCAATTCACAGAAACGGTTAGGAAAAACAAGTAAATTGAGAATCCTGTACCTTCTCTCTGGAACTTTTTAAGCAGAGTTTCAGAGCGCTGGGACAGTGAACAGAAGGAGGATAGGCAGTGCAGGTGGTCCAACAGCATCCTAAGGGAGGGGTGCTGAGGAGGATCCCGGAAGTCCTCACTGTACATCTCCAACCAAGTCTGGATCAGGGGCAACAGACGCCTGAGGAGACAACATGATGAAACAATGTCTTCCCTGTTTCAGAGTCAAGGAAATAAATGTGATCAAGGGAAAAGCAGCCAGCTCACCTCCTGTGACATTCACTGTTGTACACATCTGAAGCCCCATTGTCCCTGTGAGAACAATTAGGAAGAGTGTCAGACTCATCTAAACCGGGACTGGACCACTGTCCTGTTGGTCACATTCTTCTTCAGACTGTTTTTCTTTGGTCTGTCTCTATGCTCTGTTGTTATCCTGACACTGACCTCACTCCAAACTCAGTGAATAAATGTTGTTGTTGTAAAACCTGTAATGGCTAACTACCTGCTGGGTGCTTATTATCATTACATCAAAGATGCTGAGATAGTTTTTTATTTCTTGCTTCCCTCACAAAATAACTATCTGACGAAACTAAGTGACCATACACAACGAGAGGTGTTGTTCAAAAACAGCCAACCACATACCCTCTCATCTGTGTCCAACATAACATTCTGAATCCAATTTGGCTAATCTTATTTGTTACTGTGGTAACTCGGAATGTGTCAAAAGAGAGAAGAAGAGACATTTTTAGGTCATTTCACCAAACATTCATTTGATAGAAGATGGTAAAACTACACCGTCAAGGTGTTTTCAAACTACAGAGATCAAACAACTTGCTCACATCATTTTATACTGTCTAATTTTAACAGTGAAACAGCTTCTGCATTATGCTCTGAGACAATGGTCAGGTGAAACATGATAGCAGTTATGAGTACTGTAACTTAATGACATGGCCCACCTCTGGAAGAGCAGCTCAATGAGTGCACTTGTAGTGGTGAACGTCTGGTAGGTGGACAGAAAGATCCGTCTGTAGTCAGGCTCCTGACAGCAGGGGTCCAGGAGGTGGCTCACTAGCCGGTTCAGGGTGGCTGCCTTCAGCCTGCGCACCTTGCAGGTCCGGTACTGGACGAAGGCAACGCATGGCCGGGCCTCGGTGGGACTGGCTGGTATCTGGACGGGCTCCCGACGCAGGGTGATTCCATACAACGCCCCCTCCTCAAACTCCTCACCCCACTCCTGCACTGGGTTCTGGGTGGGAAGGAGGAACTCACACAATGAGATGGGGAGACATGTAGACCACTGACAGGACAGATCCTAAAGACCATAATGACCAACTGTGAGACCAGATTGATGTTTATGGTCCATTACAGTAAGCCTATTCAGAGGCATGCCCGCCTTGTGAGCAAAATGTAGACACTTCACCTGGGAGGTCTGTGATACAGGGAGTGCTTTGGGTTTATCAGTTATTCACCTGGGAGGTCTGTGATACAGGGAGTGCTTTGGGTTTATCAGTTATTCAGCTGGAAGGTCTGTGATACAGGGAGCGCTTTGGGTTTATCAGCAGACAGGTGAAAAGACAAACTCATGTTTACATCTGCACACACACCATCACAGATTTGTCTCAGGATATTCACACGTTGGTTTAGCAAAGCTAGATTTAGATGAGATTTCTTCACTTTAAAAGGTTTAATTCAAATCTCTTAGAAACACTGTACTGTTTACATTAGAGAAAACACTGAGCAGAAATGGAAATATGAATTCAATCACTTTGACAGCATCCCTTTTTCCCCACATACATGTTTGCTGATGGAAGAAGTGCTCAGCAAGTGACTTTTTGGACATGAATGGCAAAACATTCAGGAAATAGAGGTGCTCAAAGTTTCCCCATTTTGCATACCCCACCACACCATCAGACATCCATGTCTTAATCATTGGAAAAGATACATGGTTAAACAGGGTTGTCAAACTCATTTAGAATTTCTTGAATAAAAGTTATGATTCTTTTTTAACCTTTAACGTAAATGATCATCCACCCTGTATTTAAGAGCATGTTGTGTCTCAACTGATGGCGGACACAACACAACCTCAGATTATGTCAAATAGGGTCGAAGCTACAACGTGCCAATTTGAACAAATATATTATTTTATGTTTAAGGTTAAATATTTTCCTGTGATGAAAACATGGGTCTCATGGTATGGTATGCAAAAATATGCCAACTTTAAGCACCTTTCTCTGTTTTGGCATTCAGATCCAAAAAGTAACTTTCTGAGCACTTCTACAACGGGCAAATATGTATGGAAGGTTTTGTTCAAATCAAAAGGGATGGTGTCAAAAAGTGACTGAATTCAAATGGAATTACCCAATTACAACATTTCATACAATAGTCTGCATATTTAGCAGGACAAGGAACATAACTAATGTTTTCCAAAGAACAACATGAAAAAGGTACACAGCTTGCCTATTGAGGACAAGAGCAATGTGGTACAAAGAGACGAGCACCTGGGTCAAATAATTGAAACGACATGATCAAAGAAACTGTAAATAAATCAGCATAATCCCCTTTAAAATATGCAACCTATTAAATCTACAGTGGCAAGAAAAAGTACGTAAACCCTTTGGAATTACCTGGCTTACCTAAACTGGTTAACCAGACTGTGTCTATTGTTGTGACCTAGATGAAGATCAGATCAAACGTTATGACCAATTTATGCAGAAATCCAGGTATTTCCAAATAGTTCACATACTTTTTCTTGCCACTGTATCCCTCCACCCATTCCCCCAACTCAGTCCTCCATACAAGTCTGTCGCTAGCCCCCAATCAACCTCTCTGTTCTGAGACACGCCCCTCATATCTGTCCACCGCTTTCTGATATAATTTAGGCTTTCCCCCCTATGTCCCTGTCAAAACTTAACAGTCTGGTTTTAACATTGGCACTTATATTATCCATGTATGATCAAAGCAAATCAGAGCATTTTAAGTCATATGCCATCTGACAGACATGCAGATGTGTATAGTGGGCAGAGCACTCAAGGCACATTATAATCATTACCCAGCTCCTAAATTACAGAGGGTTACTGAGGTTCAAGGCAGGCAGACGTGTGTCACAATCTAATTATACACACTTGATAAAAGACCAGGCCAAGAAAGAGAGACACTATTATCGGTGTCGTGAGGGGACCAATATCACACCATTGTCCTTTATGGAATACTGCATTACATTATCTGTAGGCCTACATGAGGCCAAGGCACAGATATCCTAATTCTATGGGCAAGGATACAATACAGTAACATCTTTATCTTAGGTGTACCAAACTAAATTCAAAACAGACAAGAATTGTCCAATATTGAGACTAAACATAATGATACAAATGATATCAGGATAGCTCTCGAAAACACTTCTTCCCCATATGTGAACTACAATTTCAATGCTTTTTTTTAATGTTTAGAAACATAAATCATAGCTTTCAAACCGGTTTTTGAAACACATTCCGATATGCACCTTATCTTTCATATCAGCGAGAAAAATGTTCAAATAAGATAACTTACTGTAGTAGCTTTGCACAAACTGTGTGCCTCCAGTGACGAACTACACTTCCTCCCCAGTTTGTCTTTTTTGAGAGAGATCAAATCTCTTCTTTTTTTTTATTAACAACAAATCAATACAGGAAATACATGCGGGAACACAAGTGTATATATAAATAATATACAAAGGACATTTAGGCTAGGGGGTACAATATCACATTACACAAGGACATTAAGGGACATACAGAACCTTATTATTCTAACAGCTTTTTTGTTAGTAGAGTATTTTTCTTAAAATAGTTCATTTTCTTTTTGTAAGGTAAGAAAATGTGGTGTTTTGTTTATAAATTTACATTTGTGAATATGAAATTTGGCCAAAAGAATAATGAAATGAATTACATAAATGTTTCAAGCATATTTCTATCGTAGGTAAAGAATCCAAGCAGTACATCTCTCCACAATAGTGTGAAATCTTCATAAATGTGTTCAATTATAAATCTACTGATGTCTTGCCACAGTTCTTACATGCATACAATGCCAAAAAAGATGCAACACTGTTTGAGTGGTCATCACAAAAGGAGCAATTTGAGTTGTTTTCCTTAAACTTCTTCATATAGTGGTTAGCAGGACAATATACACTTCCTCCCCAGTTATGCTTACACACAGGTTAACGGAGAACGCTAGATAGCAAATTAGCACAGGTGGCAGGCAGCCTATGTCTTCCGTAAACATGCGATGTAACGTGGAGATATGGCCGTGTAGGAACACTAACCTTAAAAGGTCGGTAGTAATTTAATTCTCGCCGATATGAAACATGATCCTTGTTTCCAATACCATACCGCAAGCGATGCGTTTTAACGTTTAGAACGAGTGTCGGGGATCTTTAACAAAACTGCCCCGACCAGAAAATACTATTGTCAATAGTTGCTAAAGCAGTTAACATTATGATATCACCATGCATTGTTGGAAACCAGCTATAGGTCTAATACTCGTTTTTCCATTCAGGCAGTTTTATCTAATTAATAAATAGACCATGAGGCTAAAATATTGTAACGACCCTGGGTTTATAAGCGCGGATATCGACTCTGCCGCAGGAGCATGCTTTTGCGGAACAGTTGATAGCGCGTTGGACTAGGTGGGCTAGGTCAAGGGTTCGAGACCTGCTCCCTGCCTGTTTCATTACAATATGCACCATCAGTCGTCACAGGACAATGATGCAAATAAAAGTGTCACTTACAGACATTCATACACTAAATACAAGGATATCCTGGACATCCATGCAAGATGCATGCATTGGCAATATGTTGCAGTCTTATTCATTAGCTGCACATTAGCTTATTCATAGACGCCTTCTGGCCAGGAAAGTTTTGTTAAGAACCCAGACGTTCGCTCTAAATGTTAACACGAAGGATACATACGGACAAGTGGAGGCTGGTGGGAAGAGCTATAGGAGGACAGGCTCATTGTAATGGTTGGAATGGAACAGACTCAATCGTGTGGTTTCCATATGTTTGATCCAATTCAATGAATTCCATTCCAGCCTTTACAATGAGCCAGTCCTCTTATTGCTCCTCCGATAAGGACCGTTGTCTTCTCGGGTGTATATTTCATATCAGCAAGAAATACGTTTTTGTTGTTGTTTTTAAAAATTATTATACTACTACCCACCTTTGTGGGGTTAGGGTTCCCACACAAACATATTTCCATGTTACAGCGGACAGACAGAAGACAAAGTCCACTGCCTATGCTAATTAACTGCTTCTCCAAACACCTGTGTGTAAACAGAAGACTGATGCCACAAAGTGCTGTCACTGAAAAATACTGTCTGCTGCAACTGTGTTAAAACCGGTTTAAACCGTGTACAGTAAGTGTAGCCAATATTTTGCACTTGTGGAATGATTTGGGATGTGACATGAAAGAGTGCTTTATGTTCCTAAAAAGCATACCGCAATTATGAATCAATTCACGTTTAGATGGAGTATTTGGCTGCCATAACCAATTCACCTCGAAATAGAACATCCAAGGTCCTTAGATTATACAGAGTAACGTTAGGCTCATTTAGTCCATTATTGGGCTATAGCTACACAACCCTATGACAAGACAACACTGGCTGATTTATGACCAACAGGTGTAAGAAGAGAAATTAGGCTATTAACCGCATTTGACTCCGTTCAAAACAGTGCATAACCTGTAATTCAAAAAGCCTACATTACATTATAGTTCTGAAAATACAGTAAAACTAATAAGATAGTTACCATTTCTAAATGAAACATGTCGTACAACTACAAAATTATTATGCATATCATTGGGAATTACCATTGATATCTCCCATTTTCCCATCTCGTCAGTCACCGCAGAACGTTTATGGTGTGATAACTTCCATCTTGTTCAAACTAAGTGTTGAAGCTGAAAATACACATCCACTTCGAAGGAGTTGAAGTTTACGGCTGCATGGTGATATTAATAAATATTTTACGAAACCTATTTCTTTAAACTACATATTTAAAATATATATCATGTATTTATTTTTTTTTATCTGCGTACTATTCGTCACATTTTGCGGCCGCATACAAGTAACACGCAATCACTTGTCAAGCGCTTCCCATAGCTACCTAATGCCTCTATCGCTAAATTCTTCAAAGCGAAGCTTGGGGTTCTTGCTTGAATCTCCCAGCTTTTATGCAGTGGGTGGCGGCTATGGGAAGAACAGGTTTTCATTTGAGGGCGGTCTTGATGAAAGGGGTGTGCTCTCTGGTCTACCCTTCTGTAAGTATTTGCATATTTCCTACAAAAACTACATAGGGGATAATCATCTGATCGAAACTCGAGCTCATTGCTTCTGCAAGTTCATCTTCTGGTGAGTTTTGTGTGATGATAAAGAAAAAACCTGGATGCTGAAAGTAAAATCTGTTGTAGGCGTGTTGGCAGCTCCACAACCTATGTATTCTATGGTAAACAAGGGTGGCAGAATGAGCACAATGATAATTAGGGGTGAGTGGGGTAAGTTGAGCCTCTCTTGTTTCTAGGAACCATAGACAGAATTGATCATTTGACCAAATATTTAGGAAGAGGTCATTTCATGGAGTCTGTGAAGAAAGAAACCACATGGAAAAATTGTAAGCAAGTTAGGTCCAAAAGATTTTCAGCAAGTCAAATGCATTTGTGTTAGAGGTTTCATAACGCTTGTATTGTAACCAAAGTAGATCATTTTAAGAGTGTTCTGTACATCAGTTGGGGTCTCTATAAGCTTCAATATGAGGTCCTAAACCTAGCATGAAAGTGCATCGTTGTAGCTGTGTGGGCTAATATAGTTAAAATACTTGCCTTTGGGTAAGTTGAGCCAGTGGTCATGGTGTAAGTTGAACCAATGGCAAGATGAGCAAATTTAAGTGTTTTCTTCCCATGTGTTATGCAAGGTATTATTGTTGGGATATGAGGTAAGAACAGGGCCTGGCCTACGATAAAGGTGTTCTAAAAAAGTACAACGTCTTTGTTAGATGTTAAGCCTATGTTAAAGGATGCTTAAAATGATTATAATTCAAAAGTGATTGTGTTGAATTGTGTTTGGGAAATAGATGGACATGGTTTTAAAAAGGTAGTGTATTTCATTCAGTACATACATTTGTAGGTGGCTTAACTCACCCATTCCTGGGGTAAGTTGTGCCAAGAGATACATTTGTTTTGGACAAGCTGTGTTTTCAAAACTAATGTTTACATGAATTCTGATTATTTCCAGGGATACACATCATCCTGAAATATATGTAGATATAATTATTAGAAAGAATACTAATTTCCCTTGACGGAATGACACTGAATGTAAAAAAAAATGGCTAAACTTACCCCACTATCCCTTATTGCAAATAAGGACAGAACACAAAAATGTTTTATTTCTCTCCCTGAACACACCCACACGGGCCCAGAGTCTGCTTCCTCCATTGGCTAGTGCCCCTTTTTCATTCTTCACAGCGAGTTGACAGTCTGGAAGACAGATGGAGAGACAGAGAGCATTGATTTGGTTGATTTGATAAAGCATGTGTTGGAAACAAATCCAGATTTCAAATTTCCTGAAAGAAAGGTCTATTTTTTGTAAATCTCAAATTAGTGAATTCAACTATCTATTCTGCATCTTCTAAAACTCGTTTTTGATTTATACTAAACAAAAATTTAAATGCAACATGTAAAGTCTTGATCCCATGTTTCATGAGCTGAACTAAAAGACCCTTAACATTTTCCAAACATACAAAAAGTTTATTTCTCTCAAAATTTGTGCACAAATTTGTTAGTTGTTAGTGAGCATTTCTCTTTTGCCAAGATAATCCATTCACCTGACAGGTGTGGCATATCAAGAAGTTGATTTAACAGCATGATCCTTACACAGGTGCACCTTGTGCGGGGGACAATAAAAGGTATCTGTGATCAACAGATGCATATCTGTATTCCAAGTCATTTGAAATCCATAGATTATGGCCTAATGGATGTATTTCAGTTGACTGATTTCCTTGTATGAACTGTAACTCATATTTTTGTTCAGTATAGTTACTGTATGTGTAGCCAATCTGGGTAATTTGGCAGAATTATGACCTAAATTTAGCATCATCTTTGTTAAAGGTCCTGTGCAGCCAAAAATGTGTTTAATTGGGTTTTCTATATATTTCCACACTATGAGGTTGGATTAGTACTGTGAAAATTATGATAATGCCCTTTTAGTGTTAGAGCTATTTGAAATGACCGCCTGAAATTTCAACCTGTTTTGGTGGGATGGGGTTTTGACCTGTCTGGTGATGTCCCTATGTGGTAAATTAGTTAGACCAATAAGAAAGTATGCTCCAAACCTCTCTGCCAATAACAGCTAGTTTTCTGTTTTCCCCTATCCACTCAGACCACTCCCAGACAATCCTAGCAAAATTCTTGCTTGAGAAATTTATTTTTGCTAAGAAGCTATTTTTGTGTCTTTTTCTAACCATTTTAATTGCAAACAATCACAGTAAGGTAGTTGTTATCCACTCATATTATTTTTCTATTATATCTATTTTTTCTCTGCATTGTTGGGAATGGCCCAACAAGTAGGCATTTCACTGTTAGTCTACATCTTTTGTTTACGAAGCATGTGACAAGTACCATTTTATTTGAAGTAGTTCTTTTGCGATTTCTTCCTCGGTCTGGGTGATATCAGTTCAGTACTTTATCAGAATGTTTTCTTTACACTGTGCTTTTGTTATTTTGAGAAGGTTACAGAGACTACCTTGTATTGTTGTTTATCTCCCTAATACAACTTTATTTGACCTCATCTGTGTAATTTGAACTGTATTTCCACCAGGGTAGTCCATCCGTCTTTCTGGATATGTACCCTCCTGTAGGTCTGCTAATTTGTTGTGAAATCCGTCAGGAGCATAGATATCCAGGAAAAGAGAACAGTTTAGTAAGTCATTCTAAAACCATTTCAAAATTACAATAATGATGCCTATATGCTAGACAAAGATTGCACAAATATTGTTTCCCACACAATTTTTTTGCCCACACAGACTTCCCTTATTTACATATGATTTATGTTTGGTTGTACTCCACCCTCTTTCAACAGCATTTCTGAGTACTCTGTAGGTTTTCACACTTTCCCGGGAACCACCAAGTCTGACATAAGGGAAAGCTCCTTCTCCGCTCAAAGGTGTGCTAACTGCATCCTGTGTTGCGTGGTGACATCTCCTCAAAGTTGTAGCAGCTCAGCCATTGTTGGTGGTGGCACTTCAGGGAGTATTGGTTCATCTGATCTAAGGATCGTTCTCCTTATTAGCACCAATTGAGAGTCAAGTCTTCTCAACACTGCTCTCTGAAGTTCTGGGATGTAGGTGCAGTTTTCTAAGCATAGAGACTCCACTTTAGAGACTTGTTATTAGTCTCCTGTAGCTGAAAGATAGAATAATATTTGGTGAGTATTTTGTCTACATAATTTAATTACTATCAGTGCAGAACTGTAGTGTTGACATCTGCTGAAAATATAACAGTAAATGTATTATATTTGTAGTTCTAATAATGGATTTTTGGGGGTTTTACATCATACAAATATTTTTTACAAGCAGGAGGATGACTAACACTTAGATCTTGTTGCCTTCCACATTCTCCAAGTCTGGACGATGGTTATAATGGTTACAAGTGCTGCCAGTGGGGTTCCTGCCTCATAGACTGGAGTAGGGAAAGCAAACCACGTACATGAGTATGTACACCAGCTCACATGTAGACCAAGATCAGGGATGACCAACTCCCGTCCTCTGGGTTCTGATTGGTGTCACACTTTCTCCCAGAACTTTTACTATCACGCTTGATTGAACTAATTGCAAGACCATGATTAGTTGATAATTGAAGTCAGGTGTGTCAGCTGGGGATGGGGCAAAATTGTGTCCCCAATCAAGCCCGAGGACTGGAGTTTCCCATCCCTGACTTAGATAGACAACAAATCAAACATGCTCAATCAATCCCAATCCTAATCTGGAATTCGATTTTACAATTTGACAGCAATGACAGAATTGCTTTTGATGACCATCAGTCTTATATTTCCAGGGTAGATACTTGCTTTTTTTATTTAACTAGGCAAGCCAGTTAAGAACAAATTCTTATTTACAATGACGACCTACCCTGGCCAAACACTAACCCGGACGACGCTGGGCCAATTGTGTGCCGCCCTATGGGACTCCCAATCACGGCTGGTTGTGATACAGCCTGGAATCGAACCAGGGTCTGTAGTGATGCCTTTAGCACTGACATGCAGTAGATCGCTGTGCCACTCGGGAGCCCAAGACTGTACATTCAGTTTAGGATAAAGGGAGTTAGTCTTTTTTCTATAATTGTAGAAACTATTAGAAAGAATGAATTCTTCCAGTCATTCAATATAATGTCATGTTACAATCTTATATTCAGTACAATATAATCTTATATTCAGTACATGTGTAACTTTTGGGATGGGACTGTTTACATCTCATCCAGACAGCTCAAATGGGGAATAACACAGTAATATACTGAGTGTACAAAACATTATGAACACCTGCTCTTTCCATGACATAGACTGACCAAGTGAATCCAGGTGAAAGCTATGATCCTTTGTTGATGTCACCTGTGTTTGTGAACGGGAGGAGACAGGTTAAAGTATTTTTAACCCTTGAGACAATTGAGACATGGATTGTGTATGTGTGCCATTCAGAGAGTGAATGAGAGAGGCAAAAGATTGAAGTGTTTTGAACGGGGTATGGTTGTAGGTGCTGGGTTTTTCACGCTCAACAGTTTCCTGTGTGTATCAAGAATGGAACACCACCCAAGGACATCCAGCCAACTTGACCCAACTGCGGGAAGCATTAGAGTCAGCATGGGCCAATATCCCTGTGGAACATTTTCGACACGTTGTAGAGTCCATGCCTCAGCTAATTGATGCTGTTATGAGGGCAAAATGGGGTGCAACTCAATATTAGAAAGGTGTTCCTAATGTTTTGTACACTCAGTGAATAACAGCAAAAACAGGTTCCGTGGACAACATTTCTTCTCCACTAAATGTTCAAGTTAATCTGTTGGGTCTCTTTTACCAAGGCTGTCGGGTATGTGAAGACCAGAAGAGGCTGGTGGGAAGAGAAATGGGAGGACGGGCTCATTGTAATGATACCAAACACATCAAACACATGGAAACAATGTGTTTGACTCCGTTCCAGCTATTCCTTTCACACACAAGATCAGACACTCATCTCAGGAGTGAAAGATGAATTAGATTGACCCAACTAGTTCCTTTGAAGTCTGACTTCCAGTCTGAGTCTCCCTCCATGGATAGAATTGCGATTACACTGCATAGACATGGCACGTCAAATTGACACATTTTCTTTCAATGCCCATAAGCTAAAGAGCTGGTCACCCCAGAAAGACTATGCCAACAAATCCAACAATGTAGGGCTACTAGTGTAACATGTGTGTCATGGAATGGAAAGAGAGTATTTCTCAGTGAGTTGCAATAACAGATATTTGCACAGATGCTCACCTTTCCAGAGAACTTTCACAAATAAAACGTGTCACCCAATTAATCCATGTCTGCCAAATAGTGCTTTAAAATCAATGACGTTTGTTGGAGGGGTCCATACTGTATCTGATTAACTATTTAATATGTCACCATATATCAGCCTAGGGCTCTAAACCTGTACCTGTTGTCGTCAGGACCTTCCATTTATCTGTTATTAATGTGTCATCTACAAATTAGGTTATGGGAAGTTAAAGAAATTACAACATTGTTCTCGGTAGGTATGGTTCTGTAACCTATCAAATAACTGTTCTGTCTGGAACAGACATCTAATAGTTTGTTTTGGAGGAAAAGTAAGACATTACTCCGACTGATTGTATGGTTATTACACAGTAATAATTATTACTGATTGGATGTTATTATACAGTAATTATTATAACTGATTGTATATTACACAGTAATTGTTATTACTGATTGTATAGGTCATTACACAGTATGATACTTTAGATGTTGTAGGTTGTACTATTGCTGCTGCTAATGTTGATCATTAGTATTGTTTATATTTATATTGATGGCTGTCAGCCCATGACTGATGCAATTGCATTGTATGTATTACCTCTGGGACAAATAAAGTGGAAACTTGAACTTGATTCTTCTCCTATTAATGTACAAGTGCCTCACTAAGCTGGTTGTGTAAGGGTTGGGTAGTACTTTCTAAATGTAATCGGTTACAGTTACTAGTTACCTGTCCTAAATTGTAATCAGTAACGTAACTTTTGGATTACCCAAACTCAGTAATGGAATCTGATTACTCTGATTACTTACTTTTGGATGACTTTCCCTTTAAAGGTCAACTGCCCCTTAGAACCAACTCTGGTTTTAAACAGTCTATGTGGCAGCTATATGAGTCAGAAACAGTAACTCTAGTGTCAAAATTGACTTTAAAGTGTAAATAGGATAATTTGGTCATAAAGTCAGTCTTGTTCAAAACAGAGTTTGGTAAATGACTGTGTCATGATTTACTTGAGGTTTTGGTTTGGATTACAATTATGTCAACAATTCATTCTCCCTTTTGCCTATTAACACGTGGTGGCACCATGTTCTCTGGGAAAAGACTGGAGGAGTTCACTTGCACGACCCGGTGCCCCGGGCTGCAGGAATCCTCTCTTAAGGAGGACCAATGGAATGGTCAAAAATGCCTAAACCCCGCTCACCCGGAGCACCGGGTCATACAAAATGAACTCGCCCACTGGAACCTCTTCCCCAGACAAGACGTGTGGTTAGTACTGGAACCTCTTCCCCAGACAAGACGTGTGGTTACTTCTTGCCCTTGCTTGGGAAATAGCTACTCTAGAGAAAATGGGCTTCCATAAAGTTGTTCATGGAATGGCCTGGCTATTGATTACATCCAACTAATTTCTACTTGGGCTGTCAACCGTCAAACCTGAGTCTGGTTTATTGTTGCTAAGTAGCTAAATTTTGTCATTATGTGATAGCCCAGTATCATAGCGGCATAGCCCATGATACTGTGATGTAACTAGCTAAACATACAGCCTCTCCCTAACGTGTAATGTGAGAGGAAGATTTGCATAGCTAACGTTGCACCTGAAGACAGGTTTGATCCCTCCTTGCTAACATTAGCTAGCTAGCTCATAATCAAGAAAATCTGATGACATGTTTGATGCAAGTATGTTGCCAGCTTGCTTTCAATAATGTTTCAACTCGAACTGGCTAACTAATGTCCTTGTTTGTTGTGATTGAATGGCAAAGACACACCCAAGAAACACTCACATCAAACCACACCCCCAAGACAACTCTCATTTGCCTTTAGTCATGACCGCTAGCATTTCTTACTAACGAGACCAAATCAGGAAGTGCAGCAGCCCTTTAAGAGGCATTAGAAGAAAACAAAAATGATCCATCAAACGTGTGTCATCATCGTGGTCTCTGACTTGTGGTTAGACTCACTCAGGTCGAACAAATTTAAACTTGTCATCAATGTCATTAAGAAAACAAAGGTGTCACTGCATTTTATTCTGCCAATATCCTTTCTGAATTTAAAAGTAATCCAATAAGTAATTATCTAGTTATTCAAAAGTATCTGTAATCTGATTACAATATTTTTTCTGGTAAGTGATTACAGGTAGTTTTATTTGTAACCAGATTACATGTACCTGATGTAATCAGATTATATGTAATTGATGTAATCACACAAACCTGTTTGTAAAACACTTCAACTCTCAGATTGTTTTCAATCGTCTCTGTTCTGCTGTTGAAATTACGATTAAGGGTTGTACTATTCACAGTGATGCACGCAATGATTAAGCAGGGGCGGAGCATTGATTACATTAGCCACTCCTACATCAAATCAAATTTTATTTGCCATATGCACCAAATACAACAGGTATAGGACCTTACTGTGAAATGCTTACTTACATGCCCTTTACCAACAGTGCTGTTCAAGAATTAGAGCTAAGAAAATATTTACTAAATAAAATAACATTTAAATAAAAAGTAACACAATCAAATAACAAGGCTATATACAGGGGGTACCAGTACCGAGTCAATGTGCGGGGTACAGGTTAGTGGAGGTCATTTGTACATGTAGGTATGGGTAAAGTGACTATGCTTAGATAATAAACAGCGAGTAGCAGCAGTGTAAAAACAAAGGGAGGGGGGGGGGGGGAAATTTGATGAATTGTTCAGCAGTCTTATGGCTTGGGTGTAGAAGCTGTTAAGGAGCCTTTTTGGGCCTTTCTCTGATACCACCTGGTATATAGGTCCTGGATGGCAGGAAGCTTGACCCCAGTGATGTACTGGGCTGTACGCACTACCCTTTGTAGTGCCTTATGGTCAGATGCCGAGCAGTTGCCCTACCAGGCGGTGATGCAACCCGTCAGGATGTTCTTGTTGGTGCTGCTGTAGAACTTTTTGAGGATCTGGGGACCCATGCCATATCTTTTCAGTCTCCCAAGGGAGACTGTCTTGGCTCCATTACAATGTCTTCCTCTAAACCTTATTTGCAGTTTTAGCAATCAGATGTTCGATGGGCATCTGACATCAGATGACGTCAATGCATTTTCTTAGAATGCAGGATGGTGTTTGTAGAGGGCTATAGACATAATTTTGACATTTGAAGTTAAGTGGAATGTGGTTGAGCGTTAGATGGAGTTTACAGTCCACATTCCTACCTGTGGAGAGAAAGTGCTGCCACAGCTGAGGCTCATGAGTCGTGACTGAGGGTTGACCTGTGTGGCTGAGAACACATGGCCCCTGCATACAGGGCGGCAGGTAGCCTAGTGGTTAGAGCGTTGTACTTGTAACTGAAATGTTGCAAGATCGAATCCCCAAGCTGACAAGGTAAAAATCTGTTGTTTGTTTTTACTTACATCATGTAACAATCCAAAACAGTACAATTAGCAAAAATAGGAATTTTAAGATTGTTCACTCTCCCTAAAATCAAGAGGTTTCAGATCTCTAAAGTGATCTAATGTAGAGATGAGTCCTTAACCCATAGTGAAGATGAAGCTCTACACGTGACAATGACAGCAAGTTGAGCGTGTCTTAGATAAATTCTTGCTGAATGAGGTCAACTTTGTTTTACATGTAAACAGTGGCATGCCTGCTGGAGTCACACTGAGTGCTGAATACCGGTCTGAACATTCCTCATGATTACACAGAAGGTGAATCCTTTCTCTTCTCACTGTTGGCATAAATCTATTAGCATTTTGTATAAGGAAGTGCTGGTCAACAGTGGTATGTTTGCATGTAATAATCCTTCATTTATAATCCTAAATAGCATCATCAAATACTTGACATTTCTGAAGCAGCCAGACCATGATGCCACCACATTCAGTGCATGCCAGACTGTCTCAAGGCCTCTAATGATAATGACTTTGTAGCCCTCTAGGTCCACTGGGACAAGAATGAGAGGAATCCATAATACTGTGATTGACTCAGACCTCTGCAATGATGATGAACATCGCCACCAAGCCACCAGCATCCCTTCGCCATTGTTACCCTGTTTGATTCCAAACAAGATACACACTTAGTTGTTACATAAAAGCCACTGTGGTATGATCATGTGGTCCTGCCAGCCAATATAAACTGGACAACTTGATTACGTTTTCACTAAAGGGTTTGAGAAAAAGAATAGCACCACTTATATTACAATGGAGTTTTGTCCCTATTAAGCTGAGTTGCCTCTGGGGGAAGTGTCCTCCTCTTACGCACTAAACACCCCATTATTGTGCTGTAGGACTGGCGTGATGTACCAGAGCACCAGAGGGAAACAAAGTCTTGTGATTGTCACTTGAGACATACTCTATTGAAAAGGCTTTGTTTCCATGGTAAAAGAGCACAATGCATTTTGTTGAACTGATATGCTTTTATTGGCCTTTGTGTATGTAAAGACTCAATGTGGGACTAAAGGGACTGAAAAGGGATGACCTTTCATAGTAGGTTACAAAATATTGTTACACAAAGACCTTTTCATGAAAGACTTCAATAAACGGCACAATATATTAGATTCAATTTTGCATTATTCAGGCATTTATGAATGCATATTTTAGGCTACACGTTTAGGGGGGGAAAAGGTGGTATCCAGAACCTAAAAGGTTCTAGGTATAACCATTTTGGGTCCCATGTAGAACCCTTACTACAGATGGTTCTACATGGAACCAAAGAGGGCTTAAGGATAACAAAGTCAAGGTATTGGAGTGGCCATTACAAAGCCCTGACCTCAATCCTATAGAACATTTGTGGGCAGAACTGAAAAAGTGTGTGCGAGCAAGGAGGCCTAGAAACCTGACTCAAATACACCAGCTCTGTCAGGAGGAATGGGACAACATTCACCCAACTTATTGTGGGAAGCTTGTGGAAGGCTACCCTAAACATTTGACCCAAGTTAAACAATTTAAAGGCAACGCTACCAAATACTAATTGAGTGTATGTAAGCTGCTGACCCACTGGGAATGTGATGAAAGAAAAAAGCTTAAATAAATCACTCTATTATTCTGACATTTCACATTCTTAAAATAAAGTGGTGAATCTAACGGACATAAGACAGGGAATTTTTTACTATGATTAAATGTCAGGAATTGTGAAAAACTGAGTTTAAATGTATTTGGCTAAGGTGTATGTAAACTTCCGACTTCAACTGTATAATTGTCTGTCTGTAGAACAGTTCATTCTGTTTATAGATGCTTAATTACGCCATTCAGAGAGCCGTGAGGATCCACAGTTAGTCAGTTAAACTGTTTTAAATGGCCATCTGCCCTGACAGGCAGTCACACACACACACACACACACACACACACACAGGACTAAATGTACAAAAACAACTTTTATTTTAGTTTCAGAACTCCACAGGCACTTAAACAGATCCACATACACAACCCATATTTTCCCCTGCTTTCAGCCTCACACCATCTTAATAAATGTATTTACCACTCATTCCCTGGCAATTATAACAGAGAGCAAAGCATTGACGTTTAACAGCGGGTTAAAAAGGGGCTACAGTACTGTATTAATGGCTTTGGTAATGACAAAGCAGAGAAAGTATTGCAACAAATATAAAGTAGTTACAATTTCAAACAAGTATAAAATGTATGTCTTAGTACTGCATGTATTAAACTAATTGCATAGGTTACATACAAAAGTGCAGCTTTATGTAAATGTATAAAATACTTTACTAAATAGATCAGTTCTGTGCTCACCTTCATGTAACACACTCCAAGTAATATTCATAACAAAGCATGCTCATAACATACTGGTGTACAGCTGGTCTGATTACAGTAACATACAGCTATATTCAATAAGAACCACATTTGGTTGCTGGTTTTTGAAAATGAGGTCATCAAAATATACTTAAACAGACAAAAACTATGATTTCATCCAAAACAAATAACTGAATGAAAATGGGGGAAAAAACATCCTTGTAAGAAGCACTCTGCATGCAGCATTAAAATTCCATTTAGGATTTATACGCCTCACTCGACCACAGAGGATGGCAGCGATTGTTTGGACGCATGACAACAGATTGCCACATAGGTACAGGATGAGTGACAGCATGAGATCCTTGGCCAACCCAGTCTTTAAGGCATACTCCACTATATACAATTACACACCTGTACACACCAGAGCTTTTGCCCTTCTCCACACCACATGGGAGAGCTCTACTCTGCTGGGTCAGGCTTGTTCTTCTTATTCAGGACTTTGAGGAGGCGGTCAGACATCAGGTAGGGTCTCTCCGCACTGCCATCATTCCTCTCCAGGTCCTCCACTGAAGAATCAAGGAAAACATCGTGAGACAAAAATATGAAATGATTTCAAAAGGAAAAACTTGAACATTGTTACATTTCCAAGCAGGGGCCAGAACAGAACCAACTTGTGATGGATTATCAAAGCTTCAAGGTTACGCCAAGTTAAACAGAAGTACTTTAAGTCATTTAACATGTCATCCTACAAAACATATAATTGGCCTGCTTCTGACAGAATTGGTAAAGCTTGCCTAGTCAAACCCAAAAGGAAGTTTGTTACCTTAGCTTGTTCCCCATCAACACAATGCAGAAAGAGAATGAGGAGGAAAGACAAATAACAGAAAGACTGGCAGCTTTAATCACTAGCAGACATACTACCAACATGCACAATAGCACAAGAAAGAGAGAAAAGAGAAACTGCATTCAGTTAATGCTCATAGATCCTAGGAGTCTCCAGGGCAGTGCATCAAACAGACCTTGCTGACAGGCAAATATTTCAAGGCAATGAGGGATCTGATTGCATTGCTTTACAGAACAAAAAATGGAGTCGCTTCCCTCACAAGCGGAACTAAGAAATACATTTCAGTATATATAAAACTACATATGGCTTTTATAGATCATTGAAAATATCACATTTTAATAATGCACTGATAGCAGTAATACTAACGATGGAAGCATTGCAGAGATCTTTTGAATGCTTTAACTGTAAACAAATGTGATATCTGTAGGAGGTTCAATACATCAGACCAAAATGGATAGTTAGTCAATTAGGCACATTGTTTCCTATGGCTGACAGTGTTTTCCATCTAGCAACAATGTCAGAACTGCAACATGTTCACTAAAACATCAGTGGAATTCCTAGCATTGTTTATGGGTCAGTGTCTTTTTTCCCAAATCAATGAAACAACTATCATTTGCCAACTCCAACCATTAAGAGCACTATATATATATATATATATATACACACACACACACACACACACACACGTTTCTATAGGGAGAAGGAAAGACACTGGTCAAGCAGTTGACTTGTCCAAATTCAGGCCTTGATGTCAATCTACCAATCATGAACAGTAGCATGCCCATTTCTACAAGACAGATCTGCAGGTGGAGATCTCGTCCACAGTGTCTTTGCTATGACTACCCCTAAACGTCCTGCTCTTTCCCCTGCATCGGAGGCTGCTATTGTTTCAGCTGGACGTGTTGGTCATCTGGCTGATGTGGCGAGGACTGGGTTGGCTCCTCGGTCTCCTCCACAGCCTTGTTCTCCGACAGAATGTCATGGAGCGAAGCTGACATGTAATACGGTCTTGCCAGAGAGCCATCATTTCTCTCCAGGTCTTCGCCTATGTGTGTGTGTGTGTGTGTGTGTGTGTGTGTGTAAATGGGGTCAAGGGATGGTTGATTGGAAAACAGGATGATGAAGGTGAAGGGTGGCATTAGTATGGGAGATGGAGGAAAACAATATGAATTGAGAAGGGAGAGAAAGAGAAAGTCTGTCAAAATTCCCAGCAAAAGCACCCATTCACATTTTAAATGAATAGATCAACACCTAAACTTCCCCATTGTCTGCAACCAGCAAGTTAACATTAGTCCTAGATAGCTGGGTTAGGATCAATAACTTAGCAATAAAGCATTATGAAGAACACCAGAATATCATCATGCAATTCATCATTAGTGGCAGCCCAACACCATTAGCAGTGAAAGAGGTCATGAAGAAAGGGAGAGGAGGTCACCGTTTCAGGACAACGAACTCTAGACACATTGGGACATCTTTACTTCAAAACATGCCATTTAGTAAAGCTTTGAGATGTAAAAGAATTGCCAACACGAGGCAGCCATTTCCTGAGTATACTGTGTACACCATAATCCTTTACCTTCTCACCACTCGTACCTTGTGTTTGTGGGGGAAAGACGATGCGTAAAACAAGAGGGGGATGGTTCTACTGTTACTCACAGAAGCAGAGGAAGAGTGTGTCCACACACATGGCGTACACACTGAAGAAGCCGTGGGCAATAAGGTAGGAACCAACCACCACTGTCTGAGGAGAGAAACACACTCCAAACATTACAATACATAACACCATAGGTTACACTCAGCTACATTTAAATCATAGATTAAACTACATAACCCACCAGACCCGGAGCATGGCTATGCTACTCACCAGGATGGGAACCCAGTAGTAGTGGAGGTTGGGCGCTGTGTTCTCAAAGGCCTTCACCCTCCCAGAGAAGAAGAAGAACGCAAAGATTCCTGGGAAACAGGACGGAAGAGTTCTCTTCCAATAGCACAACTGGTTGTCAACAATGAAACGTAATAAAACTAAATACAATCATTAGAAGACTACTGAGAGCGTGTTATTGTTCATCATGTTTCCTGTAGAAACAGCCTCACTTACCCACAAGCCCCACAATGAGGAGTTTGCCCAGGAACAAGAGGAAGTCTGTCACCTTGTCCAGGACAGCTACCCTACAAGGTCAAACAGTGATACGTTGTGATGATCATAGTCCATTTTATAAAGTACATTAAGTCAACACAAACATTAAGAGACAGCACACTCACTCACCTGATCATGTTCCTCATAAGGAGGAAGAAGGCATCTTTGGCAGACGTGCAGAAGTTCTTGCCATATATCGCCACCTAGAGGCAGCAGACTCAAATTCATAATCAAGCATAAACCAAACGTTCTCCCACAGTTAACATTTACAGATGATCCAGGTGACAAAGCTCCTCTGAAATTAATTATATCCAATATGACATGCATTTAACTGGGTGACATTGGGCATAGTAGGTGCACACAAACAGGTAGTACACAAACCATAATGTAGGCATTTCTGTTGATGAACTTGATGAATTTCTCCAGGCACCAGAAGCAGCACTTGAGACAGCACAGTAGGAACTTTGTGCACTTATTTTGGGTTCCTTTAGGGGAGAATAACAGACAGTAGGGTAGAACCAAATCAGAGCCAACACAAGTACTAAAAAACCCAACATTCATACACAGCTAGTGTAAAGTATGATGAGGGTATACAGTGACAGCTGTGTTAATATCAACATACCGTAGTACTGCTAATACAGGATCTATGGCTCACCTTGTAGCTTGTGGTCGATGTACTCCAGCAGAACCCTGATGATCTGGATGATGGAGAGGATGAGCGAGCCAAATGCCAAGGAACCTGTGTGATACCTGAGCAGGGGAGTGAGGAGATGTCACTAACCAACCTTATTAAATGGCGCCAAGATATGTACATGATGCTCTGTTGCATATGTGGATATCTGAACACCCAACTTGGTTAGGAACAGGAACGTAAACAGTCATACACACCTGAGTGATCTGCCAAGGGATGAGAAGATGGGGAAGGCAGGCATGTCGTCAGGCTTGACCAAGGCCCAGTAGTAGGAGGCAAAGGCCCCAGCCAGGGTCATCTGACCCAGCGCTGTCACAAAGTTGGCACACCAGAAGAACAGGAAGACGTTGTAGAACTGCAGGCCAATCAGGTACTTGTGGTAGACCGTCTCTCCACCGTAGAAGGCAAACAGACACTTGGAGTCTGGGCACTCCGCCTTCATACTGGAGGTGCTGAAGTTCTGGAGGAGACAGGTAGAGAAGAATCAACAGTTGTATACACTTTTATCATGGAGGTGATCGATGGTTCAATGTCTCTCCAATTAAGATCAGGCTGTTAGATGGTGAAATATTGCATGGGCTAACGGAAAAGCAGGACTCACAGCTGGCTCGCAGATTTTCCTGGAGTGATCACAGGCCGTCTCATTGAACACCTTATAGATGGGCTGATTGGAGGTGGACAGGAACCTGGCCAGAGGCTGTCAAGGACTAGAATATGACCCAGAGAACTACTAATCCCAGCAAAGGCACATCAATCGTTCAGAAGAGCATGTTGAGTTACTCAAGCCTATGAGTCATTTTTCTCCAAACATGAAGGATACACAGCGGTGACAGCCCAGTAGGCGATGACAATGGATAAGAGGGCAAAGGTGAACAAGGGGTAAAACAGGGCTGACATCACATACCCAATGGCCCTGTAAACAAAACATCACAGTTTAGCACTAGAAAGGTCTTAGCCACCATCTATGTATTACACCCCCATTTAAACCACAATGATCTAGCATTCAATGATCCATTTCCCATCCAATCCCATTAGAAAAGGCTGTAAGTGCAGAGATCACTCCCGTTTCCTGACCTGCTGGCTTCTTTGATGAGAGCGATAGCGATGAGGATTCTATTCCTGAGGAAGATGAGCAGCAAAATGATGATGACCTCCACAATGGCCAGAATAATAACTAAAGAGAACGGGAGAGAGAAAGGCCATAAAAACAAATGGAGAATTCAGTCACGGCCATTTATACAAGAATCCTAGTAGTCCTTAGTATCAGTTTATGCTCGCAATAACACCGCAATGCATTATATCTAAGGGTTTATAAAAGTTACCTGGCTAACATTGATCCTGCTTCATGATATACAGTAGAACTCTAATGTATTGGCCCAGGTGTATACCTCCTGAGCCACACTAGCTGTAAGGTTGAGAGGAGGTTAGTGGGGAGACTTACTGAAGGCCAGCCAGGTCTGTCTGATATGCAGGTACACAGAGAAGTCTGTCTGGAAGCCCAGGTCCTTTAGAGTGACATTAGAGCCTGTCTCTGACTTCAGGCTAACATACTCCATGGAGCAGTGGAAGATGCCTGTGGTGCGATACAGAGCATGGCCACAAGAGAAAAGTACAGCATTTAGATAGAGAGATGGGAAAGGGACACAGGAGATGGCTTTGTTGATATGAGCGTTCATAGAGACATGAACATTAAGAAACAACTAAAAATGGGACTTCTGTTGAACTGGTCTTTACCGTATCCAATGACCAGAATCACCATGACGATCATGACCCACACCATGATCCCGGCCAGGAAGCGCAGGAGGACGATGAAGAGGAGACTGATGAGCATGGCAATCACCAACCCTCTGAACCCCGACACAAAAACAGACGATAGTGCCTACATAACTCACTCTTTGCTGATCAAGTGCTTTGGAATTCAGTGTTTATGCATTACTGCACAATAGTGTCAAAGGGAAGATGCTGACTTACATTAGGATCCAGTACCAGGACTGGGTGTAATCCTCAAAGATCTTCATGGCCACTTGTCGAGCTTCAATGACCACTGTGGCATTCCTATAGAAGAAAATACAGTGACCAATGCTGATTGTAGATGTAGCCCTAGCAACCATGACAGGACAACATCATGCAAATTCTGTTTCTGTGGACTCACTTGACCCCCGCCACCAGATCTTTGGCATCTCTAATGTTCCCCTCCCCGTCATCAAACTTAGAGTTATTTCCCACTGTGATCTCCCCTCCCTTCTTCTGGCCCAGGGCAGGGAAGCACCTGCGGGTGACTGTAAGAAGAGGAAGGGGGGTAAAGGAGAAGACACAGGACAATGAGGGAGAACAGTAAAACAATGTCTTTCACTCTTTTCAAATTCCGGAAATGGGGAGGATGGGCTGGCCAGATGGAGGGTTGGGGAGTTTGACTCAGAGGAACGGAAGAAGGGCAGGTAGACAGGATAGGGGAACTAGAGCCGTACTTACAGGGTTTACTTGGCGTCAGCATGGCAGGACACAGGCCAGAACTCAGGATCTGTGTTACAGTCTAAAACACACATGAACAACCAGCACTTAGTATCTCAACCGTTGGTGCGGCAATGTATATTCAAAGTTTGAATGGCTCACACTAAATTGCCACTGGGCACACTATTGTTGTAGAACAAAACACTGTCACATTCTTGACATTTTATTGACATTGTCATCCATGTTGATTTTGGAAAACTACTACGCCACCCATCTCAGAATCCTCTTCACATGCTACTCACCAGCCCCTCTAGACCCTCCTTGCAGAAGTTCTTATAATACTTAAAATCCTCTTTATTGGTGTAGGCCTTCAGGAGCGTCATGAACTTATCAGGGCATTTCTCCACACACATCTGATGGCAAAAGAAATGTAAGGCATGAGCCAAGATAATACAAGTGCATAAGCATGCATAAATAACATGTTGTTCAAGAACGTATCAACTGAAAACAAAGGTTCAGGTCACCTGTGTGGTTGGGCACTGGAACTCCAGCAGCACCATGGGACTGGCACACTTCATGATGTTGAAGTAGAACAGCAGGGGCTTCGTCCTACAATACAAACACAACCAGTTGTTCAGAGAACAGGAGCAGGTTAAAGAAAGTGAATGCCCAGGGGAATGATGGAGACAATCAACACATGAGTGTTTGTGATTGTCTGTTATGTATTCCACCGTGCATGAATGGTGAGGGCAGAACTTACTCCAGAGGTGTGCCTGCCTGCCCACAGAACTGTCCTCTGCTGTCTGTGGGGTAGATCACCTTCCTGGGGTCTCCCTGGGACCAGGCTAGGGGAGAAGGGAACCATCAACAACAAAGAAACAATCAAATACCAGGCCTCTTTAACACACAGACATGCTTTAGGTGAGCAGCACTCAGAGACATACCTAAGGGCATGACTCAGGGTATACCCAAGTCCTTAATATGGGGTCAGTTAAGCTTGTTTGTGCCTACAGGACACATTTACTTACCCAGAATTCCCACTGCAACATAGCCCAGTATGCAAATAATGAAGAGGATGCAGCATACAATGTCAGTGCAGCCCCTAGAGTAAAGAGAGAAGGAGACATGGAAACGTTATGGGAACAATCGTTTTTAGATGTGAATTATGTGCCTTCCTGACTACAGTGTGGATGAACTGGCAATCCTCTCACCTGTTATAGATGGGGCCTTTGAAGGTGGGGTCATACTTTTTTGGTTCACCTAGATGGAAAGAATGCAAGTATTGAAAAATACAGTAGGAATAACATTTCAGATGGTAAATGGCTTGCAGCGTAGAAGTTAAATGAAAGTGCACACACTGCAGGGCTGTCAGAAGGCATTTCATAACCAAGATGCACTTTGACACTGTTCCATGTGGGGGCGTCTGCCTCCTAGTTATACATTTCATGGGGTAAACAGAGTGGATTGCCCACGCGTTGACATTCTGCTCCCTTTACTGTTGGTCAGATTACTTTTCCCTCGGGGCAGACACACCTGGCAACCCAACAAATTCCTCTGTAGTGACTAAGCAGCCCTTCTGCAACATGAGAACCTGCAGTACCACAACACAGTCACCAGAGGTCAGCGACTCTACTGTGTGAGCACAACCTATTCATCGAATCACATTTTTATTGTCACATGCTTCATAAACAACAGGTGTACACTAACAGTCAAAGGCTTAGTTAAGATAAAATATAAAAATGGTAGCACAAGGAATAATACACAGTGAATACCGAATAACAATAACGAGTAAAAAGTAACATTTTTATATACAGGGAGTACCACTACCGAGTTGATGTGCAGGGGTGCGAGGTAATTGAGGTAGCCATCTACATCACAGGTGGTTGGTGGCACCTTAATTAGGGAGGACGGGCTGGAGAGGAATGGTATCAAATACATCAAACATGGTTTCCATGTGTTTGATGTCATTCCATTTGCTCCATTAGCCATTATTATGAAACATCCTCCCCTCAGCAGCCTCCTGTGATCTACATATAGGTAGGGGTAAAGTGACCAGGCAACAGGATACATAAGACAGTAGCAGCAGCGTATGTGGGGAATGAACTCGTGTGATGTCTCCTTCAACCGATGTTACATTTGATTGAAGGACATAAGACACACAAAATGACAGATTAACCTTTTCATCCGTATTGATTACTTCTTAAAAGGTAAATGTTGATTAATGCCATGAAAAAGGTATTTTTAAAAATCTGTTCTTGTTAATGTTTCTTGATTTTCTTAACTTGATAACATCCCCCAAATTAAACTAGGCTATAAACCAGTGCACAATATCCTCTCCCTTTCATACTCAATATAATGTGTAACCTGGATCTGAACCCTAGGGTTCCAACAGGAGGAGCAAAGAGACGACAGACTCTCCACATCTGCCATCAGCCCACATAAATCAAAGTTACCTACAGTTACTGTACAATGAGGGAATGAATATGTCATGAGCAAACTACATTCACTCAATGCCAGTTCTAAATCCTCAGACGACCAAGAGGAGGCATTAATGTCAACTACATTTAGGCCTAGATGAGAAAAGGTACGGTTATAATGATCAGTCAGAAGTGCTCAAGTTGAGCCATAGTGAATCCCAACTTCACAGAACATCAATAATCACAGTCTTAAGGCGGTTGAACCACTGGGTACTATAGAGTATGACGTTCAGCATGGCGGCCATTAATAATGCAGAGCAGTGGTCAGGGTGCTATTGCAGCATGCATTATAGTGGGCCTGCTCCCAGAGAACATCAATCCACTGGACACAGCAGGTCCACAAGCACAGAGATACAGAGTCTGGATGTTAAAGTGTTAAATGGGCATAATCAGCCTGAGATGCCCTTCAAAGACATGGTGGAAACAGCCTGCCGAGGGAGTGTAGGCTGGAGCAACATGCAGAAACATTTGCCCAAAACAACAGTGGCTGATGCATTTATATTTTATCAGGGCTGAAAACAAACAACGTTTCCTGCCAATTTTTCAGCCCAGTCCTTTTACACACACACACACACACACACACACACACACACACACACACACACACACACACACACACACACACACACACACACACACACACACACACACACACACACACACACACACACACACACACACACACACACACACACACAGCAGCAGCATTTGATAGAGGAGAGAAAAGATTGACACAATGTTCACTTGCATTTCTCCACACACCTGTATAATCAGCAGGTTTAACCCACACCCATTCTCAGTCATGTTGTCATAATGCCGATACTAGAGGTCTAGTTTCACCCAGTGTCGCGCTTCTCTAGAGACAAATTACACCACCCATTAACAAGCTCCAACTGACAGATTCATTAAAACATTCAAGCAGTGAGAAAAGCTCTCTCTCACTTCAAGAACAAACTTAAGTTACAACCAAACCAGCCATCATAAAAGACACAAACAGCTTTTCATAAGGTTGAAAAAGGTAAAACCACATAAGCTCTAATGAAACTAAAATCAAGTAGGAGCAATTAGTAGTTACCATTCTTTCCGTAATAGGGTTGCTGCTCAGGCATCTTTAAATTCCTTTCTGGTAGTCAACTTATAAATGACCGGAAAACTCTCCCGCTTTTTCTTCAGTCCTTTTCTGCTTCACTTCCTTTTCCTGCCAACTGGTGTGTTTAAGAACGTGAGAGCGACAGGTATTGTGGGGAGAAACTTGTCCGACCTGTCTGCAACAGCTCTGAGCACACCCCTGTTCCTCAGAGTCCACCCACTGTTCCCCCCCAACAGCTGCCTAACTCAAATCTCTGGTCCACCTGTTCCTTTCTCTTTCCCCTTTTCCCTCCACACAGAGCTCTTTTTGTCTGTGTTTCTCTCACTCTCTGCCTTTGTTCCTGGCTTTCTCTACCTCTTTCACACTCTCTCTCTCCCCAGAGTTTGGTCAGGTAGCTCACCTACAGGGAAGGGTGGGAGCACAACCAAGGCAAAATGGGTGGAGACAATTCCTCGTTTTTCACAACACTGACTCTCCCCTCCCCCTCTGTGAAAGAGCTGCTGGATATCCTTGTGGATCCCAAGCAAACTACACAGGAGTGATTAAAAGCATGTGTTTGGGGAAAAACAAAAATCTGTTGTGTGCACTGGAGACTGATGAGACTCTGGTGGGCTGGTTATAATACTGGATAGATGAGCGCTTTAATCAAGATCTCCAGCCCAGAAGCTATTTTGATTGTCAAATTAACACCAAGCTATATTTCGATAGCTCTAAAAGTTAAATAAGGTATCATAAATGGCAATTCTGATATTTTTCCACTAATTGACCTTTTGGCGAATCAGATCAGCTCTGAAAAAGATCTGGGCCCATTGTTGGTTCTAACAAACTCAGCCTTAAGATGCTTTGGGAAACTGGGCCCTGATGTGAAAGATCTAATGTGGTTATTCAAAAGACCAATTTGTGGAAATAATATCCGAATTGGACTGCCTGTGTAAACACAGCCTTTTTTAAACTTCATTCTAACGTCACTTCTACTTTTAAAAAATTATTGTCACACCAGGGCTGCGTTCAGTATGTTTTTATGTTCTGGAACATTCAACTGAACGGCCAGGTTGGGGAATGCTGTATCATGGCCTCTGCCCTTTAAATACGTCACTTATTGCATCAAGGCATGACTCGCCACACCCACCAAATGAGAGCAAATGTACCTTAAAGTCTGTTCAACGTACAAACCGTTTCTGCAACGTAGCAAACGTTCAAAGCAAACTGAGCGCACCTCTGCTGAATAGAGTATTCACAAGGTGCATTCAATTCAAAGCTGCTCATTAGGAAGTTCATTATAGGCTAAGATTGTCTATTATAGTGACAAGATAGACATGTGACTGCTCTAACAATGTAAATACATATCCTCAAAGATGGAAGACAGGTAGGAGGATGGACCATTCCAGCCAATGAGAGGGCAGATAAGCGTGTGAACAACTGGCCATAGAGCTAGATAGAGGACTCATCCTTGTATCTGTGCCATTATAGTATCTGTGACAGCATGGCATCTCCATTTTAAGGTAGTACATTTTCTTATTCTTCATTGGCTGATTGCTTCCAACTCATAGGAATCCCCACCCAGTTGACTACTTTAAAATGGTGGAAGTCCTCAATGGCTAAATCAATCAGGGCTTGACATTCACTTTTTTAGCCAAGTTGGAGAGATTTTTGTTAATTGTCCGAAAGCTCTAGTCACTAGTCACAAAAGCCAAAAAATATGACTGAAAATGTTTTGTATTATGCAAGTAACCACAAAATAATTAATTATTATCACTGGTATTGACAATGGAAGGCTGCTGTTCTGATCCCATGTATTATACAGTATCTCCTGCCATTGTGGCCTTGAGCAAGGCACTTAACCCCCACAAAGTAAAATACGCACCAGAGTCAGCTTATCAAGGTCCTGTTGAGCAGCTGATTTTTTGCAATGTGCTGTGTTCAAGCAAGGCTGGAGCAAAAGCCTGCACACCCAATAGCACTCCTGAAATCTCCTGGAGCATGATTGGCCTCCCTGCAACAATACAATTACAACCAAATACTTTTTATGTCTTTATAAAATAATTCCCTCATTCAGTGAACCAGGGATCAAATGGTTAAGGTAGCTAACTAAGATGTTTATCTATTTATAAGGTTCAAATATTCAGTGTTCAGGGGAGATCTTGACAGCATAAGAGTTACTTGTCAATAAGCCTAGTCTAGGAATATTCTTGTAACTTTGTCAGAATTACATGGGCAGTATTGACATTTTGAGAGACGGTTTTACAACCGGAGTTTGCAGCATTGGTTTCATCAACTGTGCACCCTGCATGTCAACTGTGCACCCTGCATGTCAACTGTGCACCCTGCATGTCAACTGTGCACCCTGCATGTCAACTGTGCACCCTACATGTCAACTGTGCACCCTACATGTCAACTGTGCACCCTGCATGTCAACTGTGCACCCTGCATGTCAACTGTGCACCCTGCATGTCAACTGTGCACCCTACATGTCAACTGTGCACCCGTATCAACTGTATGTCAGCCATTTGCGATTATACACGAGTGCCGGTGGAAAGTTATTTTAGGACATTGGACATGACAATGACACTAATACATGCTAAAAGCTAGATAGTTAATGATTGATATGATTTAATTAAGTGTTATACACCTACCGGTGCCCAGCCCAACTAGCGGGTTAGCCAATTCAAAACATATTGTGTAGTTTGGCTGGTTATCCAGTTAGTCTGTTGTATATCATTATTTTACCTGCTGTGCAAATGTCTCTCTCTCCCTCCTCTGGTAATGGCCCACTGGAACGCAGGTGATACACACACCATGACTTTTACAGGATTTTCATTGCTGACCAGAATTTGCTATAACTGTGCAAATAACTCACTAACTAGTAATAAATATCAACAAATGTGCACATGCTGCTACTTTGATTTCAAAAACGCATCTCGCAACTGCAAGACGTAAAGACCTGTCAATGCAGGCCTACAATACTATACTCAGCAGCATACCACCCTGCATACCACTGCTGGCTTGCCTCTGAAGCTAAGCAGGGTTGGTACTGGTCAGTTCCTGGATGGGAGACCGGATGCTGCTGGAAGTGGTGTTGGAGGGCCAGTAGGAGGCACTCTTTCCTCTGGTCTAAAAAAATATCCCAGGGCACTACACTGTCCTGTATAGGGTGCTGTCTTTCAGATTGAACATTAAATAGGTGTCCTGACTCTCTGAGGTCATTAAAGATCCCAGGGCACTACAATGTCCTGTATAGGGTGCTGTCTTTCAGATGGAACATTAAATAGGTGTCCTGACTCTCTGAGGTCATTAAAGATCCCAGGGCACTACACTGTCCTGTGTAGGGTGCTGTCTTTCAGATTGAACATTAAATAGGTGTCCTGACTCTCTGAGGTCATTAAAGATCCCAGGGCACTACACTGTCCTGTATAGGGTGCTGTCTTTCAGATTGAACATTAAATAGGTGTCCTGACTCTCTGAGGTCATTAAAGATCCCAGGGCACTACACTGTCCTGTATAGGGTGCTGTCTTTCAGATGGAACATTAAATAGGTGTCCTGACTCTCTGAGGTCTTTAAAGATCCCAGGGCACTACACTGTCCTATGTAGGGTGCTGTCTTTCAGATGGAACATTAAATAGGTGTCCTGACTCTCTGAGGTCATTAAAGATCCCAGGGCACTACACTGTCCTGTATAGGGTGCTGTCTTTCAGATGGAACATTAAATAGGTGTCCTGACTCTCTGAGGTCATTAAAGATCCCAGGGCACTACACTGTCCTGTATAGGGTGCTGTATTTCGGATGGGATGTTAAACGGGTGTCCTGACTCTCTGAGGTCATTAAAGATCCCATGGCACTTATCGTAAGAGAAGGGGTGTTAACCCCGGTGTCCTGGCTAAATTCCCAATCTGGCCCTCAAACCATGACTGTCACCTAATAATCCCCAGTTTACAATTGGCTCATTCATCCCCCTCCTCTACCCTGTAACTATTCCCCAGGTAGTTGCTGCAAATGAGAATGTGTTCTCAGTCAACTTACCTGGTAAAATAACAGATAAATAAGATGTGCTCTGCTGAGATTGGGAGGACAGTGTGCAACACATTGCACCTGGAGGAGACTGATCGGAGTAACCTGATGTTTGATATTGTGATTGTTTTTTACTTGTCCATCTGGACAACTTAAATCTATATTCTTCTTGTCCGACAATTGTTTTACTTGTCCCGGGCAAGCGGACAAGTATTAATGTCGAGCCCTGTCCATGATGAGTCCTCGATCTATCTCTATGAGAACAGGTACAATGCCGATATAAAGTCGTTTTTTTTTTTCAAAAGTTGCCGAAATGCCATGTGCGTCCACTTATCAGTGCATTCGTAACAACCCAACCATTATGAAACTTCTATTCGATCAAATAAGCCTCACGTAGCAAATGAGCAATTACATTTGGTCACACTTGATTGGATAGAGCATCTACAGACTGACTATCAAAATAGTCTAACCTTACATTTTTTTGTTGACCAAATTCAAAACTTTCATTGACCTCCATACAAAAATACCTCACTTCGTGAGCTTATTTTCATGGACATATTTTGGGCTGAATAAAACCTCTCGCTTCACCTATTCCTCTTTGTTGTATCCAGGTGTGTCCTCTCAAAGCCATTGCATGTCATATTCATATGTGTTTTCTACCCTCTTGTGGGAACATGACTGAATTACATTGGGTGGTTTCACCCAGCCTGGCTGGATATTCACATAACCATAACCACATCCTGTTGTGCCATTTCCTTTGCTTTCATTGGGTTTGCACGCTAGCGGGATATTAGACTACTTTTTATTAAAAAACATTTAGCAGTGAGCAATGAAAAGCAATATCTATACCAATTCAATTTAGATTGCCTTTGAGGTCGACCGATTAATTAGGGCCGATTTCAAGTTTTCATAACAATCTGATATTTTTTTTTTACACCTTTATTTAATCTTTATTTAACTAGGCAAGTCAGTTAAGAACACATTCTTATTTACAATGACGGCTAGGAATGGTGGGTTAACTAGTCCAACGCTCTAACCACCTGCCTCTCACTGCACTCCACGAGGAGACTGCCTGGAAGCCACGGTAAGTTGCTAGCTAGCATTAAACTTATCTTATAAAAAACAATCAATCAATCATAATCACTAGTGAACTACACATGGTTGATGATATTACTAGTTTATCTAGCGTGTCCTGCGTTGCATATAATCGATGGGGTGCGTATCGTTGCTCCAATGTGTACCTAACCATGAACATCAATGCCTTTCTTAAAATCAATACACAGAAGTATATATTTTTAAACCTGCATATTTAGCTAAAAGAAATCCAGGTTAGCAGGCAATATTAACCAGGTGAAATTGTGTCACTTCTCTTGCGTTCATTGCACGCAGAGTCAGTCTATATGCAACAGTTTGGGCCGTCTAATTTGCCAGAATTTTACGTAATTATGACATAACATTGAAGGTTATATTAATGACATAAGCCTTGTATTTTTGTGTGTTATTATGTTATAACTAAGTCTATGATTGATAGAGCAGTCTGACTGAGCGGTGGTAGGGACCAGCAGGCTCGTAAGCATTCATTCAAACAGCACTTTCGTGCGTTTTGCCAGCAGCTCTTCGTTGTGCGTCAAGCATTGCGCTGTTTATGACTTCAAGCCTATCAACTCCCGAGATGAGGCTGGTGTAACTGAAGTAAAATGGCTAGCTAGTTAGCGGGGTGCGCGCTAATAGCGTTTCAAACGTCACTCGCTCTGAGACTTGGAGTGGTTGTTCCCCTTGCTCTGCATGGGTAACGCTGCTTCGAGGGTGGCTGTTGTCGTTGTGTTCCTGGTTCGAGCCCAGGGAGGAGTGTGACGACCCTCCCACTCTGTCTGCCCTATTCTCTCTTTGTTCTTGTTTCCTTATTAGGATGCCGGTGGGCGGAGTTGGGAGGGTCGTCAGCTACATGGGAAACACCTGGGCCCGGTGTCTCCCAGGATAAATACACCACTTCCCCATTCATGGAGGAGACTCTCTCCATGCAGACACCTTTATAGATTTTGTTGTGTTTCTTGGTGGTTTTTGGGTTGTTTGCTTTAGCATCTTTCAACACCCTGCATTATCACATTCATGCATGCAAAACACTCACTTACACTACTGATGACTGATTACACACACACCATTGTATATTATACTTAGTTACTTTATTTAATAAATCTATATTTTGTTACTCCTTATCTCCACGTTGTCTCCCTTTTGTTACGGGCTTTGAGCCGGTTCATGACAGGAGCGAGGAGAGGGACGGAAGCTATACTGTTACACTGGCAATACTAAAGTGCCTATAAGAACATCCAATAGTCAAAGGTTAATGAAATACAAATGGTATAGAGAGAAATAGTCCTATAATTCATATAATAACTACAACCTAAAACTTCTTACCTGGGAATATTGAAGACTCATGTTAAAAGGAACCACCAGCTTTGATATGTTCTCATGTTCTGAGCAAGGAACTTAAACGTTAGCTTTCTTACATGGCACATATTGCACTTTTACTTTCTTCTCCAACACTTTGTTTTTGCATTATTTAAACCATATTGAACATGTTTCATTATTTATTTGAGGCTAAATTGATTGTATTGATGTATTATATTAAGTTAAAATAAGTGTTGATTCAGTATTGTTGTAATTGTCATTATTACAAATACATTTTTTTTAAATGGCCGATTAATCAGTATCGGCTTTTTTTGGTCCTCCAATAATCGGTATCAGCATTGAAAAATCATAATCGGTTTACCTCTAATCTGAACCTAACGGGATGCTGTGTATGCTGATAATAAAGACAGATTATGGAGTCTGTTTCATGATGAGCTGTGTTTGGAAAATGGGTATTGATGAGAAGCTTCTGTTGGAATCTCTCCATACTCTTTCCAGGCAGTGTAGTCACTTGTTTTGGCCAATGGGATAGTCTATGTCATTCTGGGAATGTCCAATTTTCCATTCATTACAAGTTAGTGAGAGAAAGCAAAGGCTCCCTCTGTCCTCATTTTCTGTAAGACCCTACTGGCCCTATTATTACAAGCACAGTAGCAGACTGTTTACAAGCTACCAGCACAAAATAGCAAATCAGCAACAGTCTCAACATCTCAATGGGCTATGCACAAGGAGGATATTTCACCCTGCAAGAGTTGGATCTCCACTGAATACATAATACAGGTATGACATGAATTCCCACATTTCAGTGTCACATTTTCTCTACAACTTCTCTATGGCTTGAGAAAGGTTTTTAAAAAGCTACAGCACATTAGGAACAAGAGCACAACATGGTATTCTGTTGGGGAAACATGGTGAGTGGGAGTGTGCTGTCAGGCCCTGCCAGCTTTATTCCATTTATTTATCCTTTCTTAAAGGGGTGCCTATGGCCTCAGCTTCACTACATTCACTATCAGGACAAATGTTATTTGCTACATCGGTTGTTGTAATAACTTTATTAGAGTACACTACCATACCTAGATGTTTCCCAAGAATCTGCACAAAGAAATATATATACCACTGTTTCTCTTGTGGACAGAGAGCTCATTGTATAGTGTACTACACAAGGTCCAAGGCAGTTTTACTTCTGGTTTTCTTGAGCTTCAGGTATTTGCTTTGGAACTATTCTAATGTTTCCTGAGTCGAATTTCCCCTCAATATTATCCTTCCTCCCTACCCTCTCCTCCTCTCACAGTGAAAACGATCATAAATAAGGTCAACCTTCCATTAAATGTTTTCTGTCCACCATGCCTGAATATATTGTGCCTGTCATTCTGAATATGTGTATGCACATATCTGGAGAGAACAGAAATAATGTATTTTGTTTGGGACTGGTGAACAGCAATGCATTTAAACAGTATGCACTCATCCAATGTGCACTTCTCCTGAGTCAACTATTATACAGAGCATTCGGAAAGTATTCAGACCCCTTCACTTTTTCAACATTTTGTTATGTTACAGCCTTATTCTAAAATGTATTCAAATGTTATTTCCCCTCATCAATCTACACACAATACCCCATAATGACAAAGCAAAAACTGGTTTTTCAAAATGTTTGCAAAAAAACTGATATCACATTTACATAAGTATTCAGACAGCTCTAGGAAGAGTCTTGGTGGTTCCAAACTTCTTCCATTTAAAAATGATGGAGGAAACTGTGTTCTTGGGGACCTTCAATGCTGCAGAAATGTTTTGGTACCCTTCTCCAGATCTGTGCCTCGATACAATCCTGTCTCGGAGCTCTACAGACAATTCCTTCGACCTCATGGCTTGGTTTTTGCTCTGACATGCACTGTCAACTGTGGGACCTTATATAGACAGGTGTGTGCCTTTCCAAATCATGTCCAATCAATTCAATTTACCACAGGTGGACTCCAATCAAGTTGTAGAAACATCTCTAGGATGATGAATGGAAACAGGATGCACCTGAGCTCAATTTCGAGTATCATAGCAAAGGGTATGAATACTTATGTAAATAAGGTATTTCTGTTTTAAGTTTTAATAAATTTGCCAAAAATTCTACAAAAATGTTTTCACTTTGCTATCATGGGGTATTGTGTGTATTGTTGTAGAACTTTTTTTTATTTAATCAATTTTAAAATAAGGCTGTAATGTAACAAAATGTGGAAAAGGGGAAGGGGTCTGAATACTTTCCCGAAGGCATTGTATACCCCTGAGAAAAGAGAAGCATGTCATATCAACACAGTAGGCTATAATAGCAGCTTCCCCTCCTCAGTCTGTCTCTCATTACAGTAAGTGCAGTAGTAGTGTTGACTGAGTGCAGTATGTATGACCGTTTCCCTCATAGGGAGTTTTCAACATCAAAATAAGATTGACTTGACCAAGAGTGCTGACTGCAGCAGATAACATAACTACTTCAGAGATATCGAAACTAGATATGGAGCCTTGTTGGTGGTTAGGGTAGGGAAGTGTGCCCTCTCTCCAAATATCTCTGCTGGTAAAAACAGCATCCTCTTTATGGTCTGGACTAGATGTCTGTACACTTTGGATCAGGGTTCGAATTACAGAGCTACCAGGACACCCCCATAAATGTTACAAATATCAATGTTGGTCCAGTCCACTATTTTTAGAGTATCCCAAGAGACAATTCCATCCATTCCATGTAATTCCATCCCTGCTCTGGACTTTAATCCTAAACAAAACTCTTCTGTAACAATGAATATCTCTGAATATAAGATGCTCCTGAGTCCTAACCATGTCCTCTTCTTCAGTTTCCACTTTCTGAAGCCTTCTGGATAAACAGGCCCATCTTCCTGAGGAGAGAGTGTCACCTCTACTGTCTGTCTCCCTAATTTACTCCAGTGAGAGACTCTCTCAGGGACAACAGACAGCACTGCACTTCACTGAAACAGACGCCCATTCATGTCTTGTCTTTGTTGTTTTCTCCATTGTGCTCAGAGCAGAGATGGATAGGCCAGAGCCTCAGCACCAACCCATTAGACAACATCAATTAGGTTACTTGGCTATGTTTTGATAACATTGACAAAGAAACGCAATTACATTCTCTAAAAGTCTGCTAAATGAACCTAATTTCCAAAACAGTGCTCTATTTTTGTACCCCTTACTCATGGCTCTGATTCAGCTACGAAAATCTACAAAACAATGCAGAATTCCAAAGAATATAGTGGTTTTTCACCTTCCAAACATCCAGATATGACAGACCAGACAGGCTGTGGGAGGGCAGCCAAGTCCAACAGTGATGACTACCAGGAGGAAGGGCATGGCATACCACACAAATAGACGGGGCTTCCTAATAACTCAACATCACTATTACAGGAATTGATCTCTGCCACTTCTCTTCTCCTCAGGCCCCATGACCCTAATAACTTTCCCTAATAACTTAATCTAACACAGGCTGTCTGCTGTCTGAATGGAAACAAAACGTAACTGCTGTTGGGTTAATAAGTCACATGAGTCTGTTTGGACCAGACTGTGATCAAGCAGATTAAAAAATAATAATTGGGGCTGGCAGGGAACACTATTATCCTTCCCTAGGGGCATGCCACTGGGCACAGATGTCAATTCAACGTCCATTCCACGTTGATTCAACGTAATTTCATTTAAATGTTGTGGAAACAACATTGATTCAACCAGAGTGTGCCCAGTGGGATGCCTGTTTATTCAATACAGTTGTTGAGTAAAGTGACAATGTGGGAAGTGATAACACAATGACAGCTGTTGTAATAAAAAACAATTGGATTGGACTTCAAATGTAAATGTTCATGAATAGCAAAAACTTCACTGTTGCTACTCTTAGAAAGAAAGGTGCTATCTAGAACCTAAAAGGGTTATTTGGCCATCCCCATACAGGAACCCTTTGAAGAATAATTTTTGGTCCTAGGAAGAACCCTTTTGGTTCCAGACAGAACCTTTTTGAGTTCCATGTAGAACCCTTTACACAGAGGGTTCTACATGGAACCAAAAAAAGTTATACCTGGAATCAAAAAGGGTTCTACCTGGAAACAGAAAGGGTTCTCCTACGGGGACAGCCAAAGAACCCTTTTGGAACTCTTTTTTCTAAGAGTGTAGCTGGACCTTGCCAGAGCTTGAAATAAAGATCAGAGAGACTCTGGATCAAGTTTCAAACCACTCTCCTAAATATGTCTTATAATTACACATAATCCAAGACTGCACAGGGCTGTAGGCTGTCTGATCCTGTCAGTTCCCCTGTTATTGAGGTTTCCTGATATGTGTTGGCCTGAAATTACTCCATGATGTGAAATGGGGATGACTATGTTAGATCACAGCCTAAACCCCACTGTATTTCTGAGGCAGTCCTGTTATACCATGAAAACCTCAATTACAACCATATGAACGCATCTACAACATTAGCACATGGGAGAGTCAGGTTCAAAGAAATGTTGAGAAATGCTGGGGGAGATATTGAAAACCATTTCTTCATAAAAACAGATACAATCTAAAACCAAGTGAGGGCTGTTCATTTCTGCACGGTGGTAGCCTGTGTCAAACTCCCCATAGTTATGTTTTTTGTACATTGCCTTCTTATGTGAAACCCTGACAGATTTCCATGGAATGCAGAAAGACTTCACACGACTGCAAAACAAACGCACAAGGAACAAACAATGAAGAAGAAAAAAGAAGGGCCTCGGTCTACCAATCATCACACTATTTATAACCACACAAACACATAATACCTGATTATCACTAAATATGCTTCCTACTGGTCAGATTCCAATATATCTGCACCTCCATCATTATTTTCATTTAAGAGTAGTACGCCGAATTTGACAGTCATTTGGGAGAGTCATTTGTGTCACAATATAGTGCTAGAGGCCTTTAACCCCAAAACTTTTCACAGAATGTCTTCAACTTTATTTCCTGCCAAGTCACAGCTTACTATTCCCACAATGCAGTTTGTTGTTCAACTGTCTTTTCTTCCCATCAAAATCTTGCTCTGGTGTTGACCTGACTGCTTGTTTGTATGAGGGTTATAACACATTCCTAAATCCTGTATAGAGGGAAGAGGCAAACAGTGCTATACACAAAATAGTAGCCTATACTGAGGTTGTAAAATATATTGTGCCAGGAAGAGAGGAAAAAGTATTGGATAATGAAAGAGAGGGTTTTAAATAATAAATGAATCATCATAAGACAGGCAGAGGGAGGAAAAGGCTGTGTGCTGAGGAAAGAAGAAAAACAGCTTTCATATGGCTGGAGAGGGGAGACAGCTAACAAGTCAACCATAAATCTCGCCTTATCCCTCCTCCATGTTGTTCACAGGGCCCTGCAAACCCCACATAAAACCAAAACACAAACAGTGAAAATGAGAAAATATGTCAGTGTTTCTACATCTTGTGGACAGTGTTGAAACTGAAAACAATATTTTAGCTCACAACAAAGGGTTCCAGATGTCTGTGATGCTGCGAGAAAGTCTACATTTTGAGCGAATCTCATTATTTCTTTCTTCTACTGGTTTTCACCATGCTTTGCTGTACTAGAATTACAATGCTAGAACTGCAGGCAGCAGTAGCGTACCCGCAAAATGACTGGGTGTGCCACTACTTACACATTTTGGGGGTATACAGTACCAGTCAAAGTGTGGACACACCTACTCATTGAAGGGTTTTTCTTTATTTTTACTATCTTCTACATTGTAGAATAATAGTGAAGACATCAAAACTATGAAATAACACATATAGAATCATGTAGTAAACAAAAAAGTGTTAAGCAAATATATTTTATAGTTTAGATTCTTCAAAGTAGCCACCCTTTTCTTCGATGACAGCTTTGCACACTCTTGGCGTTCTCTCACATGCTTTTCCAACAGTCTTGAAGGAATTCCCACATAAGCTGAGCACTTGTTGGCTGCTTTTCCTTCACTCTGTCATCCAACTCATCCTAAACTATCTCAATTGGGTTAGGTTGGGTGATTGTGGAGGCCAGGTCATCTGATGCAGCACTCCATCACTCTCCTTCTTGGTAAAATAGCCCTTACACAGCCTGGAGGTGTGTTAGGTCACTGTCCTGTTGAAAAACGAATTATAGTCCCACTAAGCGCAAACCAGATGGGATGGTGTATCACTGCAGAATGCTGTGGTAGCCATGCTGGTTAAGTGTGCCTTGAATTCTATATAAATCACTGACAGTGTCACCATCACACCTCCTTAATGCTTCACGGTCTTGCCCCAAGCAAGACTCTTCTTCTTATTGCTGTCCTTCAGTAGTGGTTTCTTTGTAGCAATTCACCTTGAAGGCCTGATTCATGCAGTCTCCTCTGAACAGTTGATGTTGAGATGTGTCTGTTACTTGAACTCTGTAAAGCATTTATTTGGGCTGCAATTTCTGAGGCTGGTAACTCAAACGAACTTATCCTCTGCAGCAGAAGTAACTCTGGTCTTCCTTTCTTGTGTCGGTCGTCATGAGAGACAGTTTCATCATAGCGCTTGATGGTTTTTGTGACTGCACTTGAAGAAACTTTCAAAGTTCTTGAAATTTTCCAGATTGACTGAAGTAATGATGGACTGTCATTTCTCTTTGCTTATTTGAGCTGTTCTTGCCATAATATGGACTTGGTCTTTTACCAAATAGGGCTATCTTCTGTATACCACCCCTACCTTGTCACATCACAACTGATTGGCTCAAGCACATTAAGAAGGAAAGAAATTACATAAATTAACTTTTAACAAGGCACACCTGTTAATTGAAATGCATTTCAGGTGACTACCTCATGAAGCTGGTTGAGAGAATGCCAAGAGTGTGCAAAGCTGTCATACTTTGAAGAATCTTATATTCTGATTTGTTTAACACTTTTTTGGTTACTACATGATTCCATATGTGTTATTTCATAGTTTGATGTCTTCACTATTATTCTACAATGTAGAATTTTTTTTTTTTTTTTAAATAAAGAAAAACCCTGGAATGAGTAGGTGTGCCCAAGCTTTTGACTGGTACTGTATATTTAAAGTCCAAATTACAACCATGGAGTCAGACTTTATCATTTTGGCAGAGGTTTGTCTACTCCAGCAGAGATTCTTGCTCATTTTAGGAAGCATAAATTAACTAATGTATTATGAGAACATATCTTCAAGGAAAACCATTTCCCTTACATGAACAACAATTGTTTGGATCCATTAACCTACCAACACCTTTATATTGCAGGGAATAGCAGGTTTTTGCTGACAATAGCTGAAACAATACACACAGTATCTTCTCTAAATTCATATTCAGACCTACCATGAGGCATTTTGTTAATTAACTAATCTATATTTGGATGGTGTTCAAATTTCTGTCAGCACAAAGCTGGTGAGTTGTCCTCTAGTGTGCCATACCAGGCTGAGGAATGAAACAACTGGACATGCAAAGGCTGAGTAGGGACACTACAGCTTAACCCTAACAATCGTAAACTAGATGTTTACTACTGATTAACTGAAAATGTTAGAGAATTGAAAGAAACTTCAAAGCCCACAGCCTATTTGAGAATCATATTGTATGATAATTTCAGATAGGCTACAGTATTTGCATACAAGTGTGCATTTATTGTATGGAATATTGTAGGCCCTTATACCACTAATTGCTCAGCAGTCTCATTGTTTGGCACAGGGATGAGACCTGGGCGTGGGAATGTGAGAGAGGCAACAACAACATAGGCTAATCAAATGCAATCTGTAGGCTCGCCCAAAACAGAAGCATAGACTATTACGCATGGAAATTATGGCTCGATTTTGTGAGAGTCAATTTCCATTCGTCTATTCTCTGAAAAGGAGACAGAGAAAAGTTGATTGAGTTAGGCTACGTCAATGGGGTAAATCAAATATGTAATAGCCAAATGCTGAGTTAAATTGTTACATGCATCCAGCACACACCAATACAATGTTGCATTCCACACTCCAGTCTTCTTCATACATGAAAACGAAACTATATGGGGCTAGTCGGCTAGCTATCCCAGGACAGTGAAAGCGCTGTTAAAGATATACGGTACCCTATATAAACTAAAAAAGCTAACAACTTACCATACTTCGGTTTCTCACCCTCCAGTTCCATCATGAATTAGTGAGTCCACTTGTAAACTAAAATTGTAAGACTACATATATCATAATTCACAGTCCAAATGGTAGCCTACCGATAAAGTTACTTCGCAGAAATCCACTACAAATCTGAACCAAACTTTTAACATTTAGCGAGGCGTTACTTCTTGAAAAAGTTGACCAGTGAATGCCAACAAAACTTTGAATGACGGGCAAATATACGAATCACTGGACGTGGGTGTGAGCACGATGACACTGCTATTATAACGGTACGTCAATGTGACCATATAACATGCAGACAGTATAGCCTATCTATTTATCTTCATATGCAGAGCACATGGACATGTTTTTATACAGTATGATACAGTGTGTCAAGAAGAGACGTTGCAAGATTTCCTAAAATACTAAATCATCTATGTCAGGACTGGAGTGGAAGAACCGCTGTGAAAAGGGACTAGGAGTACGATACAGGTTAAGCCTACTTGCTCAGTAATTAGTTTTCTAGTTTATCAGATTAATTGAGCTACACAATAAATACGTAAGAACTGTGTTGGACGTGCAGTCAAGTAAAAATATTATTTCCAAAAGAAAGAAGAATACTGGAATTGGTGCCTATCTATCCAACTCAGATGACTAGCAAACAATTACATTACACTGGAAGGCATCATATTGGCACCATATCATCGTGGCTATTGTTGAAAATGTGTGACTGTCCTGGTAAAAAAAGTTACATAATTCAGCATAACACCTGGTGACTATACACCATGTCAGTTTGTTTCTGTCTCAGCATGGCTGGTACCTTGAAGGTCTTACCTAAATGGGCATCTATATCTCACTGCAGGATTCCTTAGGGCCTTTCAACAGCACACTGCTTCTGCCAAGTGTCACACAGGATTAAAGTGCTTTTTCCCCCAATTATTAATATATTTCATTCTCATTTAGACCTTTTTCTAAATGTGGGATGGGGAGTTGCATGTCTGGAATCAACATCTCTTTGCACATTTAATTAACAACAATCATAAACAAACCTTCAATGAGCTTTGTAGAGTTTTATAGCTCTATTATACTCTATCATAGTAGTGCATGTTACATTGAGCTCATTACACAAATGCCAATGTGCTGCACTCTACTGGTAAAGTCGGGGCCCAACATCTTAGAATAATATGAAAATGATCCTCCTTTTATGATCCAGAGAGACGGGCAAAGTCATGAAAGTGGTTGCTCAAGTAATCAGACTCTAGTGACTTAATGTTTAATTGTTATCTACAGGAAAAACGTTCCAAGTCATAGTCAAGTTAATGTATGGAATGATAAATTACAATCGTTTTTATCAGCTTGACAGGTCCATATGCAGTGATGTAAAGTACTTTGTAAACTGCTACTTAAGTAGTATCTGTACTTTACGTTACTATTTATATTTTTGACTAGTTTAACTTTTACTTTACATTCCTAAAGAAAATATTGTATTTTTTAATCCATACATAGGGCGGCACACAATTGGCCCAGCTTCGTCCACGTTTGGCCGGTATAGGTTGTCATTGTAAATAAGAAGTTGTTCTTAACTGGCTAAAATGTAAAATACTTTTTCCCTGACACCCAAAAATACTCCTTATATTTTGAATGCTTAGCAGGACATGTTCCAATTCAGATGTTCCAATTCACTCTGATCTGGAGGACTCACTAAACCCCAATGCTGGAGTGTGCCCCTGGCTAATCCACAAATAAAAAATAAATTTAAAAAATGATGGCGTCTGGTTTGATTAATATAAGGATTTTGAAATAATTTATACTTTTACTTTTGATACTTTATATTTTTAGCTGTTGATACTGACCGTTGTGGCTGCTTTGCGTGATGTATTGTTCTCTACCTTCTCGCCCTTCGTGCTGTTGTCTATGCCCAATCATTTTGGTGCCCAATAATGTTCTGTGCTGCTGCCATGTTGTGTTGCTACCATGTTGTTATGTTGTGTTTTTACCATGCTGTGTTGCCATGTGTTGCTGCCATGCTATGTTCTTGTCTTAGGTCTCTCTTTATGTAGTGTTGTGTTGTCTCTCTTGTCGTGATGTGTGTTTTGGCCTATATTTTTATTCAATTGATTTTACATTTTAATCCCGGCCCCGTCCCCCAGGAGGCTTTTTGCCTTTTGGTAGGCCGTCATTGTAAATACGAATGTGTTCTTAACTGACTTGCATAGTTAAATAAAAGTTAAATACATAAGTGTATTTAACACCAATTATTTCAAGTTGTATTTTACTAGGTGACTCTCCGTTTTACTTCAGTCATTTTCTATTAAGGTATCTTTACTTTTACTCAAGTATGACAATTGGGTATTTTTTCCACCACTGTCCCTACGTTCTGAAAATAGTTCTGAACATGAATGTGGTCAATGCATGAAAAGAACCCTCTCATAGCCACGCCTTGAATCTGCACGCCCCCGCCAATAAACCAATCAGAGCTTAATCAAAAACTACGCCACAGCATGGAGAGACACTAGAAAGCAGCCATAGGAAGTGGTGAAAAGAGAAAAAAAACGACCAATGCTTTTGCACAAAAAAACATGTTTGAAGTTCATAATAATTTACTTCCCACTATCATTTACATTTGGTTCCAGACATACCATTAACATGTTATTTTATCATACTAAATGTGGATCAACGTCAATTTGCCACACTCAAAATGGCGACAGAACCTAACCATTCCTGACCTACGTAACGCAGGCGCCTGTGTTAACGTTTGTCCTCCCCTACCTTGTCAATTTGGAAAGGACTACGGAGGCCTGGGTCAAGGATCTCCAGCACTGTAAATTACAGGTCAGTCTATGTATTGAAGTTAGCTAATATATTTGGGACATTGATGAAACAGTAAGTTTGTGTTCATGTCAAGTAAATAAACTCGATACTATGCTTTTACATCTTGACACTAGAGCAAGACTGACTTTCAAGCTAGTCTAGCTAACGTAAACTAACTAATCGTAATCATTTATCTGCATGCAGCATTTTTCTAAATAGCTAGCTCTTTTAGCTATCACAACTAAAATTTTAACATCAACTAACGTGGCCAACACACACAGTGAGGTGTGTTAATAGCTGCCAAGTTTCAGTTGCCTGCAGATCATCATTTATCTAGCCAGGTACTTTGTAAATAGTTGGGATAGCTACTAGCTAGTGCTAATGTTATCTTGCGTAACAACTTGTCTGCCAACCACCACATCTCTTTTTCAACATTGTCGAAACTAATCACGACTTATTACTCCTCAAACTATCCTATGCAGCTACATGGGTTAAATTTTCTAGTTGCTTTCTCCACCTGCTCTCTCAAATTACATAATTGTTAAAAGTTATAACCCATTATGTCTTTGAAATGACAACTATTTGAGTTTGTTGCATTGATTTATGGATTATTTTATTCTAAAACGTTTTTCTCCTTGTTTTTCTCTCATAGAAATCTAGCTAACCATCATGGCACTGAGAAGCGCTGTGTGCCGTCTGCTGGTCAACCCCCAGAGATGTGCCATCATTTCAGCATCAAGATCTCAGGGATCAGCAGCACCTGCACAAAAGGGTATCACATTACTCAATAATGACCTTGCCATCATGAGAACACAATGGTAGCAGTTTTACAAAGCCATTCTTACAATCATCATGCCTCTATTTGTCAGGGGAAGTACTCAATCTGTGTCCTTTCCACAGATGCAGAGAAAGCTAGTGAGAAGAAGGCTAAAGCACGTATGTTGATATCAACTCCTTTCAGATCAATCATACATATATTGCCCTTCTATTATTTTTGGTGTCTGATGGCTATTCAATTGTGCTTCTCTGCTCTATGATCCTTCTCTACTGAACGACCAGCCAAGGTTCAGTTTAACTGGCGGGATGGCCTGGAGCTGGAGGGTCAGCTGACTGAGGACGAGATCATGATCCGAGACTCGTTCCGTGATTACTGTCAGGACAAACTCATGCCCCGCATTCTGATGGCCAACAGAAACGAAGGTGGGTCTGACTTTTGAGACACACCATCACCCAGCCCATTGAGCTATTTATGCCAATAACCTAGGAAGGAACCCTTAACGATCAGTTTTGCCCTTTAAGATGGAATGTCAATATTATGAATTTTGTCAGTTATGCAAACCATGTCAACATAACAAGCTGCCTGTTTTGTCTTAGTGTTCCATCGAGACATTGTGTCAGAGATGGGGGAGCTGGGTGTCCTGGGCCCAACTATTAAAGGTGAGTCAATACCTTTGATCTGGAGGGTGGCCTTGCCGATATCCTGGACAGTAATAGTTTGAGAACATTCCAAGATTTGAAATACATATACATTACCAGGTAAATATTTTTTTCTATATTTACAATTTAGATCAGCTATGCTGGCCTATGGAGTCCCTTGGGAAACCCAACTACTGAACCATCCAATGATGGGATTTATAAATAAATTATCTGGGCTCTCGAAAGGACTGATCTCCATTAGAGGTCGACCGATTAATCGGCATGGCCGATTTAATTAGGGCCGATTTCAAGTTTTCATAACAATCGGTAACCTGTCTTTTTGGACGCCGATTACATTGCAATCATGAGGAAACTGCGTGGCAGGCTGACCACCTGTTACGCGTGTGCAGTGTCAAAAGGACCTTGTGGCTGCAATGAGCCAAGGTAAGATGCTAGCTAGTATTAAAATCATCTTATAAGAAAACAATCTTCACATAATCACTAGTTAACTACACATGGTTGATATTACTAGGTTAACTAGCTTGTCCTGCGTTGCATATAATCAATGCAGTGCCTGTTAATTTATCATCGAATCACAGCTTAATTCAACTTCGCCAAACAGGTGATGATTTAACAAAAGCGCTTTTGCGATAAAAGCACATTCGTTGCACAAATGTTCCTAACCATAAACATCATTGCCTTTTTTTAAATCAATACACAGAAGTATATTTTTTTAAACCTGCATATTTAGTTGAAATAAATGCATGTTAGCAGGCAATATTAACTAGGGAAATTGTGTCACTTCTTTTGCATTCATTGCAAGCAGAGTCAGGGTATATGCAACAGTTTGGGCCGTAGTTAATTTGCCAGAATTTTACATAATTATGACATAACATTAAAGGTTGTGCAATGTAACAGCAATATTTAGACTTGTGGTTGCCACCCGTTTGGCAAAATACGGAATGGTTCTGAAAGACTAAATGTTTTGTTTTCAAAATTATAGTTTCTGGATTTGACCATATTAATGACCAAAGGCTCGTATTTCTGTGTGTTTATTATAATTAAGTCTATGATTTGATATTTGATAGAGCAGTCTGAGTGAGTGGGGGTAGGCAGCAGCAGGCTCGTAAGCATTCATTCAAACCACATTTTACTGCGTTTGCGAGCAGCTCTTAGCAATGCTTGAAACACAGCGCTGTTTATGACTTCAAGCCTATCAACTCCCAGGATTAGGCTGGCAATACTAAAGTGCCTATAAGAACATCCAATAGTCAAAAAGGTATATGAAATACAAATGGTATAGAGATAAATAGTCGACGTGTCATAATTCCTATAATAACTACAACCTTAAACTTCTTAACTGGGAATATTGAAGAACTGGGAAAATTGAACCACCAGCTTTCATATGTTCTGAGCAAGGAACTTAAGTGTTGAGGATCAGCGGGGTGGAGATGTTGTTACCTACCCCCAGGTGGTGAGGGTAGGTAACAACATCTCCACCCCTCCGATCCTCAACACTGGGGCCCCACAAGGGTGCGTTCTCAGCCCTCTCCTGTACTCCTGTACTCCCTGTTCACCCATGACTGCATGGCCATGCACGCCTCCAACTCAATCATCAAGTTTGCAGACGACATTACAGTGGTAGGCTTGATTACCAACAATGACGAGACAGGAGGTGAGGGTCCTCGGAGTGTGGTGTCAGGAAAATAACAGGGGGAGGGGGAGCAGCCCCCTATCCACATCGACGGGACAGTAGTGGAGAAGGTGGAAAGTTTTAAGTTCCTCGGCGTACACATTACGGACAAACTGAAATGGTCCACCCACACAGACAGCGTGGTGAAGAAGGCGCAGCAGCGCCTCTTCAATCTCAGGAGGCTGAAGAAATTTGGCTTGTCTCCAAAAACACTCAACTCTTACAGATGCACAATCGAGAGCATCCTGTCAGGCTGTATCACTGCCTGGTACGGCAACTGCTCCACCCACAACCGTAAGGCTCTCCAGAGGGTAGTGAGGTCTGCACAACGCATCACCGGGGGCAAACTACTTGCCCTCCAGGACACCTACACCACCCGATGTCACTCATTCTGAGCTAGCTATTAAAAAAGTTTGGTTCACAGATCTTGTTGAATCTGAATAACCCTTTAACTGGAACAGAATATGGAAAAAAATAAGTCATCCTGTAATCCAAGCCATCAATTTATACATTATAAGTTTGTTCACAGACTGTATTTAACACCAAGAAAAATATTTCATGATGAAATTGGCCCCAACTCCATATGCTGTGTGAGTGCCCTGCAGTTAAATGCTTCTTGGGCAAAGGTACAAGTGCGATGTGCATGAATGTAAATATTCAATGTTTGGCATATATTATGTTACCTAATGATGATAGCTCCTTGAATCTCTCAATCAATCAGAGATGATTGATGGCTCTTAGATGGCAATCACCTCACTCTCTCCAAGTTCGCCAGTGGATACAGTTACTGTTAGAAGTTATAATTATCGACAGCGAGAATGAATGGTGCTACTCAAGGAACAATTGAGGCTTGGACAAATATACTTGACTCTGTAAACTGGTGAGCGGGATGGGAATGGGTGGGAAACATGGTTGGCTGTTTTTTTTATAACTTAACTGTAAGAAATACAGAGTTTTTCTTTATTTTAATTTGAGTGACAGCCTACTGGTACATGTTTTATAAACTTATAATTTGAAATGGATAATGTACCTGTAAGCCCCCCTGGGGTTATATCATTCTCTGTAAGCTTTCAAAGAAGGATTTTGTTTTCTGTGAAATGGACTTTAGTCATTTTGATCACAAAATGTTAAAGGCTATTTGTTTTTGAGAATCAACTATATGTGTGATGCCAGAAGCATTCAAATATAGATAATGTAAATTAGATAATTAATTGTAGATTCACTGAATTCCCTTTTAATGTAGGCCTACTGTTTGTTTTGGAGGTTATTGCCTATGATGTGACCTCTCTCCCTCTACACTTTGACCAGGCTATGGCTGTGCTGGGACGAGTTATGTGGCCTACGGTTTGATCGCGAGGGAAGTGGAGAGGGTGGACAGCGGCTACCGCTCTGTCATGAGTGTGCAGTCCTCCTTGGTCATGCACCCTATCTACGCGTACGGTACCGAAGAGCAGAAGGAGAAGTGGCTGCCCAGGCTGGGTAAGGAGGAGGGGACGTCCACATCCCTTAAGCCTCATCTTAAATGACGCAGCCCTGTTTGTATCTGGGTGTATTTGTCCTGTAATGCGTCCTCTACCTCCCAGCTCGTGGAGAGATCCTGGGCTGTTTTGGGTTGACTGAGCCCAACCACGGCAGTGACCCCGGTGGCATGGAGACCCGGGCTAAGTTCAACCCCTCCAGCCGCACCTTCACTCTCACTGGCTCCAAGACCTGGTGAGTAGAACTGGGAGACTGTACTTCACTACATAGTAGTGCTAGGGAGAAAAAATCAATACAGTTACATGTCGCGCATATTATTTTTGACGATATTGTGTTATATATAATTTTTGCTAGATGGTGCTAGTTGTCTGTACCTGCACCAAAACTCGGGTATTTTTCATCTTATAGCTTGTTCTCCATCTTCTTTTTAAATAATGAGCCACCATGTCTTCAGCACTTTAATTTCCTGACTGATCAAAACAAATTTTCTCATGCTTTCTCATCTCTCTGCAGCAGACATATAGTGAGCAATATGTTTGAAACATAACCTTGCAATACAATTGCAGTATTGAATCACAATACATGAGAATTGCAATACATATTGTATCGTCACCTAAGTATCGTGATAATAGCGTAGCGAGAGGTCCTTTGTAATTCCCAGCCCTACTACATAGTGACGGAAACAGTTCATCACCCCATGAGGACTTCAGGACTGACTGGACAGAGATGTGTGTAGCTGGATAGCAGGCATTAGGAGAACCTTGATGTTTAGATGTGATGTACTCAGTGTTTTGTGATGTACTCAGTGCAAAGAACTTTAGAATTGCTTCCTAATAAATAGCCAATGGATTATATAACAGAACAAACACCTACAGACCACAAACATTGATGGCTACCTTTGTCTCAACACCTTGGAATGCATTCCTCTACTGATTGAAAAGACTACCTATTCATGAAACATCAAGAATAGGCCACTTCCAAAAATTCTGAAGAATAGGAATATATGCTTTCTATTATACAGAAATCTTCAGAGGTTTTGTATTCATTAGAGCAATTTTTAAAATATGTTTTTTTATGTATTTTTTTAAATAATAAACCCAAGATCAAGTGGTTTGGCTCTTATCTAAATTGTAAACATTTCACTCTGTAAACTAGTCCACAGGGTGGTGCTGTTCACAAATATATTAATGCTAGGTGCATGAATATTAGGTTCCCCTCAGTTCCCCTTTACTCTTGTTTCACAGAGTGTTATGATTCTGAACTGAGAGACGTCAGCAGTGACTGAACTGGACTTTGTGGTTGTATACTTAACCATTGAGTGCATTGGCCCTCACATTGCGTAAGCTTAACACTGAATAAATAAATACATGTTAATTGGTAACCTGGGCCTGTAGTTCATGTTTTATATATTTGATGTAACACTGTTTCCTCTGGGGAAATGCAGCTTCAACAACTTCAACAAAATGCTTAGTTTGACATTGAGTACGTGGTTCTGTTCAATTCTCCCATCACGTCTTGTGAAACTTATGCAAAACTGTCCTCATATAGCCCTAGAAACCAGGCTCACTCTGTAGCATACTGATAAAATAGCTCCTCCCTAAATTACAATGCCTTCCCTCATCTCCTTCACCATCGTCAGGATCACCAACTCCCCTGTGGCGGACATTGCTGTGGTCTGGGCCAAGTGTGACGATGGGAAGGTGTGTGGCTTTATCCTGGAGCGCGGTATGAAGGGCTTCACCACACCCAAGATCGAGGGCAAGTTCTCTCTGAGGGCGTCTGCCACTGGCATGATCATCATGGACGAGGTGGAGGTTCCTGAGGAGAACCTGCTGCCCAAAGTCTCTGGCCTGGGGGTGAGTAGAGGCCAGGATACCACTCTAATGTACTGACTTTTATGTGGATGGCCAGACTTTCTTATAATGCTGTTTAACCTTGTTGGTATAAATGTTTTGTCTGTTCTCTTTGGCTCTAGGGTCCCTTTGGTTGCCTGAACAATGCCCGGTATGGCATCGCCTGGGGTTCACTAGGTGCTGCAGAGTTCTGCTTCCACGCGGCTCGTCAGTACACACTAGACAGGTGAGGATTCTGCGGCTACTATTGGTATGGGATGTTGTTTTGGATGAGCAGGACCGAGCAAAAGTCTGTAGCTCTTGAATCTTATTTTGTTTTCTCAGCTTTTCTGAGTGAACTTAAGATGTTCTGCTACTCATGATATTTGTTAATCTCAGAATCCAGTTTGGAGTACCCCTGGCCAGAAACCAGCTGATGCAGAAAAAGATGGCCGACATGTTGACAGAAATCACCATTGGTCTGCAGGCCTGTCTACAGCTGGGGAGACTCATCGACGCCAAAAAGTAAGAGGGAACTGGAAATGATGTGACATAATTGTCTTGTAGTGTGACACCACTTTTTAACAAATAACTAAACACCATAGGGGAAGTACAATTTCAGGTTGTTTCAGAGTGAATAGAACCGGAGGAGACTTATCTCATATGTCTTCTCTCCTCCCTCAGGGCAGCCCCTGAGATGATCTCTATGCTAAAGAGGAACAGCTGTGGGAAGTCCCTGGACATCGCCCGGCAGGCCAGAGACATGCTGGGAGGAAACGGCATCTCTGATGAGTACCACATCATCCGCCATGTTATGAACCTGGAGGCCGTCAACACATACGAAGGTGAGGAGAAAGAAGGCCATAACCAGGTCTAAGAGGATATGGATGTGTCATTGCTATGGATGTGGAAGCAAAACTTTTTTATCATGGTTTATTTCCTCACCAGTAGAGGTCAGTAATATGTCATTTACAATAAATAAATAGGTCATATGGGAAAACCATTGAACTTTCCACAATATTTTCAAATGAGAAAAAAAAATGTCTCTCTCCCCTTATATAGTTGCTCAACTTCAGCATCAGCACTGTTCCACATGGTTCCTTATATTGTTTTTTGTCTTCCAGGTACCCATGACATCCATGCCCTGATTCTGGGCAGAGCCATCACTGGACTGCAGTCTTTCACTGTTAATAACTAACTGCCTGCTGCTAGTGCTCAAACAGACCACTATCAGAAACCTCAAGTCAATCTGTTCCTTAAAGGACAAGTAGTTCTACACTGCTTTGATGGCTTGTCTTCTACAGTAACACTAATGCTAATGTTTCCTCTCTCTTGAGTTTGTAGAATATGGGCTGGTTTTCTAGACACAGATTAAGCTTGGTCCTGGACTAAAAAGCATGCTCAATGGAGAATCTCGATTGAAATTGCTTTTTAGACCAGGACTAGGCTTAGTCTGTGTCCGGGAAACCAGTCCTAAATCTTTATTTTATGCGAAAGACCAGGTCGGGTTTTAAAGGCAAGTCTATCATCGATCTCATGGACAATTCATGAGTGTAATTATTTCAACTTGAAAAACAAAGCTATTTTTCTACTCTCATAAAACCCTAGTACATACTGGTTTGTTTGGACAATTTCTGTCTAGAATGTGTTTGAAATAGTTTACTATACGGTGGAAGTTGAAATGCTTGTTTCCTCACAGCATTTGTAGTAAAATGGTTGTTGGACAAACATTTTAAAATGAGGTCATGATCCATACGTATGTCCTGAGTTTTTAGAACTGTGATGGTACTAATGACCAGTTATTGGTAATTGAATGCCAAATAATTGATACTGCATGTACTGTTAGAGTTGGGGGGGAAAAAAGTTAAATCAATTGAAGATAAATTAAGTAAATAAATTAAAGCAGTTTAAATAATCATGCCATTGCTTTTTTTGTAATTGAATAGTTGTATTTGTGACCATTTAGGCAGATCCGAGAAATTTGTATTTGGGGTATTCCATGAAAAGTGTATTTTGCGTCCCTTTGATATAGAAATTGTGCACCACTATTGAATTTTAAAAGCCTGTTACATTAAATGAAGTGCCCTTTAATATAGATCACACAGAGTATTCAATAAATCCGATTTCTATTATGACTCGCTAAATGTGCACTGTGACTTCTGGAAGATTTTAACGCACTTAAACTCAAAAGTTTTCCCCATCACTGTGAAGTTGTAGTTATTTTGTTGCTTTGACAAGGTCATTTGCAAATACTTATTTAATGTGATTAGTGATTTCTGTACATTTTAAGGTCAACACTTATGTGAACTGAACTTGTTTTATATATATTTGTCTAAACATTGAACATCTAATAGTCAAATCATAGTGTAAAAGTAGGTTCTACTCTTTTTGGACATTTTCTGGTGTTTAGTGATGGAAAACTGAGTGGGTCGAGCATAACACGTCAACCCTGTTACCCATGGATAGACAGGCTAGAAATGTTTTAACAATTTTAATGTTGGGTGAAGCTTGCATTCAATTGCAACTGTTGCACACAAGCTTCCATTCCCCCTGTCACAAGGGATTTTTTTAGCTGCTTTAAGAAGTCATCAACCCTGTTACTTTATTTGGCACTTAATATACACTTACTATAGTAATTATTTTTATGACGTCTTTTGATAGAAACATTTCTTTAATGAAGTTCTCTGCTCTTTATAACAGCATGTTTAAAAAAAAAAATTAAAAAAAAATTATACCAAGTTACACTTCTCCAAAGGCAGCGAATTGGTGGACCGACCCATAGGCATTAAGGTGAATGTTTTTGATTCTAAACTGGGCACAAACCAATATTCTGTCCCATTAAATATGTTCTATAATGCTATTTGGTCATGGGTATGAACAAAAATATCCACACTAGTTATGTAATAAATATTTTTTATAAACAAAAGCTTCCAACACCCACTCAGTTTACAACCACTGTTTTATGTTATATTTGACATATACCACAGTCTAACAAACAAGGCATTGCTTTAATTATTCCAGACCTCCCAGAAGTTGGGATGCTATAAGGCAATTCAAATAAATTAATGGCTGGGTAGATGTCAGTTCTTAGCTGTCCGCTGCAGGCTGTTGTTAATGGCTGATAAGGTCTGACTGGCTCCCTGCAGCTCCATACTGAGCTGACTGCACCTCTCCAGAACCTCAGACAGCTCCTGCAGATTGGCCCCCATCCCACGGCCATGTTCCTCATAGCTGCTGAACATCTGCTCCTTCACCTGTTGGCACACCTCACTCACCTGGGGAGGAACCCACACGCGCACTAGTCACAGTCACTCTCCTTCACATAAACATTAGGCTAGACTCGTAATCTAAATGCATTCTTTTTTAACTACCAAAAAATGTGACCATGTGCTTTTTACTCAACAGTAGGACAGTGATACCTTATTCATTAACTTGTTCTCGAAGGTGGTCATGATTTCCTGGTCCATGGCTCGGCTCTGGTTGATTCGCTCTATCAGATCCTGGGCCTTCTTCCCTATCTCCTCTATCGTTGAACTGAGAACAGTCGTAGCCTCCTCACCTGGGCGCTCGCTGGAGGTACTGTTGTGTACGTCACGTCTATTGGATATGTTTGAAATGTCGATGCCGGAGTCCTCACTTCCATTTTTAAAAAAAAATGTTAAATACTTAACAGAACACATAATGAATAATACTTTAAACCCAGTAACGCCATACCTTTGCTGTCCATGGCTTTCGTCCAGTGTCACAAACGAAAATGTCTCATCAGGGATGTCCTGTTCTGGCCCATGTCCTTGTTCAGGGTCCTAAGAATACAGGGATAAATGTCAATCAAACCATAACATTTTCTGGTCCCTGTAATATACATTGACAATGTGTACAGTTGTCAAAAAAAAGTAGCAAAGGATTCAACGGTGCAAGATCTCAGTCATTCAGAGTTGAGCTGGACAGTCATATTTTCCTTCATTTACCTTGGGTGATGAAGGATGATGACAAAGTTTTGGTGTAGACTGAAAGGTAGGTGCTGGCTTTCCAAAGAGGAGCTGGGACATTTTCTTTGAGCAAAATGTTGCATAGGAAAAATAAATGCAACCGGTATGGAAGTTAGATAATTCTGTAACAACTCAACCAAACCACTTTCTCTAACCTTCTCTGACTCAACTACTTTAACGTTACATTGGGCTATGCTGGCCAGCTAGCCTAGCTAGGCCTAATGCTAACACTTCAGACTAATCTGATCATGACAAAACCAAATAGGTATCCAGTCTCGAGTTTTGTCAAGGGTAAATCATGTGGTGGTAACCAAAATATTAGGAATATTTAGCGAAACTCCATTGGAAACAACAAAATACTGTTGCTGGCTACTTACCAAAAAAAATGTATATTATTCAGTTGCACTGTGTCATAAAAGTTTTCGTCAGAACTGTCTGGCCACCTCAAAAATTGCGCGCGAAAAACGGGTTCTGGAGGACACGTGCTGTGAACTGGTTAGTTGTCAACGTAGATTCGAAGTCGAAGTTTACATACACCTTACCTTAGCCAAATACATTAAATTCAGTTTTTCACAATTCCTGACATTTCATCCTAGTAAAAATTCCCTGTCTTAGGTCAGTTAGGATCAACACTTTTTATTTTAAGAATGTGAAATGTCAGAATAATAGTAGAGAGTATGATTTATTTCAGTTTTTATCACATTCCCTGTGGGTCTGCAGTTTACATACACTCAATTAGTATTTGGTAGCATTGCCTTTAAATTGTTTAACTTGGGTCAAACGTTCAGGTATCCTTCCACAAGCTTCCCACAATAAGTTGGGTGAATTTTGGCCCATTCCTCCTGACAGAGCTGGTGTAACTGAGTCAGGTTTGTAGGCCTCCTTTCTCACACACTCTTTTTCAGTTCTGCCCACATATTTTCTATGGGATTGAGGTCAGGGCTTTGTGATGGCCACTCCAATACCTTGACTTTGTTGTCCTTAAGCCATTTTGCCACAACTTTGGAAGTATGCTTGGGGTCATTGTTCATTTGGAAGACCCATTTGCGACCAAGCTTTAACTTCCTGACTGATGTCTTGAGATGTTGCTTCAATATATCCACCTAATTTTCCTCCCTCATGATGCCATTGTAGGAGAGTTAAAAAGGTTTTTCCATCAAACTTCTAATTATTAGAAAAGTACACAACGCAGAACAGAACAACCAGATTGAGGGTCAGTGGCAAAAGCCTGTGAACAGGAATATTCCAAATTCAGACAGAAGGGGGAAGTCAGATCGATATGATTGCCAGTTACTTTACTTTTGGTGTCTATTTTTAATTGTTGCGCTACTGGTGCTGCCTGTTGATGTTCGGTAGGCAGCTACTCAGTAGCTGAATAACATCTTCGAGTTGTGTTTCATTAAATCTATTTTATTTCATCTGGGTGCTTGCGTCACCTACTAACACCCTGGTACCACCCGTAGCTCCCATTCTCCTCAGTCCAAGAAAACACAGAGAGTAAGAACAACTTGTCAGATGGTGCATTGGAGACTGATGTGTTCCTGTCCTGTCTTTTCACAATACTATTGCAGATCAACATAAAAGCCAAAAAGACAGCCATGGTGTCACTCTTCATTTCTTGGTTCTCCTGTGGGACATATAAGACCCGCTACACCATCTATTTTGTGAAGTGCACACGTCCCTCCTGCAGCAAAGCACCCCCACAACATGATGCTGCCACCCCCGTGCTTCACGGTTGGAATGGTGTTCTTTCGCTTGCAAGCCTCCCCCTTTTTCCTCCAAACATAACGATGGTCATTATGGACCAACAGTTATTTTTTTTGTTTCATCAGACCAGACAACATTTCTCCAAAAAGTACAATCTTTGTCCCCATGTGCAGTTGCAAACCATAGTCTGGCTTTTTAATGGCGGTTTTGGAGCAGTGGTTTCTTTCTTGCCGAGCGGCCTTTCAGGTTCTGTCGATATAGGACTCGTTTTACTGTGGATATAGATACCTTTTTACCGGTTTCTTCCAGCTTCTTCACAAGGTCCTTTGCTGTCCTTCTGGGATTGATTTGCACTTTTCGCACCAAAGTACGTTCATCTCTAGGAGACAGAACGCGTCTCCTTCCTGAGCGGTATGACGGCTGCGTGGTCCCATGGTGTTTATACTTGCATACTATTGTTTGTACAGATGAATATGGTACCTTCAGGGAAATTGGTCCCAAGGATGAACCAGACTTGTAGAAGTCTACTATTTTTTTTCTGAGGTCTTGGTTGATATCTTTTGATTTTCCCATGATGTCAAGCATAGAGGCAGTGGGTTTGAAGGTAGGCCTTGAAATACATCCACAGGTACACCTCCAATTGACTCAAATGATGTCAATTAGCCTATCAGAAGCTTCTAAAGCCATGACATCATTTTCTGGAATTTTCCAAGCTGTTTAAAGGCACAGTCAACTTAGTGTATGAAACTTCTGACCCACTGGACTTGTGATACAGTGAATTTTAAGTGAACTAGTCTGTCTGTAAACAATTGTTAGAAAAATTACTTGTGTCATGCACAAAGTAGATGTCCTAACCGACTTACCAAAACTGTAGTTTGTTGACAAGAAATTTGTGGAGTGGTTGAAAAATGAGTTTTAATGACTCCAACCTAAGTGTTTGTAAACTTCCGACTTCAACTGTAGCTAGAGCACCAGAGACGGGGTATTTTCAGGATGAACTTTGTGTGATCAAACAAACTTTAAAGTACATCCATCTGAGCTCAGCCATTGTGGAAATGTTTTGATATCTGGGGATTAAGCCTACTGAGGTAATGCCAGTGGGATTTAAACAGAAGTGATCAGCAAACTGAAAAAAAGAGAAAAGGAGAGGGGGAGACAGGAAGAGGTTAAAACAAAGTCAAACTAAGGGCTGAATTTCATGTTAGGCAGTTCATAGGATAGACAAACACCTAACTTCAGAAGGGTGAACAGGAAGATGCAGAGGAGATGGTGTGACAGACAGGAAGATATAGACTCAATAGAACTATCATGCTGCACATGTGCAGTAGCTTAATCTGCTTTGGCGACTTTGACGCAATGTCTGGGTCAAACTGATTGATGAGCAGTGTTGTATTGCAATAATTCCATAGCAAACACTGGAAAATGTGTATTTGGCTGGGTCATCTACACAGTGATTTGTCCTGGCAGGGGCTCAGCGGTAATTTAACCCATGCAGTGTCCTTTCAGTTCCATTCCGAGTAAAGCAGATTCAATCCGGAGGAGGGGGGGTATTGGTCCGCTAAAACACGACTAGTAAAGGCCCAGTGCACTACTTCTGTGAAAAATAACGAAAGCAGGTGGCATGTGCATTCACATACACACATACATGAAGTATACACAACTTGAGAAGAGGTCTGCATTCTGTTGCAATATGTAGATATATTGGGCCAACAGAACAAAACGTTGTCAAAGTTCAGGAGATAATCTCTGGAGGTATTCCAGTGGCTCTAGCAGTTCAAATCCATCAGTAAATGAAGGACATGGGGTGGTCAGATAAAGGCTTGTCTCATAGAGGGAATAAAACCTCTAATCTCTTCAGATTCTGCTTCTTTGCATGTCTACTGCTGCTTTGAAATGGGGAATTATTAAACAGATAAATACCATACATGCCCAAGCCTGCTCTCTACCTAAGGAAATAGAAGTCAGTCACTGAACATGAACCAGTGTAGCTCATATTTTGGTAGAAATGATTCGTAGCGTAATAATGATAATAATAATAATACATTTATTTGATAGGGACAGTCTATATTGACACATTGAGGCCATGAACTGTATGCTCATTTCCAGTTAGGATTTGGCTCATGAGGTTGCGTTTCAAAATCTGCTAACAATTAGCGCTTACAAATACAAATACAAATCTAGTCTATGGAGGGAAAGCATTAAAGGCCAAAAGGCTTTTTCATTTATGTGCCCTGAATTATTCCCGGCGGAGAAGTATATTCCCTCTAAAATAATCGAGTGGAGATGAACAACTACATGTTTTAAAGATGAAAGTAGGTTTATATTGAATAGGAAACGTCTACAATATTTCATAAACAACATGGATTAAACAAATTCGTCCACTACATGCGATCGTGTGTCGATTAACTATCTCCTGTAAAGGTTCTAATTGGCATGATCTTCACGCCATGAGTCCTTAGTACATTTAAGGTGACATCATTTCTTGGTAATGTAAATCCATCAACTATAGAATTAAGGGAACATTATCAACTACATCTAGCTGATACAGGTTGGCTGTTTAAGTGGAGGCTGGATAAAGTTGATCCCTTGAGTGATGAACAGTGGGCGGTCTAGGAATAGAACTGTTTACTACCGCGTGAAAATTGTTTGGGTTCATTACAGAACCAAGGACAGTGACAGAGGGATGACAAAGACGCGCGTCAAAGGAAAACTCCAGGGGGACTGACTTATGAACATGGAAATTAATTTCAGATAGACATCCAAAAGTTCTCTCCCAATTAGGGACCTTTAAAAAAAAATCTATGCAAAGCCAGTTTCATCAAAACAGCGGTCGTCCAAAATCAAGGTAAGCAGCTAACGCTTGTACTGTCAAAATGGTATTGAAATCGTTTTGAAGTAATATCTCCATAAATGAAACTATATTTGGTGGAGATATTAACATATATACATGTTTCATGCTTTTCAATCCCCGTTAGGATCATTCGAACTGAGACATCAAAGAAGTTGAGACTTGAGTGTTGCACAGATACAAGAATCACCACCAATCAAGTCCTTGTCTTGGTGTTGTGGGGGTGGGATTGCCTCATCTCCGGACATCAGCGCGTTTATCATCATTAGAGCTATATCGTTTAGGCCACTTTTCCATAATGAATGCCCTCAATTTCACCAGTTTTAATTTCAATGATGAGGCACATGCTTCCCCACTAGTCTACAAATTCGACGTACTAGTCGGGACGGAAGACCCGCTGTACAAGGAATATAAGCCGGCAGTCCGGGACCTCATTCCGTTGCCAAAGGCAGTTGTCTACCTGCTGATTGCAGCACTGGTAGTGGTAGGAGTCGCCTATGCTATAGTTGGACATCTGATCAAGGACCTGGCCCTTGATATAACAGGTATGAACTTAAAATGTTCGAAAATCAGGTGGAAATATAACTAATCTATGTAGTTGTTAGGTTGATCCATCGCAATGTATAAGTGTACCAAATAACTTGTGTCAAATAGGCATAAGCCTAAGCTTTTCAATGCAAAATGGCAACATGACTAGCTAACACAGAGATGATCAGGGGCACTAGTCCTGAAGCAAATGTACTTATCTCCAGTGTCCCCTCTGTTTACCCCTTTCATCAGAATGTCTTCTTGGCCCCACTGACGAGGACCTAGAGAAGAACAGAAATCCGGAGTGCTTCATTGCCAGACACCCCCCCATAGTCCTGACCCACAATGCTTTCCACGTGTGGGACACAGATGATGTGGGCTTCCCCATGCCCCTGGATGAGAGCCCCCCGGGCAGCCCTTTGCTGTTTCCTACAATCCCCTACATCCCCTTCTTCCCCACCCATGGCACCGGCAACAACAGCCCTGCTGCCCTGGCCATAGACAGCAGCCCCTGGCTTGGGTACTCTAACTCCCTCCCCAGCGAGATCTGAAAGGAGCCAGCACCAACTACCCTCCAGCCCTTTGGTCACTGGTTGATTCTGATTACACCAAGCTCGTCACAGGACTCAACAGACCTACTTAAGGTTATTAACAAGACAACTAAATGGGTTGAAATGTTAACATCACAAAGCAACCAAAGCTTGACAAAGGAGTTTTTGAAGACAACTTCCATGCTGGTACTATACAGTATCATCCTGTACTGACACGTAGAATTGTCTACTGCAGGGTTTCTTAATTAAACTATGGGTTGGGACCAGACTTGTAGAAGTCTGCTATTTTTTTTCTGAGGTCTTGGCTGATTTCTTTTGATTTTCCCATGATGTCAAGCAAAGAGGCACTGGGTTTGAAGGTAGGCCTTGAAATACATCCACAGGTACACCTCCAATTGACTCAAATGATGTCAATTAGCCTATCAGAAGCTTCTAAAGCCATGACATTATTTTCTGGAATTTTCCAAGCTGTTTAAAGGCACAGTCAACTTAGTGTATGAAACTTCTGACCCACTGGACTTGTGATACAGTGAATTTTAAGTGAACTAGTCTGTCTGTAAACAATTGTTGGAAAAATTACTTGTGTCATGCACAAAGTAGATGTCCTAACCGACTTACCAAAACTGTAGTTTGTTGACAAGAAATTTGTGGAGTGGTTGAAAAATGAGTTTTAATGACTCCAAACTAAGTGTTTGTAAACTTCCGACTTCAACTGTAGCTAGAGCACCAGAGACGGGGTATTTTCAGGATGAACTTTGTGTGATCAAACCAACTTTAAAGTACATCTATGTGAAAGGAGGGTCACGAGTTATGAGGATACATCTACAATCACACACTATTTATTCTTAATTTGGGTCATGGGAGGACCGTCAATTTCTCATTTGTGTCTCGAGCTGAAAAAGTTTAAGAACCCCATGTCTACTGAATGGACCCTGTGCAGGACAGGGATTAATCAATGGCTATTGCCATGAGATGATGATTTAAAGATGTGAAACACATTCAAAATGATCCAGACTGATCCCATGGAAAAGGATTTGCCATGTTTCATCCCAAACCTATAACCATCAGCTGCCTACACTAGCCCCCTTTCTTAAATAACATTTAAATACTGCTTCAGTATCCATCAAAACATGGAGACTTGGGAGCCTCTAAAAACTGCTATTCCTCTGTAATATAAATGTTGCTTCATTTCAAGATCAAAGCCAAATGATCAAAGGGAAATAATGAGACCTATAGGGTAAAGGCTAAACAAGGGAACTGATTATTGCTAAATCTTAACTAAGCTACTTTAAATAAAACTTTCAGCAAGTCTCTCAGGACTTGGTAGATCACGTTTTGTTGAACTCCTAAATGTATTAATCATTGACTTGACGAAATGTCAGATTTTCTGATCAATGCAAAGCATTGCATTCATGGTGACCTATGTGGAACTGTGTGCAAAATGACTCCCAGATGTGGCTTTGGAGTTGAAATGAGAGTATGAGGGTGAACACGATTAAGGACCAGCTAATAGGTTTGTCCACTGGTTGTGCCAACTGAGGAATTTGACATTACTGTCTGTATCTTCAGAACATGAAAAGGGACTACAACTATACAGTACCACATCAACGCTGAGATGTTCAATGAAGTAGTAAATATGTGTACCAAGTTCAAACTAAATGGCTATTACATCGGTTGTTATTATTGATTTAGGTATGTAGTGTAACTTCTGCAAGTTAGAAACTGCAAACATGATATGATGCAGCGGAACACACAGGATCAGATTGCACAGGATAAAAATATATATTTAAATTTGCATATAAAACTGGATACAAATACCTATGAAGCATTTTTCTATCCCAGTGCTTGTGAAGATAGTTAGGGTAGTTAGTACCTGGTAGGATAAAACTGCATCCAGAAGTATGTTCCAACTAGAATTAGAGGTTCTACAGAGAAACTTGGTTGATCTGTTCTGTCTATATATTGTTTTGTTCTGGGGAACCCTTAGCTTGGACTCCCAGACTCCGGTTTAAAATGTTATTTCCAGACGTTGAAGGATTAGCTGAACAGAAAGACTTAAGGAGTTCCTGCATTTGGTTAAGTAAACAACCTTTAATCCTGTCTGTCCATTATTGCAGCAGACACAGGATTTCCCAGTCTTGGCAGAGCACGCAACATCATTCTCTTTGTCAGAAACTTTCAACAGCATCTATTATGGGCCCTCAAGTCAGCCTCAATAGCATGCAAGGTTTTTTAAAGACTACCAAATTCAGAAATTCAGCTCCATGTAAGCGTCTAAAGACAGCACAGGATGCTCAGGCAGACTTGCATGTACCATGACGTCGCTGTGCCAGGTTCATTCAGGAGAAGCTATTCCAGTGAAGTGATTACACATGGCTGAAGTACAACTTCAATATTGCTCCTCAGCAGGATACTGATTTGCATTACAACGTACAGTCTCAGTGATTCAGACTACGGAAGACTTAACTAATACATAACAGAAGAGTGTGGAACATCTCTTTGCAACAGTAAATTTATTCAGAATCTTGCAGGGATTGGGGATGAACTAGGCTACCAGCAAAAAACATCCAATGTGCCGTTGCCTAAAACAAACAGGAATAGACTCGACCCTTTATTTAGTACCATATTAAGTTATTTTAGGTTACACTTACAACCAAAGTGCTCTAATGTGTTAACCCAATTATCTCCTGTGCGCACACAGAGCTAAAAATCGACCCTGTATACGATGACATGAGACTTAGAGGCGATGAAGGTGATTTGTAATTCCACCTTCACTGGAATGACACAAATAACTCCTAAATCCTCTGGGTTAAACCTTGGCACACATCATTCAACATGCCAATCCACGTTACGCACCAGCCACAACAAGATTGAGGAAAACAAGAATGTTCTTCTGACCGGTTTAAAACCAGACCTGGCACAGACAGAATAGAATAACAAAAGCTCAGCATTACCAATGGGGATTACATTAGACTGACGACGTAAATCGTGCTCCTTTCAAACATCTTTATTTGACTATTTCTAATTTGTCTCATGAACTGAGTGGACACAGCACAGAGTTGGTTGGTTTTGTATGGAAGGCTAAAGGGTTTCAAAATAGCATCTTTACTGTACAAGCATTTCATTACATAGGAGCTCAAAGGTAGCCGCTGTGCAGCGTTCTAACGTTTAAATTAAAAAAGACTCACTGGTGAAGTTCCTTATGCTCTGATGTAGTGCACACATCAGCAGAGAACACAGTACTAGCACTACCTACCCCTCAGCACATGCATAGATGCTGATTAGGACCAATGATGAGTTATCACTGTTTCATAAATTAAGTTTAAAGTATAATATGTGTATCACTTTCTAAACAGCAGCAATAATCCAGCTAGAATCCCAGACAAGCTATAAGGAGAAAAGTAAGTCCTCTTTCCCACCCTCTCAAACAGACAGATCTGTCAGTCTCTGGCCAGGGTAGATTAAGAGTTTGTGGGATTGTTCAATGTTCATATGGTTACTAATGAGCAAAGGGGTCCTGATGACACAGGCCTGTCCAAGTGGAAGCCTGAACAGAATCTAAGAGTCCAGTCGACACACAGGGCTGTCGTAGACCATCTGTAGGTTGACCTTGTGTCCCACCAGCTCACGAATGTTGTTGATGCCATACTTGATCATGGTGGGCCTGAAGGAGACAGAGAAGGGCAGAGGAAAGAGTGTCAGGAAGATGACATAGTACATTATAAGGAGAGGTGGAAGACAGCAAAGAGAGAAGACAAACAGGTGATAGAGACAAAGGTCTGTATTGACAGAGGGGATGGAGGAGAGCGATTACACAGAGTAGATGATATGGTCCTTCCCAGCTCACTGACTATAGCCATTAGCAGTGATTGTTCTCATAGATGCAAGTCCTCAGTGTCACCAGGGTTCAAGCACCCGCAGTAGAGCACAAATATATCTAAATGGTAAATTCTGACCTGCATCTGAAGAAACCATTATTCTAGGCTCATTAGGCGATATGGTGTTTTATGCTCATTGCTCAGATATAACAATCCAGAAGTAAACATGTCGACATGTGGGCAAACAGACTGGTGTTGTGTGCTGGAAGCATGGCTGCACATCTGGGGACATGACCACACTACTGTCCACCTTTAATCCCTCTATGGGAAATCACACTGGGATTACAGGCATAACATTGTATATTTTCACATTATGGACACATTTTCCTATTGAAATCCCATGTCCCATTCAAGTACACTAACAGTTGAGACTGTGCATCTGGTTATGAGAGGGTTAAGGTCAGGGTAAGGGATATGGAGCTGATGTGAGTCAATTCCAGTGAGATAGCTGGCCCAAGAGTGGGTAGTGATGGGGGGGGGGGGGGATAGATAGTTACATATTGCAATATTATTTTTGGATTATATTATATCGATATCCAAGTTGATTTGTAATTAATAATAAATAAATGGTTTTGCTACTCTAGGTAGCGTTAGCTAGCACGAGTTGGCTGTACCTGCCTATAGCTTGTTTTCCATCTTCTTTTTAAAAACAGTGAGCAAACATTTGTTCAGCACTTATTTCCCTGACTGATCAAAACGTGTTTTCTCATGCTCTCGCTTGTCTCTCTGCAGCAGACATACACTGAGTATAACAAACATTAAGAACACCTTCCTAATATTGCCATCAGAACAGCCTCAATTCTACAAGGTGTCGAAAGCATTCCACAGGGATGCTGGCCCAAGTTGACTTCAATGATTTCCACAGTTGAGTCAAGATGGCTGGATGTCCTTTGGGTGGTGGACCATTCTTGATACACACAGGAAACTGTTGACCATGAAAAAAAAACAGCAGCGTTGCTGTTCTTGACACACTCAAACCGGTGCGCCTAGCACCTATCACCATACCCCATTTAAGGCACTTAAATATTTTGACACAGTCCATGTCGCAATTGTCTCAACGTTTCAAAATCCTTTAACTTGTCTCCTTGAAGTGGATTTAACAAGTGACATAAATAAGGGATCGTAGCTTTCACATGGATTCACACAGTTTGCCTGTCATGGAAAGAGCAGGTGTTCCCAATGTTTTAGACTACATATCGTATCGGCACCTAAGTATGGTGATATCGTATCGTGAGGTCCCTGGCAATTACCAGGCAGAAGGGGTTGTGTATTGTAGATCTTGTATTAGACAAATGTTGGTCAGTCAATTCCATTACATCACCAGGATCAGTTCTAGTTGAAGAGGATAATGTGTTTCTTTGTCATTGACTCACCTCTCCAGAGACAGCCCCCAGGCGATGACCGTCACCCCCTCAGGGAGCCCCATAGGCAGCAGCATCTCTGGCCTGAACATCCCAGAGTTCCCCACCTCCACCCACTTCTTCAGCCCTGGAGAGAGCAGGAATGGACAATTTAAGATGGATTCCGTGTGGATAGCGTTGTCTATGGGCTTTGAGCGAGACAAAAGCCCAAGGCCTATACACACATATCACACAAACATGAGAAATTTCAGGGTTTGAGGATATTCACAATAACTGTACCTTCATGATAGCTGAACACTTCCATGCTCGGCTCGGTGTATGGATTGTAGGCCGGTTTAAAGCGTAATTTGGTGATTCCTGGAGAAAATTGAAAATATATTTACTTTCTCAGAAATACTATATCTGACAGATAGAGAAACAAGCTCATGTTATACTACAGTCATTAAGATGCATTAGAAGCCACATCAGTACAGACAACTGAACCCACTGTAAATAAAAATAAGAAAAAAGAATGAGGTACGGAAAGCAGGGTGGGGGTCAATTCCTATTTCATTTGAAATTCCAATTCAATTCTTGAATTCCCTCATTCATGAGAATGTACGTTGAATTGTAAAAACATTTCATCTTTGGAATTGAATTGGAATTCAATATTTTTACATTACATTGGAATTAATGCATATAGTATAAAACATTTACTGTTGGATTTGTTTTTAATAATTTCAACCTGTATTCCGATATTTCCAGTATAGCTAGGCTGTCTGAACAGTGACATGATCAGCCTGAATGTCTGAAGAAATTTAATTTCTAATTGGACTTTGTGGAATTGTTGGGGATAATATTGAATTCTCTCTGAATTCAAAGACTGACCTTCGAATTTGAATTGAATTACATTTCATGGGAGAGAATTGAATGAGTGGAATTGACCCCAACCCTGACTGGTAGAGCCCTCACCTAGTTTATTGAAAAACTGATGAAGGATGCCCATGAGGTCACCCAGGGTAAGGCCAAAGTCAGCCACCACTCCCTCAATCTGGTGAAACTCTGCCAAGTGGGTGGCATCCAGAGTTTCATTACGGAATACTCTGTCGATGGAGAAGTACTTGACAGGGGTGAAATTTTCCTGGTAGAAAGAAAATAACATTTGAAATGGTTACAGAGGAGTTGCTCAATTGCTGCACAGTTAGAATGTAACATCATGCAATTGATTTGTAATTAATTTGAGTAAATACTAAGACAGAATGAACCAATGTAGATAGTGGGTTACCTGCTGAGCGAGTTTATACAGCATGCGAGCGCTGACTGCTGTGGTGTGAGTACGGAGGATGTTCTTCTGAGCCTCCTCAATCTTCCAGTCATACTTGTACCTGTCAAACACAGACATCGTTAAAAAAAGAACATGTTGGGCCTCCCGAGTGGCGTAGTGGTCTAAGGCACTTGAGATCCTGGTTCGAGTCCAGGCTCTGTTGCAGCCGGCCACGACCGGGAGACCCATGGGGTGGCGCACAATTAGGGTTAGAGGAGGGTTTGGCCGGCAGGGATGTTCTTGTCCCATCACGCACTAGCGACTCCTGTGGCGGGCCGGGCACAATGCACGCTGACACGGTCGCCAGGTGTATGTTTCCTCCGACACATTGGTGCGGCTGGCTTCCGGATTAAGTGGGCATGTGTCAAGAATCAGTGCAGCTTGGTTGTGTTTCGGAGGACCCATGGCTCTCGACCTACACCTCTCCTGAGTCTGTACGGGAGTTGCAGCGATGGGATACCACAGAATTGGGGAGAAAAAGGGGTTCATATTTTATTTTAATAAAAATAAAATAAAACATGGTTGTGGTCATGGTGAGTGTGTGTAAATCCATGCGTATGCATTTGTGTGGAAGATTAGCTCTCACCCCTGTGATCCAAAGCCTCCCTCTGAATGGACCTTCCTCACTCTCTCCAGGTAGTCCTGGGGAAACTCATGGGCCTGAGCTGGGTCTGAGACATATAATAATAGGAGGGGCCACAGTTACCGGTAAGTTAAATTGAAATAATACTGATGGTACATGATGAAAACAGATGAGTTATATCTAATGGAAATCTAGAGTCTGTTTTAGCTAGGGATTTCCCTTTCAGCGCATCATCAATAATGCACCATTTTATCTTATCTGGGCATCAAGCCCAGACACACAGAGACACCCAGTCGCTCACCAGACAGGAAGAAGGTGTCGTGTTGGTCCCTGGCTGGGTGCTGCTGGGGCTGAAACAGGGAGTCAAAGTTCCAGAAGGAGCTCTCAATGAAGTTGTTGGTGGGCATCTCAGTGAAGCTGAAGGAGACAGGAGGAGTGAGTACACACAGGTCTTAGAACTTAGTCTTACCATACATTAGTTATATAGTGTATACTGATGGTGTCCTGCAAGGGCAGAATAGAGGATAGGCGACTGACCCCATCTCCAGGAAGATCTGTCTGAACTGCGTGCGGACCTTCATGAGCGGATGCAGGTGGCCACAGTCTAAGGCCACACCCATGGCCTCAAAGTTATAAGGCTTGAACTTCTTCTCCTTCCAGCTCCCACTGTCACAGACCAGAGATAGGTCAATTTGGAGGAGAACATATAATATGTTCTAGAGAACATCAAATTAATGAGTGTATATGGCCAAACACAAGCAAAGTCTGTGTGCAGATAAAACATGGAGGCAAATAAACAAAAACACTCATTTCATTTTTGGGACACCTGAATACAGTTCTGTGCCAAATCCCCTCATGTGATAATGCAGACCAAGTGCATTTTCATTCATCTATTTTGGACTACGAGAACCAACAAATTGTTTCAGACAATCACATGAAAACCAGGAATGGTCAAGAGATCACCTGCATTTTGAGAGAGACTGCAGTTTCCAGGTAAAGACAAAACTTATTGGATCATGCGCGGTACCTAATGAAAACACTGCCAATTTGACTACAACATTCAGTGATATGAATAGAAATGACACAGACATCACTGTGAGAGAATGAACCACTTAATACATTTGCCTTAGGACAGGGTCCTCAGCAGCAGCATGCAGGTTAGATACAGAATCCCTCATCCATCTTAGCAATCATAGAGCGACCATGTCAAAGTTGACAGTTAAAGCAGAGCAGGATTCACCTAGCGATCATCTCTGGGGTGAGCTCTGTCTCCTGCTTGGTGATGGTGGTGCTGAAACAGCTGCCCTTTGTGATCCAATAGGACTTGACCGTCCTAATATTCACAGAAATAAACACAATCATTCTCATTCAAACTGCATAAATGTGGTCATTTGAAAGTGTTATATCACATGAGTCACAAAGGCCACAAGAGGTGTCAACTTGGGGAACATTGGAGATTGGAAACATGTGGTGGTGAGTGCCTGGGACACTATTTAGCAAATAGGAAGTAGACAATTAACAATCTGTTGCTAAATGCGTCTAAACTCTGGACGCGTGGAACGTCGCAGGGTTGAGTTCTCATACTGCTGTTCATTTATGATATTAAAACCGAACAAAGCCTGGGGCTGGAAGCATGCCATTTACGGCAGACAGAGACAAACGAGAAACAGAGAGAGCTACCTGGGGGAACAATGGCCTGAGCTAGCGACGGAGCCAACAGTCTCACCAGGTACAGTATTAACCTCACCACTGGGATCCTGACTGACTGGACCCAGAAAAAGTACTTGTGGTCCTTTAGCTGGTGCATTCATTTAGTAATAACATATATAAACACAATGTTAGGGTATTCATATCATTGGGTGAACGAGACATCTCGACTCAGACAAGGCGACAACATTGACTCACATCTGATCTGTGAATATTATGTAAGTAGGATGTAACTATGATATGACATAATTTATATTCTAATCCAAACCTGCATTTCTCAGCTGTTATTCAACTAAAGACTTAAGGGTCAACAAGTCAGAGAACATCATCAGCATGAGACTATGCTGAGGCTAGTTGTGACTGGGGCATCCTGAACATGCCTGGATGCCAGATGATTGAACACTGTAGTACTGCTGAATGGCATCTATTGCCATCTACTGGTAGATATCAGTTAGGCATATACTTAACATTTCACAAGCATTTTCACAGTAGTCAAATATTATCAACCGGTCTGATTCTTACACTTCAGAGAGCAGTTTGCGTTTCTTCAGCTCATTCTTCTCCTTCTCCTCCAGTTGAGATGCCTGGCCTTTCTGTACCAGGAGCAACTTGTCCCTCACCAAGTCTTCTAAGCGCTCCACCTGGAAATTGATGCTTGTGTGTCATACTTATTTTCTCCATTATAAAAGCAACACTCACACTCAATCACAAAGCACACCAAGTCAGATGTGAAGATAAACTCACAGTCTTGAAGATCCTGGGGCCGCCCTCGTGGCCCTTGTCCAGACGGATCCACTTGTTGGACATGGCCTTGCTGAAACCCACCTTCCCAAAGGCTAGTTTCTACACAGAAATAGAGACAAAACTATCTGTAAACACTGCCCCAATGCTCCAAGTAGGGAGCATATACTGTTATTGCTATGACCCAAAATCACAATGTAAAGACCAACTTTAATTAAATGTTTTATTTTTCAGCCAGATGTTTTTCATCCAAATAAACATAACATTACGGTACATATTATTTGTCCAGGCACCCTGCAGGTCCTCTCACCATGAGCTGACTCTGAGGCATCCCTTCCTCTGGGATGGAGCTGACGACTCTGGCCTCATGGCTGCCCTGCTCGGCTATCTCACAGCCTTCCCCAGTCAGCTCCCAGTGCTTTGAGGAGCGCTGCTCAGCTGAGATCACCTGTGCAGGAAAACAAACAACCATGATCAAAATCATAATGGAGGCTTGAGGCAGAGGACCACCAATTTGGTTATCTTCTCAAGGTCTGATTGGTGTACACATCATGAATTAGCTATCACTGCACATTATACGTTTACCATGGGCTCATTTTTAGATCCAGTGACAATAACAGCTCCCAACTTATTGACTCGGTCTAATTTCTCAAAGTTGACATTATGGTATTTCGTATTTTATTAGGATCCCCGTTAGCTGTTGCAAAAGCAGCAGTTACTCTTCCTGGGGTCAACACAAAACATGAAACATAATACAGAATGACATTATACAGGACATCAATAGACAAGAAAAGAACTACATAAAACATTTTTAAAGGCACACGTAGCCTAGATATCAACGCATAAACACAAACTATCTAGGTCAAATAGGGGAGAGGCGTTGCTTTATCTGTTTTTTGAAACCAGGTTTGCTGTTTATTTGAGCAATGAGATGGAAGTTCCATGCAATAAGGGCTCTATATAATACTATATGCTTTCTTGAATTTGTTCTGGATTTGGGGACTGTGAAATGACCCCTGGTGGCAAGTCTGGTGATATAAGTGTGTGTGTCAGAGCTGTGTGTAAATTGCCTATGCAAACAATTTGGGATTTTCAACACATTCATGTTTTTTATAAAAAGAAGTGATGCAGTCAGTCTCTCCTCAACTCTTAGCCAAGAGAGACTGACATGCATAGTATTTATATCAGCCCTCTGATTACAATTAAGAGCAAAACGTGCCGCTCTGTTCCGGGCCAAATGCAGCATAACTTGGCCTTTCCTTGCTGCACTGGACCACATAACTGGACAATAATCAAGATTAGACTAAACTAAAGCCTGCAGAACTTTCTTTTTGGAGTGTGGTGTCAAAAAAGCAGAGCATCTCTTTATTACGTCTAGACTTCTCCACATCTTTACAACCATTGAATCGACCGATTAATCGGAATGGCCGATTAATTAGGGCCGATTTCAAGTTTTCATAACAAATCGGAAATCGGTATTTTTGGACACCGATTTATTATTATTTATTTTTTTACACCTTTATTTAACTAGGCAAGTCAATTAAGAACACATTCTTATTTTCAATGACGGCCTAGGAACAGTGGGTTAACTGCCTTGTTCAGGGGCAGAATGACACATTTTTACCTTGTCAGCTCGGGGATTCAATCTTGCAACCTTATGGTTAACTAGTCCAATGCTCTAACCACCTGCCTCATGAGGAGCCTGCCTGTTACGCGAATGCAGTAAGAAGCCAAGGTAAGTTGCTAGCTAGCATTAAACTTATCTTATAAAAAACAATCAATCAACCAATCATAATCACTATTTATAACTACACATGGTTGATGATATTACTAGTTTATCTAGCATGTCCTGCGTTGCATATAATCGATGCGGTGCGCATTCGCAAAAAAGGACTGTCGTTGTACCTAACCATAAACATCAATAGCTTTCTTAAAATCAATACACAGAAGTATATATTTTTAAACCTGCATATTTAATTAAAAGAAATCCAGGTTAGCAGGCAATATTAACCAGGTGAAATTGTGTCACTTCTCTTGCGTTCATTGCACGTAGAGTCAGGGTATATGCAACAGTTTGGGCCGCCTGGCTCTTTGCGAACTAATTTGCCAGATTTTTACGTAATTATGACATAACATTGAAGGTTGTGCAATGTAACAAGAATATTTAGACTTATGGATGCCACACGTTAGATAAAATACGGAACGGTTCCGTATTTCACTGAAAGAATAAACGTTTTGTTTTCGAGAAGATAGTTTACGGATTCGACCATATTAATGACCTAAGGCTCATATTTCTGTGTGTTATTATGTTATAATTAAGTCTATGACTTGATATAGCAGTTTGACTGAGCAATGGTAGGTACCAGCAGGCTCGTAAGCATTCATTCAAACAGCACTTTTGTGCGTTTTGCAAGCAGCTCTTTGCAATGCTTCAAGCATTGCGCTGTTCATGACTTCAAGCCTATCAACTCCCAAGATTAGGCTGGTGTAACCGATGTGAAATGGCTAGCTAGTTAGCAGGGTGCGTTACTAATAGCGTTTCAAACGTCACTCGCTCTGAGACTTGGAGTAGTTGTTCCCCTTGCTCTGCATGGGTAACGCTGCTTCGAGGGTGGCTGTTGTCGATGTGTTCCTGGTTCGAGCCCAGGTAGAAGCGATGAGAGGGATGGAAGCTAATCTGTTACACTGGCAATAATAAAGTGCCTATAAGAACATCCAATAGTCAAAGGTATATGAAATACAAATCGTATAGAGAGAAATAGTCCTATAATTCCTATAATAACTACAACCTAAAACTTCTTACCTGGGAATATTGAAGACTCATGTTAAAAGGAACCACCAGCTTTCATATGTTCTCATGTTCTGAGCAAGGAACTTAAACGTTAGCTTTCTTACATGACACATATTGCACATATTACTTTCTTCTCCAACACTTTGTTTTTGCACTATTTAAACCAAATTGAACATGTTTCATTATTTATTTGAAGCTAAATTGATTTTATTGATGTATTAAGTTAAAATAAGTGTTCATTCAGTATTGTTGTAATTGTCATTACAAATACATTTTTTAAATGTTTATTTTATTTTTTTAAATCGGCCGATTAATCGGCAGCGGCTTTTTTTGGTCCTCCAATAAATCGGTATCGGTGTTGAAAGATCATAATCGGTCGACCTCTAATTGAATCTATATGTTTTGACCATGCTAGTTCACAATCTAAGGTAACGCCAAGTAATTTAGTCTCCTTAACTTGTTCAAAAGCCACACCATTCATTACCAGATTCAGCTGAGGTCTAGCACTTAAGGAATGATTTGTACCAAATACAATGCTCTTAGTTTTAGAGATGTTCAGGACCAGTTTATTACTGGCCACCCATTCCAAAACAGACTGCAACTCTTTGTTAAGGGCTCCAGTGACTTCATTAGCTGTGGTTGCTGATGTGTATATGATTGAATCATCAGCATACATGGACACACATGCTTTGTTTAATGCCAGTGGCAGGTCATTGGCAAAAATAGAAAAGAGAGGGCCTGGAGAGCTGCCCTGCAGTACACCACACTTTACATGTTTGACATTAGAGAAGCTTCCATTAATTACCATCCTATACAAGTAGTAGCCCGCTAGGTGTATCAAACGTTGGTAGATTGCCTTAATGACGATTCAATAAAAGCTAATATTGAAAATGTCTCAGTTTTTAGTCAAGCTGAACATTCAGTCTGAACAGTCACCATTGCCTTGGATTCTAGTCCACATTGCATTGTTGGATTGTTCTGTGTGTCTTGACAGGGATGCAAGTCTGTAATAGCATTGTCACTGTATTCAATAAGAGTAGCTAAATTATGTATTTGTTCATGGTCTACAATTATTTAGTCTTCACAATAGAAGGTTGCTAACTAGCTGGCTAACATGATCCCGTTTACGTCCCTATTGCATCACTTTCCTATCCAATCGCCCACCATCATAGAATGAACAGAAAAATGCTATGCCCACCATCATAGAATGAACAGAAAAATGCTATAAGTACACGCTTGACGCCCAAAACGATATTTAATTACATCATTTATTAAAATTAGCTTAGGGTTAAGGTAATGGTCAGTTTTAGGTTTTTCCTAGTCGGTTTAAGCATCAGCTGTGTCCTTAAGTTCTCCGCCGAATGAACAAAGTGGACGGTCGCTTAACTTCCGCTTCAACACGGGAAGGTAAACTCACATCACCAAGTGCCTGTAGGCTCTTCACAGCCCCGACGATAGCTTGGTGGTCCACACCAAGACTGGTTGCAACATCCTGACTGTCGAGACCACCGTCCACCTTTTCCACCCGCTGAAGAAGCGTTTCTACAAGACCAGTGTCAGCCATGCTTGTCACAGCGAAGCCGAAAAGAGACCGGTAGTGAGCTCAGTATTGGATATGTCGAAAGTACTGGAATACAAGAGCCCATATTTTTGAAATACCGTAAACTTCACAGAATAAGCGAAAATTAATACCTGAATTGATATCTTGAAGAATTTTTAAAAATCCACTACACACTTGATTTATCCCTTGCATTGCATGCAATGTACTGACAGTGACTGAATTGCGACTGATTATGAGAATGGATATAGTTGAATGACTGAACTGATATATCTTGGAAATATTGTGCTTGTTGTAGGTAGGTGACATTTAAATGGATGTAAGATCAAAAAGTTGCAATTCTGTTTTTCTGAATGGCTCTCAACACCAGGATTGTCGCACGAAAGGGGGCTATGACGTGTTTGCCTATAACTGGAACGAATATTTCAATAGAAATATAATACAATTTTACTTTACACAAAAGCAAATTACTACACATATTCCTTGTTGAGAGATTCAAAAAGTACTAATGGAAACAGACACGGAAATCCAGATGGATAGCTGTACCAAATATAAAATAATGTAAATGTCAATTGTTGGTCCCGTGTTTCATGAGCTGAAATTAAAGTTCCCAGAAATGTTCCATACAGAGAAAAAGCTTATTTCGCTCAAATTTTGTACACAAACTTGTTTACATCCCTGTTAGTGAGCATTTTTCCTTTGCCAAGCTAATCCATTTACCTGACAGGTGTGGCATATCAAGAAGCTGATTAAAATGCATGTTCATTACACAGGTGCACCTTGTGCTGGGACAATAGTAGGCCACTCTAAGATGAGCAATTTTGTCACACAACATAATGCCACAGATGTCTCAACTTTTGAGGGACCGTGCAATTGGCTTGCCGAGAGCAGGAATGTCCACCAGAGCTGTTAACAGGATGTTCATTTCTCTACCATAAGCCGCCTCCGTCATTTTGGAAAATTTGGCAGTACGTCCAAACGGCCACACAACTGCAGCCCAACACCTCCGGCTTATTCACCTGCGGGATTGTCTGAGAACAGCCACCCGGACAGCTGATGAAACTGTGGATTTGCGCGACTGATAAGGTAAGCTCATCTGCGTACTCATCATCCTCAACAGGGTCTTGACCTGATAGCAGATAGCGTCATGTGGGCGGGCAGTTTGCTGATGTCAACGTTGTGAACAGAGTGCCCCATGGTGGCGGTGGGGCTATAATATGGGCAGGCATAAGCTATGTACAATGAACACAATTGATGGCAATTTGAATGCAAAGAGACATCGTGGTGAGATCCTGAGGCCCATTTGTGCGCCATTCATCTTCCACCATCACCTAATGTGTCAGCATGATATTGCACAGCTCCATGTTGCAAGAATCTGTACATAATTCCTGGAAGCTAAAAATGTCCCAGTTCTTCATGGCCTTCACACTCACCAGACACTTTTTCCCATTGAACATGTTTTGGATGCTCTGTATTGACGTGTAAGACAGCATATTCCAGTTCCCACCAATATCCAGTAATTTCACACAGCCATTCAAAAGGAGTGGGACAACATTCCACAGGCCTGATCAACTCTGTGCGAAGGAGATGTGTCATGCTGCATGAGGCAAATGTTGGTCACAGCAGATAACGAATAGTTTTCTAATCCACACCCCTACTTTTTCTTTTGTTGGCATCTGTGACCAACAGATGCATATCTTTATTCTCAGTCATGTGAAATCCATAGATTTAGGGCCTAATAAATGTATTTCAATTGACTGATTTCCTTATATAAACTGTAACTCAGTAAAATCTTTGAAATGCTTGCATGTTGCGTTTATATTTTTGTTCAGTGTATATTTGGCTCAATTGCCTGTAATACACCTATGCAGAAAGAAAGCTGTGCGTTTATCACTCAAAGCAGTATATACAGTGCAGGTCCTGAGCCCTCTGGAGCAGGTTTTCATCAAAGCTCTCTCTGTACTTTCTGTGCTCCATTCATCTTTGCCTCGTTTCTGACTAGTCTCCCAGTCCCTGCCGTTGAAAAACATCCCCATAGCATTATTCTGCCACCACCATGCTTCACCGTAGGGATGGTGCCGGATGGTGCCAGGTTTCCTCCAGACGTTACGCTTGGCATTCAGGCCAAATAGTTCAATCTTAGTTTCATCAGACCAGAGAATCTTGTTTCTCATGGTCAGAGTCTTTTAGGTGCCTTTTGGCAAACTGTCATGTTCCTTACTGTAAGGCAAACATCTAGCAAAACAAAGGTTCCAAATTAGAATCTTATCACAGAATAACTTTAGCATTTGAGCTACTTTGTAACTATTTAGCACGTTAGCTAACCCTTCAACAATAGAAAACATTTGCGAACGCTGTTAGCTTGATGTTGACTGTGAACGTTTGCTAACGTTAGCTAACAGTTTGAAAAGGTATTCTCACGGACTCATCTCCAAGCTCATCAAAAGAAACTGCTAGTAGGGGAAGCAGTGCTTCAATAAGATGGGGACCAAAATAAATGTGAAAAATCCACAATTGCTCTAGCTGCAGCAAGCACAGCTGCTCTTCTTGCCGCATCCATATCAGTTTTTTCAATAACTAACAGAAATGGAACATTCAACCAACTCTTTTGAAAACAAACATAGTTAGCCGCGAGGGTTTGCAAACGGAAGCCTTGTTGAATGCACCTCTAGTTTTCCATACCTACAGCTGAGAAGATCGTCCAAAACATGCTCAGGAAGCTAGAGCACCTGTTTGGCACTACTAAACTCCTGACTGACAAACTAAGCACAGGTGACACACACCTGCTCAACACCATTACTGCTGAGATCACAGCTAAAGTTAAGAATGTATTTAAGGGTCCCAGCAGTCTCAATGTAACAGTCAGCACTACCCTCAGACTCTTATCGGAGGCTACTAGGAATAGGACTCCAACAGAAGAGGACTTGCTGGTTCACTCAGACACTGTGAGGTGCAATGTCTCTCTCTTGCACATTCAGATATACAATGACACCCAAAAAAACAAAATCATATACTTGCATGACTGGCAGCTCATTGATTGTGTTGTGAGAAAGATAGATGTATTTTAAGGAGTCACAGTGTTGAAAACGATGGCCAACCTCTGTCTTGAACCAATGCAGGTTTTAGAATTTGTAACTTCTGTCCATAAGAGATTGTTGGTACACCGGGGAAACAGACTAGTCCTTCAAGATATGTTTTTAGTGAGTCCAGATATTGGTATTAACTACGGGTTTGTCTTCAAATACTTATTCTGCAGATTTGTAGGGTGGATCTACCCTGAACAAGCTGTAGTTGAACACCTGCTTACCTTGGTTCTGGGCTTCGTGTCAAGAGCTCATATGAGCAGAGCATTTGTGAGATCTGACAAAACTGTATCACCAGATTCATTGCACAAATGACAAGAAGCCTGGCATGCTGTACGACGATTATACAAAGTTGTTTCGCCCAGAAAATAGCCCGAAAATCGAGACCTTCATAGCAGACATAGAACAGTGTTTGGTGGTGGCAGACATGATGGCAGTCCAGCATTTTTTCCAAGCTTCCTCTGACTCCATCGAAAGACATCAAGACTGAGCAGGTAATTCCTGATGTGGTGATGGTACCAGAGCCCGTCTCCACTCCACCATCTGTAGGTACAAACACCTAGCTGGCATCCCACCGTGGCTTCTCGAGACTGACAGTCAGTGCTGAAGCAGAAAGAGAGGGGCAGAGAGAGACATCCAGATCAGCTCAAATTGGGGTAAGCAGAGTATGCTGACCACAAATGGAAAGGCCTTTTGGTTAGGCTGTAAATGGTATTAATCAAATCAAACATTTTGACATGTAATGCCATTGCTTTTCTGCTTTCAGTGGGCTGTGGCACAAACAAGTTCCACAGACAACTCTAATGAGGAATCAGTTGATAAACTATGTCTTTCCTTTTTGTATCGATACACATTTTAACACTTCATCAAGTACCCGATACGTAGATTCATCCAGTCTGTTTGACACTTAATGTAATGTCATTTGTAGGAGTTGGTCACAAACCAAAAAGCTGGATCATATGCTGCTGTCCCAGCTTTGTAAGGGCAATGAGCTGTTGTTATCCCGGTTTCTGATTAAACTGTCAGAGCATGACACTTCATCACAATTCACCACGTTCACCTCATTCAGGCGACATCTGAACAGGGTTGGGGAGTAACGGATTATATGTAATCCTTTATATGTAAGAGATTACAACAAAAACGGTAACTGTAATCCGTTACGTAACCAGCAAAAATATTAGAATCTGATTACAGATACTTTTAAAAAACTAGATGATTACTTCGAGGATTACTTTTAAATTCAGAAAGGATGTTTGCGAAAAAAAATATTTTGACACTTCTCTGTTTTCTCAATGACATTTAAGTCAAATGTACGTTTGTTTCACCTAAGCGAGTCTGACCACAAGTCAGAGAGGACTATGATGACACACTAAATGTGTTTAATGGATTGCGGGAAAAGAGCAGGAATTGGCTTTGTAGGCTACAGTCCAAGCTATGTCTTCCAATGGTGTGACTGCTGTCGGCATCCAAAGATTATCCCATTTGAATAAACGCTTGGAGGTAAGGATAACAGCGGTGGTGTAGTCTAAGGGGATACAGATATCTACATAGCTCATTGATGTGAATCACACTGCTGCGCTCTCATGTATCTATTTGTGCCTTAGGATTGTGGTTGCTGTGGATGGGTGTTCACAAATTTAAGTGTATTTGAACCCAATAATGGTTGAATTCAAATGGTCAAGCTGCCTATCAACCATTGTTTTTGAAACCAGTGGACAGCCAGTGAAAAATGTGCTCTTGCAACAGCTGCATAGTGCGGATCCCAGCCTACGGAATAAAAGTGGGGCTTTTATTGCTCAATCTAATTCATGCAGATCTTTTTTTTATTTTTTATCCATAGGCCTAACGGACACATGCTCAAACTTGCCCACTTTTGATAGGCTTAAAAGGGGCTGTCTGTAGTTGCAACATGCATTTCTATATTTATATATATATATAATTTGGTTCACTCCAGACCTGACTGCCCTTGACCAGCACAAAACCATCCTGCGGCGTACTGCATTAGCATCAAATAGCCCCGGTGATATGCAACTTTTCAGGGAAGTTAGGAACCAATATACACAAGCAGTTAGGAAAGCTAAGGCTAGCTTTTTCAAACAGAAATTTGCATCCTGTAGCACAAACTCAAAAAAGTTCTGGGACACTAAAGTCCATGGAGAATAAGAGCACCTCCTCCCAGCTGGCTATCCCTACCCCGCTCAACTGCCCTGCACCCCCCACAGAAACTCGCCCAAGCCTCCCCCATTTCTCCTTCACCCAAATCGATATAGCTGATGTTCTGAAAGAGCTGCAAAATCTGGACCCCTACAAATCAGCCGGGCTAGACAATCTGGACCTTCTCTTTCTAAAATGATCTGCCGAAATTGTTGCAACCCCTATTACTAGCCTGTCAAAACTCTCTTTCGTATCGTCTGAGATCCCCAAAGATTGAAAAGCTGCCGCGGTCATCTCCCTCTTCAAATGGGGAGACACTCTAGACCCAAACTGCTACAGACCTATATCTATGCCTTTTTAAGGTCTTCGGAAACAAAGTTAACAAACAGATCACCGACCATTTCAAATCCCACCGTACATTCTCTGCTATGCAATCTGGTTTCCGAGCTGGTCATGGGTGCACTCCAGCCATGCTCAAGGTCCTAAACGATATAATAACTGCCTTCGATAAAAGACAATACTGTGCAGCCGTATTCATCGACTTGGCAAAGGCTTTCGACTCTGTCAATCACCACATTCTTATCAGCAGACTCAACAGCCTTGGTTTCTCAAATGACTGCCTCGCCTGGTTCACCAACTACTTCTCTGATAAAGGTCAGTGTATCAAATCTGAGGGCCTGTTGTCCGGACCTCTAGCAGCCTCTATGGGGGTGCCACAGGGTTCAATTCTCGGGGCGACTCTTTTCTTTGTATATATCAATGATGTCGCTCTTGCTGCTGGTGATTCTCTGATCCACCTCTATGCAGACGACACCATTCTGTATACTTCTGGCACTTCTTTGGACACTCTCTTAACAAACCTCCAGGCAAGCGTCAATGCCATACTGCACTCCTTCCGTGGCCTCCAACTGCTCTTTTAAATGCAAGTAAAACTAAATGCATGCTCTTCAACCGATCGCTGCCCGCACCTGCCCGCCCGTCCAGCATCACTACTCTGGACGGTTCTGACCTAGAATATGTGGACAACTACAAATACCTAGGTGTCTGGTTAGACTGTAAACTCTCCTTCCAGACCCACATTAAACATCTCCAATCCAAAATTAAATGTAGAATCGTCTTCCTATTTCGCAACAAAGCATCCTTCGCTCATGCTGCCAAACATACCCTCGTAAAACTGACTATCCTACCGATCCTCGACTTCGGCGATGTCATTTACAAAATAGCCTTGAACACTCTACTCACAGTGCCATCCGTTTTGTCACCAAAGCCCCACATACTACCCACCACTGCGACCTGTACGCTCTCGTTGGCTGGCCCTCGCTTCATACTCATCGCCAAACCCACTCGCTCCAGGTCATCAACAAATCTTTGCTAGGTAAAGCCCCGCCTTATCTCAGTTCACTGGTCACCATAGCAGCACGCGCTCCAGCAGGTATATTTCACTGGTCACCCCCAAAGCCAATTCCTACTTATGCTGCATTTCCTTCCAGTTCTCTGCTGCCAATGACTGGAACGAACTGCAAAAATCACTGAAGCTGGAGACTCATATCTCCCTCACTAAGCACCAGCTGCCAGAGCAGCTCACAGATCATTGTACCTGTACATAGCCCATCTGTAAATAGCCCATCCAACTACCTCATCTCCATATTGTATTTATTTATTTTGCTCCTTTGCACCATTATCTCTACTTGCACATTCATCTTCTGCACATCTATCACTCCAGTGTTTAATTGCTATATCATAATTACCTTGCCACTATGGCCTATTTTATTGCCTTATCTCCCTTATCTTACCTCATTTGCACACACTGTATTTATATCATTGATTCTTGAAGAATATAACTAAAGCCTCATGAGCCTAGTTCAACTGTCACACTCCATGAGAAACCAAAATATGCGCTTGTTTTTCTCCCGTTTGTAAACATTGTAAATCTGAACAAACACTGTATAGCCTCACATGGTTAAAACAATTTTGGTATCATGAATGGTCAGTCCTTGCATCAATAGCGGTCTATTAATCTGTGGTTACATTTCTCCAGGCCCATCCCTCAGCTTTTTACCAAAACAGAGGCGGCGTCCGTATTGTTTTTATCTGTGGATTTGCCCTTTAAACAGCTGCATTTTATCAAGATAAAGTGTCACCAACAAAAAGGTACACAATAGCATTTGCATATAGCAAATGCAGCATATGGCATTCATTTTTCACATGTAAATAGTACTTTTCAGTAGTGATCAATGCATGCCATTCCATGAGCTCACCATTTATTTTTCAACTCAAATCAATGAGCCCAAACAAAATCATAAACCGAGTAGGCCTGGCTAATAAATCCTTAGTTTTGGGTTATGCTCCAGTAAAACAATTTGGCTAATCTATACTTCCATATTTCCAAGTCCTATTCTTGAAGATCAAGGGGTATGACCTTTATTAGAATAACTGGAATTCTGACTTTGGTTTTTAATGTAAGGATATAATCCTATTATATGTAGTAGAAAGCGATGGGTTAGATTAGAAGCATACATAGCCAACCCATAAAGTACAATTTAACATCCATATATGGCCAGCTATGTAAATGTAAACTAACATTGATGTGGTTCAATTGGGAACATACATTTGTCTTCCAATACCTTTTATGGGGAAAGGAATCTAAGTAATGAATGTATTCAAAATAAATTAGTTTGGGTAATCCAAAAATTGTTACGGATTATAATTTGACAGCTAACTCATTTTGCTGTAGCTAAGCTATACCTTGAGGAAAAATGTGGTTGTCCCACCTAGCCATTTTAAGATGAATGTAGTAAATCACTCTGGATTGGAGCGTCTCCAAAAGGACAAATGTAACATTTCATTGCACAATATTGACTTCAAAATTTATTTTCAGATATCTGGGAGGGAACATAAGGTTAGTAGAGAGCCTCTTTCATGAAGTGAAATGCTTGGTCGACACACAAGTTGCTTTCCTCCAAAATAAAAGTCCTTTATTGATACAAACACCACACTTTCTTATACACGGTTCTGAGAAAAAATAAAATCATCCCAACCACCAAATCTACTTTGACCAGAAATGTAATTGACATTTAAAAATGTCTTCCTAGTCATTTCCCAAATTATTTGTTGGAGTTAAAACTACAGAAATACGTCAACTAAAACATTGAAAAATAAATGTCTAAAATTACAAGCAAATACGTCAACAAGCAAGCAGTTCTCCAGGCCCATTGTATTGTAAAATGAAAATTTAAACAAATCCTCAGCCAAAAACAACTAGTGGTCAACATAGTTAACTGTATGTATGGACAGAAATAAAATCATAGCTGGGCTAAAAAAAAAGAAAGTGGTGTGTCATTCCCTCTTTTTGGGTGGTAGTGGTGGTGATATGGGGGAGGGGAAATTGGTGGAGTGCATACAAATAAAATACAAGCTTGAACACTGACCAAACTGATGAAATAGACCATTTGATACAGCCGTGGGGAGCTGACAAATAATAAGTCCAGTTTATTACTTTAAATAAAAAAATAACCAAATGCACGTAGACATGGAAAAACCATGGATCACAGGACAGCCACCATCGCTTCTTTGGAGAACGCTTGTGACAGGGTTGTGGGGTGGTACTGTGGGGCTCAGTTGGGGGTATGCAGAGGGCGGATTCAGTCTATCTGTACTGGTAGTTCACGGTGGGGTCTCCCCTGCCGTATCCTACTGGGTTGTGGTATGGCGCTGGATTTGCACCATAGCTCTGGTTGGCTCCTGCCTGTGCGTTGTAATTTGACTGATTTCCGTAACCTATGGAAGAGGAAGTTGATTAGTGAAACTCTTGATAAAACAGCTTAGGTTACGTTGAACTTGTGATCCCCTGTGCCGAAAATCCATCTTACCGTCGTAACTGTAGTCTTGGCTGGCAACAGTGCTGCCCGTCACCTGGCTGGGGTAGGCAGTGCTGTAAGGATAAACTCCTGCTCCTGCCTGGTTTTGATTGAAGGTCTTATTGCCTTGCCCATAGCCCTGGCCATACTGGTTATAGGCACTCTGGCCAGGGGTGGTCTGGTAGGCCCCTTGGGCCCCCCCACCAACGCCTGGCGGTCCAGGGAAGGTCGACTTGGCCTCCTTTTTGACAGGGGCTTTGGGAGCTGGAGATGGGGTGGAGTAGCCCCCATCATTCTGGTAGTATGAACCATAGGTTCCTGTAGCTGTCACGCCTGTAGTGCTGGCCGCAGCGACTTCAGTAACGGTGCCAGCAGCCGCAGCTCCACCATTTGCTCCACTATTGTAATAATCTAAAAGAAAGAGGCATGAAATTAAGAGGGGGTTTTGTAGAGTTCTACTGCTGTCACACCCATGCTTGTGAAGATTAATACATTGCATTTTCAAGAAAGTGAAGCGTTTCACTAAAATTGTAGTACCACATTATTGTATGGGATATCACATTTATTTTTTAAAAACATACAAGACTATTTTTACTTCACAATCATAATGCAGAATGTCAAAATCAGTCTTGTGCAAGTATCAACGCTGTGGTTCTTTCATGCCTAAAGGTGCCTCACGTGTGAGGTAAATGAGGGGCATTGTGAACATTATCATTTTCAAAGTAAGACTAGCATGTAACCACCATCATGCATCAATAGCCACAATTTAGCAATTCTGACATTTTAATAAAAAACTGCAAATATTCAAAGCAGCCTTATGTTCTCATAACAAAATGCAAAATAAAATAAAAACATTGACAATGAGGTGATTGATAATACATTTTCAGACAGCAAAATGAAATAAGACCGTTCACATCATAAGAAATAACTTTTTTTGTGTGTAGACATTCAAGACAGATGGCCACAGTGGGATCAATCTCCCCAGTCTGACCCACTCCAATGTGCATGTCATCACAGTGGGCCATTATCCATCAGCCAACCATAATGCTCTGGTCTCAATTCCACCAAGGAAGGCAGTCTATTGGGAAAGTGTGCCTGTGGCTTTTGGCATATCCAGGTGTCCAGGTACGTCCCAGGGTTGGCAGAGGGTATGGAAGGTGACCAAAGGCAACAAGCACTCACTGGCCTCCCATCTCTCTAGGCGTTGGGACATGAGTCGTAGCGGTTAAGCAAAGGGAGTTTTTTTCCCAGGGGAGTGATTGGAGTTCATGTTGCAGGAACACTATAGTTTGCTCCTCTTTCTCTACATTTTGTTTTGATTTAAAAGATTGGGATGATCTATGTCGCAAACTCGTGGTAGCCATAGCAGTCTGAGACAAAGTCACCTAAAGAATGAGACAGAGCAGAGAAGGAAAAATTGAATTAGATTGGTTTGTTTTTTTGCCATAAAAAGTGGCATGTGTCAATGACTTGGTCAAATTGTTTTCAAAACTGCTTTTTTTTGTTTGTTGGGACTTTTAGATTTCTCTGCTCCTGTCACGCTCAAGGTGTTTCCTCAGAACAGGCTGCTGGTTGGAGGGGGGTCTCTCATATGGGGGGGGGGGGGTTGTCAAAGTGATATAGATTGAGTCCTGTGGCTTAACAAAGCAGAGAAATGTAAAATCATAATCGAACCAGGAATAAGAGCACTCAAGTTCCTTCTTTGGTAGTTTGTTTAGATGACATTCAATGGCATACTCTCCAAAACAAAAATATACTTTGATTATAGATTTTTAAATAACATTTCCAGGTCTTGTATTGTTGGAAACCTCCAGATGTATGCCACTAACTCTCCACCAAGATGGCTGAGCATGTTGTGCTCTGATCAAACCACACTGAACTTCTGCTTATCTTACAATGCGAGTAGAGTGAGAAACCCTCTTGTAGTGTCCTCATGATAAAGGTGGACATATCAAATGAAAACCAGACTGGGTCGCAAGACTATTCCAGGGATTGGAAGATGAGGATAAGGGAAAGTCAATACTCACTATAGCCGCCAGAGTTTCCATTGTTCCCATATCCATAACTTCCATAGCCACCTGAAGAGTTAAGCAAACCAACCATTACATTTCTCAGCTGACGTGAGATGTTGCCTACCATTTAATGTTGAAAAACAGTATTTACAGCATAAAGTCAATTAAGGGACAGAATACACAATAATTGCATGTAGTGCCTTAAGAATGTACTCATACCCCATGACTTACTCCACATTTTATTGTATTAGAGCCCGAATGAAAAATATTTTTTCTGACCTGACAGTCTACACACAATCACCCATAATGACAAAGGAAAAACATGTTCATGGACCCCAAAAAAAAAAATATATATATATATACACACACTAATTTACATAAATATTCACACCCCTGGGTCAATACATGTTAGAATCACCTTTGGCAGCAATTACAGCTGAGAGTCTTTCTGGGTAAGTCTAAGAGCTTTTACACACCTGGATTGTCCAATATTTGCACATTTAATTGTCTTCTTGATAAGCAACTCCTGTGCTTAACTGGCCTTGTGTGTTCGGTTATTGTCCTGCTATCACCTCCCACTGCCTGAGGGAAAGCAGTCAACCAGGTTTTTCTCTAGGATTTTGTCTGTGCTTAGCTCCACTCAGTTTATTTTTTATCCTGAAAAACCCAGTTCTTAAAGATTACAAGAATATCCATAACATGATGCAGCCACCACTGCGTTTGAAAATATGGAGTGTTACTCTGTATTGGATTTACCCCAAACATAACACACTGTATTCAGGACAAAGAGTTAATTGCTTTGCCACATTATTTTGCAGTATTAGTTTAGTGCCTTGTTGCAAACAGGATGCATGTTTTGGAATATTTTTAAACTTTGTACAGGCTTCCTTTTCACTGTCAATTAGGTTAGTGTTGTGGAGTAACTACACTTTTGACCCATCCTCAGTTACTCCTATCACAGCCATTAAACTCTACCCATTTTAAAGTTACCATTGGCCTTGGTGAAATCCCTGAGCGGTTTCCCTCCTCTCTGGCAACTGAGTTGGGAAGAAACCCTGTATCTTGGTAGTGACTGGGTGTATTGACACGCCATCCAAAGTGTAATTAACAACTTCACCATGCTCAAAGAGATATTGTGTCTGCTTTTTTAAAATCCATCTACCAATAGGTGCCCTTCTTTGCGAGTCATTGGAAAACCTCCCTGGTCTTTGTGGTTGAATCTGTGTTTGAAATTCACTGCTATACTTAGGAACCTAACAAATAATTGCATGTGCGGGGTACAGAGATGGGGTAGTAATTTTTTTTTTTTTTTATACATTAGGGCAATGTGTGTTGGCCAGTGACAAAAAATACATTTAATACATTTTAAATTCAGGCTATAACAAAATGTGGAGAAAGTAAAGGATACTTTGAGGGCACTGTAGGTAGCATATAGCTCTGTTTTACCTTGTCCATAGCTGCCACCATTATTGAACCCTCGGCCCCTCCCCCTGCCACGCCCTCTACCTCTGCCCCTGGGAGTGGCTGCCGGGTCACCAGTCGGGTCACCCATCATGCCAAACCCATGCTGTTGGAGAAAACACGAGGACTAAATTGACAGACAGGTCAGCAGCAACCATAATTACTCAGTTAATATATTTTACAAACAATAGCAAGCACATATATACAGTAAGGCAGAAGGAATCTTACCATTGGGAGTTTCTTCTTCTTGGCTGCCTCAGTCGCAGAGCCCTCTGGGAAGAGTTTGTCCAGGGCTGCCAAGGCAGCATATGCCTTGGCCACCTTCTTATTGGAGCCAGTCCCTTGGAACTTCTGTTCGTCTATCTCCACCTGGAACAGGAGGAAAGACAGGTCAATACATAGACTCAGGCAAGAACAGAATAAAGCATGGGACCAATAATTTGTGTCAAAGCCAAGCTCATGTTGTTATTGTCAATGTTTAAAAAAGGTCAAGTTAACATACAATTTAAATCTCAAATAAAGTTGCTATAGAAGTGTCCAGACACTGTTTTGAGAAATGTACCTCACCAATATACTTTCTTGTTGCTCGTTCTGCAGTATGGGAGCCACAGATAAACAAAACTCCAAAAACACCCAAATGTAATGTTAGAAACGACAAAGCTCTCAGTATAGTGATTCAGGGGTAAATTCTCAAAACCAAGCAAAAAATAAAGAAAAGAAAGACACCTAAAATGTACATGAAATTGAGATTTGGTGCAAATAAAGTAAACTCCTCCAATCATTGAAGCAGCTGGATATATACGGTTTGATTCTAAAAGGTATCAGTCTGGTTGCAGGGTGGATGGGCACGTCGTTCACGCCTGAGACACTTACCTCCATGACGAAGCGTTTGTCGTGGCTGCCTCCGGTCTCTGAGATGAGCTCATACTTGAGGCCGCGCCGCTTCTCGTTTAGCTCCATCACAGGGTTCTTCCCATGTTTGGTCAGGATTGGTCCCTGTTGACGAGCACTCTAAGACAAAGAAAAACAGACATTTCTCTGTAAACAAGACCAATACAATAAACTGGAGTCAAAACCGAGCCTAGTGTCCAAAAACATTGTTTTGAGTTCTACTCCGAGGACCCATACCTCAGCACCATCTGTGGCCTCCACGCTGTCCGCCCCTGTGGCTGCGGTGTCCATTGCGATGGGAGTGATGCAGGGTTTCACCTCCTCCACAATGGCCGTTGCCACCTCAGTCTTCACTGGCTCAGCAGTCTTCAGCTCCACACCTGTGGGGAGGCCCATATCCTGGAGGACCTATGATTGGGCCAGGCAAAAGATTGGAAAGGAAAATGTGAAGCGCAGCAGACAATAGTTACAATCTTCTGATTTCACGACAACACACCAAACGCTTAGAACATCTACACCATTTACCTCATACACCCACTCACCTTGACAGCAACGTGAAGCTTGGCAGTGCGTTTGGATGGGCCTGAGGCTTCAAAGCTCTTGCCGTCCACTTCCACAGCCATGGTGAAGACTGGTACGTGCACCGGGCCAGTTTGGGAGAGGAGTTTATACTGCAGGCCAGGCTTCAGCTGGTTCAGCCTCATCAGAGCATTCATGGCCTGGGGAGGCTCCGACTTCTCATCTGGGGCTAGTGAAGATTATGATTAAAAGCACTGCCACTTAATAAATTGTTTTGGTCCAGCCAAGGGGGAAATTAAAAAGAGTAGCCGAATTTGCATGACAACACTGAAGAACAGGAAGAACTAAGCAACACCTACATTTCTTTTGCAGCTTCTTTTTTTTCTTGTTTGGACTTTTGTCCTCCCCTCCTTCCTCCTCCTCAATAGGCCTCTTCATTGGTGGGGCGTAGGTTGTACTGGGGGGGATTTGGACTGCAACAAAAACACAGGGACTGCTGAGCCTTTCCAAAATATGGACACTAAGTTGTATGCACACGTCTGCAGCCTGGCTTACCTGTATAGTCAATGGGGGTCTCGCTCCTGGGTTTCCGGGGCATTTTGGAAGGAAGGGGGTCCATCCCTAGCACTTTGTGAAGCTGTCCGAAGGCAGACAGCCTTAAGGCATGCTGAAAACAGATGAACAGGTGGTGATTTTTTCCATTCACTACAGCCACCATAATCACACCCTGTCGTTGGTGTCGAAAACACACAATTTTACCCCCTTTTCTCCCCAATTTTGTGGTATCCAATTGGTAGTTAATCTTGTCTCATCCCTGCAACTCCCGGGCGGACTCGTCCTCCGAAACGCGACCCAACCAAGCTGCACTGCTTCTTGACACAATGCCTGCTTAACCCGGAAGCAGTGCAGCAATGTGTCGGAGGAAACACAGCACACCTGGCGATGTGCATGTGCACGCACGGTCTGCCACAGGAGTCGCTAAAGCGTGATGGGACAAGGACATCCCTGCCGGCCAAATCCTCCCCTAACCCGGATGACGCTGGGCCAATTGTGCGCAGCTGGGTCTCCCGGTCACCTGGACTCGAACCAGGATCTCTAGGGGTACAGCTAGCAACTGCGATGCAGTGCCTTAGACCACTGCCCCACTCGGTAGGCCCTGTTGGTGTAAATGTGACTCACCTGGGCACTCTGTGTGAGGTCCTCCCTCTGCTGGAGGTCCAGGTGGCCAATAGCATCTGTCAGCTCCTTCTCACATGGATCACAGATTCCAGCACCATCTAAAAACCAACAGGCAAATTATGACATCTTTTGGCTTGTGATGTGGAATTACTACTATATTAATTAAGCAGAGGTGGGAGGACATGTCCTCTCCGTTCTTTGAGACTACTCACCAGCCATGAGGATTCCAGAAGCCAGACACTCCAAAACTCTTCGCAGAGCCTCTCCTGCCCCCATTGGCCGGTTCCCTGTGCCAATTGCCTTCTCACACAGCAGCTCTATTGGCTAGCAGGGGTGAAGGGAAGAAATGTTAATGTTTGTATTTTGTCCAGATGTTTGGCAAATTGGATAAAAAGGCTGTAAATAAGAAATTGTTGCAGTTTGATGTACTAAGCCCCTTAAATAAATGACCATCTTACACATCAAACCTGACCACTGTAATTAGAATGACATTTCTCAAACCAAATGTCAGGAGTCAGACGAACCAGCTGGCAGAAAATGCTGCTGGTGACTCACCCATCCATGCAGTGGGGCCCAAGTGGGGACGCGGGAGCACAGGTCCCTCAGGATGCGGATGACGATGACGCAGGACCTCAGCCCGTTGGCCCTGGCCTGGAGACACAAGCAGGGAGGGGGAGGAGGGAGAGGGAGCCTTAGTCAAACAAAAACTCACAAAAACACGAAGCAGCAGCTACATCAAAAAGCCACACAGACAAACGGCTCTGCTTTGTCATTATTGTGGTACAGTATGGGAAAAGTGCAGCATGAATGTGATATTTGTTCTGTCTGCAGATGTGGTTATTGAATTTAATAGACAACTCCATTTGTGTGAAGTAAAAAGCAGATTTGATCAGTGGTGCTGTAATAGGTATGACAGGGTGGTGATTGTTGAGTAATTGTGCTTCTTGCAGCTCCGTATCAAATGTGTCAACTTGTGATTCTGTTAAATGATTAGAGGGAGAAGGGGAGTCAATGTAAAGCCAAATGCTGACATGGAAAAAATGTAGGACAATGACAGTATTTATAATGTGCTTAGTTTAATGAGTGGTGATACCTTACAGTAGCTCTGAAGGTTATTGTATGGGGTATATACCAGGGGCCTCATTTATAACCATTGTGTGAATTTAACAGTAAATATTTGCACCATTTCTGAAAAGACTACGCACGGACAAAAATGGCCTTATATAAACTTTGCACATGTCAAACATATGCATTTTCCCCATTAGAAATCAGACCAGTCATAAAAATGTAAACAAGTGTGCACGTTAACGAGCAGGATAAGTCCACCTGAAAAACACCCATATTTCACATTTTATGGTGACAATAATGCCCCTATTTGCTGTATACTAGAATTGGAAATAGGCAAAGACAGTATCTAAATAGCAATAGCGAACTTGATCGGATGTCGTGTGTTGGCAGAATGTTTTCTTTTGCAGTATCTGAATGACAAAATCAATTGCAAATTGTTGTGGACCTGTAAACAGATTGTTGAATGCAATAATGTTTCTCCCCACAAACCTAAATATGTAGTAATGTCCACAAGTTCTGAAACAATACCTACTCTAAAATAAAAAAAATGACCGTAGGCCTACACATTTCAGTAGAGCAACTGTCTGTTCATCTGTTAAATTCTCCTGTTGGATGCAGACTAAAAACATGACATTATAAATTGGCCCAATTAAATGAGATAGCTTATTTACTACTGTGACGTAAGTCAAATGAAATGAGCGATGGGAAGAATGGTAGCCTATAGTAACTTGTAGGCCTATAGACCATTTCGCAAGTAGCCTATGAAATCACGAGTCAGAAAAGGTGAAGAATTCACTCTGCAATGATCATGTAAGTGAAATAGGATTTTATTTTAGAATGCAAAGAAAATAAAAAGGATTTTGCTCTTCTCGCTAATGGCAGATTTTGGCATTATTCGTGAGTGAGTAAGAGTCATATTCCCCATTAGCACAAGGCTACCACTTTCACCTTGCAATGTAATACTTCAACCCCTAGAAACTGTGCTTATGCATGGTCTGAAGTTTGTGGGAGGAGAGTATTTTTAATTAATGCCAACTTTGGTGCACACATGTTTTGGGTCATATTTTGTCATAAGCCAGGTTTATAAATGAGGCCCCAGAAGACGGAATAGTGAATGTACATTTTCTAACTAAGGTGCAATATTCCTTTTTTGTGGCACACAGAAAGCTGAAACAGCCAGAGCATGGGGGATTGGAGCCTACACACTCTACAAGAACAGGCTGCAGAGATGGAGCGCTTACAGTTAAGAGCAAGAGATGACTATGATGACTAAGAATCAACATAGTCCACAATGAGGAATCAACCTCAACACAATATGATAGTACAGAAAAGGGTTGTCGATTGATAATATTTGAGAAATATTGCACCCGAGTGTAGCAAGTTAGTTCCACATCTCTGATCAAAATTAAGCAGTGGTTTAAGACAACAGTTGCTTTGAGGGGATTGTTGAACGTCCTTTCTAAAAGCAGCATTGAACATTTTCAATGACACTGCAATCAAACCTGTTAAGTCAGCAGAGCATCTCTACAAGGTAATGACAAAGGTTTCCTTGGAAACGCTATAAAACCACAGAGTAAGAAGTCTACTACAGGTGATAGATACACTTCGAAAGGACATTTAAAAATAAAAACAGAAAAAAACGACCAAAGAAAGAAACTGCGTCAAATGTAGAAAAAAACTGAACTACTTTAAGACAAATAAAGACAAGATGCAAACCTGGAACCACTTGGCGTGGCGAAGAGACGCCAAGGCAGTAAGGCATTTCTGCCTGTCCAGAACATCCGGTGGATCGTTGACTGATAGCGTTTCTATTGGCGGGTGGAATAAGAAGACAAGGTACAGTTTGACCAAGGGGGGTTCTGTCACACGGCCAGGGGGAGTAGGCAGCTTTCCCAAACCACAGGCAGGACAGGGAAGGGGAGGGGGGACCCCCCCCACCTGGAGAACTTGATGGTCTGAACCTCTCAGTGAAACTGCAATTACACTAAAGATATATAACTTCAACCCACTTCAGAAACTGCTGTTAAGTGGGTGATTTCTTAAGATCACTCTAAGTAGGCCTATATGGAGAAAAATGTGTATGATGTAAGATTACAGTGGGAGTGAATTATCAAAAGGGAAGTTGTGTCCATTATGTTAACTCAATGTCAACTCGTATGCCTCAGCCCAGTTATGAGTGCTTTGCTATAACAATGAGAGGTAGAGCCCCTCCCCTTCACCCCTATACTGGGTGTACTGCTTAGCCCCTTCCGAGACAGAGAGCGTCCAGTTGGTCAAAGGTCCAGCGTCCCTAAAAATTGACAAACTAGAAGGCTTGACAGAGAGAATCAGATGCACAAAATTATCAAAACAAGTCCACACTGCAGCAAAACTGATGGCCTTCAAGAGCCAAACCGGGCTTCAATGTTGACACAGTTATAGATAAGGCTAGGTTGATGCCTGGTGGGTACATCCAACTTCCTGTTCAGAACGTCTGAGGGAACATGGGCCGCCACCAACTAGTACCCTTTCTCATTATATACAGTGCCCTCTGTAATTGGGAAAGTGAAGCATTTTGTCTTCTTTATACTCCAAACATTTGGATTTGAAATCCAACAATGACTACAAGGTTAAAGAGCAGACCATCAGCTTGTCTTTGAGGGCATCTATACCGGGTGAACCGTATAGAAATTACAGCACTTTTAGTACAAATTCATTTGTAGTTCAAAGTTTAGTATTTGGTCCCATACTCGTAGCATGCAATGACTACATAAAGCTTGTGACTCGACATTTGTTGGATGCATTTTCTGTTAGTTTTGGTTGCGTTTCAGATTATTTTGTGCCCAATAGAAATTTATGGTAAATAATGTGTCATTTCGGAGTAAACTTTATTATAAATAAGAATACATTTCTAAACACTTCTACATTAATATGGATGCTACCATAATTATGGATAATCCTGAATGAATAGTGAATGATGAGAGAAAGTTAAACGCACAAATATATCCCCAAGATATGCAAACCCCACCCAATTACACTAACAGGGGAGGTTAGTATTTTGGAGTGGTATGATATGTGCATCTAACTTCCTCAAATAATTAGAGCCAAAATAAATTTAAAAAATGCTTCACTGTGCCAATAATTACAGAGGGAACTGTAGGTATTTCTTGTATTTATTATTGAACTTATGACTCCCTCTGCTTCGGACAAACCCCCATGGATTGGATTTACAAAGACTGATCACAGTTGTCCCCTGATTTTGACTGTGACTGGGAGAAGTGACATTCAGCCATGCAGAGTCAAAGAGCCCCTGGCGTTATCTGTAACCCGTGTCCTCCCTGCTGATGAACATCAGTCAATAGCCCACTGCTGGGTCTAGTAACCAGAACACTTGACAACACTTTGCAACTCATTTTTGCTGCAATGCAAACCGTTCAGTGTTCAGTATAAAACATGCAAACAAAGTGGTGTTTGTTTTTTTGTTATTCTCAGTAAGCCTTCATATAGTTAATGTCTGGACTCCATAGGGAATAGAAAACCCTTTTCAGTCAGTAACTAGCCTTTCTATACTGTGTATTGGGCCATCAAAAATGTACATCACATTACATGGAACTACGAGAGTCTAAAGAGCTATAAACATAGCACGGTTTCATTACATGACAGTTCCCACATATCCCCTAGCTCCATTGAAGGCCCAATAAACAATATCTGTCTAGACTGGCTGCCTGCCTGTTTAGTCTCCCTGCCTAAGGGGGCGCTAGTGAACCATCTGCCCCTGTGTGGCAGCCTACCTCCGGCAGCCTGTTTCTCCACCTCCTCGCGGACCAGGGGGGACGTCATGTTGATAGTCAGGGTCAGGGGAGGCTCCTTGGTGCTCTTGATTACGATGGTGGCTTCACGGATGACCTGAGTGACCTCATACTTGTCCTCTGTGATGGTCTGCCAGGTAGAACAGGAGGAATTGTTAATACAATAGCCATGTAGTGGCTATCCCACCAAGGAGTCAAGGTCATGTACCCCAAGCATTAAAAAAAAACTATTTGCTACTGAATTCAGTTGTGACCATTCCTCTCAAATGAATGCATCACCCCACAACTGAAATGATGCAGGAGAGTATATTCTCGAAAGAACAAATTCAACTTCACAAAGCCAACTGAATATGAAGACACAGAAAACACTAGAGGGTGAATGGACTCACCTTGAGTTGCACAGCCAGGTTATCTGCCACGTTCTTCAGCAGGGTGATGGTGGGTTTGTCCTTACACAGAAGGACCAGCTCCAGGTCCAGGTCCCCCTTCAGCAGCAAGCCCTTGGCCACCAGGCCCACCCTCATCACCCCACGCAGGGACCGTGTGGCCTGTTCCGACACCTTGGGCTCACTGGCAGAGGAGACATGGGTACCCAGGTCAATTACCTTTGAAATTCAAAGCTGAAAGTGATGCTGCCTTCACCAACACTCCAGCCTTGATGGTGCAAAACGTATTTCTACGCAACTGACATTTTGTACCCCATGCACCATTTTGAATACAATTTTCCACTCACTTACCTTTCTTTATCGGACTCGGTTCCGTCTGGTGCAGACTTGACCACCTTTTCCTGCTCGTCCAGCCAGTCAGAGACAGCCTTGAGGGCGCGCTCCGTGTGGGACACCATGTTCTGCACACCCTCCAGCTCCTCCTGTGTGGGGTACACAGCGGAGTGCTTGGCCATCACATGGCGGTCATCGTTCATGAAGATACGCATGGAGCGGTGGCGCAGGGGAGGAGGCTGGACCGGAATAGAGGAATTATTTTAAGGAATTGACTTCAGCAGGTCACAATTGTAGTCAGTAAGTGGCTTTGATAGGAAGAAACAGTCATATTGTGATAACCTTCACCCCACTGTAATCCTCAAAATACAGTAATTTTACTTAGTCAGCTTTCACTGTCCTTACATAATCATCCATGGACTACTGCTGGGTGAGAGTCACGTACAATTAGAGGAGTGCAATCAAATGCAAGCAGGAGCATGTGTTTGAAATGCCCAGGGCAGTTTTGACTGGCAGCAACCTGAATTACAATGGACATTTGATGGAATCATTTTTTTTATAGGTCTACTTGTATGCCGTGTCCTTGTTAACTTACAAATAATCTTCTCAATCAATTATGTCAGACAAATACAGTTGATTGCTTGCAGAGGCAAATTATTATAATGGTGAGTGAGGCTAGTAAAATTAAAGTGCTCAATGTTCACTACTAAATAGAAAGTGTTTACACAAAATAGCCTTCCTAAAAATGAGTGTATAAGAAAAGCGGTACCATAGTTGCTTTAGAGTCTTCGATCCTGTGTAAATGGCAGTGATACAAGAACAGGTCCTTCCTGAGAGAACACCAACACTGCTGCTTGGTTCTGCTGAGAACAAAAGGGACATGCTTAAAATGAGCAAAGCAATAAAAGGATGCCAGATTCCCCTAGAGTAGAAGATGTCCTTTTTTTTGCTAAAATAAAAACATGTTATTTAAGGGTAACAGAACATAGGGATTTCTTTGAACAGACCTAAGAATGCACCTCCCTAAAGTGGAGGGTGGCTTTGCATGACAAGGGAAATTCCATGCTAAAGGAATTACACAAACTCCAATTTCACTTTAAAATGTATACCAAACAAACCATTGATTTCTAACAAACCAACAACTATGCACATTGACTGCTTTAAACAATTTACACAGGAGTTTCAGATACCACGGAATTGCCCATAGGCTAAGTGTGCTGAAACAGCAGTAACAAGGGTGTTCCTACTGTAGCCTGTTGCAAACCTGGGTTGTGTTCAGTAGGCACGAAATGGGGGAGGGGAAAATAGGACTCAATGAGCATCGTTATTGGACAAGGTTGCGCTAAAATGTTTCTCCTGTTTTGAGCTTCCCTGTATAAAACCCAGCGCCAAAGGTGGTGTGATATCACCATTGTTGATTTTTAAAAAATGGGCAGTGCCATTATTGTAGGCCTACGGATGAGCAGGACACCGGTCACATTCTTCCTCCCAAAAATAAAAGATGGGAGAAGTTGGACCAGGGCTGAAGCAGTGCCAGGACACAACTGTAGCACAATCCCTGGGGGCACTATCAGCATCTACTTTCAAAACACTGATTCAATCAGTTTGATTATGAATCAGTCCTGCAGGAGCAGATATGTTAGTGACTAAAATGTAGCTCTACCAAGGAAGATAAATTGGGCTACTGCTCCTGTATACCAGTATGACACCGAGAGCAATAATGACCTAAAAAAAACATGGTTCTTCAGTTTGAAATTAACATTCCAGAGCCAGTGTACATTTCAGAAAGATGAGGCAAAGGGTATCAGTCACCAGACAGACCTGCAGTACATGCACAGTCCTAAAGCCAAAATGTATTTAACACATGAGCACACTGCAGTTAAAATCTACAAACGGTTCATTGCAGTTGACATCAATTAGAAACTGTCAGTACCCCACGTCTTGAGTCACTCAGTTCTGACTGTAAACCTGGCTGAGAAGTCATTCAAGGTACACAACCAAACTGATAATTTGGTGTGTCAAATCCCTCTATTCAGGAAACTAGCATTGTAATGGTGGCTATGTGAATGCTTCCATACCTTAGCTAGTGTAAAACGGCAGGAGCAATTTTTCAACATGCACAATTCACCAAAGTCTTCTCCAAACCCATCGCTACTTGCGGAAGAAACATTTGAATTTAGAAAATGTGCCAATTTTAAATTACATACATTCTTGCTCAGAGGTATAACAATGTATATGCCGCCATCTTAGAGTATTTTTGTCTCTCATTGTTCAAGGCAGGTAGGTGGATGTCCAAAGTTCTGCACGTCGTGATCAAAGCAGAAATAAAGCGTCACTTTGAATGACACTCACCTGTTTTGCTCAATGAGAGAAGACAAAGATACTCTAACATGGCGGCGTACACATTGTTGGATTATCTCATGGAGCAACAATGGATTTAAAGGAGCATTCTCCAAATTTAAACGTTCCACCTACAACTAGCGATGGAAGTAGACAATAGAGGTCAACCGATTACTTGGCATGGCCGATTTCAAGTTTTCATAACAATCGGAAATCTGTGTTTTTGGACACCGGTTTTGCTGATTTTTTTATTACACCTTTATTTAACTAGGCAAGTCAGTTTAGAACACATTCTTATTTTCAATGACGGCCTAGGAACGGTGGGTTAACTGCCTGTTCAGGGGCAGAACGACAGATTTTCACCGTGTCAGCCCGGGGGATCCAATCTTGCAACCTTACAGTTAACGTGTCCAACGCAATAACGACCTGCCCCTCTCTCGTTGCACTCCACAAGGAAACTGCCTTTTACGCGAATGCAGTAAGCCAAGGTAAGTTGCTAGCTAGATTTTTTTTTTTATAAGAGAAGTTTATCATAATCACTAGTTAACTACACATGTTTAATAATATTTTCTAGCGTGACCTACGTTGAATATAATCTGACTGAGCATACAGGTATCTAAGTATCTGACTGAGCAGTGGTAGGCAGAAGCAGGCGCGTAAACATTCATTCAAACAGCACTTTCGTGTGTTTTGCCAGCAGCTCTTCGTTGTGCGTCAAGCATTGCACCGTTTATAACTTCAAGCCTATCAACTCCCAAGATGAGGCTGGTGTAACCGAAGTGAAATGGCTAGCTAGTTAGCGCGCGCTAATAGCGTTTCAAACATCACTCGCTCTGAGCCTTGTAGTAGTCGTTCCCCTTGCTCTGCATGGGTAACGCCGCTTCGATGGTGGCTGTTGTCATTGTGTTCCTGGTTCGAGCGAGGAGAGGGACGGAAGCTACGGTTACACTGGCAATACTAAAGTGCCTATAAGAACATCCAATAGTCAAAGGTAAATGAAATACAAATGGTATAGAGGGAAATAGTCCTATAATACCTACAACTTCTTAGCTGGAAATATTGAAGACTCATGTTAAAAGGAACCACCAGCTTTCATATGTTCTCATGTTCTGCGCAATGAACTTAAACCTTAGCACATTGCACTTTTACTTTCGTCCCCAATACTTTGTTTTTGCATTATTTAAACCAAATTGAACACGTGTCATTATTTATGAGGCTAAATAGATTTTATTGATGTATTATATTAAGTTAAAATAAGTGTTCATTCACTATTGTTGTAATTGTAATTACAAATAAATAAAATTGGCCGATTAATCGGCATCGGCTTTTTTGGTCATCCAATAATCGGCGTTGAAAAATCATAATCGGTCGACCTCTAGTAGACGACAACAATACTGAGAAGTGACTGGTTTGGATTTCTCCCTGACCAAAATGGCTGCCATTACCAGTACTATTCTGTCACTTTGAAGGTTTATGACATAGATACTATTACATTACTAGAGGGGCTATGGCAGAAAGAGACTGGCATCCAGGCCCGATAGCTAGCTAACTACATGACTAGCTGTGAAAAAAACATTGCCGTGGCTCTACCAACCCAGGGCCTAGCCAAGTACCATAACTTTATGAGGATGGAAAACAAGCCACACCTTTTTTGGGGTTTTTGTTTTTTTTTAAATCAGAATCCTAACAATATTCACACAAAAAGGGTGTTGATTGTTTTCCATCATCCCCTGATTCAGCATGTACCCTTTTCATGGCACGCTATCTATTGATGCAGTCAAATGAAAAAGGACTTAAGTACTTTTCCAAGCACTAATATTTATTTTCAATGACCATCAATTTGTAATAGTTCATATTATGCAATCATTCTTCACCACCAGATAGCGGTGTCTCGCCACAACCTCATGAAAAAAACAGCCGACTATTCATCACCACCTCACAAGTTCTACTGTGTTGTTTCACTACATACATGGTGGTAAGTGAGTACTGATGTAACTTGAGTAGTGATGAGCAGGGTTTGACATGCCTACTGACATAATTTACTCCACAATTCCAGCTTAATGACTAATATATTATTATTATTGGGCATCTACTTAATAGCTAAGGAAAAGTGTCTTGCTTCTGACTGGCTGCTTTAGTGTCGCTATTTGGAATGGCTGTGTGAGGAAAACGGCATGTGAACGGCAGGAGCCTGTGAATGAGGCGATTGGCAACAAAGGTCTGGAGGTTGTTGGAGAGGAAAATGTCACAATGTTGAACTGCCGCCAGCGCAGGGTGCAGTGCTTTGTCTTTCCCCCTTCATATAGCTCTTCAGGACTGATTCACGAATGCTCGCAATATCAGTCTGATGTATTTGTTGCACTTTACAGTGTGGGCTGGTTGGGTCCAGTGATGTGGATATAAAAACAAACAAAAAAGTGGGTAATATATAATGACCAAAAATATAAAAATGCAATATGTAAATTGTGGGTCCCATGTTTCATGAGCTGAAATAAAAGACAGCAAAAAAATTCTGCTATGCACAATAGGCAGGATTAGATCTAAATTTGCCTGCCATTTGGTATTTCATAAACATATGAGCATTTTCTGTTCTCTCAATTTAATTAAAGTACTTTTACGAGTACCAACCTGAGAAAACATCTGATTTGGAAGGTATTCCAGTGGTTTTTCAGAGTACCAAATTCAAGTACTTTAAACACACCTCAATCCTGGGATGATAACTGGTTGTACACCAAATTGTCCCATTATCCCAACTGTTACACCAAGAAGACTGAATGACTGCTTGATTTTAATTTTATTGAACGACAAAGGAGCCAATTGGCTCACACTGATATTCCAAAATGGCTGCTGTGGCTTATGCTTCCCGAGGAGGAAAATGACAGTTTTCCTGAAAAACTACCAGTTGATCAATGTGACAATTCAGCATATAGAGCAATATTTGGCGCGGGCTCTGTGGTGTCTTTATCTACACAGGAACGCTGTCTGACCCTAGTCAGTGTTGCTGTAAGCAAGTGGGTAGGATCTGCTGGCTAAGAGAATCCTCCCAGACGCCATTTTAATTTCAAACCTTAATTCAGTGCGCCAGTCTGGAATATGCCCCCTGCACTAGTCACACCACGATTAGACTGCTAACTATGTGGGTATATATAGATAGTTAAATATAAAATGCCATATGTGATCGCCATGATATTGTGATAACATTTTATGAGCGTCTGTTAGCTAGCATGGCTAGCCCAAGATGGTCGTGTCCTTGCATTGTAGCCAACGTTGACTAGCCATAGCTATATAGGCAATCATACATAACGATGGACAAAATCCTGCATTTGCTTTCTATTCCTATTCGCGTAAATTATTTTTTTTTCTCCATAATATAACGTTAGGTAGCTAGCATAGTGCCTTACGACGTGCTGCCTTGCTTGTGGTTCGAGCTGAGAGAGCGTTCTGAACAAAGAGGGCTGCTGCTAGGCTAACGTTAGCTTGCGAGACGTAATTCGTACAACGGCAAATGAGTGTCACCGGTAATATAGTTGCTTAATTCATGTTCATATGGACGGTGGTGATTATTTAATCAATCTGAATATAATGTGCATCGTTGTAAAACACTCAAAATAAAACATCCTTCTAGACTTACCAATTCAGCGACGCTTCGCTCCAACTCTCCTCGCTGAGGAGCAGAAATGACTACACACACACCTGAACAGCACTTTCTGAAAGCTAATTGGGCGAAAGTAGCATGTGACCAAAGAAGTAGCCAATCCCGTTTCACCTTTCGATGTCTAGTCTGAAAGTACTAGCTAGCTAGTTCACGAGTCAATACCGTACTGTGGGATAGATAATCACCAGCCAATTTCCCAAAATTACATAGTTACTATAAATCATTATTTAATTATTAACTCAATACACCATGCCCTGTTTATCCAGGATATAACATAGTTATAATTTGATATCTGGGGATTCCATTAAAGTATGTGACCAAACACACACATTTCAGACAGAAGATGTGGTGTATTTAAACAATAATTCCCGAGGAGGTGTGGTATATGGCCAATATACCAAGGCTAAGGGCTGTGTCAGGCACTCCGCGATGAGTCTTAAGATCAGCCCTTAGCTGTGGTATATTGGCCATATATCAAATCCCAGAGGTGCCTTATCGCTATTATAAACTGGTTACCAACGTAATTGGAGCAGTAAAAATAAATGTTTTGTCATACCCATGGTATACGGTCTGATATACAACGGCTGTCAGCCAATCAGCATTCAGGGCTCGAACCACCTAGTTTAAAATACCTGTTAAAAATATTAGGCAATGTTTATATAACCACCTTTCAAACGGCCCTCTTATTTACCACCTTCTTGCAGGGCCCTTTATACATATCAGTGGGTAATTGGCAAATTTGGAGGGGAAGGGGGGTTTAAACCATGGGGACTGTTAGCATTTCAAATGAAAGAGGTGTTAAAAAAATCGAAGTGTTAATGAATTTCCCTGCACAAGAGCAGCAAATCTAGGGTGATGTCGGTGATGTCATCTACAAAATGGCTCCCAACACTCTACTCAGCAAACTGGATGCAGTCTATCACAGTGCCATCCGTTTTGTCACTAAAGCACCTTATACCACCCACCACTGCGACTTGTATGCTCTAGTCGGCTGGCCCTCGCTACATATTCGTCGCCAGACCCACTGGCTCCAGGTCATCTACAAGTCCATGCTAGGTAAAGCTCCGCCTTATCTCAGCTCACTGGTCACGATGGCAACACCCATCCGTAGCACGCGCTCCAGCAGGTGTATCTCACTGATCATCCCTAAAGCCAACACCTCATTTGGCCGCCTTTCGTTCCAGTACTCTGCTGCCTGTGACTGGAACGAATTGCAAAAATCGCTGAAGTTGGAGACTTTTATCTCCCTCACCAACTTCAAACATCAGCTATCTGAGCAGCTAACCGATCGCTGCAGCTGTACATAGTCTATTGGTAAATAGCCCACCCATTTTCACCTACCTCATCCCCATACTGCTCTTATTTATTTACTTTTCTGCTCTTTTGCACACCAATATCTCTACCTGTACATGACCATCTGATCATTTATCACTCCAGTGTTAATCTGCAAAATTGTAATTATTCACCTACCTCCTCATGCCTTTTGCACACATTGTATATAGACTACCCCTTTGTTTTCTACTGTGTTATTGACTTGTTAATTGTTTACTCCATGTGTAACTATGTGTTGTCTGCTCATACTGCTATGCTTTATCTTGGCCAGGTCGCAGTTGCAAATGAGAACTTGTTCTCAACTAGCCTACCTGGTTAAATAAAGGTGAAATAAAAAATAAATAAAAAAAGGGTCTGTGAAAATGCAGGAGTCATGACAAGATTTTTAGGTGTGTTTTAATTTACCATGTTTTAATCTGCACTCCATTAAGGTGACTCAAAGTTACCTGAACAAAAATATGAATGCAACATACAACAATTTAAAATATTGTATTGAGTTATAGTTCATATAAGGAAATCAGTCAATTTAAATACATTCATAAGGCCCTAATCTATGGATTTCACATGACTGGGAAAACAGATAGGCATTTTTTTAAATGTTTTTATTGTGGCCTGTGGAATGTTGTCCCTCTCCTCTTCAATGGCTGTGAGAAGTTGCTGGATATTGTCGGGAACTGGAATACGCTGTAGTACACGTCAATCCAGAGCATCTTTTAACATGCTCAATGTCTGGTGAGTATGCAGGTCATGGAAGAACTGGGAAATTTGCAGCTTCCAGGAATTGTGTACAGATCCTTCCGACATGGGGCTGTGCATTATCTTGTTGAAACATGAGATGATGGCGGCGGACGAATTGCACAAAACTGCTTTAATGTTTACGTACTGCTTTACTCATTTCATATGTATATACTGTTTTCTATTCTAACGTATTTTAGGTAATACCACTCCGACATCGCTAGTCCTAATATTTATATATTTCTTAACTCCATTCTTTTACTTTATATTTGTGTGTATTGTTGTGAATTGTTAGATATTACTGCACTGTTGGAGCTAGGAACACAAGCATTTCGCTACACCTGCAATAACATCTATTGGTCTGTATGTGACCAATGCAATTTGATTTGATGACTATGAACCTCAGGATCTTGTCACGGTATCTTTGTGCAAATTCCCATCGATAAAATGCAATTGTGTTGGTTGTCCGTAGCTTATGCCTGCCAATACTATAACGCCACCACCAACATGGGGCACTCAGTTCACAACATTGACATTAGCAAACCGCTCGCCCACACGACGCCATACACGTGGCCTGCGGTTGTGAGGCCAGTTGGACATACTGCCAAATTCTCTAAAATGAAGTTGGAGGCGGCTGGCTATTGTAGAGAAATAAACATGACATTTTCTGGCAACAGTTCTGGTGGACTTTCCTGCAGTCAGCACGCCAACTGCATGCTCCCTCAAAACTTGAGATATCTGTAGCATTGTGTTTTGTTACAAAACTGCACATTTTAGAGAAGCCTTTTATTGTCCCCAGCACAAGGTGCCCATGTGGAATGATCATGCTATTTAATCAGCTTCTTGATTTTCCAGACCTGTCAGGTGGATGTATTATCTTGGTGAAATAGAAAGACTCACTAACAGGCATGTAAACAAATTTGTGCACAAAATTTGAGAGAAATAAGCCTTTTGTGCATATGGAACATTTCTGTGATCTTTTATTTCCGCTTATGAAACATGGGACCAACATGTTACATGTTGCGTTTATATTTTTGTTCATTCTATTTGTGTTTCTAAAATATTTACTGTTTATGTTTGAATGCAGTGACTACGTGTTCTATATTTTTTTCATGAAGAAGCATTGTTTGTAATTGTTTTTTGTCCGTTTTGTGTAACTGTCGGCAACATATCTAATCCTGTGAAAGCACTGTTGCACTTTAGACATGAGCAAAGATCTAACATGGAACCCAAACCAGGCTGCGCATGTGTGCCATCATGCAAAAATGTATTTTGTCCCCCTACACCAAACGCGATCACGACACGCAGGTTAAAATATCAAACAAACTCTGAACCAATGACATGAATTTGGGTACAGATCGAAAAGCATTAAACATTTATGGCAATTTAGCTTGCACTTGCTAGCTAATTTGTCCTATTTAGCTAGCTTGCTATTGCTAGCTAATTTGTCCTGGGATATAAACATTGAGTTGTTATTTTACCTGAAATGCACAAGGTCCTCTACTCTGACAATTAATCCACACATAAAAACGGTCAACCAAATTGTTTCTAATCATCTCTCCTCCTTCCAGGCTTTTTCATCGTTTAACTTATATAGTGATTGGCATCTAAACTTTCATAGTATTACCACGACAACCGGCAACAGTTCGTCTGTCAATCACCCACGTGGGTATAACCAATGAGGAGATGACACGCAGACGCTTGTGAGCAGTCTGGGTGCAATAATTGAATAACATAGATTCCTAAATGTATTTTGCAACGCACGAGACGCGAGCGGTGTAGTCAGGGTATAAGACTCCATTTGTGTACTTATGTCATTGTCTTTTGTACTGTTACCTACTACTATACAAGCAAACCTAAATTCATAGAATTCATAGAATTCCATAAACTTCAGAGAAAATTAATGTAATTGTAAGGCGTTGTGTGTATTGCAGGAAATTATTTGTGGTAGTTCATCAATATGAGCCAATACAGACCACTTTACTCAGTAATAATTAACATTTGTTACAACCATTGCAATTGATGGAGTATACTGAGATCATTTCTGTTCTACTTCCCCTGTCAGAGAACATTTTCCACACCTCTGTTCTCTCCTGGGATGAGCACCATGGTGCTATGACCCTGAAAGGCCATTTTGTGGTTTATTTTATTTTATTTTTATTTAACCTTTATTTAACTATGCAAGTCAGTTAAGAACAAATTATTATTTACAATGACGGCCTATCGAAAGGCAAAATACCTCCTGCGGGGACGGGGGCTGGGATACATTTTCTTTTAAAGAAAAATACAATTATATATGTTTTTCAGTAAAAAAAGGATAACCGGCAACTTAAACTTTATTAGACAACATTAAATTCTATAGCTTTTGCAACACTTAGCTTCATTTAGGTCCCCAGACAATTGGGGAAACAATATAAGCAATAAATACACACACACACACAATTCACACGTCAATAGCATTACAAGTTTGACACATACTGTATGTCTTTCACATCTTCAAGCACAGGTAAAAGCACAGCCTTTACTTTGCTTTGGCATAGTGCCACTGACTTCATGATGTGTCAAAGTGCACTTTGACATTTCCACAAACAAACAAAGTATGAACTCCAAAAAAACACTGACAGTAACACACACAAACACGTATATATAATTTGAGATGTTTGTTGTTGATATCTTATAGGCAGCTTCATTTCATGTACAGTTATGTACACAGAGAAAGACTCATGTTGCGTGACCTACCAGACACTTTTACAACAAACCCTTCTCCTTGGGCAGATTTATCTGTGCTATGTCTCCAGTATCCAGGTGAGGCATACTGTCCTTACTTGGTCAGAATGTTTTGTTATAAATCCATTAATGACATTTAATTTGTTTGAGTATAGTCTGGCTTGGCTGTTTCCCGTAAAATGATGAGACTTCTCCACACAACAGTCAAAGCAGGTCTTACTGGCCAATCAAATCAATCTGAAAGAGATCCAAGATCTGGAGGATGATGATTTCAATCCCAAACCCCATAGACTTTCACAGTCAGGCAGACCCACACAGTTCTCAATAAAGGAATATAGGTCTTATAGGCAATAGGTATTTCCTTTTGTGTGATACACCAACACTGCTGTTAGATCCTACTGCTGGATGTTCAGTCTTCTCCTCAATCCAGCATGTTGAGTTGGGTGGCAAATAAAGCCCCATGAACAACAAAGGACCATGATAAGATGCCAGTCTCTTTCTGTCTGTGTGTTTTCTTCTCCCTCAGATCCTGTTGACAGTGTTTATTTTCTCAGAGTTCTGGAAGGAGCTGATGTCCCAATGGCGGAAGGTGCTGTTCTTGAAGCTGGCCCGGCTCTTGGTGATGCGATAGATCTTCCTCAGCACGGCCCGGCGCAGCAAAATGTAGACCCAGGGGTCCAGGATCTGGTTCCAGGAGGCCAGCCGGACGCCCATCACCATCAACCTCCTGTATGTGTCCTGGTCATTGCCTATGGAACCGCTATAGGACCATGTGACTGACATCAGGCCAAAGATCTGCAAGTAACACAGATACCTGGGTTAGTTTTACAGTGGTTGTGCAGGATATAGATATGTTCAGCTGGTGTATATATATTTGCATCAATCTGCATACACTGCTAGCAATTTATATACATTACCCGACACTGTAGATTGCCACATGTTAACAAAAAAAATGAATAAAGGTAGCAGTCAAAATGCATCTTCACAACGTGTTCCTATGAATAGCTTTACTGATGTTAGAAATCACAGGCTCAAAATTGTAGCCTTATAAATCTTATTTACAATTTTTATAACAATTGGCCACAGCTTATTAAGAGATTTTAAGCACAAACAATGCCTCTGTAACGGTTATTACATCTCCCCAACAGTAAAACATGTATGCTAAGCTGTTCTTATTTAGTTCACACATCAGTAATTATATTTGGGCCCAACTTTTGTGCAGTATTGTGCAAATCAACAGGTCAACTACTGACATTAATGGGCGTAATGTCTTCCAGGTGAGAAATCCATTAATAAACACTTTTAATGCACATAACATGCTTCTACACCTGCATTGCTTGCTGTTTGGGGTTTTAGGCTGGGTTTCTGTACAGCACTTTGAGATATCAGCTGATGTAAGAAGGGCTTTATAATTTTGATTTGACAATGTTCTAAATAAAGAACAATGCATACTTTTTGGGAGAGGGAACAAGGGGGGGGGGGAGGGGTGCTCAAGGCTACTCTAAGTTTTCACAGACCCAGTGATGACAAGCAACAGGCTGCCATAATTTGAAGCATGGTTTATAGTCTGTCCTCTTTCACTTCTCACAGTTTATGTGTCAAAATGAATGGTTACTTTTAAATTGGACCTGAATGTAGATTGCTTTGTATGTTTCTATTGTTGTTTGGTCAGGGTGTGATTTGGGTGGGCATTCTATGTTTGTATGTCTAGGTTTTTGAATTTCTATGTTTCGGCCTGGTATGGTTCTCAATCAGGGACAGCTGTCTATCGTTGTCTCTGATTGGGAATCATAGGTAGTTGTTTTTCTGTTTAGTGTTTGTGTCACCTTGCAGGACTGTTTCGGGTCTTCCTTTTGTTCTTTTTTGTATTCAGTGTTCAGTTCCTTAAAATAAAGATGAACACGTTTCCCACTGCATTTTGTTTCTGACGATTCCTCTTCTAATGCGATGAAAAGCCGTTACAACATATTAACAGTTTATACAAAATTCTTAGTATTGGAATTGTAATTTTTTTTTATCCTTGATTAAAAAATCATCAAACCATCACCATGTTTTTGTATTAAATTATTTTAGTTGGCTAATATTCCTCTTTCCCAGAAGACTGGAAAAGGAGAGAAGCTGTAACATTTTCAATGTCACCCAATCTGAAATCTGTTATTCAAGCCCTTCATAATGGCATTACCTTAAATAATTTATTCCATCTAGTCAATGCAAGGGCCCACCATGACTATTCATTTATACCCTTGGTGCAGTACACCATGTCTATCCATCTGTTTTAGGTGCAGTATTCTGAATCATAATGTTTATGACTGGGAACTGGAAAGTGTCTATTTCAGAAGGTGTACAAAAAGAGGATGAAATAGTACTGGATTGTTAGCAGAGATTTTCTATATTATTTCAGGCCTTTGAGTTTATGGGGCAGAATATCTTGGAGATTTACCGAGAGGATGAATTACTTTTGTTAGCTGAGCATTTTTACAATATTATTTTATGCTTTTACCACCCTGCATCTCACTACTGGTTTGTCTCTGAAACTTAACAGGGTGGGTCGGTCCTGGTTGTCCCTGGATGGGCGACCAGATGCTGCTGGAAGTGATGTTGGACGGCCAGTAAGAGGCACTCTTTCCTCTAGTCAAAAACAAAAAGATCCCAGGGCAGTGATTGGGGACATTTCCCTGTGCAGGGTGCCGTCTTTTGGGTGAGACACTAAACAGGTGTCCAGACTCTCTGTGGTCACTAAAGATCCCAATGCACTTATCTTAAGAGTTGGGGTGTTCTCAGTGTCCTGGCTTCATCTCCATTCTGGCCTTCATACCATTATGACCAAGTAATCATCCCCAGCTTCCAATTGGCTCATTCATCCCCCCTCTTCTCCCCTGTAACTTTTCCCACAGGCTCTATTCAATCTGTATTGCTGAAGCGTAATTGAAATGTAAATGTAACCCACATGAAAAATTACTACAGTTTACTATAGAATTCTATAGTAAACTGTAGTATACTGTAGAATACTATACTACACATGGTAGTATCCCTCAATCATGTCTAGTACTTACTATAGAATGTTGTAGTATACTGTAGAATACTACAGTTAATATTACAGTATGATCCGCAAAAGAACATTGTAGTAAATACTACAGTAATGTCTGCAAAAACACTACAGTCCACACAAACACTAACCTTTTTTATTATAGTAAAGACAAGTATTTAATTTGCATATACCCTGCCCATTCCCCTCCCCATATCCCAATTTGTGCCACCCATAAGTGAGAAACCTACATGCCAAGTATAGAAGATATTATGTAATAGAAAATAGCAGAAGTGTTGAATTATTTGGTAAGATTTCAGGCTGGCTGATTGACTTACAGGTTATGGAATTCGTGCTCATTTAGTAGGTTTCATGAAGGAGAAAGCCTCTACTTCTATGTCAAAAATAATAAAACAAAAACACCATAGTAAGTACTACATTAATATATTGCAAAGCACTACAGTGAATACTACAGGGAAGTCGGCAAAAACACTACAGTGAATACTATAGTATTTAAACCAGGGCTCTCCAACCCTGCTCCTGGAGAGCGACACTCCCGTAGGTTTTCACTCCAACCCCAGTTGTACCTAACCTGATTCAGTTTATCAACCAGATACTTATTAGAATCAGGTGCGCTAGATTGGGATTTGAGCAAAAACCTACAAGAAGGCAGCTTTCCAGGAACAGCATTGGAGAGCCCTGATTTATACCATAGTATACTAGTCTTTTTTTCATGTGGGATTTCCCGATTGAGCAGACATACGAAGTGTTTACCGTGGATGCAGTAGCCGCTAACGTGGGAGCATTGCCTTTCAATCACGCTGTAGCGCTGAATTTCCATGATAAGGACTGAAAAGAGACCTTAATTCCCGAATGGAACACAATAAAGATAGTTTTGACCCCTACCCTGATTCATGCAGAATTGTGAACTTCAGTGAACTGAACTTTTCCAACTCACCAGCAGGGGGCTCCAGCAGATGCAAGAAGTGATCATAATGCCCACCAGCTGGGCCACCATCTCAATGTCATGGGACTTGGCAGAGCGACGGTAGCAGGTCTTACACTTCTTACGGAGTCTGGCAAGCACCAGCGTGACCCCACTGATGGTATTACACACCAGGGCCACAGTCAGAGAGGCCAGGCCCAGTCCAGAGAACAGCATGACAAAGGCCACGTCCGTCTCCTGAGTCTCTCCCAGGACACTGATGAAGCACCAGGTCCCGGGGTACTGGTAGGTGTAGGCCCCCAGCCTGAAGAAGGGCAGAAAGGCCACACACAGAGCCAGCAGCCAGATGAGAGCTAGTGCCATCTTGGTGCGAGCCGTGGTGACCAGTGAGGCATGGAGCAGGGGCTGTGTGACACCTAGGCAGCGCTCAGCAGCCATGGCACAGCCCAGGAACAATGGGCACAAGCCGAAGAACACCATGCTACCCCCTAGGAACTGGCAGGGGGCATCGGTGGCAGCGAGACCTAAGGGCCCAGTCGCAGCCCCAGCTGAGTACAGCCTCAACACCAGTGCACCGGGGATGATGTGGCCGGCAAAGTCTGTGGCTACCAGGGAACTGGCGAAGAGCAGGAAGGTGGCCTTGGAGCGGCGGCGCAGACGGGCATAGGCTTTCGCCAGGATGACCAGGGCCACGATGTTGGACAGGATGCCCAGGGTCATGGAGAGGCCAGCTGCAGTGGGGTTACTGGGGGGAGACATGGGCCTCTCTGTGGTGATGTTTGCCCTCCAGGCCATGGCTGGCACACCCTCCACCCTCCAGGTCTGGTTGGGGAGGAGATTGGGGGCAGCCAGGCCTGAGGAGTTGTAGTGCTGCATGGCCAACATCACTGGCCTCAGGTAGCCATCGGGGTCCTCAGAGTGAGAAGGCACTGAAAATAGGAAAGGTGTTATGATTAATATACTGACCAGTTGACCTGGAAGAATTCCTAACCTCACTAATATATAGTACTACCATAACCAAACTTAACCAATAGCCTATTATACATAGCATAAATACAAAGTTTACTGGGGAAACGAAAACTCATTCAGTATTCTGTTATTACCTAACAACAATAAATATTATCCTGCATTATGTAACGATTTTTTTCTGTCATAAACCAGGTCTCCATCCAAGCTTATTATGCGAGAAAAGTACAGTGCATTCGGAAAATATTCAGACCCCTTTTTGTTACATTACAGCCTTATTCTAAAATTGCTTAAATAAAACATTTTCCACATCAAGCTATTAACAATACCTCATAATGACAAAGCGATTTTTGCTAATTTATTGAAAACAAAAATCAGAAATACCTTATTTACGTAAGTATTCAGACCCTTTGCTATGAGACACAAAATTGAGCTCAGGTGCACCCTGTTTTCATTGATCATCCTTGAGATGTTTCTACAACTTCATTGGACATGATTTGGAAACATCCCGTCAGAGAAAAAAACAAGCCATGAGGTCGAAGAAATTGTCCGTAGAGCTCTGAGACAGGATTGTGTCGAGGCACAGATCTGGGGAAGGGTACCAAAAAATATATGTCTGTATTATTGAAGGTCCCCAAGAATACAGTGGTGTCGTGTCTTTACTATCATTAAATTGAAGACTTAGTTTTTATCAAAGATTTTCTGTAATTAGTATTACGCGATCAAACTGATTAATCATGTAACTGTAATTAACTAGGAAGTCGGGGCACCAGGGAAAATATTCAGATTACAAAATTATAATTTCCCAATATAACCTTTAAGATATTTTCATATCTGATCAATAGTCTTCTGATTAATGAATTATTTACTTTACCTCACGTTAGTCTCATTCCAAACGTAGTAAATGTTTGGTTATCTGCACAAACCCAGTCTTCACTATGAGTCATCCATACATCAATTGTCTTAAATAATGTATTTATTACTAAGTAATTCACAGAAATGCATAAACAAACAGTAGATAGTTGTTGTTCAGAGTGACATTCATTCATTCGTTATAGAAGGGATGTTTCGGTGGTTGTCGTTCTTCGCGTTCAATGATACCGAATTCCTAGCTGCAGACTAGTAATTAATATCAAAGACTTGTTCTTATTCTGTCGGTATCGATAGTCTAAGAGTTTAACCACGTGGTATGGTTAAAAGATTCAGCAATGGTCTGCAACTTTTGTCCTCCCGTGATTGAGAGAAACATGGTCTACTTGAGGAATTCTCAAGATTGGGGTTTTATTCGGAATTGCAGAAAAGGTGCTGTCCCAGGATGCCTGACCCTAACTGGGCTCATGGGCGGTCCTCTGATTTAGTTCAACTCAAAAGGGAATTGGAGTTTCCTTCATTAAACATTCCAAAATCACATTACACAATTTTACAAACAGTATCATACTCACTCATTCATCTTATACAACAATTAGATGTAAACCTCATATCTGAGGCTATTATATAAACAGCGTTATGGTAATGTAGCCGCACCGTCTCCCATGAGCTTCCCCAAGTTGTAACAAACGGACCAGTTCGTAGCTGGATTCTTCACCGATATTTTATACCTTCTCCGGAACGTAAACGTTGTTCGGACCTCAAGTTCTGTGAGGTGGAAGAAATTCCTTTGTTCTTTATGAAACTTCACTCTATCTCTATACTGTGTGGCCATGTGGCAGGGTCTTCCCTAGGAATATACGACCTCACTGACCACAGCAGCCTGGTTGAAGGAGCAGAAAGCGGGTGATGGTGCTCGCTGTACCCAAAGAGGGCAACGTCATGACAGTGGCCTCCATCATTGTAAAATTAAAGAAGCTTGGAACCACCAAGACTATTCCTAGAGCTGGCGCCCAGCCAAACTGAGCAATAGAGGGAGAAGAGCTTGGTCAGGGAGGTGACCAAGAACTCAATGGTCACTCTGACAGAGCTCCAGAGTTCCTCTCTGGAGATGGGAGAACCTTCCAGAAGGACAACCATCACTGCAGCACTCCACCAATCTGTCCTTTATGGTAGAGTGGCCAAACGGAAGTCACTCCTGAGTAAAAAGCACATGACAGCCTGCTTGGAGACCATGATAAACAAGATGATCTGGTCTGGTGTAACCAAGATTGAACCCTTTGGCCTGAATACCAAGCGTCTGGAGGAAACCTGGCACCAGCCCTACGGAGAAGCATGGTGGTGGCAGCATCATGATGTGGGGATTTTTTTCAGTGGCAGGGACTGGGAGACTAGTCAGGATCAAGGTAAAGATGAACAGAGGAAAGTACAGAGAGATCCTTGATGAAAACCTGCTTCAGAGCGCTTAGGACCTCAGACTGGGGTGAAGGTTCACCTTCCAGCAGGACAATGACCCTAAGCACACAGCTAAGACAATGCAGAAGTGGCTTCGGGACAAGTCTCTGAATGTCATTGAGGGTCTTAACTAGACGTCGACCGATTCATCGGAATGGCCGATTAATTAGGGCCGATTTCAAGTTTTCATAACAATCGGAAATCGGTATTTTTGGGCACCGATTTGCCGATTAATTTTTTTATATTTTATTTTAATTTGATTTTTTATACCTTTATTTAACTAGGCAAGTCAGTTAAGAACACATTCTTATTTTCAATGACGGCCTAGGAACGTTGAGTTAACTGCCTTGTTCAGGGGCAAAACAACAGATTTTCACCTTGCTAGCTTGGGGGATCCAATCTTGCAACCTTACAGTTAACTAGTCCAACGCAATAACGACCTGCCTCTCTCTCCCTGTCTCTCGTTGCTCTCCACAAGGAGACTGCCTGTTACGCGAATGCAGTCAGCCAAGGTAAGTTGCTAGCTAGCATTAAACTTATCTTATAAAAAACAATCAATCATAATCACTAGTTGGTTGATGATATTACTAGATATTATCTAGCGTGTCCTGCATTGCATATAATCTGACTGAGCATACAAGTATCTAAGTATCTGACTGAGCGGTGGAAGGCAGAAGCAGGCGCGTAAACATTAATTTAAACAGCACTTTCGTGTGTTTTGCCTGCAGCTCTTCGTTGTGTGTCAAGCATTGCGCTGTTTATGACTTCAAGCCTATCAACTCCCGAGATGAGGCTGGTGTAACCGAAGTGAAATGGTTAGCTAGTTTATCGAGCACTAATAGCGTTTCAAACGTCACTCGCTCTGAGCCTTCTAGTAGTTGTTCCCCTTGCTCTGCATGGGTAACGCTGCTTCGATGGTGGCTGTTGTCGTTGTGTTGCTGGTTCGAGCCCAGGGAGGAGCGAGGAGAGGGACAGAAGCTATACTGTTACACTGGCAATACTAAAGTGCCAATAAGAACATCCAATAGTCAAAGGTTAATGAAATACAAATGGTATAGAGGGAAATAGTCCTATAATTCCTATAATAACTACAACCTAAAACTTCTTACCTGGGAATATTGAAGACTCATGTTAAAAGGAACCACCAGCTTTCATATGTTCTCATGTTCTGAGCAAGGAACTGAAAGGTTAGCTGTCTTACATAGCACATATTGCACTTTTACTTTCTTCTCCAACACTTTGTTTTTCCATTATTTAAACCAAATTGAACATGTTTCAATATTTACTTGAGGCTAAATTGATTTTATTTATGTATTATATTAAGTTAAAATAAGTGTTCATTCATTATTGTTGTAATTGTCATTATTACAAATAAATGTTTTAAAAAATCGGCAAATTAATCAGCATCGGCTTTTTTGGTCCTCCAATAATCGGTATCGGTATAGACGTTGAAAAATCATTATCGGTCAACCTCTAGTCTTAACTTCTTCGGAATAGGAGGCAGCATTCGGAGGTGCTCAAAGTAAACTACCTGTTACTCAGGCCCAGAAGCTAGGATATGCATATATTGCTAGTATTGGATAGAAAACACTCTGAAGTTTCTTAAACTGTTACAATAATGTCTGTGAGTATTTTTTTTCACCTTTATTTAACCAGGTAAGCTAGTTGAGAACAAGTTCTCATTTGCAACTGCGACCTGGCCAAGATAAAGCATAGCAGTTCGACACATACAACAACACAGAGTTACACATGGAAAGAACAAAACACAGTCAAAAATACAGTAAAAAAAAGAAGACAAAGCCTATATACAGTGAGTGCAAATAAGGGAGTTAAGGCAATAAATAGGCCATGGTGGCGAAGTAATTACAATATGGCAATTAAACGCTGGAATGGTAGATGTGCAAAAGATGGATGTGCAAGTAGAGATACTGTGGTGCAAAAGGAGCAAAATAAATAAATACAGTATGGGAATAACGTAGATAGATGGGCTGTATACAGATGGGCTATGAACAGGTGCAGTGATCTGTGAGCTGCTCTGACAGATGGTTCTTAAAGCTAGTGAGGGAGATGGGAATCTCCAGCTTCAGTGATTTTTGCAGTTCGTTCCAGTCAGTGGCAGCAGAGAACTGGAAGGAAAGGCGACCAAAGGAGGAATTGGCTTTGGGGGTGACCAGTGAGATGTTGAATGGCATTGAAGCTCGTCTGGAGGTTAGTTAACACAGTGTCCAAAGAAGGGCCAGAAGTATACAGAATGGTGTTGTCTGCGTAGCGGTGGATTAGAGAATCACCAGCAGCAAGAGTGACATCATTGATGTATACAGAGAAGAGAGTTGACCCGATAATTGAACCCTGTGGCACCCCCATGGAGACTGCTAGAGGTCCGGACAACAGGCCCTCCGATTTGACACACTGAGCTCTGTCAGAGAAGGAGTTGGTGAACCAGGCGAGGCAATCATTTGAGAAACCAAGGCTGTTGAGTCTGCCAATAAGAATGTGGTGATTGACAGAGTCGAAAGCCTTGGCCAGGTCGATGAATACAGCTGCACAGTAATGTCTCTTATTGATGGCGGTTATGATATCGTTAAGGACCTTGAGCGTGGCTGAGGTGCACCCATGACCAGCTCGGAAACCAGATTAGCGGAGAAGGTAACCAGAATAGCGGAGAAGGTATGATGGGATTGAAAATGGTCAGTAATCTGTTTGTTAACTTGGCTTTCGAAGACCTTAGAGATGCAGGTTAGGATAGATATAGGTCTGTAGCAGTTTGTGTCTAGAGTGTCTCCCCTTTGAAGAGGGGGATGACCGCGGCAGCTTTCCAATCTTTGGGAATCTCAGACGATACAAAAGAGAGGTTGAACAGGCTAGTAACAGGGGTTGCAATAATTTAGGCAGATAATTTAGGAAAGAGAGGGTCCAGATTATCTAGCCCGGCTGATTTGTAGGGGTCCAGATTTTGCAGCTCTTTCAGAACATCAGCTATCTGGATATGGGTGAAGGAAAAATGGTGGGGGCTTGGGCGGGTTGCTGTGGAGGGTGCCGGGCAGTTGACCGGGGTAGGGGTAGCCAGGTGGAAAGCATGGCCAGCCGTAGAGAAATGCTTATAGAAATTCTCAATTATAGTGGATTTGTCGGTTGTAACAGTTTTTCCTAGCCTCAGAGCAGTGGGTAGCTGGGATGAGGTGCTCTTATTCTCCATGGACTTTACAGTGTCCCAGAACTTTTTTGAGTTTGTACTGAAGGATGCAAATTTCTGTTCAAAAAAGCTAGCCTTAGCTTTCCTAATAACTGCCTGTGTATATTGGTTCCTAACTTCCCTGAAAAGTTGCATATCACGGGGGCTATTCGATGCTAATGCAGAACGCCACAGGATGTTTTTGTGCTGGTCAAGGGCAGACAGGTCTGGAGTGAACCAAGGGCTATATCTATTCCTGGTTCTACATTTTTTGAATGGGGCATGCCTATTTAAGATGGTGAGGAAGGCGCTTTTAAAGAATAACCAGGCATCCTCTACTGTCGGGATGAGGTCAATGTCGTTCCAGGATACCCCGGCCAGGTCGATTAGAGAGGCCTGCTCGCAGAAGTGTTTTAGGGAGCGTTTGACAGTGATGAGGGGTGGTCACTTGCTTGCAGACCCATTACGGATGCAGGCAATGAGGCAGTGATCGCTGAGATCTTGGTTGAAAACAGCAGAGGTGTATTTGGAGGCTGAGTTAGTTAGGATGATATCTATGAGGGTGTTTACGGATTTGGGGTTATATCTGGTAGGTTCATTGATAAATTGTGTGAGATTGAGGGCATCAAGCTTAGATTGTAGGATGGCCGGGGTGTTAAGCATGTCCCAGTTTAGATCACCTAGCAGCACGAGCTCAGAAGATAGATGGGGGGCAATCAAATCACATATGGTGTCGAGGGCACAGTTGGGGGCAGAGGGTGGTCAATAGCAAGCGGCAACGGTGAGAGACTTGTTTCTGGAAAGGTTCATTTTTAGAAGTAGAAGCTCAAATTGTTTCGGTACAGACCTGGATAGTAAGACAGAACTCTGCAGGTTATCTTTGCACTAAATTGCAACACCGCCCCCTTTGGCAGTTCTATCTTGTCGGAAAATGTTATAGTTAGGAATGGAAATTTCAAGGTTTTTGGTTGTCTTCCTAAGCCAGGATTCAGACACTGCTAGTACATCCGGATTGGTGGAGTGTGCTAGGGCAGTGAATAAAACAAACTTAGGGAGGAGGCTTCTAATGTTAACATGCATGAAACCAAGGCTTTTACGGTTGCAGAAGTCAACAAATGAGAGAGCCTGGGGGATGGGTGTGGAGGTAGACACTGCAGGGCCTGGATTAACCTCTACATCACCGGAGGAACAGAGGAGGAGTAGGATAAGGGTATGGCTAAAGGCTAACAGAACTGGACACCTAGTACGTTCAGAACAGAGAGTAAAAGGAGCAAATTTCTGGGCACGGTAGAATATATTCAAGGCATAATGTACAAACAAAGGTATAGTAGGATGTGAATACAGTGGGGGTAAACCTGTGCATATAGTGATAATAAAAGAGATATTGTCTCTAGAAATAGCATTTAAACCAGGTGATGTCACTGCGTGTGTGGGGGGTGGAACTAAATTGTTAGCCGAGGCGTGTTGAGCAGTGCTAGATGCTCTACAGGGAAATGAAACAATAGTTACAAACCAGAACAGCAATCGACACGGCATGGTGACATTAGGGAAAGGCATGCGTAGCCGGGTGATCATACAAGTCCAGTGCGTGGCTTCAAGCAGCTAGCGGCACAGGGCTAGCAGGCTAACAGAAAGGCCTTAGAGGGATGACGCGATGGAGGGAAGTCTGTTGTGCCCCCCTCGTGCAGTTACATCAGCGGACGGATCAGCAGGGCTCCGTGTGGTAAACCAGGCCAATTGGCAAAATATGTATAGTGGCTGAAGAAATATGTCCGAAGGGCCTCTTAAGTCAGCAGTCCAATGTGCTTAAGATAGCTAGCAGGCCGCAGATTAGAGGCTGTGCGTTCAGGGGTTGTTAGCTGCTATAATTCCAGGTGGAAAAATATATATATAAAAAAATATCATAATAAAAATGTTTAAAAATAAAATAAAATAAAAATAGGTTCAGATCTTGCGGTAGGAATCTGGAGATATCGAGAAGAATAAGTCCAACTAGCTCTGGTTTGAGTCACGCTGTACAGACTGGCGAGAGTTGTCCGGGATAAAGGTAGCTGATGACCGCTAGAAAAGGATAGCTGACTGCTAGCTAGTGGCTTCGGAATGTGTTCGATGGGCCTCGTAAGCCAACAGTCCTTGTGCTCTAGACAGCTAGCATTCAGGGGACATTAGCTGCGAAGGTCGGAAGGTGAGAGGGTTCAGACCTTGCGATAGGAATCCGGGGATATGGAGAGAAATAAAATAGGTCCGGTATGCTCTGGTTGAATCGCGTTGTACAAACTGGCGAGAGCTTTCCAAGCTAAGGTTAGCTGATGACCGATTAGCTGGCTAGTTAGCTGGCTAGTTTATGTTGGAGAGGTTCCAGTAAGAGGCAAAGAAAAATACGTTAGAGAAAAAGCAGGTCCACACCACATTGGGTGACGCGGGTTGCAGGAGAGTATTTTGAAATAAGGGTTCACTTCGTTATTTATCTCCGGTATTGACCACACTATTCTACGTCTTAAATTTTATCGTTTATTTACATATTAGGGTACCTGAGGATTGATTAGAAACGTTGTTTGACTTGTTTGGACGAAGTTTATTGGTAACTTTTGGGATTCCTTTGTATGCATTTTGAACGAGGGGAACAGGTGGATTACTGAATCAAGCCCGCCAACTAAACTGACTTTTTTGGGATATAAAGAAGGACTTTATCGAACAAAACAACCATTTGTTTTGTAGTTTTATTGCAATTTCTGACTTTCGTGACCCCTCTGCTGGTTTGGAAAATGTGTTCAATGCTTTTGTACACGGGGACTGTCCTCAGATAATCGCATGGTATGCTTTCGCCGTAAAGCCTTTTTGAAATCTGACAAAGAGGCTGGATTTACAAGAAGTTAAGCTTTTAAATGATGTATGATACTTGTATTTTCATGAATGTTATTACGGTTTTTGCATTTCGAATTTCGCGCTCTGCAATTTCAACGGATGTTGCCGAGGTGGGGAGCTACCAGCATGTCTAGCCCAAAGAGGTTTTAATACTTATGTAAATGTGATATTTCCCCTTTCGCATTTTTTTCTTCTTTTTTTATAAATTTGCAACAATTTCTAAAAACTTGTCTTTGCTTTGTCTCTATGTGGTATTGTGTCACGCCCTGACCTTAGTTATCATTGTTTTCTTTATTATTTTGGTTAGGTCAGGGTGTGACGAGGGTGGTATGTGTGTTTTTGTCCTGTCTAGGGTTTTTTGTATATCTATGGGGTTTTGGTATGTCTAGGTAAATGTAGGTCTATGGTGGCCTGAATTGGTTCCCAATCAGAGGCAGCTGTTTATCGTTGTCTCTGATTGGGGATCCTATTTATGTTGCCATTTTCCATGTTGGTTTTGTGGATTATTGTCTATGTGTCGTTGCATGTCAGCACTCGGTTTCTCATAGCGGCACGGTCGGTTTGTTAGTTGGTTTAAGTGTTCTTCGTTAATTAAAGAGGAATGTGTTCATATCAAGCTGCGCATTGGTCTCATCGTTATGAAGAACATGACAGAATAACCACCAAACCAGGACCAAGCAGTGTGAAAAGGAGGAACAGCGCTTAATGGGGAAATGGACCTGGGAGGAGATATTAGATGGAGCAGGACCCTGGACACAGCCGGGGGAGTATTCGCCATCCTAAGGAGGAGTTAGAGGCAGTGAAAGCCGAACAGCGATACTACGACGATAAATACCGGAGAATAGAGGAACAGCGACGATATGAAGGTACACGGCTAGCACGGAAGCCCGAGAGGTAGCCCCAATAACTTTTTTGGGGGGGAACACAAGGAGATTGCATGAGTCAGGTCAGAGACCTGAGCCTACTCCTCGTGCTTACTGTGGGGAGTGTGTTACTGGTCAGGCACCGTGTTATGCGGTGGAGCGCACGGTGTCTCCAGTGCGCTATTCTAGCCCGGTGCACTCTATTCCAGCTCCTCGCATTGGCTGGGCTAGAATGGGCATCCAGCCAGGAAGGAGGGTTCCGGCTCAGCGCTCCTGGTCTCAGTATACCTCTTTGGACCAGGATATCCTGCGCCGGCCATGCGTACTGTGTCTCCGGTGAGTCTGCACAGCCCAGTGTGTCCTGTGCCAGCGCCCTGCATTTGCAGCAGGCCTCCAGTGTGCCTCCAGGGTCCAGTACGTCCTGTTCCTGCTTCTCGCACTCGCCCTGAGGTGCGTGTCCCCAGCCCGGTACTACCAGTGGCGGCACCACACACCAGGCCTACAGTGCACCTCGGCAGTCCTGTACGCCCTGTTCCTGCTCCCCGCACTTGCCCTGAGGTGCGTGTCACCAGCCCGGTACCACCAGTGTCGGTACCACCAGTGCCGGCACCACGCACCAGGCCTCCAGTGCGCCTCCAGGGTCTAGTACACCCTGTTCCTACTCCCCGCACTCGACCTGAGGTGCGTGTCCCCAGCCCGGTACCACCAGTGCCGGCACCATGCACCAAGCCTATAGTGAGCCTCGGCAGTCCAGAGCGTCCGGCGACAGTACCCAGTCCAGAGCGTCCGGCGACAGTTCACAGACCGGAACCTCCAGCCACGGGCCACAGTCCGGGGTCAGTGTAAAGAAGGGGGGCGGCGTCCAGAACCAGAGCCCCCACCGAGGTTAGATGCCCACCCAGACCCTCCCATATAGGTTTAAGTTTGCGACCGGGAGTCTGCACCTTTGGGCGGGGGGGGGGGACTGTCACGCCCTGAGGTTAGGTCAGGGTGTGACGAGGGTGGTATGTGTGTTTTTGACCTGTCTGGGATTTTTTTGTATATCTATGGGGTTTTGGTATGTCTAGGTAAATGTAGGTATATGGTGGCCTGAATTGGTTCCCAATCAGAGGCAGCTGGTTTTTGTTGTCTCTGATTGGGGATCCTATTTAGGTTGCCATTTTTCCATGTTGGTTTTGTGGGTTATTGTCTATGTGTCGTTGCATGTCAGCACTCGGTTTAGCATAGCGGCACGTTCGTTTTGTTTAAGTGTTCTTCGTTAATTAAAGAGGAATGTGTTTATATCACGCTGCGCCTTGGTCTTATCGTTATGACGAACGTGACATATTGTGTGTAGATTGATGAGGGGGGAAAACGATTTATTCCATTTTAGAATAAGGCTGTAATGAAACAAAATGTGAAAAAAGTCAAGGGGTCTGTCTGAATACTTTCCGAATGCACTGTATATGTTGGATAAAAAATGTCATGACATGCCGGATGGCTTAAATGTGTCATAAAATGTCCAAATGTGGACAAAACAAGCTAGATAAATTGATAACTTTTTGAGTTGGTGAAGTTAATTATGCAAGAAATGGCTGTGGAAACGCTTTTATGCGCAAATATTGATAAAATAACCATCATATCAAAACTCGGGAGTCATGCGATGATATGGTGGGATGGGATCGGGTCGGGAAAGCATGCAGTTTATTAGGCTACAGATGATGAACTTCACATGGTGGTAAAAGTGGAAGGTGATGGATGAGCTTGATGTTCCTTTCCAATAAATATCGATAGTCTTATTCTTGTGACATGATGGTCGTGCTTGGCTATCATTTGACAAATAAAAATAATCTCGCTCTTCTCCATAAATAATTGCATCATGTAGGTAGTCTACCCGGACTATAGGCCTATCTGGGAGCTGTTCGCTAGAGCGCACATACCAAGACATTCGCTATATAAAGCATTTTTTTTGGGGGGGGGGGGACAAAACCATCAGAGTTGAAAATGCGATGGAAACCCATTTAGCTTGTATTTTTTATTTTGGTAAATGGGTGTTTAACCGCAAAAGTTGTTTTAATGTGCACTACGTCATCCCGCACAGCTTTTTTTTCGCAACAAATTCATTTTATGGAAACATCTCTGGTGGGAAAATGCACATAGTCTAATGTTTTTATTCGGATTTTAGAATATTCTGTTGCCAATTGTCGTGAACTGAATGGAAACCTAGCTAGTGTCCTTTAAAAAGCCTATTGTAGACAAATGCCACACACCTCCCCCTCATTGTCCCCCGCAACCTGAGAATGCGGGACAAGTCAAGACAGTTCTTGTGAAAGGTGCTCCTTCAAGTCTTGACCGTGTCTGACAGTGACATAGCAAACGTTCTGTGAAAGGTGCTCTATCATGATAGCAGACCCATAGGCGTAGTCTACACGATGCCAATCAAATCACCCTTTTCCTTCTTCTTCAAAACCTTCAATGCAGAATAACAGAACAGAGTCACAATACTTCTTCCAAAATTAGGTATACATAACATCCTATACTGTGCCTAGTTTGTATAATATGTTTTCTCATGAGTTACTCGATCTAGCAATGATTTCGGATTGATTTGTAGCAGAGATACCTTACCATTGTTAATGAGAAACACACACACAAAGGGTATGCCCCTGCCTTGCCAAACATGACATTGGCTACTACAGTTTTGTAGGGTGCATTTGCAGTCCTTGTTCCGTTGGCTTTTCTAATCTAAAACAAAAATGTCTAACAAAGGGTGCGTTTGTAAATGCACTCTATCTACTCCGATTTCAGAGCCTTCTCGTCTGTGTGCCAGAGCACAGAATAACTGATTAATTTACAAACTTGCAACACCCGTTGAATATGACCGGTGTCAGTAAACGTCGGAGGAAAAAAAAATACGCTATTAAATGTTGCAAGCAGCACAGTTAGTCACTATCGCTCTAGATAACGTGAAAACAGGTTAATCAACTCAGCTAGGGCGAGTAAAATGGTCAGAGTGAGGTGTTCTCTCATTTTGTCTGGAAGTAGCAAGTAAGCTAGCCAACTTTATCCAGTTAGCTTTGGTGCTTGACTGCTGTCGTGAGGTCAGAACGCTCGGATCAACCCTACTCCTCGGTCAAAGCGTCCAGTGTGCGCCCTGAACACTCCGAGAGCGAAGCCTCTGAATTTATGAACAGACAATCTGACAACGCTCTGAATTTACAATCGACACATAGCCACTGACACACTGGAGGCAATTTACGAACGCACCCAAAGACATTGATGAATGAGAGAGTTGAAAACAATTTCAGGTTTAAAATCTAAATGAAATCATACTAATTCAGCCCAATACATGTGCACTCATTATTGGTAAAACAAAAAACATGTATGGTTCTTCTTATTAAGATGAGCAGTGTGTGTAACGACTTTGACCAGGCAAGAAATTATTTCCCCCTACTTTCACCCATTTTGTAAAAAAAATACTAATAGTTGTTCATTGTAAATTTCCTGAATGATTTACCATGTCCAAATTAAAAGGGATCTGTGTGCTTGTGTAAACGGTTATTATCTATGTGCATAGCTAATTCAGCATCATAGGCTACAAGAAGATAATTAATGGTGTGAAATAAGTAATAATGATATTACCTGACCAAAGAGTGAATCCATAGAAACAAATGAAGATGTATTCCTTTGGTTTTCAGATGTTAAATCATTTCACTGTGAACCATGACATTCAAAAGTTCCTTAAACTCAGGGATTCATCCAAGAGAATGTTACATATTATCAACAATGATAACCTGAGCTGATAGTGAAGTCATGTATCCCGAGGAGTGCCTCATTCTCCTAAAGAAAACAAAACGAGCAACCGCACGAGAAGTCCGTCACCAAGATCAAGACCCAGTCTCCAAAAGGTTGCACAGCCAACCATTTACTTACTATTCAACGTTTGTTTCGTTGCTCAGCCCTCTTTATAGACTTGTACTGCGTCGACGCAGCCCCGGGGCGTCTTGAGTCCGCGAGAGGAATGCATGTATCCATATTACAGCAGTTCAGTGAAAGGGAACTGGGAGTGCTACCCAATAACTTATTGGAAACGAATTAGATATTCTATTAATACAGCCATTTTTATTTAACAACCAACTTTACACGTTGACATGTAACTATAACATCCTAAGATCAAGTAATATAGCCTAATGTCAAAGTACAGTATCTTACAGTGTTCAAACAAAACAGATGGCAGGAGTTTGACAAATGTTTTGTTATAACAGCATTATTAAAGGGCAATTCCGCCACTTTTCAACCTTATATTCATAATCTCCAGCACCAAACCAGTGTCTACATATGTGAAAACAGTGGGTTTCTATGATCTGTGGTTAAAAAGATAGGAAGAAAACTCTTTAAAAATGTTTTCTCTTTGACATCACAGGGTAGCATTAAAAGTAAAAAACTGTGAATTTCAAAACCTGCAACTAGTTTATATTTTCTTGCTCCCCATGAAACAGATGTGAAATTGGCTAGCTAGTTAGCGGGGTGCACGCTAATAGCGTTTCAATTGGTGACGTGTCTCACTCTGAGACCTTGAAGTAGTTGTTCCCCTTGCTCTGCAAGGGCCGCAGCATTTGTGGAGCGATTGGTAACGATGCTTCAAGGGTGGCTGTTGTCAATGTGTGCAGAAGGTCCCTGGTTCAAGCCCAGGTAGGGGCGAGGAGAGGGATGGAAGCAATACTGTTACACCCGCATCACTGCGGATCTCATAGTGTTTGAAAATCCCAGTTTTAAAATGTTCAAAGTTTTGATGATATCATTGGGCAGAATTAATCACATACACATACATACAAAAGTATGTGGGCACCCCTTCAAATTAGTGGATTCAGCTATTTTAACCACACCCGTTGCTGACAGCTGTATAAAATTGCACACAAAAGCCTAAGATCACCATCACAATGCCAAGTGTCGGCTGAAGTGGTGTAAAACTCGCCACCATTGGACTCTGGAGCAGTGGAAACGCGTTCTCTGGAGTGATGAATCACGCTTCACCATCTGGCAGACCGACGGACGAATCTCGGTTTGGCGGATGCCAGGAGAAAGCTACTTGTCTGAATGCATAGTGCCAACTGTAAAGTTTGGTGGAAGAGGAATAATGGTCCCGGGCTGTTTTTCATGGTTCGGGCTAGAACCCCTTACGTCCAGGGAAGGGAAATCTTAACGCTGCACCATACAATGGCATTCTAGACTATTCTGTGCTTCCAACTTTGTTGCAACAGTTTGGGGAAGGCCCTTTCCTGTTTCAGCATGACAATGACCCTGTGCACAAAATTGTTTGTCGAGATCGGTGTGGAAGAACTTGACTGGCCTGCACAGAGCCCTGACCTCACGGCTTTCACAGCAGTGATAAATTCATGAACTTCTTTGAGGAAAAGATCATGATCATTACAAAGCAAATACGGACCCCTCTTTAAATCTGCATATTCCTCAAAAGCTCAGTTGTCCTGAGTCTACACAACTCTGCCAGGACCTAGGATCAAGGGAGACAGTCAAGTTTTTTAATACTATATCTCTTGACACATTGATGAAAATAATCATGGCCTCTAAACCTTCAAGCTGCATACTGGACCCTATTCCAAATAAACTATTGAAAGAGCTGCTTCCTGTGCTTGGCCCTCCTATGTTGAACATAATAAACGGCTCTCTATCCACCGGATGTGTACCAAACTCACTAAAAGTGGCAGTAATAAAGCTTCTCTTGAAAAAGCCAAACCTTGACCCAGAAAATATAAAAAACTATCGGCCTATATCGAATCTCCCATTCCTCTCAAACATTTTAGAAAAAGCTGTTGCGCAGAAACTCACTGCCTTCCTGAAGACAAACAATGTATACAAAACGCTTCAGTCTGGTTATAGACCCCATCATAGCACTGAGACTGCACTTGTGAAGGTGGTAAATGACCTTTTAATGGCGTCAGACCGAGGCTCTGCATCTGTCCTTGTGCTCATAGACCTTAGCGCTGCTTTTGATACCATCGATCACCACATTCTTTTGGAGAGATTGGAAACCCAAATTGGTCTACACGGACAAGTTCTGGCCTGGTTTAGATCTTATCTGTCTGAAAGATATCAGTTTGTCTTTGTGGATGGTTTGTCCTCTGACAAATCAACTGTAAATTTCGGTGTTCCTCAAGGTTCCGTTTTAGGACCACTATTGTTTTTAACAATATATTTTACCTCTTGATGATGTCATTCGGAAACATAATGTTAACTTTCACTGCTATGCGGATGACACACAGCTGTACATTTCGATGAAACATGGTGAAGCCCCAAAATTGCCCTCGCTGGAAGCCTATGTTTCAGACATAAGGAAGTGGATGGCTGCAAATGTTCTACTTTTAAACTCAGACAAAACAGAGATGCTTGTTCTAGGTCCCAAGAAACAAAGAGCTATTCTGTTGAATCTTACACTTAATCTTGATGCTTGTACAGTCGTCTCAAATAAAACTGTGAAGGACATCAGCGTTACTCTGGACCCTGATCTCTCTTTTGACGAACATATCAAGACTGTTTCAAGGATAGCTTTTTTACATCTATGTAACATTGCAAAAAACAGAAAGTTTCTGTCCAAAAATGATGCAGAAACATTTATCCATGCTTTTGTCACTTCTAGGTTAGACTACTGCAAAGCTCTACTTTCCGGCTACAGAGCCTGGAGCACTAAATAAGCTTCAGTTAGTGCTAAACACGGCTGCTAGAATCTTGATTAGAACCAAAATATGTGATCTTATTACTCCAGTGCTAGCCTCTCTACACTGGCTTCCTGTTAAGGCAAGGGCTGATTTCAAGGTTTTACTGCTAACCTACAAAGCATTACATGGGCTTGCTCCTACCTATCTTTCCGATTTGGTCCTGCCATACACGTATGCTACGGTCACAAGATGGCAGACCTCCTTACTGTCCCTAGAATTTCTCAGCAAACAGCTGGAGGTAGGGCTTTCTCCTATAGAGCTCAATTTTTATGGAATGGTCTGCCTACCCATGTGAGAGACGTAGACTCGGTCTCAACCTTTATATCTTTATTGAAGACTCATCTCTTCAGTAGGTCCTATGATTGAGTGTAGCCTGGCCCAGGTGTGTGAAGGTGAATGGAAAGGCAATGGAGCAACAAATTCCCTTGCTGTCTCTGCCTGGCCGGTTCCCCTCTCTCCACTGGGATTCTCTGTCTCTGGCTTACTGGTGCTCTTCCATGCCGTCTCTAGGAGGAGTGCGTCACTTGAGTGGGTTGAGTCACTGACGTGATCTTCCTGTCCAGGTTGGCGCCCCCCTTGGGTTGTGCCGTGGAGAAGATCTTTGTGGGCTATACTCGGCCTTGTCTCAGGACGGTAAGTTGATGGTTGAAGATATCCCTCTAGTGGTGTGGGGGTTGTGCTTTTGCAAAGTGGGTGGGGTTATATCCTGCCTGTTTGGCCCTGCCTGGGGGTATCGTCGGATGGGGCCACCATAATTTGCAAATAAATTCATTAAAAATCCTACAATGTGATTTTCTGGATTTTTCTTTCTCATTTTGTCTGTCATAGTTGAAGTGTACCTATGATGAAAATTACAGGCCTCTCTCATCTTTTTAAGTGGGAGAACTTGCACAATTGGTGGCTGACTAAATACCTTTTTGCCCCACTGTATGTCAAAATTATATTAAGTGCATTGTTTAAAGTGGCTAGTGATATATTTTACATCAATTTCCATCAATTTCCATGATTAAAGTGGCTGTAGTTGAGTCAGTGTGTTGGCAGCAGCCACTCAATGTTAGTGGGGGCTGTTTAACAGTCTGATGGCCTTGAGATAGAAGCTGTTTTTCAGTCTCTCGGTCCCCGCTTTGATGCACCTGTACTGACCTCGCCTTCTGGATGATAGCGGGGTGAACAGGCAGTGGCTCGGGTGGTTGTTGTCCTTGATGATCTTTATGGCCTTCCTGTGACATCGTGTGGTGTAGGTGTCCTGGAGGGCAGGTAGTTTGCCCCCGGTGATGCGTTGTGCAGACCTCACTACCCTCTGGAGAGCCTGACAGTTGTGGGCGTAGCAGTTGCAGTACCAGGCGGTGATACAGCCCGACAGGATGCTCTCAATTGTGCATCTGTAGAAGTTTGTGAGTGCTTTTGGTGACAAGTCGAATTTCTTCAGCCTCCTGAGGTTAAGGAGGCGCTGCTGCTCCTTCTTCACGACGCTGTCTGTGTGGGTGGACCAATTCAGTTTGTCCTTGATGTGTACGCCAAGGAACTTAAAACTTACTACCCTCTCCACTACTGTCCCGTCAATGTGGATAGGGGGGTGCTCCCTCTGCTGTTTCCTGAAGTCCACAATCATCTCCTTTGTTTTGTTGACATTGAGTGTGAGGTTATTTTCCTGACACCACACTCCGAGGGCCCTCACCTCCTCCCTGTAGGCCGTCTCGTCGTTGTTGGTAATCAAGCCTACCACTGTAGTGTCGTCCGCAAAGTTGATGATTGAGTTGGAGGCATGCATGGCCACACAGTCGTGGGTGAACAGGGAGTACAGGAGAGGGCTCAGAACGCACCCTTGTGGGGCCCCAGTGTTGAGGATCAGCGGGGTGGAGATGTTGTTACCTACCCTCACCACATGGGGGCGGCCCGTCAGGAAGTCCAGTATCCAGTTGCACAGGGCAGGGTCTAGACCCAGGGTCTCAAGCTTGATGACGAGTTTGGAGGGTTCTATGGTGTTAAATGCTGAGCTGTAGTTGATGAACAGCATTCTCACATAGGTATTCCTCTTGTCCAGATGGGTTAGGGCAGTGTGCAGTGTGGTTGCGATTGAGTCGTCTGTGGACCTATTTGGGCGGGAAGCAAATTGGAGTGGGTCTAGGGTGTCAGGTAGGGGGGAGGTGATATGGTCCTTGACTAGTCTCTCAAAGCACTTCATGATGACGGAAGTGAGGGCTACGGGGTGGTAGTCGTTTAGCTCAGTTACCTTAGCTTTCTTGTGAACAGGAACAAGGGTGGCCCTCTTGAAGCATGTGGGAACAGCAGACTGGGATAAGGATTGATTGAATATGTCCGTAAACACACTAGCCAGCTGGTTTGCGCATGCTCTGAGGACACGGCTGGGGATGCCTTCTGGTCCTGCAGCCTTGCGAGGGTTAACACGTTGAAATGTTTTACTCACATCGGCTGCGGTGAAGGAGAGTCCGCAGGTTTTGTTTGCAGGCCGTGTCAGTGGCACTGTATTGTCCTCAAAGCCTGTGTGAGATTGCCAGAGAGTCAATTCAGCCTTTGGCCTTGTAAACATTGGGCTAAAACACATTTTCTGGGAAAGACATTAAGCCTTGTCTTGGATTGAAAAGCATCTGCAATAAATATTCTACATTTCAATGTATCACACTTCCTTTTGAAGATGTTACTGTGTATAAGCAAGTAAGTACAATATATTTTTATAATGTGCCACGGGCTGACAGGGAACCTATAAGACTCTCAGACGTAGTCCTACACACAGTACTATGTGTGCTCTTTTTGAGTAGCAGGGGAATGGCTTAGATACCCCATGTCCCCTTCATCAACAATTAAGCATTCCCTTTCTACCAAATCAGAATTCCGCAGAAAAACGAGGGTTGGTTTCGATATGCTATCCTATGTCAAAACAGCAGAGGTCTATGGTATATAAGATATCTTAATCTACAGTATATTCTTTCAGCTACTACGAAATCAGACAGAGAAAACATTGTCCTTGATTGACAGCCTAATGAAGCAAGCAATGGGAATCCATCAGGTTGTGTGAGTCCGACAGCCAGCCAGCATCCTACACAGACCAACATCAGAGACAGGTGAGGCTATTTGCTTGGCTTAATCAGGCCCAGAAACTGACAGGTCAAATCAGTATGGAATCTGGAGGGCAGCTAAGATCAACACCTTATAGGCAGGGTATTAACTCTGTGGTCATAGAGGAAAGAGTAGTGAAAAGGGAGAGGGAGCAGAAATGTTATATCCAAAAATGTTATATTTACACAGCTAGAGCAACAGAATCACGACTTCCACAGCTGAGACTCCAAAGACAGGTGGGAAAAGGCTAACAGCTATTACCTTACTTTTCTTTAGGTGGTAGCCCAGATAAATCTGCTATGACAGGGCCTTGACTGCAACTGAGCAAATGCTCTGATACTGTATTATGTCCCAATGAATTTTCTTTGCATCAGCGAGGTTTTGATGAACTCGCTGGCACACATGCGAAGAAAGCATCTTGGGCACTGGTAGTGCTACACTTTGATTGGTAGGAGAGGATTCGTTTGGTGCAGGCCAGGATCTGATAGCGAAGGCAGAAATAGCATCACATTTTTACCAGGACCATCACCACTGAGAGGTTACCCTCAGAACGGCACTGGGTGCTTTTGGTTGTTGACATTGGACCCTAAGGCGAGAACCCTCTGAAACATTGCGGGCTTCAATGTTTGTGGTCTTCAGCCACAAGCCCCCCACTTTTACCTACTAACTTTACTCCAGCAGTTTAGGATTTACTTAAGCTGGAGTCTGTATTACTTGGCCTCAGACAACATTTTCCACTGCCTTGTCTTGTAGTGGACGCCATTGTTCCATCTCTCACCATGATTAGTGATTGAAAAGATTGCCATTTGGCCCCAATAACCCCAGGGTTCTCCAACAGCACGTCTAAGCCTTGTAACCTAACTCCACTCACCCTGTCCCATTCACCAACCATTAATATGTGCAGTGCAACTCTCTTGTTTCTTTCAGGACCTCAACCTGCTAACATATAAGACGTATAAGAGAGGATGGTCAAAGTGATTCAGATTGTTCTTCAATGCTTTTGAAGTGGTTTCGAAATAAATTGGACGAAAAAACGTTCCCTTTGATTTTGGTCTTGCAGGCACAGATCCTAGATTGCTGTTTCACCATTGAGCGGTGCGGTCATTTTTTGGCATGAGGCTCAAATCTCTAATAGAGGCGGACTTGAGTTTTGCCTCTGTGATGTGTATGATGTACAGGACCATAATGCTATCACAACATCAACTCTCTTGACACAGTTATTTTCATATGCCATGCCAAAATCAGAGACAACTTGTAAACTTGTAATGTAAGCTGTGTAACTCTCCACATTTGTAAGAGAAACACATTATAAACATGGCTGTGTTTTTAACATGATTACTTATTTTGTCTTCTAAAGCGCTGCCTTGTCCTCATTTCAAGACCTCAGACTGAGAGGCAGAAGGCCAATTCAGGGCCACATGTTTTAGATTTTGGAGCTGAATGACTCACCTGGTTGTTGGCGACAACGCAGTATGGCATCTCATCTCGTCTGCAGCAATCGTTAAACAGCAACCGAGCGGTGGAACACGTCCTATTGCTTAGTGAAACACCCAAGTTTCCAACAGTATCTCTGGCCCTGGGGATCCAACTGGTAGCGGAGCAGCATTGGAACTAAGCCACATGTTCTTGAAAGTATTTTTATTGATGTGTTTCAATGTGCATGGGATTGAATATCAAATTTATCTCACACCCTTTACGTCTGTGTGTTCATATTCCATTTTTTGCACTGTCACAATTTTAACCAATAATATACTGTTGTGACAACACTTCCTGAGTGTCACAATGTCCACTTCCTGAGGGCAGAAGAAAGGCAGGCAGTTTGGTCGTCAAGTATGACACTGCAAGATGAGCCTCCGTGGTTGCAGTATCTCATGGTGTCTGTATCTCTTTATGGTGTCAGATAAAATATATGGTTAATCAACAGAAGTAATCATGACCCTTCAACTCCAGCCACTTTATAGCTGCATGTCTGGCTCCTGGACCTTCATGCCATTCATAATCACTCACTTTGGGGAATTTGGTCAATGCAATCTGGACCCGGACGGACACGGGATCGCCTTGATTTGGGATAAAAGGACAGGACCAAATATGATCTCTAGACATGACTGTGATTTCCTCTCACCTAATTTTCAACTATCTGATGAAGATACTGCTGTGCCTGATGAGTCTGCAGTTTAGTGGGCGTCCACTGTGCCATTCAGGCCATGAGGTCTGTAGACTCTTCAACTTCTTGTGTGCATCTAAACGAGTGCATACTGTCATCTCACAGAACACATTTTTGACACAAATTATCCACTTGTACAGATTATCCACTTGTGATATAGGCTTGAGCAGGAGGTGCTGTAGGCATTTCTTGGAGACAGAGTTAACAGAAAGCTAAAATGACTGCTGTTCCTCCTCCCCACAGATTCCTGACAGTTGCACTGAAGCTCCCCTAACCACCCGTCGGTTTACCACACGCAACAACAAAAAAATTCCTTCCCATGCTGGGCCCTAGACAGGGAGCCAATGTGGGTGTGGGGTCTGAAAAAGAGGGGTGATAGAGGGAAGGGTTGGATGATCCTGGAGAACACTGTCTGGGTGGGATGCCAGGAGATGAGTGCTGTTTAGATCTGCAGAACTGGTCAGAAAGTCAGGGGTGACTAAAATATTTCTCTTGAAGTAATGGGAAGAAGTTGAAGTTCTATTGAAGTTCTATTCATAGAAAGATCCAGTGACTCTGTAGTTGTTGGAATGATAATTCAGCTCATAAATGCAATGTGCATCAGGGTGTCTATGTCTGTCACCAAGATAGCACACAGTCACAGAGAAAGATAAACAGAGTTAGAAGGGAGGACCTAAGGATAGGATGATTAATACAAGATGTGCCAGGAAGTTTAGAAGTCACTGTTGAAGGGGTCATCAATTCCAACATAAGTGTCTTTCCTCCCTCCTCCCATCTCCCATATTGGAAGAAATAACAGCCTATGAAAACGGCAATCAGCAGCTGAGCGCTGAGTTTAGCCTTCTGATTTCCCCCACTTATCAACAGAAGCCCAGGAGTTAGGAGCATGTGCTTGTTTCTTCAGAAGCCAATTCCATTTCCCTGTACTTAGGGTTGCATAATTGCTTTGAAAAGTTACACGTCTTTTCTATCCAGCCAAACTAGTACATTGAAAAGAAACCTCTGTCCCTGAGGCTCTCGACTGAGCCCCGGAAGGCAGGAAGAGCATTTGGCCTAAATTAATTCCGTCTGTATGGAGTGATTGCCCAGGGAAGGTCAGGCCATTTTATAGAGCCTGTGCTTGCATAGGTCTTGGTGACCGTATGTTTAGGTGTAAAATCTAACATAAACTTAGTTACACTGCATGGACTTCTTTTTGGTTTTCTTTTTTTTCAATTTAAAGTTTTATTAAGTTTTCTTGTTTTTCAATCAACCAACAAAACACATTCCACATTCACAGATGTGACAGATTAGAAAAAACAAGAAAAAAAAACAATAATAATAATATAAATATAATAAACATAATAAAAAATAATTATTTAAAAAAGTATATATATATATAATAATAATTAGTTTTTACAGCACCTTACACAACATGTATCTTCTCATTTCCCTAATCACCCCATTCACTCTGTCCAATTTGAAATATAATTGAGTAGTGGAGACCAGAGTCTCAAACTTGGGCTGTCTCTTGCGGAGGTCATAAGTGAGCTTTTCAAGAGGGAGAAAGCCAACAATCTGGTATTAGATGCCCACAATAGTTTTAGAGGCCCACAATAGAATAATACATTTCTTAGCAAAGTATGTAATAGTCATAAACAAATTTTCTCTGTCAGGATCAATAACAAAGTCCTGCTGGGCATTAAGAAGATAGAGACACAGGGTCATATCAAACTGTACATCTAGTATTTTCTGTGCAGCAGTATGTATAGATTGCCAAAATCTGGAAATCTCTCTACAGCTCCAAAATAAATGCATATAGGTTCCACTTTAAGAGGTGCATCTTTTACAGTTAGGAGAAATGTCTGTTTCCATTCTATGGAGTCTCATTGGAGTGAAATAAAATGTATACAACAATTTGTAATTAGTCTTTCATTTTTACATTAGTAGAGGAGCAGTATACTCTGTCGCAAACCTCCGCCCATAACTCATCACTGATAGTCAGACCAAGGTCCTTTCCCCAGATTATTTTCAAAGGAGTAAAGGAGGAGCCTCCTTTCTCAGAAAGGAGTCTATAGATATAGGAGATTTTGCCTTTAATGGATTGTGCTGTTGCAAGAAGGGTTTCAACTTCATTCAGCTGAGCTCTAAACCTCCTCTTGGAAGTAAATGAGGAAATGACATGTCTAATTTGAAGATATTTAAAAAAAAAAATGGGATCTTGGCACATTGAATTCAATGCAGAGCTTTTGAAATGTAGTGTAGTGGTTTTCTGATGAAATAGGTCTGAAAAGGTCCTGATTCCTAGAGTATGCCAAATATTAAAGTTGGCATCACTCAGGGCTTTTGACAAGTCTGGGTTGCATACTATAGGCGAGTGAGAACATATTTGGGAGGAAATGCCCAGGTATTTCTTACAGTCCCTCCACGCTAGTAGGGTGCTGTAAATCACAAAGGTTTTGGCTATGTTGCCCACGTCACTAAAGTTATTAATTAATATAATTGAGCTTAGGGGCAATGAACCACAGGATTGGGCTTCTATCTGAATCCACGTTGACTCTTGTCTGTTTGTGATCCCATGTTAGCATGTTGCAGATTTGGACAGACCAGTAGTACAATTGAAGGGAGGGAAGGGCAAAACCACCCTTTGATTCAGGTTTTGATAAAGTGGAGAATTGATCCTAGGTCTTTTATTGCCCCATATACATTTGGTGATGCTTTGTTTGGTTGTTTTGAAAAAGGAAACTGGGAGATAGCATGGGAGCATCTGAAATAAATAGTTCAGTCTAGGGAGGATGTTCATACGGATGACATTAATTCTTCCGACTAAGCTAATTGGGAGGGAGATCCAGGTTTGGAGATCTTTCTTGATTTGATCCAGGAGTGGAAGATAATTTTCATTGAACAGGCTATTCAGATCTGGCGTTACGAAGATCTCATGGTATTGAAACCCTTGTATCTTCCATTGGAACGGACATAGTGCCTTCATAGAGCTGGTGAGTGTAAGATTGAGAGGGCAAACAGTGGATTTGTTAAAATGTACTTTATATCCTGAAATCTTGCCATACTGAGCAATTGTGTCTAAAATGGGAAGGATTTCTCAGGATTGGATATGTAGAACAAGACATCATCCGCGTAGAGTGAAATCTTGTGCTGCAGGCCGCCTGCAGAAACACCCATAATACTTGGATTGCTCCTTATCAACTCTGCCAGAGGCTCCGCCCCCAACAAGTAGAGCAGGGGGGACAGCGAGCACCCTTGTCTTGTGCCCCGTCCCAAAGGGAATCTGTCAGAGTTCAGTCCGTTAGTAGTCACCATGGCATTTGGATGAGAGTATAGGGACTTAATCCATTTAACAAAGTTTGGGCCCATATTGAACTTTTCTAAGACAGAACAGAAAGCTCCACTCCATCCTGTCGAACGCCTTCTCAGCATCCAGTGAAGCCAGCAGAACAGGGGTCTTCTGTGTTTAACTTGATCAAAAAATATCAAAAAGACGGCGAATGTTATCAGAAGAGTACCTGTCGCTAATAAATCCAGTTTGGTCCCTTTTTGGTTTTCTATTCTACAGCAATGTTCCGTAAATAATGGATCCCTTTCCTTTATCATGTCAATCATTATTCTGATCTATACCATGCTAAATTCCATCCTGTTCTCTGAAGCAGGACAGGAGTCTTTTCAAGACATGCTCCAGAACTTTGGTGACTACTAAGTATTTTTTGGGATGGATATGTCAATGTGTAGTTCATACATGCAGAATTACTGTCTTACCTCAATTAGCCACGAAAGCTAGCTTGAAAACAATTATTTCTCTGGAAGCTGTGCTGTGCCATTTCCCCTAGATTTTCCCCCACATGGGCAATAATTACTGTCTAAAACAGGGATGGGCAACTGGCCCCCTTTTTGTAGGCCCGTGGACCAATAATAGTTTTGGTGTGAGTACGCAGACCCACAAGCCCCTCATAAGGAGTTCTGTTTTTTAATGGCACCCACCCCCATCAAAGGTCCCCATCCCTGGTCTAAAAAGTATACAAAAGTACCGGAGATCATCCACATGTATTGATCACATTTCTACTAATACTGTAGAACTTTGTTCTAAAGCTGTATCCATACCGTACCCATTGGAAGTAGTGGTCACAATATAGTGGCTATATCCAGGAAAGCCAAAGTTCCAACAGCTGAGCCTAAAATAGTGTATAAGAGATCATACAAAATATTTTGCTGTGACATGTGGATGATGTTAAAAATATTTGTTGGTCTGATGTGATTAATGAGGAGCATCCAGACGATGCACTTGATGAATTTATGAAATTGCTTCTTCAAATTTTTGATAAACATACACCTGTTAAGAAATGGACTGTTAGAACTGTTAAGGCTCCTTGGATTGATGAGGAATTGAAAAACTGTATGGTTGAAAGAGATGGGGCAAAAGGAGTGGCTAATAAGTCTGTCTGTACATCGAACTGGCTTATTACTGCAAATTGATAAATGATGTGACCAAACTCAACAAAAAGAAGAAGAAACTTTATTATGAAGCCAAGATCAATGATTTAAAGAATGATGGAAAAAAAACTTTGGAGTACTTTAAATGAAACTATGGGCAGAAAGTCAAATTCAACTCCATCTTTCATCGAATCAGATGGCTTATTCATCACAAAACCCCAAAAATTGATGTTGCCATTTCATTTAATGATTATTTCATTGGCAAAGTGGGCAAACGTAGGCAGGAAATGCCCACGACAAACAGTGAGCAATTATAGTCATGCATAAAAAAACAAATAATGAAAGAAAAGAAGTGCAAGTTTGAATTTTGTAAAGTTAGTGTGGGAGAGGTGGAAAAGGGATTATTAACGATCAATAATGACAAACCTCCTGGTATTGACAACTTAGATGGAAAGCTACTGAGGATGTTGGCTGTCTCTATAGCCACTCCTATCTGTCATATTTTTAATCTGAGCCTAGAGGAAAGTCTTTGTCTTCAGGCCTAGAGGGAAGCCAAAGTAATTTCGCTACCCAAGAGTGGTAAAGCAGCCTTTACTGGTTCTAATAGCAGACCTATAAGCTTGCTGCCAGCTCTTAGCAAACTTTTGGAAAAAATTGGGTTTGACCAAATACAATTCTATTTCTCTGCAAACAAATTAAAAACACACTTTTAGCATGCTTATAGAGAAGGGCACTCAACATGTACTGCACTGACACAAATGACTGATGATTGGTGGTTAGAGCATTGGGCCAGTAACCGAAAGGCTGGTAGATCGAATCCCGAGCTGACAAGGTAAAAATCTGTCGTTCTGCCCCTGACAGCCTAGAAACCCACTGTTCCTATGCTGTCATTGTAAATAAGAATTTGTTCTTAACTGACTTGCCTAGCTAAATAAAGGTAAAATAAATTGATAACAAGAAGATTGTGGGAGCTGTACTGTTAGATTTCAGTGCAGCCTTTGATATTATTGACCATAATAAAACTTAAGCGCTATGGCTTTTCAACCTCTGCCATATCGTGGATTTAGAGCTATCTATCTAATAGAACTCAAAGGGTTTTCTTTAATTGAAGCGTCTCTAATGTCAAACATGTAAAGTGTGGTGTACTGCAGGGCAGCTCTCTACTTTTTTCTATTTTTACCAATGATCTCTCACTGGCATTAAACAAAGCATGTGTGTCTACGTATGCTGATGATTCAGCCATATACGCATCAGCAACCACAGCTAATGAAGTCACTGGAGCCCTTAACAAAGAGTTGCAGTCTGTTTTGGAATGGGTGGCCAGTAATAAACTGGTCCTGAACATCTCTAAAACTAAGAGCATTTTATTTGGTACAAATCATTCCTTAAGTGCTAGACCTCAGCTGAATCTGGTAATGAATGGTGTGGCTGAGGAACAAGTTGAGGAGACTAAATTACTTGGCGTTACCTTAGATTGTAAACTGTCATGGTCAAACATGTACAGTACAGTGGGGAGAACAAGTATTTGATACACTGACGATTTTGCAGGTTTTCCTACTTACAAAGCATGTAGAGGTCTGTCATTTTTATCATAGGTACACTTCAACTGTGAGAGACGGAATCTAAAACAAAAATACAGAAAATCACATTGTATGATTTTTAAGTAATTAATTAGCATTTTATTGCATGACATAAGTATTTGATCACCTACCAACCAGTAAGAATTCCGGCTCTCACAGACCTGTTAGTTTTTCTTTAAGAAGCCCTCCTGTTCTCCACTCATTACCTGTATTAACTGCACCTGTTTGAACTCGTTACCTGTATAAAAGACACCTGTCCACACACTCAATCAAACAGACTCCAACCTCTCCACAATGGCCAAGACCAGAGAGCTGTGTAAGGACATCAGGGCTAAAATTGTAGACCTGCACAAGGCTGGGATGGGCTACAGGACAATAGGCAAGCAGCTTGGTGAGAAGGCAACAACTGTTGGCGCAAGAAGTTCAAGATGACGGTCAATCACCCTCGGTCTGGGGCTCCATGCAAGATCTCACCTCGTGGGGCATCAATGATCATGAGGAAGGTAAGGGATCAGCCCAGAACTACACGGGAGAACCTGATCAATGACCTGAAGAAAGCTGGGACCACAGTCTCAAAGCAAACCATTAGTAACACACTATGCCGTCATGGATTAAAATCCTGCAGCGCACGCAAGGTCCCCCTGCTCAAACCAGAGGATGTTCCGGCCCATCTGAAGTTTGCCAATGACCATCTGGATGATTCAGAGGAGGAATGGGAGAAGGTCATGTGGTCTGATGAGACAAAAATAGAGCTTTTTGGTCTAAACTACACTCGCCGTGTTTGGAGGAAGAAGAAGGATGAGTAATACCCCAAGAACACCATCCCAACCGTGAAGCATGGAGGTGGAAACATCATTCTTTGGGGATGCTTTTCTGCAAAGGGGACAGGAAGACTGCACCGTATTGAGGGGAGGATGGATGGGGCCATGTATCGCGAGATCTTGGCCAACAACCTCCTTCCCTCAGTAAGAGCATTGAAGATGGGTCGTGGCTGGGTCTTCCAGCATGGCAACGAACCAAAACACACACCCAGGGCAACTAAGGAGTGGCTCCGTAAGAAGCATCTCAAGGTCCTGGAGTGGCCTAGCCAGTCTCCAGACGTGAACCCAATAGAAAATCTTTGGAGGGAGCTGAAAGTCCGTATTGCCCAGTGACAGCCCCGACACCTGAAGGATCTGGAGAAGGTCTGTATGGAGGAGTGAGCCAAAATCCCTGCTGCAGTGTGTGCAAACCTGGTCAAGAACTACAGGAAACATATGATCTCTGTAATTGCAAACAAAGGTTTCTGTACCAAATATTAAGTTCTGCTTTTCTGATGTATCAAATACTTATGTCATGCAATAAAATGCTAATTAATTACTTAAAAATCATACAATGTGATTTTCTGGATTTTTGGATTTTTTAGATTCCGTCTCTCACAGTTGAAGTGTACCTATGATAAAAATTACAGACCTCTGCTTTGTAAGTAGGAAAACCTGCAAAATCGGCAGTGTATCAAATACTCGTTCTCCCCACTGTAGATTCAATGGTTGCAAAGATGGGGAGAGGTCTAGACGTAATAAAGAGATGTTCTGCTTTTTTGACACCACACTCCAAAAAGCAAGTTCTGCAGGCTTTAGTTTTGTCTAATCTTGATTGTTGCCAAGTCATGTGGTCCAGTGCAGCAAGGAAAAGCCTAGTTAAGCTGCATTTGGCCCAGAACTTAGCGGCACGTTTTGCTCTTGATTGTAATCAGAGGGCTAATATCAATACTATGCATGCCAGTCTCTCTTGGCTAAGAGTTGAGGAGAGACTGACTGCATCACTTCTTTTTTTTATGAGAAACATTAATGTGTTGAAAATCCCAAATTGTTTACATAGTCAATTTACACACAGGTCTGACACACAAACTTACCCCACCAGACGTGCTACCGGGGGTCTTTTCATAGTCCCCAAATCCAGAACAAATTCAAGAAAACGGACAGTATTATTTATTGCATGGAACTTCCTTCCATCTCATATTGCTCAAAATAAACAGCAAACCTGGTTTCAAAAAACAGATAAAGCAACACCTCGCGGCACAACGCCTCTCCCCTATTTGACCTAGATAGTTTGTGTGTATGCATTGATACAGTGCCTTGCGAAAGTATTCGGCCCCCTTGAACTTTGCGACCTTTTGCCACATTTCAGGCTTCAAACATAAAGATATAAAACTGTATTTTTTTGTGAAGAATCAACAACAAGTGGGACACAATCATGAAGTGGAACGACATTTATTGGATATTTCAAACTTTTTTAACAAATCAAAAACTGAAAAGTTGGGCGTGCAAAATTATTCAGCCCCCTTAAGTTAATACTTTGTAGCGCCACCTTTTGCTGCGATTACAGCTGTAAGTCGCTTGGGGTATGTCTCTATCAGTTTTGCACATCGAGAGACTGAAATCTTTTCCCATTCCTCCTTGCAAAACAGCTCGAGCTCAGTGAGGTTGGATGGAGAGCATTTGTGAACAGCAGTTTTCAGTTCTTTCCACAGATTCTCGATTGGATTCAGGTCTGGACTTTGACTTGGCCATTCTAACACCTGGATATGTTTATTTTTGAACCATTCCATTGTAGATTTTGCTTTATGTTTTGGATCATTGTCTTGTTGGAAGACAAATCTCCGTCCCAGTCTCAGGTCTTTTGCAGACTCCATCAGGTTTTCTTCCAGAATGGTCCTGTATTTGGCTCCATCCATCTTCCCATCAATTTTAACCATCTTCCCTGTCCCTGCTGAAGAAAAGCAGGCCCAAACCATGATGCTGCCACCACCATGTTTGACAGTGGGGATGGTGTGTTCAGCTGTGTTGCTTTTACGCCAAACATAACGTTTTGCATTGTTGCCAAAAAAGTTCAATTTTGGTTTCATCTGACCAGAGCACCTTTGGTGTGTCTCCCAGGTGGCTTGTGGCAAACTTTAAACAACACTTTTTATGGATATCTTTAAGAAATGGCTTTCTTCTTGCCACTCTTCCATAAAGGCCAGATTTGTGCAATATACGACTGATTGTTGTCCTATGGACAGAGTCTCCCACCTCAGCTGTAGATCTCTGCAGTTCATCCAGAGTGATCATGGGCCTCTTGGCTGCATCTCTGATCAGTCTTCTCCTTGTATGAGCTGAAAGTTTAGAGGGACGGCCAGGTCTTGGTAGATTTGCAGTGGTCTGATACTCCTTCCATTTCAATATTATCGCTTGCACAGTGCTCCTTGGGATGTTTAAAGCTTGGGAAATATTTTTGTATCCAAATCCGGCTTTAGACTTCTTCACAACAGTATCTCGGACCTGCCTGGTGTGTTCCTTGTTCTTCATGATGCTCTCTGCGCTTTTAACGGACCTCTGAGACTATCACAGTGCAGGTGCATTTATACGGAGACTTGATTACACACAGGTGGATTGTATTTATCATCATTAGTCATTTAGGTCAACATTGGGTCATTCAGAGATCCTCACTGAACTTCTGGAGAGAGTTTGCTGCACTGAAAGTAAAGGGGCTGAATAATTTTGCACGCCCAACTTTTCAGTTTTTGATTTGTTAAAAAAGTTTGAAATATCCAATAAATGTCGTTCCACTTCATGATTGTGTCCCACTTGTTGTTGATTCTTCACAAAAAATACAGTTTTATATCTTTATGTTTGAAGCCTGAAATGTGGCAAAAGGTCGCAAAGTTCAAGGGGGCCGAATACCTTCGCAAGGCACTGTATGTAGGCTATGTGTGCCTTTTAAAAAATGCATTTAGTTCTGTCCTTGAGCTGTTCTTGTCCAATGATGTTCTGCATTATGCCATTCTGTATTATGTTTCATGTTTTGTGTGGACCCCAGGAAAGGTAGCTGCTGCTTTTGCAACAGCTAAAGGGGATCCTAATAAAATACCAAATACCAAATCTCTTTAATGTCGTAGCTAATGCATTGCATTATACATGATCAATGCTCAGTCAGGGAGTGCAGGCAGACTTATACTGTATATGATTTCCATAAAACACAGGGCTATAATACAGATTTGTGTTTTTCATGTTCTTTTATTAACCCCAAGATCAATTTGTCATCCATTTTTCATAGATAAATGTGCCCCGGTAAGCAGAAACTGCCTAATGTAATCTCTCTTTGAGGCTGTCCAGAAGACAGATAGCAGCTCTCAGATGTCAATACATATCCTCACATTTAAAACTCAACTCTCCAATATTAGTAATCTCAATGTGCATGGTTAGAACTGTCGTGTCTTTGGCTATGCCGGATTAAGTGCTATTCTATAAAATAATTTATCCGTAATTAATATCACCTGATTGAGCTAATCATGTAAATGTAATTAACTAGAGAGTCGGGCACCACGAAATAATATTTATAGAGCTGTTATCTTCCGAATAAACTCTTAAAGACCTAGTAATATTTTACATCAATAGCAGTCCATATCAATCGTCATCTTAATTCAGTCTCATCTGAAAGTTGTAAATTCTTGTAACGGTTTTCTTCTGGTGAAAGAGAGGCGGACCAAAAAGCAGCATGGTTATAATTCATGGTTCTTTAATAAAGAAACTATACATGAATAAACTAAAAACAAGAAACGTGAAAACCCGAAACAGTCCCGTGTGGTACAAACACTGACACAGGAGACAACCACCCACAAAACCCAACACAAAACAGGCTACCTAAAATGGCTAACACCTGCCTATGATTGAGAACCATATCAGGCCAAACACAGAAACAGACAAACTAGACACACAACATAGAATGCCCACCCAGCTCACGTCCTGACCAACACTAAAACAAGGAAAACACACAAGAATTATGGTCAGAACGTGACAATTCTTGGTTATCTGCACGAACCATGGCTAACAATTTGAATCAGCAATACAAAATTGGGTTTAATTATTTATTTACTAAATACCTAACTAATCACACAGAATTACACATACACATAATTAAATCATAACTTGATTACAAATTACGTCATAAAGGAAAACGTCCCTGGCGGAACAGATATGACAGCTTGTTACACAAAAGAAAAGGGGGTGGGTTTAAGTGAAGGAGCGGGAAGACTGAGGAACAAAGGCGAAGCTGTGTCACGAGTCCGAGGGTGTTTCCCTTTCCCGGGCAGGTGGCGCTCGGCGGTCGTCGTCACCGGCCTATTAGCTGCCACTGATTGTTTTTCCTTCCCCTCCTTGTATGTTGAGTGGTAGCACCTGTGAATGTTTAATTAGTTTGTCTTTATTAGACAGCCGGCCCGCCTGGTTGTTGTGCGGGATTATTTCTATGTAAACCTTCGGCTCTGTGGTATAGGCACGTTGTTTCCCATTTGTACATTTTGATTCCCTGTGTTTTGGGAACGTAACGTTTTTGTGAGCACCCTGTGGTGCATTGGTGCGATTAAAAGAAGCGCAGCATTGAACTCTCTGTCTCCTGCATTTGACTCCACACCCACGACACCCGGAGCATTACAAGCTGTGCTATTGTAAATTCAGTATCTTATGCATTCTAAATTACCACCCATTTGGAAAAGGAAAATGCAATAAATATTTACTCTAAGCTGTGCTTCGGTAGGTTGGTGGTAGATGGAAGGCCGTGTTGCCAAACCGAGTCCTTTGAAGAATGTCTCTGGTTGTCAATTGGATAAGTTGTAGTAACGTTGTTGGGTGATAGACGGGATACTCTGTCTGTTCCTTCCTAACCCTCGTTGCATCTGCTGTTGCTAACTCAATGGCTAGGAGGCATCACTTCTGTAGTGAATAAGAGTTCAAAGTTCATACCATTCGCAACCAAAGCTCATGCTGATGTTGGCTTCGTTCTGTAGTTATTATCTGAACCATTCTGACATAGGACCGTCGTCCTACATCCTCGGAACAGGAAGTTATATTGTCATCAAGGGCTTATATAGGAAGGGAGAGGAGGGCGTGTTTGAAAAGCTTTATAGCCCATGTCCCTTCACAGGGGCGGGCCACTGATTGAGCAGCCCTATCTTATGAAAACCCAAATTTCACATTTTAGAAGCTAAAATCACATTTCATCCCATCACAAATAATTTCATATTCAAATATTTACATTGAACAACAATTCCATGTGAATCCGATAACTCTGAAGTGCAGACTTTCCATTGTAGAGTTTATGTCATCTTATTATTGATGAGAATGTCTCAGATGACAACCGAACTGACATCATATTCGTTAAGTACCACCGCCCGCATATGTTCAATTGTTCAGATTACCAGAATATAGTTCATTTCCCCCCACCTACTGATGTTCCCAGAATCTCTATGTTAACCAAGGGTTTTGCAAATGTAACCTCAGTAGGATAGAGAGAGGAAAAAGGGGGGAAGAGGTATTTATGACTGTCATTAACCCCCCCCCCCCAGGCCAACATCATGATGGAACCAATATGAAAAGTCATGATACAGTGCCCTGCATATCAATTATTCTCCTCCTATCTCCTCCCTCCACTCTGTCCCTGTCCACCTTGCCTGCTTGGCATGTCGCCAATATAGTCTGAGGTGCCTGAATGAACCACAGTTATTGAGATGACAACATTATCATTCCTGTCTTTCACCAAACCTGTCATGAACAACCCTCCACTGACTCACTGGAGTTTGAAATATCCGTAACGCAGAGCAAAGACCCTGCAATCATTAGGACATACAGTTGAAGTCGGAAGTTTACATACACCTTAGCCAAATACATTTAAACAACATTTTTCACAATTCCTGACATTTAATCCTAGTAAAAATTCCCTATTTTAGGTAAGTTAGGATCACCACTTTATTTTAAGAATGTGAAATGTCAGAATAATAGTAGAGAGAATGATTTATTTCAGCTTTTATTTCTTTCATCACATTCCCAGTGGTTCAGACGTTTACATACACTCAATTAGTATTTGGTAGCATTGCCTTTAAATTGTTTAACTTGGGTCAAACGTATTGGGTAGCCTTCCACAAGCTTCCCACAATAAGTTGGGTGATTTTTGGCCCATTCCTCCTGACAGAGCTGGTGTAACTGAGTCAGGTTTGTAGGCCTCCTTGATCGCACACACTTTTTCAGTTCTGCCCACAAATATCTATAGGATTGAGGTCAGGGCTTTGTGATGGCCACTCCAATACCTTGACTTTGTTGTCCTTAAGCCATTTTGCCACAACGATGGAAGCATGCTTGGGGTCATTGTCTATTTGGAAGACCTGTTTGCGACCAAGCTTTAACTTCCTGATTGATGTCTTGAGATGTTGCTTCAATATATCCACATAATTTTCCCTGCCTCATGATGCCATCTATTTTGTGAAGTACACCAGTCCCTCCTGCAGCAAAGCATCCCCACAACATGACTCTGCCACCCCTGTGCTTCACAGTTGGGATGGTGTTCTTCGGCTTGCAAGCCTCACACTTTTTCCTCCAAACATAACGATGGTCATTATGGCCAAACAGTTCTATTTTTGTTTCATCAGACCAGAGGACATTTCTCCAAAAAGTACAATCTTTGTCCTCATGTGCAGTTGCAAACCGTAGTCTGGCTTTTTTATGGCAGTTTTGGAGCAGTGGCTTCTTCCTTGCTGAGCGGCCTTTCAGGTTATGTCGATATAGGACTCGTTTTACTGTTGATATAGATACTTTTGTATTGGTTTCCTCCAGCATCTTCACAAGGTCCTTTGCTGTTGTTCTGGGATTGATTTGCACTTTTCGCACCAAAGTACGTTCTTCTCTGGGAGACAGAATGCATCTCCTTCCTGAGCGGTATGACGGCTGCGTGGTCCCATGGTGTTTATATTTGCCTACTATTGTTTGTACAGATGAACGTGGTACCTTCAGGTGCTTGGAAATGGCTCACAAGGATGAACCAGACTCATGGAGGTCTACAATTTGGCTGATTGGCTAATTTATTTTGATTTTCCAATGATGTCAAGCAAAGAGGCACTGAGTTTGAAGGTAGGCCTTGAAATACATCCACAGGTACACCTCCAATTGACTCAAATGTTGTCAGAAGCTTCTAAAGCCATGACATCATTTTCTGGAATTTTCCAAACTGTTTAAAGGCACAGTCAATTTAGTGTATGAAACTTCTGACCCACTTGAATTGTGATATAGTGGATTATAAGTGAACTAATCTGTCTGTAAACAATTGTTGGAAAAATTACTTGTGTCATGCACAAAGTAGATGTTGTAACCGACTTGCCAAAACGAGTTTGTTAACAAAACATTTGTGGAGTGGTTGAAAAACGAGTTTTAACGACTGCAACCTAAGTGTATGTAAACTTCCGACTTCAACTGTAAATCAGCTGAAAATGTCATTAGCAGCGGATTTGAATGTGGATGAAAATAAACTCTGAATAAGAGACTGGGAAACTGCTAAAGGTCAGCTAGAGAGAAGTGGCCTGTGGCATAAAGCTGTGATGAATAATAGTCCCTTCAGTCCCAGGCATCTCTCTGTAGTTGGGGCTCATCCTCGCTCTGGTAGCTACTCTGATAGAGTTGAGTAATAACATTGGTTTATGGAACCAGCGATAGACAATCTCTCATAGTGTTTTATGACATCAACCACTCAGGACCTATAAGGTATCAAGGCCCATGGGAGAGATGCAGTATGTACTGTATATGCCACGCATCCAAGGGCCTGCCTCAATGACGTATTTTTCATAATGTCAGAGATAATATAGTATATGTATTTATCGATCTCTCTAATCAATATTCCATAGTGGCATTCATCCCTAACCTTGTGTTGCAATAGTCTTTTCATGCATTATCACTTGCTATAAGCATTCAAAAAAGATTGTGGCTACATAAAAATTCATAAACCCCTATGAATGCATTCATGATACATTGGAAATGGTTAGTTCCATTTTTTTTTACCAACCTTAAATGGTGATATGGGGCCACACTACACCGCTCATATGAGGTCATTGCTAATGGAGAATTGGTGAGTATGTTAGGATTGCAAAGACTGTTAAGAAAGTACCCTTTGCCATGAACACAGCCCGGCTTGGGAACCAGCTGAAGAAAGATGAGGAATCAAAGTACCCCAAAAACATGAATGCTCATTGGTCATTTTTGTTTTCTCACACACCACCCCTTCCTTCTCTGCATTTCTTTTACCACAGAAAAACAGATTGACGGGAAGTTAGAGAGGGTGACTGGGGACCTTCATTCAACTTCATCAGTCAATGCTGACACGTGTGCAACTATGGGGCAAAACAGAGGCTTAGATTATTGACGACTTACAAAATTAACAAATGGCAGAAATCATCTTAATTGAGCATTAGATGATATTTGTTAATCACTATATTCATTTTTACTAAACAGTACGTTCTAAATACTATGTAACATGACTAGTACACAGTAGGCCCATGCAGTTTAAGTAAGTAGTAGACAAGCCAGATTTCAAACACAGCCATTTTCTGTTCTTATTTATGATAAAATTGACTCCAAAATGTCCCAATACATTATTTACCATTAATTTCTATTGGGCACAACATAATCCGAAACACAAGCAAAATGAACTGCAAATGTGCATCCAACAAGTTTGTAAAGTCACAAGCTTGATGTAGTCATTGCGTACTAGGAATATGCAGTGGCGACCCGTCATTCAGGGCAGGTGGGGTTGTCACGTTTCAGGTAAGACCCAAGTGCAGACTGCGTTGAAGTAACAATGTTTATTACAACAACAGGGGCAGGCAAACGACAAGTCATGGTAGGCAGGGGTCGGTAATTAAATCAAATCAAAGTTTATTTGTCACGTGAGCCGAATATAACTGGTGTAGACCTTACAGTGAAATGCTTACTTACAGGCTATAACCAATAGTGCAAAAAAGTATTAGGTGAACAATAGGTAGGTAAAGAAATAAAACAACAGTAAAAAGAAAAGCTATATACAGTAGTGAGGCTATATACAGTAGCGAGGCTATAAAAGTAGCGAGGCTATAAAAGTAGCGAGGTTACATACAGACAACGGTTAGTCAGGCTAATTGAGGTAGTATGTATATGTAGATAAAGTTAATGTGACTATGCATATATGAGGAACAGAGAGTAGCAGTAGTGTAAAAGAGGGGTTGGCGGGTGGTGGGTGGTACACAATGCAGATAGCCCGGTTAGCCAATGTGCGGGAGCACTGGTTGGTTGGCCCAATTGAGGTAGTATGTACATGAATGTATAGTTAAAGTGACTATGCATATATGATAAACAGAGAGTAGCAGCAGCGTAAAAAGAGGGGTTGGGGGGGTGGCACACAATGCAAATAGTCCGGGTAGCCAGTTGATGACCTGTTCAGGAGTCTATGGCTTGGGGGTAAAAACTGTTGAGAAGCCTTTTTGTCCTAGACTTGGCACTCCGGTGCAAGTAGAGAGAACAGTCTATGACTGGGGTGGCTGGGGTCTTTGACAATTTTAGGGCCTTCCTCTGACACCACCTGGTGTAGAGGTCCTGAATGGCAGGGTTGTGCCTGTGGCTGGTGTTGGAGTCGTGCCTGGCCATGCAGTCGTGGTTGAACAGGTAGTACAGGAGGGGACTGAGCACGCACCCCTGGGGAGCTCCAGTGTTGAGGATCAGCGTGGCAGATGTGCTGCTACCTGGGGGCAGCCCGTTAGGGAGTCCAGGATCCAGTTACAGAGGGAGGTGTTTAGTCCCAGGATCCTTAGCTTAGTGATGAGCTTTGAGGGTACTATGGTGTTGAATGCTGAGCTGTAGTCAATGAATAGCATTCTCACATACAGTAAGTGTTCCTTTTGTCCAGGTGGAAAAGAGCAGTGTGGAGTGCAATAGAGATTGCATCATCTGTGGATCTGTTTGGGCGGTATGCAAATTGGAGTGGGTCTAGGGTTTCTGGGATAATGGTGTTGATGTGAGCCATTAACAACCTTTTAAAGCACTTCATGGCTACGGACGTGAGTGCTACGGGTCTGTAGTCATTTAGGCATGTTGCCTTTGTGTTCTTTGACACAGGGACTATGGTGGTCTGCTTGAAACATGTTGGTATTACAGGTATTACTCAATCAGGGACATGTTGAATATGTCAGTGAAGACACCTTCCAGTTGGTCAGCACATGCCCGGAGTACATGTCCTGGTAATCTGTCTGGCCCTGCAGCCTTGTGTATGTTGACCTGTTTAAAGGTCTTACTCACGTCGGCTACAGAGAGTGTGATCACACAGTCATCCAGAACAGCTGATGCTCTCATGCATGCCTCAGTGTTGCTTGCCTCGAAGCGAGCATAGAAGTGATCTAGCTTGGCTGGTAGGCTCGTGTCACTGGGCAGCTTGCTGCTGCGCTTCCCTTTGTAGTCTGTATTAGTTTTCAAGCCCTGCCACATAAGACGAGCGTCGGAGCCGGTGTAGTATGATTCAATCTTTGCCCTGTATTGACGCTTTGCTTGTTTGATGGTTCGTCTATGGGCATAGCAGGAATTCTTGTAAGCTTCCGGATTAGAGTCCCACAAATTGAAAGTGGCAGCGCTAACCTTTAGCTCAGTGCGAATGTTGCCTGTAATCCATGGCTTCTGGTTGGGGTATGTACGTACAGTCCCTGTGGGGACGACGTCCTCGATGCACTTATTGATAAAGCCAGTGACTGATGTGGTGTACCATCGGAAGAATCACAGAACAAGTTCCAGTCTGTGATAGCAAAACAGTCCTGTAGTTTAGCATCTGCTTCATCTGACCACTTTTTTATAGACCGTGTCACTGGTGCTTCCTGCTTTAATTTTTTCTTCTAAGCAGGAATCAGGAGGATAGAGTTGTTGTCGGATTTACCAAATGGAGGGCAAGGGAGAGCTTTGTTCGCGTCTCTGTGTGTGGAGTACAGGTGATCTAGAATTTTTTCCCTCTGGTTGCACATTTAACATGTCGATGGAAATTTGGTAGAACTGATTTAAGTTTCCCTGCATTAATGTCTCCGACCACTAGGAGCGTCGCCTCTGGGTGAGTGATTTCCTGTTTTCTTATTTCCTTATGCAGCTGACTGAGTGCGGTCTTAGTGCCAGCATCTGTTTGTGGTGGTAAATAAACAGCCACAAAAAGTATAGCTAAAAACTCTCTAGGCAAGTAGTGTGGCCTGCAATTTATCACAATATACTCTACTTCAGGCGAGCAAAATCTAGAGACTTCCTTAGATTTCATGCACCAGCTGTTGTTTAGAAATATGCACAGACCACCCTCCCTCGTCTTGTCGTGTGCTGTTCTATCTTGCCGGTGCAGCATGTATCCCGCTAGCTGAATATTAATTTCGTCATTCAGCCACGATTCCGTGAAACATAGGATATTACAGTTTTTGATGTCCCATTGGTAAGATATTTGTGATCCTACCTCGTCTAGTTTATTGTCCAATGATTGCACGTTGGCGAGTAGTATTGACGGTAACGACAGCTTTCCCACTCGCCTTTTCCGGGTCCTGACCAGGCATCCGGCTCTTTGTCCTCTGTACCTGCGTCGCTTCCTCTTGCAAATAACGGGGAAGTCGGCCCTGTCGGGTGTTTGGAGAATGACTTGCTTGTTGAAGAAAAAAATCTTTGTCTAATCCGAGGTGAGGGATCGCTGTCCTGATATCCAGAAGCTCTTTTTTGTCGTAAGATATGGTTGCAGAAACATTATGTACAAAATAAGTACGAAATAACTTGAAAAAACCCCACATAATAGCATAATTGGTTGGGCGTCCGTAAAACTGCTGCCATTGCAAAGGCACCAGACGGCAGGCTGGGTCAGGGGCAGGCAGAGTGGTCAGGCAGGCGGGCTCAGAGTCAGGACAGGAAATGGTCAAAACCATGAGGGCGAGAAAAGAGAGACTGGGGAAGAGCAGGAGCTGAGAAACAAAATGCTGGTTGACTTGACAAACAGACGAACCGGCAATAGACAAACAGAGAACACAGGTATAAGTACCCAGGGGATAATGGGGAAGATGGGCGACACCTGGAGGAGGTGGAGACAAGCATAAGGACAGGTGAAACAGATCATGACGTGACAGGGGTAGAGCACCTGTTTTGAGCCCCACTGTTACATTTAAAAATACAAATAATTGAGTTAATAAAGCCGCATAACAACGGTCTCTTTTTTGCTTTCTTGAATAAGGCAGCTCCAGAATGCAGGTGTCCAGTCTAGCTCAGTGCTTTCTGTGGTGGTGGGGCAGCCAGTGGGGAAATACAGAGCGTAGGTGTTGGTAGTGTTCTCTAGTTGTGCCGTGATTGGCTCAGTGTTCTGTCACTCATGGGAACACTACGGCACCGCAAAAACTACAGAAAGAGCTCGAAAATTCAAGCCCCTTGGGTGCTGCCATAGATTTACATTAGAAGTGCCCATCCAAGAAGGCTCAACGTCATTGTGCACTGATAAAATTACGTCAAATCAAGTTATATCTACCGTAGCTTTGATTGATCATACTTTCAAAATCTTAGCTAGCAAGCTAGACAAGCAGCCATCATCATGAATAAAGCTGAAAATCTACTGGCAAATCCTTTTCTATCCTTGTCATATGAAGAGAAATTATAGATAAAATGTATCGGTGTTCATAAACATTACACAAGTTGGAAATTGCAAATTTAACAATGAGTGGTTTGGAAGGAATCAGTGGCTAACTGCAAGTGTTGCAAAGTAATCACTAGCCTGCTATTCAGTGGAGAAGGTGTGTGGTCCAAGTCTGGGTTTAAGTGTTTCTTTTCCAAGCTTAAAAGGATAAACATTCACATGCAACACCATGGGCCAGAAAAGGTTGAATAAATTGGCCATGCTATCAATCCAGCATTAATTTTGCTGCATACAAAACACCTGGAAACTCGGAACTGGGAAATCTCAGAATCTCAGTGAGTTCAAGACAACTGGGAACTCTAAAAAAAAATGACCTCCGACTGGGAAATCAAGTTTTGAACGGTCATCCAACTCGGAATTCCACGAAGGGAACTTAGGCCTCTTTCTAGAGTTCTGACCTGAAGATCACTGACGTCATGATCCAACCTTGTTTTTTTCAGAGTCCCCAGTTGTCTTAAAAGCATCATAAATCCAGATAATGCCAGACTTTGATGACAAAGTTTGATGACAAAATTTGCCCACAAGAAGGACCTTTTCAAGTGAGCACAGTACAACAAGATGAGTCCAGAAATGTCTTGTATGCTGCTGCATAAATTATGTAAAATGCCAGGGAGATATGTATACTGTAGGTAAGAAGGTAATACTAAGTGTATGTAGTGTGGTAAACTGTTAGTAGCCCATGTGCCTCACCCTAATAATTTGGTCCCTTTCCCCCTCATAATTTAGCCTACTGTTCTGACTTCGTGGTGCACATATACAGTGAGGGAAAAAAGTATTTGATCCCCTGCTGATTTTGTACATTTGCCCACTGACAAAGAAATGATCCGTCTCTAATTTTAATGGTAGGTTTATTTGAACAGTGAGAGACAGAATAACATAAACAAATCCAGAAAAACGCAGGTCAAAAATGTTATAAATTGATTTGCATTTTAATAAGGGAAATAAGTATTTGACCCCCTCTCAATCAGAAAGATTTCTGGCTCCCAGATGTCTTTCATACAGGTAACGAGCTGAGATTAGGAGCACACTCTTAAAGGGAGTGCTCCTAATCTCAGTTTGTTACCTGTATAAAAGATACCTGTCCACAGAAGCAATCAATCAATCAGATTCCAAACTCTCCACCATGGCCAAGACCAAAGAGCTCTCCAAGGATGTCAGGGGCAATATTGTAGACCTACACAAGGCTGAAACTGGCTACAAGACCATCGCCAAGCAGCTTGGTGAGAAGGTAACAACAGTTGGTGCGATTATTCGCAAATGGAAGAAACACAAAAGAACTGTCAATCTCCCTCGGCCTGGGGCTCCATGCAAGATCTCACCTCGTGGAGTTGCAATGATCATAAGGACGGTGAGGAATCAGCCCAGAATTACACGGGAGGATCTTGTCAATGATCTCAAGGCAGCTGGGACCATAGTCACCAAGAAAACAATTGGTAACACACTACGCCGTGAAGGACTGAAATTCTGCAGCGCCCACAAGGTCCCCCTGCTCAAGAATGCACATATACAGTGCCTTGCGAAAGTATTCGGCCCCCTTGAACTTTGCGACCTTTTGACACATTTCAGGCTTCAAACATAAAGATATAAAACTGTATTTTTTTGTGAAGAATCAACAACAAGTGGGACACAATCATGAAGTGGAACGACATTTATTGGATATTTCAAACTTTTTTAACAAATCAAAAACTGAAAAATTGGGCGTGCAAAATTATTCAGCCCCTTTACTTTCAGTGCAGCAAACTTTCTCCAGAAGTTCAGTGAGGATCTCTGAATGATCCAATGTTGACCTAAATGACTAATGATGATAAATACAATCCACCTGTGTGTAATCAAGTCTCCGTATAAATGCACCTGCACTGTGATAGTCTCAGAGGTCCGTTAAAAGCGCAGAGAGCATCATGAAGAACAAGGAACACACCAGGCAGGTCCGAGATACTGTTGTGAAGAAGTTTAAAGCCGGATTTGGATACAAAAAGATTTCCCAAGCTTTAAACATCCCAAGGAGCACTGTGAAAGCGATAATATTGAAATGGAAGGAGTATCAGACCACTGCAAATCTACCAAGACCTGGCCGTCCCTCTAAACTTTCAGCTCATACAAGGAGAAGACTGATCAGAGATGCAGCCAAGAGGCCCATGATCACTCTGGATGAACTGCAGAGATCTACAGCTGAGGTGGGAGACTCTGTCCATAGGACAACAATCAGTCGTATATTGCACAAATCTGGCCTTTATGGAAGAGTGGCAAGAAGAAAGCCATTTCTTAAAGATATCCATAAAAAGTGTTGTTTAAAGTTTGCCACAAGCCACCTGGGAGACACACCAAACATGTGGAAGAAGGTGCTCTGGTCAGATGAAACCAAAATTGAACTTTTTGGCAACAATGCAAAACGTTATGTTTGGCGTAAAAGCAACACAGCTGAACACACCATCCCCACTGTCAAACATGGTGGTGGCAGCATCATGGTTTGGGCCTGCTTTGTTTCAGCAGGGACAGGGAAGATGGTTAAAATTGATGGGAAGATGGATGGAGCCAAATACAGGACCATTCTGGAAGAAAACCTGATGGAGTCTGCAAAAGACCTGAGACTGGGACGGAGATTTGTCTTCCAACAAGACAATGATCCAAAACATAAAGCAAAATCTACAATGGAATGGTTCAAAAATAAACATATCCAGGTGTTAGAATGGCCAAGTCAAAGTCCAGACCTGAATCCAATCGAGAATCTGTGGAAAGAACTGAAAACTGCTGTTCACAAATGCTCTCCATCCAACCTCACTGAGCTCGAGCTGTTTTGCAAGGAGGAATGGGAAAAAATGTCAGTCTCTCGATGTGCAAAACTGATAGAGACATACCCCAAGCGACTTACAGCTGTAATCGCAGCAAAAGGTGACGCTACAAAGTATTAACTTAAGGGGGCTGAATAATTTTGCACGCCCAATTCTTCAGTTTTTGATTTGTTAAAAAAGTTTGAAATATCCAATAAATGTCGTTCCACTTCATGATTGTGTCCCACTTGTTGTTGATTCTTCACAAAAAAATACAGTTTTATATCTTTATGCTTGAAGCCTGAAATGTGGCAAAAGGTCGCAAAGTTCAAGGGGGCCGAATACTTTCGCAAGGCACTGTACTTGCCCGTCTGAAGTTTGCCAATGAACATCTGAATGATTCAGAGGACAACTGGGTAAAAGTGTTGTGGTCAGATGACATCAAAATAGAGCTCTTTGGCATCAACTCAACTCACCGTGTTTGGAGGAGGAGGAATGCTGCCTATGACCCCAAGAACACTATCCCCACCATCAAACATGGAGGTGGAAACATTATGCTTTGGGGGTGTTTTTCTGCTAAGGAGACAGGACAACTTCACCGCATCAAAGGGACAATGGACGGGGCCATGTACCATCAAATCTTGGGTGAGAACCTCCTTCCCTGGAGTAGCCTAGCCAGTCTCCAGACCTTAATCCCATAGAAAATCTGTGGAGGAGCTGAAGGTTCGAGTTGCCAAACATTAGCCTCGAAACCTTAATGACTTGGAGAAGATCTGCAAAGAGGAGTGGGACAAAATCCCTCCTGAGATGTGTGCAAACCTGGTGGCCAACTACAAGAAACGTCTGTCCTCTGTGATTACCAACAAGGGTTTTGCCACCAAGTACTAAGTCAAGTTTTGCAGAGGGGTCAAATACTTATTTCCCTCATTAAAATGCAAATAAATGTATAACATTTTTGAAATGCGTTTTTTTGTTTGTTATTCTGTCTCTCACTGTTCAAATAAACCTACCATTCAAATGATAGATGGATCCTTTCTTTGTCAGTGGACAAACGTACAAAATCAGCAGGGGATCCTGTTTTAGAGAAATATCATCATCAAATAATGTAAGAGCTTTTATTGATTGCGTATATGCCTCTTTATTTATCCTACAGTTCTGACTTGTTGTACAGAGAGAATACTGTAAGAACGGCCCATGTTCTCAATTCTGTCGCTGTACATATTAAAAGTGCTGAACAATTAGTTATATTGACTACGTCCTGTTTAGATCGCTCATTAGTGTCTTAATCAAAGTTACAGATTGTCTCTCATTGTTCCCTTATGCCATAGTTTGTCGATTTCAATTGTCATTAGAAACCACATTTGTTTAAGCAAGTCAGCCATATGAGCTATGTTTTTAAAAAGGCAGTAAATGAGGCTGAATGAACTGTTTTGCTGCCAGACAAGGCTCCGCTGATAGCCAGGTGAAGTGGTGGTAAGGATTCACTCCATGGTGCTGAAAAGAAAGCTCTGCTGTTGGGATAGCTATATGTAAACCCTAACAGATTGTGTGCACCGTTTGTCACCATTATAGTGCAATTCATGTATTGTTTAGCGTTGTGTTGTGTTTTTTAGTGGCTTTGCCCAACTAATTCTTGACTTTTGACTGTTTTAATACACCATAAGTGAATTTGTCCATATACTTATGACACCTTCAAATGGGGGGACAAGATACATAAAGTGCTTTAATTTTTAAGCGGTAAAACAGATATGTATGATAATAACCCCCAAAAAAGGTGACGTTCTGTACTGTCGCCTCAAATAAAGTTGAGATAGCAAAGAATGTTTAGACAGTACTCTTTTGCATACCATGAACACAGCCCGACTTGGGAACCAGCCAAAGAAAGATGAGGAATCGAAATACTCCAAAAACATGAATGCTCATTGGTTGTGTTTGTTTTCTCACACACCACCCCTTCCTTCCCCGCATTTTTTTTCCCACAGAAAAACAGATTGACAGGAGTTAGAAAGGATGACTGGGGGCCTTCATTCAACATCATCTGTCAGTGCATCAAGCTGCTCCCATTTAAAAACATGTCCATCCACTTGCTTAATTTCTTTGTGTACAATTATAATATTTTTTTGGGGGGGACAATAGACAACAGATAGACAAAAGACAATAGACAATAGATAACTTAACATTTAACAGACACTACTTCCGGCACCGAGAGACATTGCCGCCTCGCTTCGCGTTCCTAGGAAACTATGCAGTATTTAGTTTTTTATGTGTTATTTCTTACATTGTTACCCCAGGAAATCTTAAGTTTTATTACATACAGTCGGGAGGAACTATTGGATATAAGAGCAACGTCAACTCACCAACATTACGACCAAGAATACGACTTTCCCGAAGTGGATCCTCTGTTTGGTCCACCACCCAGGACAATGGATCGGATCCCAGCCGCGACCCAAAACAACGGCGCTGCAGAAGGGGGCAGACAGAGCATTCTTCTGGTCAGGCTCCGTAGACGGGCACATCGCACACTGCTCCCGAGCATATTACTCGCCAATGTCCAGTCTCTTGACAGCAAGGTAGACGAAATCCGAGCAAGTGTTGCCTTCCAGAGAGACATCTGAGATTGTAACGTTCTTTGTTTCACAGATACATGGCTCACTCGGGATACGTCATCAGAGTCGGTACAGCCACCTGGTTTCTTCACGCATCGCGCCGACAGAAACAAACATCTCTCTGGTAAGAAGAAGGGTGGGGGTGTATGCCTAATGATTAACGAGACGTTGTGTGTTCATAACAACATACAGGAACTCAAGTAATTTTGTTCACCTGACCTAGAATTCCTTACAATCAAATGCCGACCGCATTATCTACCAAGAGAATTCTCTTCGATCATAATCACAGTCATGTATATCCCCACCAAGCAGACACATCGACGGCCCTGAAAGAACTTCATTTGACTCTATGTAAACTGGAAACCACATATCCTGAGGCTGCATTTATTGTAGCTGGGGATTTTAACAAGGCTAATCTGAAAACAAGGCTCCCTAAATGTTATCAGCATTTCGAATGCGCAACCCGGGCTGGCAAAACTCTGGATCATTGTTATTCTAAATTCCGCGACGCATGCAAAGCCCTTCCCTGCACTCCTTTTGGAAAATCTGACCACGACTTTGTTGCTCCCAGCCTATAGACAGAAACTGAAACAGGAAGCGCAGTGCTCAGGTCTGTTCAACACTGGTCCAAATAATCCGATTCCAAGATTGCTTCGATCATGTGGACTGGGATATGTTCCGCATAGTGTCGGACAATAACATTGATTAATACGCTGATTTGGTGAGCAAGTTTATTAGAAAGTGCATTGATGATGTTGTACCCACAGCGTCTTTTAAAACCTTCCACAACCAGAAACCGTGGATTGATGGCAGCATTCACGCAAAACTGAAAGTGCGACCCACTGCTTTTAATCAGGGAAAGGTGACCGGAAATATGACCTAATACAAACAATGTAGCTATTCCCTCCTCAAGGCAATCAAACAAGCTAAGTGTCAGTATAGAGACAAAGTAGAGTCGCAATTCAACAGCTCAGACACAAGAAGTATGTGTCAGGGTCTACAGTCAATCACGGACTACAAAAGGAAAACCAGCCCCGTCGCGGACCACGATGTCTGGCTCCCAGACAAACTAAACAACTTCTTTGCTCGCTTGGAGGACAATACAGTGCCACTGACACGGCCCGCTACCAAAACCTGCTGGCTCTCCTTCACTGCAGCTAACGTGAGTAAAACATTTAAACGTGTTAACCCTTGCAAGGCTGCCGGCCCAGATGGCATCCCCAGCCACATCCTCAGAGCATGCGCAGACCAGCTGGCTGGTATGTTTACGGACATATTCAATCAATCCTTATCCCAGTCTGCTGTTCCCACATGCTTCAAGAGGGCCACCCTTGTTCCTGTTCCCAAGAAATCTAAGGTAACTGAGCTAAATGACTATCGCCCCGTAGCACTCACTTCCGTCATCATGAAGTGCTTTGAGAGACTAGTCAAGGACCATATCACCTCCACCCTACCTGACACCCTAGACCCACTCCAATTTGCTTACCGCCCCAATAGGTCCACAGACGACGCAATCGCAATCACACTGCACACTGCTCTAACCCATCTGGACAAGAGAAATAACTATGTAAGAATGCTGTTCATCGACTACAGCCATAGTGCCCTCCAAACTCGTCATTAAGCTCGAGAACCTGGATCTCGACCCCGCCCTGTGCAACTGGGTCCTGGAATTCCCGACGGGCCGCCCCCAGGTGGTGAGGGTAGGAAACAACATCTCCTCCCCGCTGATCCTCAACACTGGGGCCCCACAAGGGTGCGTTCTCAGCCCTCTCCTGTACTTCCGGTTCACCCATAACTGCGTGGCCATGCACACCTCCAACTCAATCATCAAGTTTGCAGACGACACTACAGTGATAGGCTTGATTACCAACAACGACGAGACGGTCTACAGGGTGGAGGTGAGGGCCCTCGGAGTGTGGTGTCAGGAAAATAACCTCACACTCAATGTCAACAAAACAAAGGAGATGATCGTGGACTTCAGGAAACAGCAGAGTGAGCAGCCCCCTATCCACATCGATGGAATAGTAGTGGAGAAGGTGGAAAGTTTTAAGTTCCTCGGCGTACACATCACGAACAAACTGAAATGGTCCAGCCACACAGACAGCGTGGTGAAGAAGGCGCAGCAGTGCCTCTTCAACCTCAGGAGGCTGAAGAAATTCGGCTTGTCACCAAAAACACTCACAAACTTTTACAGATGCACAATCGAGAGCATCCTGTCGGGCTGTATCACCGCCTGGTACTGCAACTGCTACGCCCACAACCGTAAGGCTCTCCAGAGGGTAGTAAGGTCTGCACAACGCATCACCGGGGGCAAACTACTCCACGTCGGCACCAACGGTGTTAGGATGAAACAGTCAGAGGTCACCAAACGCAACATAGCTTCAGCGTGTAAATCAGATAGAAAGATGTGTCGGCATTGAGTAATTGTCTCTGGCCCCCTCCCAGTTAGGGGGAGTGATGAGCTCTACAGCAGAGTCTCACAACTCAATGAGGGGTGCTCTCATCTTATCTACAAACATAGACAGGGCTCTAACTCCCCTAGCTCCACAATGAAATAGGGTGCAGGCCAGGCAGCAGGCTGTTAGCCAGCCTGCCAGCTTAGTGGAGTCTGCCACTAGCACAGTCAGTGTAGTCAGCTCAGCTATCCCCATTGAGACCGTGTCTGTGCCTCGACCTAGGTTGGGCAAAACTAAACATGGCGGTGTTCGCCTTAGCAATCTCACTAGAATAAAGACCTCCTCCATTCCTGCCATTATTGAAAGATATCGTGATACCTCACATCTGAAAATAGGGCTACTTAATGTTAGATCCCTCACTTCCAAGGTAGTTATAGTCAATGAACTAGTCACTGATCATAATCTTGATGTGACTGGCCTGACTGAAACATGGCTTAAGCCTGATGAATTTACTGTGGTAAATGAGTGTCTCTTGACCCCTCCTGTCTCAGCCTCCAGTATTTATGCTGCGGTAGTTTATGTGTCGGGGGGCTAGGGTCAGTCTGTTATACCTGGAGTATTTCTCCTGTCTTATCCGGTGTCCAGTGTGAATTTAAGTATGGTCTCTAATTCTCTCTTTCTTTCTTTCTCTCTTTCTTTCTTTCTTTCTTTCTTTCTTGCTTTCTTGCTTTCTTTCTCTCTCGGAGGACCTGAGCCCTAGGACCATGCATCAGGACTACCTGGCATGATGACTCCTTGTTGTCCCTAGTCCACCTGGCCGTGCTGCTGCTCCAGTTTCAACTGTTCTGCCTGCGGCTATGGAACCCAGACCTGTTCACTGTGATTACTATTATTTGACCATGCTGGTCATTTATGAACATTTGAACATCTTGGCCATGTTCTGTTATAATCTCCACCCAGCACAGCCAGAAGAGGACTGCCCCCCCCCCCCCCCCCCCCCCCTCATAGCCTGGTTCCTCTCTAGGTTTCTTTCTAGGTTTTGGCCTTTCTAGGGAGTTTTTCCTAGCCACCATGCTTTTACACCTGCATTGCTTGCTGTTTGGGGTTTTAGCACTTTGATGTATCAGCTGATGTAAGAAGGGCTATATAAATACATTTGATTTGATTTATCTTGCCTATGCTGTTCGGCTATCGCTCATTCATTAATCTTTATGCACATATTCTTATTCATTCCTTTACACTTGTGTGTATAAGGTAGTTGTTGTGAAATTGTTAGATTACTTGTTAGATATTACTGCATGGTCGGAGCTAGAAGCACAAGCATTTCACTACACTCGCATTAACATCTTCTAACCATGTGTATGTGACAAATACATTTGAATTTGATTTGATTTGACTAACCGAGACATTACGTTTCCCATAATTCTATGGGAAAGCCGTCAATACCTGGTGCTTCATTCTCTGCTGATAGTTGATTCAGGGTTGTTGAGTCTAAGAAGGCTGTAGAATCAGTCCAACTGTTTGTTAAATTCTGATTTATTTTCATAGACGCTTTTAAAATGGTAATTAATAGTGTTGTTGTTTCCATTTGTTTTATGTACTCCATATTCCCATCTGTCTCTGCTCTGGGCGATCATATATCTACTCCCTCCTCGCACATAACCAGCTTCTAATTGCAGAGAGGCTGGCACAGAGGATCAAACAACCATGTCTGCGACCAGCCACACCAAAACCCACTTCCTCCACCCTGACCCCATTCCCATTAATCAGATAATGCCATTAATGCGGTGATGCTAGTAATATCAGCCCTCCCATTCTGATTGATCAATCTATAATTCTCCATTAAGATTAGTTAGGATTCAGCCCACAGTTCATATGCAGCACAGAAAACAATAATCAAGGTCTGTTTGTCATAGAAAAAGTACTGGTGACTGCTCCAGCATCCTGCTGGTATCCCCCTTCTCCCCCGGGGTTTACGGGAGTATGTTTGTTTTAGTATTATGTGCAGTAATAATAACATATACAAAAAGGAGCAATGTCAAAAATTGCACAATTGCTTGTGTCGTGACTTTATTTTCATTTATCTGATGACTGTTATTTATCTAATCAACTAACTATGTTTAATTGTTACCTGATTAAATTAATAATATAACAATTGACACATTAGGATTTGGAGCACCGGGAGAGTGGTTCTTCTATTTATTTAACTCGGCAAGTCAGTTAAGAACAAATTATTGGATGAACATACACACTTAGTACATTAGAAACAGGTCCCTAGCGGACTGATACAATATGGTGGCTCGTTACAAAAGACATGGAGAGGGCAAGAGAGAAGGAACAGAGACATAATACTTTGGTACATTTTAGAAACTACTCACTTGAATGTATTTACGTGTGAATGCCTTGGTTCTTTGTATATTTCCATTGGAACCAGGCCTTCTTGGAAAGGATGTTGGGCCTTTTTGAGGCATGCTGGTAAGGCTCCGATTGTCCAAAAGGGGTCCCCACCCATCTTCTACTGTTGTTCTCCTATGCTGTCGTCTGGTATCCGGTGACATGTCATGTAGTCCTGAACAGAACTACAGAGTTCTACTGCCATTCGCTCTGGAAAATGTTTCTTTGAAGATAGGCTTGCCAGCCGTGTCGATGGTTCCCAATGGGGTAATGAGAGTAGTAGAATACGATGGTTTGAAGAGAGTAGTAGAATGGTCCCACTTAAATTAGCTTTTCTAGATACTTTACTTAGGACAGCTAATCAGCCGTACCAGTGATTGTACGGGAAGAAACTTTATCGTCTCTACCTCGTGTTGAGTTTCAAAGTTTAAACCACTTTAAATGTGAGCTACAGCTCAATGTCTTTCTGGTCTGATATGTTAATTCTTAACCCATTTTCCAGAGGGAGATAGTTGAATGTTCTGTCCTTGATTTACAAAAGGGCGTGAGCTGTCAACCCCCCACCTGTTCCCTTCTCCCCCCTTTGCGGGTGAGAGGGGGTCTGGTTGAAGTTATTTTTTGCAAAGCTGATCTGACCTATTTGGATCCTTACAGGACACTTGTCATGGAACAATCAGTAATCATAACTCTGCTACAGTTTAGTGCCAGATGTACCATATGTGGATGAGGCCCGTGGGAGGAATTACCCACACTTATATGTGATCAAATCAAATCAAATTGGATTTGTCACACGCACCGAATACAACAGGTGTAGACCTTAGAGCGAAATGCTTACTTACAAGCCCTAAACCAACAATGCTTTAACGTTTTTAATCAAAAGTAGATAAGTAAAAAAAAAAAATGAAAGAGTAACAGATAATTTAACAGCAGCAGTAAAATAACAATAATGATGCTATATACAGGGGGTACCGGTACGGTTAGTCGAGGTAATTGAGGTGATATGTACATGTAGGTAGAGTTAAAGTGACCATGCATAGATATTAAACAGAGTAGCAGCAGCGTAAAGAGGGGTCTGGGTAGCCCTTTGATGAATTGTTCAGCAGTCTTATGGCTTGGTAGTAGAAGCTGTTAAGAAGCCTTTTGGACCTAGACTTGGTGCTCTAGTACTGCTTGCCGTGCGGTATCAGAGAGAACAGTCTATGTAATAGTAATATTTCTCTCTTCCACAATGAGCCATCAGCAGTGAAGTGCCCTGTAGGCCAACGATCTGAGTGGATAACTCATAAAGGCGTTGAGTCACTATCCAAGGCTAATAATCCATACAAGCTTGGAACTTAATGACAGACAGTGCACACACTCAGCCAGATAGCCCAATATGCTGGCAGAGGCAGGGTAGTGCAGCGCTCCACAGGACTCATAAAGTCCCAATGCAGTAATGAGCCTGTGAGGAATCTCTGCAGTGACATGTTGACACACATAAGCCTGCATCTTTTTCCAATAGATAGGCCTGTAAATTGTGGGTACATAAATATATACCTTCACTTTGTAGGGCAAAAGAGACTGGGGTAGGAGGGGCCACCGCTGATACAGTTCCAGTTGTATCCATCTGAATATACACCATTTGTAAACATTTCAATGTTGGGGGAAATTAAGGATATTTGTATTTGAGATGCCTCATGCAATGGTATTAACTAGTGAGGTTTGACCAGAAATTTAACTTAGCAGTTGCTTGAGAGTGAGGTTTAGTTACAGGCCCATATGGTCCGCCAGGATATTTTGAATTCTGGAAAGTTTAGTTTAGAACACTGGCATCATGATGTAGTGTTACATTATTCCATGTCTCTAAACTGTGCCAGTAACAGAACTGGGGGAGGTCCGACTGTATGGGCTAGAAATGGTTGTTGTTCATACTGAACTTCGAGCCAGGCGATGGTGTGCATAATTGGGTTTTTCGAGAGTAACGGATGGTTGAGAGAGGAGGGGTAAAATAAAAATAAATACAAACCTCAACTCAGACTGTACCAGTGAGGTAATAAACCCCTTTCCTGCATTTTAGTTCTGAAATATTTCTGGCCATTCATTTCTGGTGGAAACACACTGAGCTTGTGTACACCACCCAACCAATCAGTGGCTAGATCCCAGTTAGGAGAGGCACACAGATGCTGCTTGTTTAATTCCAAATCGTTTGCATGGTTCCATTGTTCCTGTCCATATTAACAGCTTATTAGTCATTATTTGATTTATTTTTATCAAATATACACACCCATGGGAGATCATTACGAAACTATACGTTTTCAAACTCTGTCCTCTAGTCCCTACCCCCTAAAACACTAAAACATACTGTGTCTCTAAAGCTGACTTACTTGCTTTTTTTTGTGTCATTTCTTCCCAGAGACTACATACAGTTGAAGTCAGAAGTTTACATACAGCTTAGCCAAATATATTTAAACTCAGTTTTTCACAATTCCTGACATTTAATCCTAGTACAAATTCCCTGACTTAGGTCAGTTAGGATCACCATTTTATTTTAAGAATGTGAAATGTCAGAATAATAGTATAGAGTATGATTTATTTCAGCTTTTATTTATTTCATCACATTCCCAGTGGGTCAGAAGTTTACTTACACTCAATTAGTATTTGGTAGCATTGCCTTTAAATTGCTTAACTTGGGTCAAACATTTCAGGTAGCCTTCCACAAGCTTGGGTTGTGGAAGGTTGTTTTCCTTAAGCCATTTTGCCACAACATTGGAAATATGTTTGAGGTCATTGTCCATTTGGAAGACCCATTTGCGACCAAGCTTTAACTTCCTGACTGATGTCTTGAGATGTTGCTTCAATATATCCACATAATGTTCCCTGCCTCATGATGCCATCTATTTTGTGAAGTGCACCAGTCTCTCCTGCAGCAAAGCACCCCCACAACATGATTCTGCCGCCCCTGTGCTTCACAGTTGGGAAGGTGTTCTTCGGCTTGCAAGCCTCCCCATTTTTTCCTCCAAACATAACGATGGTCATTATGGCCAAACAGTTCTATTTTTGTTTCATCAGACCAGAGGACATTTCTCTAAAAGTAGCATCTTTGTCCCCATGTGCAGTTGCAAACCGTAGTCTGGCTTTTATATGGCGGTTTTGGAGCAGTGGCTTCTTCCTTGCTGAGCGGCCTTTCAGGTTATGTCGATGTAGGACTCGTTTTACTGTGGATAGCATCTTCACAAGGTCCTTTGCTGTTGTTCTGGGATTGATTTGCACTTTTCGCACCAAAATATGTTAATCTCTAGGAGACGGAATGTGTCTCCTTCCTGAGCGGTATGACGGCTGCGTAGTCCCATGATGTTTATACTTGCGTACTATTGTTTGTACAGATGAACGTGGTACCTTCAGGCCTTTGGAAATTGCTCCCAAGAATGACCCAGACTTGTGGAGGTCTACAATTTTTTTTGAGGTTTGGCTGATTTCTTTTGATTTCCCCATGATGTCAAGCAAAGAGGCACTGAGTTTGAAGGTAGGCCTTGAAATACATCCACAGGTATACCTCCATTTGACTCAAATGATGTCAATGAGCCTATCAGAAGCTTCTAAAGCCATGACATAATTTTCTGGAATTTTCCAAGCTGTTTAAAGGCACAGTCAACTTAGTGTATGCAAACTTCTGACCCACTGGAATTGTGATACAGTGAATTTTAAGTGAACTAATCTGTCTGTAAACAATTGTTGGAAAAATGTATTGTGTCATGCACAAAGTAGATGTCCTAACCGACTTACCAAAACTGTAGTTTATTAACAAGACATTTGTGGAGTGGTTGAAAAACGAGTTTTAATGACTGCAGCCTAAGTGTATGTTAACTTCCGACTTCAACTGTAGTTTTATAAATACCTTCAGAGAACAACATTCCAACATGAAGGCATCTTGTGTCTGATTGATGGAAATGAGATTTGAATGGTCTTCATGCAAATACGGGACCAGAAGACGTGTCAGGATGGGTGCATTTTCCTCTGCGGTGTTCTTCAAACACTCTGTGTTTCGGCTTGTTGTAATGTGATCCATGTATCTCTCCACCTGTCTAACTTTCTCTTGATACTGTACAAATGGCCACATTGTGTGCTGTTCTTTTGATATATTAGTCAGCTTCAGAAGAGATAGGGACATGAATTGCACTGCACATAAAATCCCAGGACGGATATTACAGAGGGGTATGCTACAAAGCAGGATCAACGAGCTACCCAGCTGACTTAGATAAACAACCAGAAATAACTATAGATTTTCTGATTAATTAACAATGCTAAACTTAGATATGTGTTTTTGGTTGTTGAGTCACTTGTACCATGCCCATTTCAAACGTATCTTTCTTGAAAAATAACAAGTTATTTCAGGATATTTAGGAAAGTTAGCTGGCTAACTGTCAGGCTTCGAAGAGTGATGTGTGTGGAGTCAGGTGCAGAGAGCAGAGGATTCTGAAACACCATTTATTCCGGAACAATCACAGCGAACAAAAGAGGGTAACGCCGAACACAGGCGTCAAACACTCCAAAATGTACAACACCGGTACATGCGCTGTACAGCGGAAATAAATGACAGGACACTCCTGTAGCAAAACAGCAAACAAGCCCGCACAAACACAGGCGGGCTAACTGAACTTAAATAACCCCAACCCAAAACCCCAAACAAGGAACAGGTGAAACCAATTAGACCAAACAAAACGAAAAGGGGAAAAGGGATCGGCAGCAGCTAGTAGACCGGTGACGACGACCGCCGAGCGCCACCCAAACGGGAAGGGGAGTCGTGACAAATTCATTGATTCTGTTTTGTAATATACCTCTCAGGCCTTGACTAAAATAGTTTACTGTTATAAGGATGACTTTGTGCTGACACATTAAAGGGCATTGATTATAGAAATGAAAGTGCTGCTTCTCACTCAGCTGTGTTATGATACATATCAAAGGAGGTGAAATATTTCAATAGAAGTGGTACTTCAGCCTCCCATGTTATGTTATAAGATCCTTTCTATCCATCTCTCCTGGAGGAGATGACATCTCACAGAGTTCACTTAGTCTGTGTGACTGGTCTGGGAGTTAGATGCACTCCTCTTCTGCCCTGGCACTCTGTTCCTCCTCTCCACTTCCCCAGAGTCCTCCCTAAAACCTTCTCTCTAGTTCTCTCGCTCTCTCTCTCGCTCTCATTCTCTCACTCTCTCTTTCTCCATCAGATAGACGGGTCTCCATTCCACTCCATCCGCTGCTGGATAATTTGCTGTAAATGCCTGTGATATGAATCAGGGATTTACAATTTCTCAAAAAGGAGAAGTGCCAGGCCGTCATTGTGCATTCGTTCTTAATTGACTTGCCTGGATAAATACAAAAAAAAAAAAATGAAGATTGAATACAAACTAAAATCTTTGCTGAAGTGAAAACAAACTTTGAATCAACAACTCCAGACTATCCACCTTTCCACAGTTTGTTTGTGCCAGATTCTTAGTGTCTGTGTATCTGAAAGCCAGATAATTGTGTTGGTCTGTGAATAAATGTGAATGAATAGCAGTTTCACATTAAAAAAACAGGAGCCAGAGAACTGTAGAAACAAAGTTGACCCTGGACACACTGTCATCGAATGAGATCTGTCAAACTCCTTTTTTCCCCAAAAAATTCTCTGTTTGAACAGATTCCTTGCATAAAGTGCTCTCTTGCCGAGTTATTGGGATCTATTGATAATATTTTGATGTCATAGGAAGTTGTCCTATTGTTCCCATCTGGACTGTAACTATGCTCATTGTGTACAGTAGTTCACCAGGATTCTCAAGGGAACATAATCTGGTGTTCTGTGGTAACCCTGGGTCATCACAGAGCATTGGTCCCTGTGGTTTTATTTCACATTGATATTATGTGGTATTAGTGGTTCTGGTTAAATCATCTATTAGCACCAGTGGTGTAATGGAGTCGGAGCTACCCAGAGCCAGGCTCCTGCACTTTGGGTCAAAAACAGAGTCAGGCGGACACCTTACGGGTCCAAAGAGGTACTAACCCAAAAGTACTAACCCTAATCTTAATCTTGGCATAACCCTAACCCTAACCGTATGTTCAACCCTGGCTCAACCCTAACCCTAACCGTATGTTCATCCTGGCTCAACCCTCACCCTAACCGTATGTTCAACCCTGGCTCAACCCTAACCCTAACCGTATGTTCAACCCTGGCTCAACCCTCACCCTAACCGTATGTTCAACCCTGGCTCAACCCTAACCCTAACCGTATGTTCAACCCTGGCTCAACCCTAACCCTAACCGTATGTTCAACCCTGGCTCAACCCTCACCCTAACCCTTCCAAATACAGTTTTTCCACCTCTGAATTCCCAATTGAACCCCTGATTAGCGCCTTTACGTTGCCATACAATGCTGGGACTTCACCAAAAACCAACCAAGACATTCAAGTAAGGTATCTTACTAAAACCTACCAAGACATTCAAGTTAGGTATCTTACTAAAACCTACCAAGACATTCAAGTAAGGTATCTTACTAAAACCTACCAAGACATTCAAGTTAGGTATCTTACTAAAAGAAACCAAGAAATTCAAGTTAGGCATCTTACTAACAGAGACTGCAGCTGAGTATTTGATGATCCAGACATTTTCAGTTTCAGGTTCTAATAGACTCCAACTGCAGGAAAGATTACTCTAAAGTCTCTATTTTGACAGTATTTCCCAGCAAGTCCTCTTGTGTGACACTGCGTCCATACAGGATATTTAAAACCACAGGTGTGCACACAGTCCTGCTTGTTTGACGGACAATGCATCGCTCATGTCATTTCTTAGAATAATGCTCAACGCACTGTGTAGGGGGTCTTCGATAACCCCATGAGGCAAATACATTTGTCGAATCATAAGAGAATCTGGCTTTAGCATTGATTGATGAGTGGAGGGGAGTGAGGGTCAAGTGGTGTACTGGACTATTACCCGGACTGTGGATTCAGCACAACAAAAACACACTTAATAATATCGACAGAAAGGAGCACATTTACACATCACCACTCAATAGGCCATAATATCTCAATTCATCCTGTCTGTAGAATATACACTGCAGCCTACATTTCCCACTACCATCATTGGCCCTGTTGTTGGGAATGTAGCTTGCTTGAGTGTATATCACATGTACACTGAACAAAAGTATAAGTGTTGGTCCCATGTTGGTCCAACGCCCCTACCTTTTTTTAAAGGTAGCTGTGACCAACAGATGCATATCTGTATTCCCAGTCGTGAAATCCATAGGTTAGGGCCTAATGAATTGATTTTAATTGACTGACTTCCTTATGTGAACTGTAACTCAGTAAAATCTTTTAAATTGTTGCATGTTGCGTTTATATATCTGTGCATATTAGAATGTTTTTTTTTGTACTGCGTGCATCATATGATGTATAGGGTATGTGTATGTGTGTGTCTGTGTGCACACTGCATACGTGTTAATGGTGAAGTGCTTATTTGTATATATCAGAGTGTGGCTTGAACTGGGTGTTTGTGCTGTGCTGAGTCCAAGCCTCCAATAATAGCCCCATTCATCAGGTGCCAGCCCTCTCCTGCCTGCAGGGTTCCTGGGACAGACTGAACTCAAACCAGATGCTCTGGCTCCTCCACTGCACTGTGCATCCATGTAAAACTTCCCCTGATCCACTCTCTACTCTGAAGTGTTTTCCACATGCCTGTTATTTTCCATTTATCCCTTGTGATTGGATCACTCCCTGCAGTACTTCACAATGAATTAAAATGCTGGGTCAACATCGAGGCTGCACCTGAGGGGTTTTTGGGGTTAGCCGAAACAATGCCCGAGAGATGTAATGGCAAAATTATCACTGTCTGGTTTTTACCATTCGATGACGTGTCCTGAGTGTTGCAGTCTATCAAAGTTGTGCCTGATTGTGGAGTGATTGAACATTGTGGACGCGTAGATACTTCCTCAGTCTACTCCCTCAGTCCCCAGTGGAAAGCTGGGTCCTATAGCATTTCTAAATGATGTGTTCAATGATACATCAATGAATCAGCGATACATCTTCATGGTTATTCATTCCTGCTTTTAGTCCACACAAGTCATCATGTAACCAAATAAGTTGTCATACAGTATATGCCTAAGACATAATATTAGCATATGAAATTGTACTATGAAATTGGTCAGAGACAATTCTATGACTTCAAGGTTCAGATATAGTTGAGGTAATCAGGCTGTTTTCCTGGCTTGATTAGTGAAGTTACCCTCCTATCTGTATGGGCTATTTTTGGCTCAACCTCAGTGCTTGAAAAATGCCCGAAAAAAAGCATATCTAAATAATCAAGGGAAGGCTACAGTTCTCTTTCCTTGTAATGCTACTAAGTCTGATTAACAGTCACTCCCCATTGCTATGTAGTATCATCTTTCATTTGATCTAGCAGTGGCATTTAATCTCGATCCCCGAGGTCAATGGGCCGTCCCCATTGGGGATAAACAACTCATTCTGCGCCGCAATCATGGGATAATTTGGGAGCTTCCAGGACATCCTATTTGCATGGGTTTGTGTATCAAGGGACGCAAGCTGCATCTTTATTTATTCCAGTTGGCTAATGCTGTATCAAAACAAGAGCAGGGGGGAAGTAAATTATGCTGGCTGCAGTCTGCGGGCTACAGGACGCCTGTGAAGAGGTAACCAGCCCAAACAAACAGCAGCTCCTCTGATTGATTCACCGTCCCTGGGAATTTGCTGTGAACAAGGCTGTCAACAGCAGCCAAGGCTTGATTGATCAATCACAGTGTTCTGACACCCTCCACAAACTCTGTGGTACCTGGAGCTGGAGGACTCTTGGTAATCCAGTAATCAATTACTGGGTCCATTCAGAAACGCCTTGAAACACCAGAAACACCAATCAAATATGGTTTGTCTACAGCAGTGAAGGCCATCGTACTGAACATGTTGAACCCTGTTCTGCATCCGGTGCCCATCTCTTAAATACACTTAGGCTTCAGAATGAGAGAGTGTTTGCGTTCAAGGCTCTTATCTAACTGAGTGACTGCAGATGTCAATACCACTTCAGAGGATTTTCACCCCTCGGCAATCAAACACCTCAAACTGAAAACACATAACTTATCAATGTCATTAGCATTGAGCATAATGTGTGAGCAGGTCATTTGGGGAAACATAGTCTGACAGACGACTGCTCAGCGGGTGTATCAGTCACAGTTCCTTGGTGTGTTGCTAACCATGATGGGATCTTTCTTAAGGCACTTTATAAATATCCATAAAGCTCTCTAAGTTACCCCACTGACTTAACCCTTGTAAAACACTAATGACTCCAGAAGCTCCTTTACCATCAGTCCCATCCCAAACCTTAGCTTACAGAGAACATCTGACAAATCTCTCCTATTGGAATGCGCGTCTGAGTTATTTTTTAGCAAAAATACTGGTGGGGCGCACAGCCTTGCACTTTGAACCGCACTTTTAACTAGGTCTGAGGAACACGTCATGGCGTGAGCCTATTTTTCCTATGGGGAACTGGCCATGCCTCCAGATGCCTTGGCATTTAGCGGCGATGCAGTAAATCACCTAACGGCTGAGAGACAATCAGAGTATGATGATGAGCTCATTATCCCTGTACCACTTGGGTGAGGTAACTAATGCTCCAATCTGCAACATGTTATCATGATGCTCTGTTGTCGGCATTGCTGCAGATGAAGAATTGGAAGAATAGGCCCATGCGCAGCGTTCGAAGCAAAGCGGCACCAGAATAAATACTGTACCTATGAGATGATGGGTAAGCCGGCCAACAACTTGACAGGAGAGTTGAAAAGGTTTCTGGATGTGAAGTGAGACACTGGTTTCTTTGACAGTCTCCTGGCTTAAGTGTTTGGAGTTATTCACCCTGTGTCTCTAGACTTCAGTCTGTCTTGTGACCAGAGAGGACCCAGCAAACAAAGACATTATGCACCGTTCCCATTATGTCGTTTAAGAGTTTTGGGAGACATCCTCCCTCTGACGTTCTGAGAATGTTCTAGGAACATTAAAACATGACATTAACCCCTGGACCCTGAGACGACATTCAGTACAGGTTCCCGTGTGGTTGCAGTATAACGTTATAATACGCTATTTTGATGTCCATTAGGGAATGTTACGAAAAGTTTCCTATTTGGGTCTGATAGGACGTTATCCATGGGACATTTCATTATGGTCAAGGGGACATCACATGATGGTCCATGGGGAATTTTTGTTTAGTTCCCTGTAAGTTACCAGGTCATCATTGAGGACCATGTCAGGACCTTTTTAGGACATTATAGGGACTTTCATTTTACTAGTCTTCAGGATATCATGTGATGGTTCCAGGTGTCCCAAACCATTATAAATAAAGTAAGGAAATAGTATGGGGGTTTTAAGGTAAGTGGTATAATGTTCAATTAAAATAGTGTGAAAAAGCTTTAATCAATGACAAAATAATAACATTTAACATGATCACTTAGTACTGACTTTTCAACAAAGCACCACAATGTCTGGAGTATTCCCAGAAGTCCCTTACATATTCATTACTAATAATACATCTCTGCACGTAGCAGGAGAGTACTATCTGCACTGCTATTTTAGTTATCAGTTAATCTGACTATTCTCTCGTCATTGATTGAATTGACTTATTTCAGCAATTTGGGAGTTTCTGTATAGTTGTTTAGTATTGGTGAGGCATATGATTTTGTTTTAATGTTACTCCTGAATCACTATGATAAATGTAATAGGCTTTCTTGAGTGTGTTTTTAACTGAGATGTACTATGAAGTGCAACATGCAGGAATACAGATGAACTCAGTAATTGAAACAGACATGATGGCGTAGCAGGAAGATCAGAATGCTGTGATCGTAGAGGTTGTGAGTTCAAATCCCAGGTTACGACATGTTAAATAATAGTTTGTGTATAAATGAACAATAACAATCATGTGTGTCAAATATGTATGTTAAAAGCAAAGTGTGTGTGTGGGGGCATGTCCCTAACATTGCCAACAGACAGAAAGCTGTGAATGGATCAGTGGTTTTGTTTGCAGGGCATGTAATAGGAGTGCAACCTGATGAAAGAGTACACTTCTTAATGAATCCTTAAATCACAGTCCAACTGACAACACAAACATCATATACTGTAACTAATGGAAGACACTGCTGAGGAAGTGGACCCCATTGATTTCATCCATCATTATGACATCAAGTAAACTAAACAAAGTCAAATAACAAACTATTTCCTGCAGGATTTAGCTCCTTTTTCTCAGCCAAAAGTCTGAGGTGTGGAATCATTTTATTAATGCTCTGTTCTGCAGCCCATCCCCTTTGGCCAGACTGACTGTTCTCTAAGCTTCTGGACCAGACCCACATCTGTCCTTCCAGATCCCCTGATTTCAACAAACAGGCACACTCACAATAGAGCACAGGTGTCAGTCCATTAGATCTGTTATCAGAAACTAAATGTTTTGATTTAGGTCACAAAATCCAATGTGCAGATTGCTGAGTTCTGGTTAGTGTCACATGGTTTTAAACAGTGACACATGCACTTCCACTGAAACCAAAAGCCAGCTGATATGTAAAATTGGTCTTTAATGGGTTCAAACCAATCATGGAAAAAACAGTATCGATGATTATGTTGAAAAGACATGCAAACCGTTGACCATTCAACCATCATGATTCTCATCTCTCCCACCTGCATAGCTTTATGAATTAACATGTGACTTCATCCTGCAAAACCCAGTGACCCCATTAGTAAGCATAAGGCCTTATGGGAAACGGATAAGAGTGTGAAACAATAGACATATGAAGACAATATGCACTTAAGATACAGTATGCACATAACTGCCTACTTTATCTCCTCATTCCGTTGTTTTCCTCTCACCCAAGTAACTTGATCACTCAGAAGCAATAACAGCACTGATCCTGGGAGCCTTGTTCAGAGATAAAGATAAACAGAGCAGGGGGTCTGTGCATTAGGCTACACTTCACTCAACAGCTCGAGCTGAGACTCGAGTGGCACTGGATGAAGGCTAAATACTAAATGGAAACATGTTTTATTCCTTATTTTGAGTAAAGAGAACAAAGAAGAGTAATGTTATTAATGGGGAGCACATTTCTGGTACAACAAAACATGATGGTAAATTGTTTTGCCTAGTTACTATAATGTGAATGTATCAGTTGTTGCCATTTGAAGTCCCAAAAATTAGTCGTTTTCAGCCGCAGAGCTGTGCACGTTAAAGCTGGGCACGTTCTGAATGGCGCACCTGCTGATCCTGGAATGGGGAGTCTGTGTAGAAGTGGAGTTTATGGAGGATATGGCTGGGAGTGAAAGTTGCAACTTCAAAGAAACCGTGAAGAAAGTTTTGTTCTAACCTGTTAAAAAGTCTCCCTACCAACTCTTATGTCATGAAAATCTCAAATCTCAATTCCAAATAAAGAAATCATTTTGACACTTACATTATTGTTATTGAAGTCCGAAAAACATTTATGAAGCACAAGAAGCCCTTTGTATTATTTAAATCAAATTCTTTACGAGAATTTTCCATTTGAAAGACTTCTATTGAGGAGGACATGTTAAAAGCAATATTTCCCAATGACTTCATGTTTTCAATACTTTTGGATTTATGAGCGGTAGGCTTCCATCTGTCTGTTCAGGAGCTCAACGATTGGCTGTCCAAGTCCCTTGTAAATAGCATGGCATCATAAAGCTTTTCACTCAGTATTGCATGATACCAGATCACCCTGTCAAATTATTCAGTGGAGTATGTGCTCATCTGGAGTTCAGAGGCTACTACTGGGTCATAGTGAAAACTGACAATAATTCATCTTTAGTCCGTTACCTCAGGCATACAGTAGCACTGAAACCAATTGAATCATAGCTTTGAAATAGATACACCTTCTAAAATAAACAAAAAATGAACAAAAAATGTATGTGGGAAAGCAAATAGACAGACTAATGTTTGCACAGAGGAGGGAAATAATACACAATATCTATACAGTACATAGTGTCTACAAAGTCTGACATAAAGATGGGCAACATTAGGAAGGTTTGGATGCCATCGGGTTTGGTGGTGCAATGCATCATTCTAGCCTTTCTGGAGATTGATGGGTTCATAGTGACCACCAATGCTCCTGGGTGTGTGTGTGTGTGTGTGTGTGTGTGTGTGTGTGTGTGTGTGTGTGTGTGTGTGTGTGTGTGTGTGTGTGTGTGTGTGTGTGTGTGTGTGTGTGTGTGTGTGTGTGTGTTAGTCGTGGATGGAGATAAGTCTTAAGTGAAAGGAGGCATGGGAAATCCCACACTGTTCTTACTATCCTCCACGGGAGTCATTACATACAGTATATCCATATCTTTGGATCTCCTGATATGAGTATAGACCAAAACAGACCACAGATAACACTCAAATCTGGCTCTAAATCTGCAGTGATCAGCCTCTCTCATTCACTATGTTTTCCTCTTGTCCTTTTGTGGTCAGGCAGCGGTCAGAGACGCCCTACTAATCCACACAGCTGGGTAGTGTCATTCAGGCGGACTACTGTGCAACGGCACATGAAGGAAAAAAAGAGAGCAGAAGGCTAACACTGCATCCCACACAGTGTTCAGAGTCGGGGGAGGACTGACGAACAGAGACATTTAGAATCATACTTTTCCGGCGCAACCTTATATGGACTTCATTCATCAACAACCACGCATTGGCCAACATCTGGGTCATTTTGTAACTGAAGATTCAAGAGAATTCATGTGAAAACAATGACAAAATTAAGAGGAATTAAATACTCAATGGAAAAATGCTCACAGTGTGACAGAAAATCTAAATAGGACTAATCACAGGGGTTTGATTGAATGGCCTTTAAAGTTTGGCTGGCTATTCTGTCCACACGTGTTGTTCTCTATCTCTCACGTACAACCGATTTTCCTCTCCTCAGATCCATCAACTGCCAATGAGTCAACTGCAGCTCAGTTTCAGGGTCTTGGCAATCTTCTTATAGCCTAGGCCATCTTTATGTAGAGCAACAATTCTTTTTTTCAGATCCTCAGAGAGTTCTTTGCCATGAGGTGCCATGTTGAACTTCCAATGACCAGTCAGTATGAGGGAGTGTGAGAGCGACAACACCAAATGTAACACACCTGCTCCCCATTCACACCTGAGACCTTGTAACACTAACAAGTCACATGACACCGGGCAGGGAAAATGGCTAATTGGGCCCAATTTGGACATTTCCACTTAGGGGTGTACTCACTTTTGTTGCCAGCGGTTTAGACATTAATGGCTGTGTGTCGAGTTATTTTGAGGGGACAGCAAATTTACACTGTTATACAAGCTGTACACTCACTACTTTACATTGTAGCAAGGTGTCATTTCTTCAGTGTTGTCACATGAAAAGATATACTCAAATATTTACAAAAATGTGAGGGGTGTACTCACTTTTGTGATATACTGTATATAGGATGGAATAATGGCTACGCAATTCCCTGAATAGACTCTGCTACGGTAATAGAGTAGAGGGACTGGGTGTTACATATCTGTGAGGAATGTTTCTGTGTTAACATAGAGTAAACACCCCAAAATACTGCACTCTTACCAAGATTTTATCACCCCCTGTACTGGTTTTATTTTTACGCTCTGTGTTTAAAACTGTACTGTCCTGTTTAAAGTCTCAACCAAGGCACCCGCTATGTGTCACTGGGATGTAGCAGTAGTCCATTAGGGAATGATAAGGTTTACGTAGTCTGTTATTAGCAGAAGTTCCATACATTCTCGCTTTTATTCCTTCCTGAGGGAAAGATTTGGGTTCAACCAAGGATACAGTACATGGCAAAACTTTGCATACTGAGCCATTCCTGGTTTGATTTGGAAGATATTCAGTTATTTTCAATTATATTTTATATTTAATCATTACTTTAAACTAAATGCTTCTCTTAGTTCACTCTATTTAGTTGCATTTGACTGCCAGCTCCCTCAATGGCCCCACTATCCTCTGCAGGAGATGGTGAGAACTGCAGTTACTGCAGTGTCTCAATAATTTTATTAAACACACACAAATATATCACATTGTAACTAGATGAAGACACGGCATGATCTGTCAATCAAACAAATTACATTAATCCAACATTAAATAAAATGTATGACTAAGTCAGTCAGTGAGAGCAGGAAACACCTCGACATATGACGTACCAGTAGTCAGAATGTTTTTATGACGGAAATCTGACAACTCTTCTCATTTGGCTCAGCAAAAGAAATAAGAGAATCACGCTCATGGAATACATGTTTGGCTCAATATCTTAAGCAACCTGTTTGGGCCTTGATGACTCCAATACATTTGAATGTAACGAGGCAGAGGAATTTCCCTGTGGGGGATTAAATAAATCAGGCGCATGAGAATAACCTTGTGGTGAGGCAATATGAGGGTCAAAGGTGGCTGGAAAGGGAAAGGCAAGTTAGGTTGAGAATTTAGTGGAATCATTAAATCTATCATAAATAAACCAACATGCTCTTTCAGTCAAATAGGAGAAAATAAGCTAATCATAATCCTGGTGATTTAGTTCATATTGTTTTATTGGACAGTGACCAGAGAGACCATCACTACTAGAACAGTCCCAACTGAATCATGCCGAACTGTGAGTGACCACAGAAATATTGATTGGAGATGAGCCTACCCACTGGGCAAAAACTGGTTGAATCAACATTGTTTCCACGTCATTTCAACCCCAAAACACTATTTGATGACATTGAATCAACGTGGAAAACTCATTGGATTTGCAAAAACTCATCAACATAAGGGCATTTCAAATTTATTTTCACCTAACTTTTAACCTAAATCCAATAACAGTGACATATTTTGTTGATTTCACGTTGAATTCACAGTGGTTGACAACTCAGTCAAACGGAAATCAGAACTTGACATTGAACTAATGTATGTGCCCAGTGGGTTGTGAAATTTCTCAAAACAAGTGCTTACAGCCAACAACATAGTCAGCCCCAATTTAAATTTGCTCACAGGCAATGTTCATAAGTACTGAAATGCAGCATTCAGCTAAATGTAGCTGCTAAATATGACACTATCAATTATGCATGTTGAGGTAATGAGACATGGACTCATGAGAGCAGCATCTAACTGGAACACTGATACTATATGATGTCTCAATAGGAGTTCATTAGACTGCAGCTTACCATGGGGCTCAACTACCTAATTGATTCCCATCACAGCCAGGAAGAAGCCCAGCCTATAAATAAAAGATGGTGTCCCGTGTGGACGAGTCCCAATCAGCAATTAAAACGGGATGGGGACGAGACCTGGTGGAAAAAGGCATGTCTTCACAATCAGGGCTTTCCCAGAATAGACATCATGCAGGGTGGCGTTCTGAACATCTTGTCAATGGGGACATCTGAGCGCATTGGCTGCCATCCCTACAAGGGACATTGCAAATATCATTATCCCACATAGCACATGTACAGGACAGGTGTAGGATCTTAATTTGCTGCAGTTTGCTACAGCAGGAAAATAATCTTGCAGCAACAGGAAATGTGAATTATTATGTGGATTATAATTCATGGAAATGTTTGTCCGGGTTGATACATTTTTCGGGAAAATCTAATCTGAAATTTCGAAGTGGAAATTACAAACTACAGAAGCCTTTTTAAACCTAAAATAAGTTTTAAAAGTCCCTGCATTGCAGGAAGGTTCTCCTCCAACATGGTGATCAAATTAAGATCCTACATCTGTAGCTCTGATGCCCTGTGGCGCCGTCAACAACCCTTCCATCAGATTGCATGTATGAAATAAATGATACATATTATGGTTGAGGCCATCTTTAAGATCACAAAATGAGGCAAAAGGGTTAGGGAATTGGACTCTAGAGGAGAAAGGAGGTATAGCACTATGTAGAACTGTGATCCACATAAACATAGGAGGTAATCTGCTGAACTAACAGTTGATTGATGATGCTGTAAAAAATAATTGATCAGGAGTGACGTGAGTCAGACTATCTATTGTGGCCTGAGACTAGGGTCTCTTTCTCTTCCTGTCCTTTCAACAGATCTTAGAGTGGATTTATGTTCTTAATGAAAACATGATTGTTTCTAAGCGATATATAAATGAATCATCAATACACTTAAAATCACATTACACTACAGTAGTGTTACACAATAGGGATGTACGTAGAACCATATAATTAGGAATTACAATTAGGATCTCTATGTGTAAAACCTTCTCTCTCCATTCCTGCTGTTAGAAATTGATGTTCAGCAAGTCTTCAATGAGAAACACATTAAAGAAGCTTTTAACCTCACAGACATGACCTGTGTTTTTTTAATTTTGTGTTTCAGGGAATATTATATCCCACACACTAGATTTACCACCAGGGGGTGTGAAGAAAAACAGAAGGGCAGAAACAGAAAAATGTGTGGAAATCTCCACTGTAAAAATGTATTATGTTACCAGTTCAAATGGGATTTCATTGGGATACTCCATCAAAGGCTTTCAGACGGTTACACATCTAATAATCAGAGATCATGTTCACAAGTGCTAGTAGAGAGGACTCATTACATTTATATTACATAGAAACATAAATGGAGCAAGTATGTATTAACTTGTTTATTAGCATAGCCTTTGGTTTTAGAGGGCAACAGAGACCGATAATCTGCACCATGGTGGAATCGAGCCGTTTATAGTGAAAGTATAAAGCAGAGGAGAAGCAAACAGGCCGTATTAAGCCCTCTACTGAGTTCCTGTATTTTGACCAGCATTATTACGCAGCAATGTAACACTGTCTAGTCCATTCATTTTCTATTCATTTCCAGTCAGAAAAGACAATTTCACAAATGATGCTTTCATGTTCTGCCCCTGAACAAGGCAGTTAACCCACTGTTCCTAGGCTGTCGTTGTAAATAATGAGTTGTTCTTAGCTGACTTGCCTCATTAAATAAAGGTTAAATAAAGAAGATATATATAATAAATAGAATGTCGCCGGAGCAGAAGGCAGACGTTTTACATGCCCCCAACCGATTGTGTTTTTTTGTTGGTTTATCTGTGTTTTTTGTAACTTATTTTTTTACTACTTTTGTAAACTTATTTCTTTACTATTTTTGTACATAATGTTGCCTCAACCGTCTCTTATTACCAAAAATTACTTCTAGACATCAGGACGGCAATTACTCACCACAGTCTAGCAGAATCCTTTTTCTTCTTTCGCGGCTCTGACGAGCCCGAGGCGGAGGATATACGGCTCCCTCGGGAACAGGCCCCGACCCCCGACCCAGAGAGGCCGGAGGGCGGGCTGCCTTCTGAGGAGTTGGAAGCGATCGAATAAACCCCCATTCCTCTCAATTCTGCTCGCAAACATGCAATCTTTGGACAATAAAATGGACGAGTTATTGGGAACATTAAACTATCAACGGCACATTAAAAACTGTACAATCTTATGCTTCACGGAGTCGTGGCTGAACGACGACAACATATAGCTGGCTGGTTATACGATGTACCGGCAGGATAGAACAGCGGCATCTGATAAGACAAGGGGAGGCGATATCTAATGAAGACCCGAGCCATTGCTCGCATGAGGTAGAGTTTCTCATGAACCAAGAGAGTTTTCATCTCTATTCTTTGTAGCTGTTAACATCCCACCACAGTCAGAGCCTGGCACCAAGACATTTTGAATGAGCTGTACTCCGCCATAAGCAAACAAGAAAACACTCACCCAGAGGCGGCGCTCCTCGTAGCCGGGGACTTTAATGCAGGAAATCTTAAATCAGTTTTACCTCATTTCTATCAACATGTTAAATGTTGATAGAAATTATAGGGAAAATAACTCTGGACCACCTATACTCCACACACAGAGATGCATACAAAGCTCTCCCTCACACTCCATTTGGCAAATCTGACCCTCCTTTTATCCTCCTGATTCCTGCTTACAAGCAAAAATTAAAGCAGGATGCACCAGTGACTAGATCAATAAAAAAGTGGTCAGATGAAGCAGATGCTAAGCTACAGGACTGTTTTGCTAGCACAGAGTGGAATATGTTCCGGGATTCCTCCAATGGCATTGAGGAGTTCACCACATCTGTCATTGGCTTCATCAATAAGTGCATTGATGATGTCGTCCCCACAGTAACCCAACCAGAAACCATGGATTTCAGACAGCATCCGCACTGACCTAAAGAATAGAGCTGCCGCTTTCAAGGAGTGGGACTCTAACCCGGAAGCTTATACGAAATCCCACTATGCCCTCCGACGAACCATCAAACAGGCAAAGCGTCAATGCAGGACTAAGAGCAAGCAGTACTACACCAGTTCTGACGCTCGTCGGATGTGGCGGGGCCTGCAAACCATTACAGACTACAAAGGGAAGCACAGCCGAGAGCTGCCCAGTGACACAAGCCTACCGGACGAGCTAAATTACTTCTATGCTCGCTTTGAAGCAAATAACACTGAAACATGCATGAGATCACCAGCTGTACAAGACTGTGTGATCACGCTCTCCGCAGCCGATGTGAGTAAGACCTTTAGACAGGTCAACATTCACAAGGCCACAGGGCCAGGCGGATTACCAGGATGTGTACTGCGAGCATGCGCTGACCAACTAGCAAACGTCTTCACTGACATTTTCAACCTCTCCCTGTCCGAGTCTGTAATACCAACATGTTTTAAGCAGACCACCATAGTCCCTGTGCCCAGAAACTCTAAGGTAACCTGCCTAAATGACTACCGACCCATAGCACTCACATCTGTAGCTATGAAGTGCTTTGAAAGGCTGGTCATGGCTCACATCAACACAATCATCCCAGAAACCGTAGACCCACTCCAATTTGCATACCGACCCAACAGATCCACAGATGATGCAGTCTCTATTAAACTCCACACTGCCCTTTCCCAACTGGACAAAAGGAACACCTATGTGAGAATGCTATTCATTGACTACAGCTCAGCGTTCAACACCGTAGTGCCCTCAAAGCTCACCAATAAGCTAAGGACCCTGGGACTAAACGCAACTGTATAGTCTGAACTTCCTGATGGGCCACACCCAGGTGGTAAGGGTAGGTAACAACACATCCGTCACACTGGTTCTCAACACAGGGATCCCTCAGGGGTACGTGCTCAGCCCGCCCTGTACTCCCT